>NC_053517.1:64946717-65626092 GCF_016920715.1 Anopheles arabiensis | reverse complement strand
AATAAATCTTATCACTTTTTGAGATAATTCATTATGTGCCCAACATTTAAAATGCACAATCAATTCCCAGTCTTTTCTCAATTCAATCGATAGTATCTCACTAACAGCATGTAAAACATATGTCAATAGATATGTTATCAATCCACTTTTTTCCAAAGAACATGTTCACACAATATGCAACGAACTGTATCCCCCGTGGCAAAATTCACCCTCAAACCTACATAAAAATTCCCTAAACATGGAATATATTTCGCGCCCATTTTCTATCGATAATCGCTTTTTGTGAATGTTACTAAAAAGGCTTTTTTATGCAATCAAACGTTTCTGAACGCAAATCGATTTAAATGCTAATATTCAGATCAAGCTGACAACATTCTTTGTCAATCTTTGCATCTATTGTCGCCTTCCGGTAGTTTGAATGTAACATTTTGTCATGTTTGCTGTTTTTTTTAAAGTAATTCAAAATTTTTATCAGTAATATTCATTATTTACAGTCCTTCGACAAGCTACTTGAATAACGCGTGCCGGTAACACTCGCGTAACTCGGGTTTTTGCTTAAGTCAAGCATAACCTTTTCTGGCCAAAAATTATGTTGATGAATAGTTATTTTTGATAAAATTTAGTACTTTTATTAACTTTATACATTTTTTTATTCAGGAGGAACGGTCCGAAAAGGCCGTATTGCTTAACTTTATACATACTTCTTAATACTGAAATGAAAAATATTTGTTTAAATTCTATAATTGAATTCATTCAAATCTATAATTGAAAAATTCATTCAATTAATTATATATTCTACTGTTCGATAAAGTTCAAATAAAAAATGTGATATTAAAAACGGTATGATGCAAAAATAAAATGTGAACAGTAACAATACGAACCTTTTAATATTTCCTTCACCCATGCAGGTGATAATGCTATCGTCGTCTAATCAGCTCACGACCATACCAAACTATTTAACAATGTGCAGAAGGCAATAAATATCAATGGTCTCGCCATTCCATCGCAATCCCCAAAGCGCTATATGGTAACGATTTTTTATCACCACTCAGCTGATTCCAGCCGCTCCAGCTTTCCGTGAAGGAAATCAGCATTCATCGTTTTACAGCGTCGTAAAATTGTACTCTTGAGACAGTTTGATGTAAATAATGTAGCGAGAAAAAAGGAACCGAACAACATGCAGCTTCGATATGCAATAAGTTCCCGCTGCCTTCTCGCGCAAAGCACGGTTCTCTTTACGCACGCGAGCGCCGCGAAATTGAATGATAGTTTATGCGAGCAGTCGCTATTTCTGGTGTGCTCGCGGGATTTGTTTGGTTCAGCCGTTGTGCATTTTCAACCGTTGCCAGTAACGTTATGCTTGATCTAGCTTTTCAATGTCGTTACAAGTTTCTTCATGTTTATGTGGGTTTTGTTTCCCACACTCGGTCTGTGTTTCTATGCATTGTTTTGTTACCAAACCCCCAAACAAAACATAAGCGAATGGTAGCGATATGTCAACCTGTACAACGAATGACACATACAACACGCAGGCGCCAGGCATAAAACCCAAGCGAAGCATTCTCTGCTCCACAGCTCTGCCAGCAGCATGGTTTGGCGCGTGTCTTCCGGTGTTTCCGCTTCACCAAATGTGTCTTTCATTTGCCGGGAAAATAAAACATGCTCTCGTACCTTACTCGCCAATTAGCATCATTAGCAATATTCAACGATCTGTATTGCATTACCGCAATGTAGGGCATGGTAATGAACTTCACTTAACATGCTATCGCTATCGATCTTTCATTGCAGGAGGAAACTAATTTTCAACATGGGATAAAATGATGCACATTCGTGTACGAAAGTAGCCATCTTGGTAAGTGTTTTTCACTTTAGGTTAAAATTAAAATCATTACCATTTGTGCACAAAGTTCCGAATAATTTTTCATATTTTATTTTCCAATGAACTCAACACATGAGCGGGGTTGCATTCAGATACTTCAAAAAGCTTTGATTACACTCTCACGACACATATATTCTCTTTAGCTCTCCCATGTGATGCGGTAACCATCGCAACGAGTGCCACTTCACCTTCCGACTACTTTCCGTATACGATTACATTCTCTTGCATAACTTACAGGGCAGGCGCATGGTCGTTATCACTAACTTGAGCAGCAAATCGTTGTCGATATCGTGAGATAGGACATACGAGAGCATCCTGCTGGGCCTCTTGTTGGCTTCACAGTACCGGCCATGATGCGTTGAAAAAACCTGGGAGAGTGACTCTCTCAGAGACTTTTCCTCTCGCACAAATGTATACTATTCTTCTACCCTTTTCTACTTCGCACGTTTTGTGTATTTCTGTCTCTCTTTATACACATCGATATCTACGTCGCACCCTCTTTTTCACAAACACACAGCAACTAAAGATGCTTTGCTCAGTTTGTGTTTGATCTCTGGTGAAAAGTGTACGACATACCGGGAAATTTTCCATCGTTTGGTGTAATTTCAAAAAGTTTTAGCTTTATTTCTTAAATTACAGAGAGTGTTGGTGCGAATTCAGCCAAAATAGAATATAATCGAACAGTTTGTGTAATAATTTTACGTGGTCCAATCTAATGGGGAAAACCATTATGATAGCCTAGTGTCTCACAATTTTGCTGAGCTGAAAAGACATTCCGAAACATAGCGTAACTTCGTTGTCCTGTTCCGTGTTTCATCAGGCGTCATTTTATATTCTCTTTCTCATTCTTATAAGTTCATTCTTGATTTATTTTCTCACTCTAACTTCTAAAGCAGCGGCATAGCTCTTCGTATGTTGTTGTTACCTTTCCCGGGCATTCAATTCTAACGAGGCCGGATGTGAAGCGATAGTGTATGTTAGGTCAGAGCGTTTAATGTTTTCTGAACTTTGAAACGAACGAACAAACGAAATATAACGAATAAACGAACGTACCGACGAGGCAAGTGGGCACCAGTGGCGTTGTTGCCCTACACTAAACAAATTGCATTGCAACTAGGGCTGCCAACCAGCTCCATCGATTCCTGTCAACGTGGACAGTATTCTCCATCGATAAAGGTAGGATCAATTCATTAAATTAGACACGCTGTATCGTTCTACACTGCTGGTTTTAAATTACCTTTGTCAGCGCTTGCCCGTCTGTGCTCAGCAAGACTACTGCTTTATCGATCTGGGCTTAAAACCAGCATACAATGACGAAACTAACCACCTCAAACCATCGAGATGAAGAAACCAAATTTACCACCGCTACTACCTTTTCTGTTTTCAAACCCCATATCAAACTTTACTACACAAGTTATACGTGTGTGTTCATGCAGGTTTCGGTATCCAAGCCACTGCTCCGTTATCCTCTGATTCGTTTACCATCAGATAACTTTCTTATTTGTTACTTCCGACGAACGGGTTAACGTCCCTCACACTGATTCGTTAACATTGGTCTTTTTATTTTTGTTCCCTCTATGTACAAACTATACAACCAATTCGAATAGCTCTTAGTTACGGCACAGTAACTAAACTTTAAAAAAATAATGTTTTTATTTTTTCATTGTTTTTTTTTTAAGTTTTATGTTTGGATTCATTTGTTTATTTATTTAAATTAACATTATTACGGGTTCAGTCGTATTTTTAATACATCTTGTATTGACAGACTTCTGTATTCAGAGTATTTCCTCCCTGTGTATTTATACTAATGGCGGGCATACTCGGTTGAAAGTATATTTAATCATCTGTGTTTGGTCCATTATCATAACACAAGTGTAATGACACGGGTTAAAGCAGATCCATATGCAACTTATTTGCTTTATTATTTATTTATTTATTTTTTTACATTTCTAGCCTATTTTATCGATATGATCGTTATTAACTGTTATTTGTGTTGTTATAATCATGCTTTTTTCATGCATAACCATCATAACCATGACCTATTTACAATTAGTTTATAATTTTTGCTTAGTTATGAAAATTAAGTTTTTATTTGAAGTATCGCTTTTTTACATGCCTAATGCTGCTTAACGAGTTTTTTTGAAAGGAATAAAAAAGTTTATGGAATGAGCAATTTTTCAAATCAATCAAATCAAAACATCAAAAGGTCTCAGGATGTATGTATTCATGTTAAAGTGAATTTATGTATTGTTTATTTATTACTATAAACAAGAACAGCTTCACATTAGCAGTGGACTTCACTCGTTCTACTCGGTTTGCATACTTTTTAATCAGATTCAAAGCTCTAGAAACACTTTAATTTGTTTTTTTTTTGTTGGACATTCTATAGAACAGATTTGAACAACACTCAACGATATAATTTGTCACAATTCTATATGTTTATTGGCAGTCAGTAGAAAAAAATACCATCTCTAGGATAAAGCAGAGCTCTTCTGTTGCCTTAATGAACATCCGTTATCATTATCGTTAATTTGTTCAGTACAGCAAAAGTGGACTTAGGATTCGCATCGTCTCCATCGACCACGTCTCTGCGTTTGCGTTAATTAGCAAGCCTGTCCAGTGAGCTGGAAATGATTACTTTCTATTTTATCTTTCCTTTCCATAATCTTAAGGCTTACCGACTTTCAGCAACGAAAGTTTAGGCACGTTCAATAGTTTTCTTTTAAGACGTTCATCGTGTAATCGAGAGAATAGAAGAGACAAATATATCTCAATGTACCCGCGGCCATGTTGTGCAACTAAGTGCCTTCTTCGTGTTAGTGGTTTTAGATGCTAATCCACCGTATTTTCATAAGTCTCATTCGCTATGTGCTAATTTATCCACAAAAGCCTGTGGTATCACGAGAAATAGGCTTCTCGAGTCAACTTCTTTTGTAGGTTATATTTACCTCATTTGCACATTCGCACAGAAGAAATAACTTGTGTCTGAAATTGGTTGTTTGGCATGAAAAATGTTCCTCCTGACAGGGAACCTTGATATTCCCAATATCTAAGAGTCGTAATTTGGATATCAAGCTATTCAATACTCTCATCAAATGGTTGCAACTCCCGAATGATAAATAGTTTCCCACTTTGCTTCACCATTTCAAAATTCTCACCAAACTTCTTCGGACACTCGTTAAGGCAGATAGACGAATAGAGAAAGATCGACAGACATTCGCAAGATTCGTAAAATTCGAATAAGCCCTTAAAAACCTCAGAAAGATCTGATCCTACCGTTTGCAATCCATGGTTCTTTATTTTTCCCGGTGTACGTAACATTTTTCAACGAACATCAGCAAATCTTATTCGCAACTTTCTCTCCCACACTTTCGTTTTCGTATTCTGAGGGGTGTTTTTGCACCTCATTTGCGCCTACGTATCGTGCCTGGATTTATGTTTAGCACAAAATTATCATGGTTTGCCACAAACAGCTATCGCAAGAGTCAGTAAAAATCATGAGCAAAAGGCAAGAGAAGAGACTGCTTGCTCTTTTTTTGCTTACGAATAAGACCATTAAAACGAAACAGTACAGCGAATTTCATCTCGTTTAGCTCTCCAATACAAAAACCTGTAGCATCCGGGATTCATTGGTAAGCTAATGACATCAGACATTTTCGGGAGTAAATTAAAATCGGACTAATTGATCCCGCGAGAGTATACACAAAATTCCCCTTCAATCAGCCTTAAATTAAGATAATTTGGCTCAATCTGAATATTAATCATTGAGTAGAACATATTTATAGTGCATTTAATTTATCAAATAAGTACTTACATGTAAAACCATCTTCCACATGGTAGTAAAGTATAAAAATGGCTTAACAAAAATCCAAATAACTATTATATTTTAATTTTTTTAAATATTTCTTGGAAACCAATTATGTTTTATGATACATTGTAACATATTGGTTCAAGCCTAGAATGGACCGTGCCCCCGTAGCAAGGATTGACTATCCGGCTGCGTGGTAATGAATTAAGTCTCAAAAGACTGTATAGGCCGGTATGTCCACGCAGGACGTTACGCCAAATAGAAGAAGTAAAACATTGGCCTGGTGAGAGAGGCCGCTTTATTCAAACGTATCATGAATGTTCAACAGGGTTCAACCAACAATATGCTGTCATTAAAATACATTCTCAACAAAAACTAAAATGTTACATACAAGAGCCGTCGATTAACCAAACACTCCTTCCTCGGTTTTTGCATGTTCACTCTTTGATGAGTTTGTTTATCAGCAGACGAACAAACATGTTATACCTTCAGCAAACATCGCACCTCAACGGTCCCTGAAATTGAATGATAATGCTATCCATACCATTTGCAAACTACGTGCCAGGCTCTAGTAGGGTTTGGTACGGTCACTAGCGAAGCTCGAATGAGTTTGCATTTCGCCTGCCAATCAGATCGGTGTTACCTACAGGACATACGCATCACCTGACACTGTTTAGCGGGACACGATACGAACGCTCCCAAAAATAGGAATCAATTTCACTGCAGCTGTCAATATGCTCAAAGCTCCTGAAGCTTCGGCTTTATCCGACGCCACTCAAATTCCACTCGGTAATCCAGCACTCCAACAGCCAAAGATTGGATTTGCCTCGGTTGCTTCTTTCCCTTTTGTCAGACTACAGCAACGAGCAGCGTTTCTTTTTTTCTGCAATGTGGCTCACTATTTCCACCAAACAGTGATGCAGCTCATCCCAGGATAAACGCGACGGAATCAAAGATCTAACAAGCAACCAGCCTCGTCTGCTACTAGCTGATGCAAGAATGGTATTGTGGATGGTGTACAGAAAAAGACACTCACTGCAAAGTGGGTAGCCGTAAAAAGGATTCACATGTGCTTCAACTACTGTCGCCTGGGGATGAAGATGGAGTGGATTCTGTGTGTTCAAGATGATAAAAACTTACACTACTATGCTGTGGTTGCATGATCCCATACAGATATGAACAACAAAAACAATCCATATACTCTGGTTTCATGTCCTAACGGTTGCAACTCGTTGAAGAATGATAATGAATAAGTGAATGTTTGGATAGAAATCTTTTGGCAATCCGGTTAGAATTGTTTCATCCCCATGGGATCAGTTAAGGTTTGTTACAACCCAAACGAGGAGCTAAAGCATAGAACATCCATCAGTCAAAATCTCTTGCTGTGTTGATCCTTGATCCTAGCTGTTTGGTGACATGGTTCATAGCTGCTTCATCTTGCCTTCATTCGACCAAACAATGGATTTCATGAAATGCAACTAAGTCCAACCTATTTCCCCGCAAAACACACAAGCTAACATACAGCAACCATTGTCTCAAGAGTGGCATCTTGCTGATGATGCTCAGAAAAGAGAAAGAGGATGATGAACTCTTGTAGGCATAAATTGATTTTACAGTCTTGGATAAGGAATTCATGACATTGTGTACTGGTGGTAGACGAAACACTTCACTCAAACACCCAACACTCTTCAAGCGCTGTTATGATTTCAACATAACCATTATGCCCTTTTTAACCAATGTGCAAGTGCCAACTACAATGCACAGCCTTTAAAATTCTTTACATGGCGAGTAATTGTTATTTATTTCTAACTCTTAACTGTGCAAATTGAGGCTCAAGCTTTAATAGGCGTTCCTTCCTATAGTAAACCTTGAGCACATTTTTCACTCCCAAACAGAGCAACGAGCGCTTCATAAGCACCTTTCGTAACTCCCGTTTACCGACGTAACTGGGTTGTCAAAATTCAGCTACATAATGCAACCTACACATTTTATTCCCGCTGTTCAAATACAACACAGGTACTCATTTTAAACAAGCAATATTAAAGTACGTGGTTCGTTCAACATTGTTTCTAATTTGCAGTGTCTAATCAGCTTACAGCGCATTATTTGCACTCAGCCCGTGAACATTCCCATAGCTGAACGAGCGTAATCTTCGTGTTGATTTCGAAATCATCCAGCTATCATATGACTGCACCTCAACATGGTACCCATCACCTGCAAAATAACAAACACTATATATGGTGTCAACCATCCTATTCACATTACCATCATGACAAATCCATGCAATTTTCGTGGTGTTGCGTTGTTGAATTAATATCATGGGTTGCGTATTTATGGATACGTGTGTATTTGCGTATTTAGGGATTTTTGTTGCTAGTTTTGCTATATGTTTCAACCCCAATCGACCTTGATACATCTAGCATTTCATTTGAATAGTGAATTATGCATATAGTGTAACATTTTGTTATATGATATCAACCTGCAATAACGGATTTACGGTGTTGGAGGGCCTTAACGGTAACATACACGCTCTCCTTTCACTAAAATATAATTGTGCTTTAAATTGTTGTTTTGTTTAGAGATTTCTTTTGTTATATGTAGAGTAAATGTACCAATTGTGGCTATAGCACTAATTATGGCTATAACGAACCTTATTTTCGCAATAAAAAAGTGAATTTGCGTTTTGAAACCACGGATGGATTTTTTAATTTCAAATGTGATCATTTCAACACATTTGTACTTCATTAGTTTCGTGCTGACCACTTTCAGTTGTTAAATAGCACTCTTAAAAATGTATTGCCAAGATGTATGGCATCTCTTACCAGTTTGCTAAGAACAGCTTTGAAAAATTTGAGATTTTGAAGTAACTATCCATAGTTTTTTTTCTTAAAATCATCATTTTAGTGCAAAATTTGAACTATTTAACGACTTCAGATCAAAGTCTACCATCACTCTATTGAAAATGTGTATTTTCAAGATAATTGGGCAATGGCTACGATACTCCATAAAATATTCAAACAGACCACTCTGAGTTGCGCTCCACTGTTTCTCGTGCTGAAACGGTAGCTGACTTCGGTATAGTTTCCAGGTGTTATGAAGGATTTTCAGGAGATATTAAGTGTGTACTGACACGGAGTTATAATATAATAAGATGGTTAAATTTTAGAAGGAGTAGCCCAATTAATTTTTCAATTAATCGAGCGTGGCTATAAATACAACTAGTGATAGAAAACAGAGTTTTTAAACTATTATTTTGTCGCATTTAATGATGTTTGCATACTTTTTTCGGTGCAGTTAACTTATTTTATATGGTTTGAGTTAAACGAATGTCACAAAATAATATTTGGTGTAAATATTTACAACCTTTGCTTTCAACCATATTTGGTACAGCTATGACGAATTGCTAGGAATACTATAGCCGTTGTTGTTACCTTAAGATGCAATTTGTAATCGAAATGTTCTACTATCTCGATAAACACTGAGCCAAAACAAATAATACTCTCGTGTTCTTCGCATTTTATGCGTAAAGATAAGCAAGCAATTTATTTATTTATTTATAAAAATCACGCTAAAAAGCCAAAACAAATCGATCTAAAATAAGTACAAAATAATGGTATTGGCCAAAAGATTCGACTAGGTGCACGAAATTTTACACGTATCAATCGACTATTACAACGTTCCATCGCCAATCATAACGAATCTGATAAGAAAACACACTTTTCTTCCCCTAATTAAATATTGACCTGGACACCGTTCGTACTATTCGGTTGGAATGTCAGTTTTTTCCTTTAACCTTAATTGGATAAGTTCCTCCCTAGCCAACTTACCTATCTACTATCGAATACTTTAAGAAGCCTTCAAAACTACCAGGTTGTTAGCTCATGCTCTACGAAAGCTTCAACATTATATCAATTATCATCATTATTTTGTCCGGAAGTCCGGAAATGGTTAACGGCACCTGGATGTTGCTTATAGACCATACTACGTGTTGGATTTTGCTTTCCACAGTAACCATCTAGGCAATGTATGAAAGAACAAACGGGAAAAATATCGTTTAATTCGGTGCTCAAAAAAATATTTATCGTCATATTCCGCCACCGTAGTAGTTGAAGCATGTGTAAGTGATATAAAAATAATTTAGTACACTCATAGCTATAAGTATAACTGCTACAAACATTTTTCTTACATTCATTCATAAAGACATTCCTATAAAACTTTAGTTGAGAGATAAATTCCAAAACAACTTTCCTGAAAGATAACCGTACCATAGGTGGATAGGTAGCAGTATAGAAGATATAGGCGCAACGTAGTGACACATGATGATTGATTACAGAACGATGGATAAAGGCGTGTTGTATGGTCACGTTCCGATTAATATATCACGACGTAAGCTCATATTAAGACACGAATTGTGAACACTTTTATTCATTTAGTATATACTTTATTAGTTGCAACTATGTATTGAAATAAGTCTAATAATTTATTATTTAACATTAAAAACAAATTGGAAAAGCTGATTTTTTTTATGGATTTCTAGACAATATTTTCGTTTTATAAACTATTTCACACTTTAGATAAATACATATACATACAAAAACACCGAAATACGCAATATACAACACTATAAAATATACGTATGCTCAACATTGTATACGACCTGAAAACTAATCATCACTTTGACGATTGTTTGCAACTCCCTATTTCCTTCAAGCATACATACCTAACACACTGCTTTCCACAGTTCCTCTGTCCCGAAGAGCAGGAAAGCTTCTTGTATTGCATAAAATATTCAAACATAATTTACCCTTTTCACTCAACAGTCACACACAACAGCCCTAAGAAAAACGTATAACGGAAGATATACACCGAAAATATAAGCCTTCGCCATGATGCTTTAATTTTAAAAAAATATATGTGCAAAGCAGGAAATGAGTTCAACCTAATTTTTCACATAATGAGCTCAAGTAATTTTTACATAATAAGTATCACTAGTACTTGAACTTGACTCAACTGACAGTGAATTCAAATTTATGTAATTTTTATTTCACAGCAAACAAACTATTCTTATTATTTAGAACAAAAATATAAATAACAAAGTCACTGCATACCAGAGCATACTATTGTCTAAACCCAATTTGATTTTTCTACCTAATTTACCATACTATATATAACATATGCGTCACATCTCCGTGTACTGTTTGTATTACTCGATTGTACAACATAATCAGCAAATCAGTGAAAGAAATAAAAAGAAACAAACCAAGCATCTGACCATCCCGAGAAAATTTCCCTACTCTACTCTAATCCAATTTGTTCCCGAAATTGACAGAGTAAAAATAAATAAACCTTTACTCACCTGTCCTTCATGGAAGGAAACATGAAACAGGAAAGTAAATAATTAAAAACATCACACAACTTCCTCTCGATTGTTCGTTTTCCAGCACGATTCTTGCATTCGGACGCTTCACTCACTTTGCCAAACAACATTCCAAATTATTCATTCATTTGACACGACGCATAAAAAATAAATATCAATTTATGCCTTTTGCTACATACCTGCCTCATAAGTGTAACAGCAGCTGGCTTCCGTATTTTCTGAAACTGGGAACGAGAAAAATTAATTAATCGAATAATAAAAGCTTTCACGTCGCACACATAACTTTCTGATGTAGCAAGGTTCCTGTAAAAATGATTTGTGGGTGCTTGAAACAGGATGAGAAAGCCTATGTTCTGTGGAGACGCATTTTGTGTGTTAATAACTACAACACAACGTATCTGTCGTAAAACGTGAAGTAGTAAAAAATAGGCTCATGAAATTAGACAATTCAAATTCATTCCTAAGCCTTATGCTAGCTACAAACAATTATGCTAGCTAATCAATGCTTATTCTTCTTCTTCAATTTGGCGTAAACGTCCTACGCCGGTATGTCCACGTACAGGCTTTCGAGACTTTATTCAGTACCATACAGCCGGATAGTCCATTAGGTGCTTGAACCCATGACGGGCATGTTATTGAGTCGTTCGAGTTGACGACTGTACCACGGCACCGCCCCTGCTTAAATGGGCCCCCGCTGCTTAAACAATTTAAACAACACAACTTAAAACGTGTTAAAAATCTTGCTGTAGAAATTTTAAATTTTGATGATGGAAATGAATCATCAGATTTATGTGGATTAACATCTAGCACGCAGTAAATAGCATCGTTTGCATTCGGAACTGACTTGGGAAACCCTGTATGCTTCTGGATAAACAAACCCGTTCAATGGAGGCGCATGGTGCTTAAATTTGGAGAAGACCTTTGAATAGGTTCGGACAATCCTACGGTTCTAATTTGCAGATTTCGTGGTATGATATGCCCATAAAATTTGCTAAAATAAAAGCTTACGTTGTAAATCCAAGAACAAAAATCTGGTTGATGTTTTCTTTTTATAACTTAATCGAAAAACATTCATAATTACTATTGTCTTTACGAAGAAAAAATTTTCCATTGCCTAAGCAAGTGAGGAATTTACTATCACTAGTGGCCTTTTACTAAACTACCAAATATGAAATGCCAAATGAAATGCTATAACCTTTCCATTTTTTTATTTATGGTTAGGGCGTTCCTTTAACAAATAACAAATTGTTTATTTAAGCTAGTAAGAAATTGTTATCATTATTATTATTAAAAGTGCGACGTCTGCAGTTCGACTATCTTGCACATTGTAGCATGGCAATTTTCAAGCTATGAGTTTTACAAATTCTTTCAAGATTGAGCACTGTCTCGTTGGCTTCCGTTTTAATTTTGCTTAATTGTGATGAATTTGTCCGCTGGTCCGCTGTCTCTATTACGTGTCACCTTTAGAGCATTTGTTATCTCTTCATCTTTTTCATACGAATTACTTGTCATTGGGCGCTTCTTTAAACCATACTTCCCTGCTTTACTTGAATAAATGAAAGAGTCATCTTTCTTTCCCGTGGTTTATTATCATTTAAAATAAATTGAGAATATAAAATTATCATCACTATACGTCAAGGCATCCTGAATAATTTACTTCTTTTACAATCCTTAGATTCAAGCGTTTTTTCTTATTTACAATTGAATAAAAACATTTCTGACCTAAATATTAAATAAAAATTTAAAAATCTTTCACGTATAATACATATGCTAAAAAAACCTTAATAAGCATTCCTGATGAAGATATATTGTACATTATTATAGAGAAACTGTACAGAATTTTACCTCACTATGTCATTGAACCATTTTTGGGCAATAAATTATTTTCGAAAATATGAATCCTTTGCCATTTCATGCAATTAACAGACATCCTAAATCGTAATACCTCAGAACAGATTCAACATGATATGAGCTGTTCTATGTTCGAACTTGTGTTCAGCATAGAAAACTTGGTGCTTCATCGATCGCACTTCTTTAGATTTTCGCATTCTAGATAACCGTCTCTCATGAATATTTCAATTATAGCTAATCATCTAAAACAGCGCTTTTTAGAAGCTTATGTTACGCCAAATTGCGCTATGGTCGCATTTCTAAGATTGAGTAACGATCTTCGACAGTAACCTTTTCTGGCATCATTTCCTGAACTGCATGCCTGAAGAGTAATCACATGGAAAAATAATCGCATTCCACTCGGAAGGAAGGTTTACGTTACATAAGCTTATGGGTGGCAAACAAAAAGGATCTCGTTAATTTTTCTGGTAGTGCGCTACCAAGATTGACGGAACATACATCGGAACAAAAAGCAATTTCAGGGCTAGAAAATCGGTTATGTGGTCTCACTTACACTCTTTCCAGATTTCGACCTCATGTCAAAGTGAATAAATCACTGCTGTGAACTAAATGCCGAGGCATATTGCTGTAAACCAAGAGAACAGTTTTTGTAAGTTTACGAAAATTGACATACATTTAATGTTTACAGAGTTTTTTCAGTTATTCCACATGACTTTTAACACGCCAAAAGCTGAGCCTGGCCTGAGTTTGACAGTTATATTTATCATTTTGAAAATTATGAACAAATGAAAAAATATTGTGATGCAAGTACAATAGGTGGCAACTGTAGAAACACATCATGCGAGCAATAGATGGTGCTTTTCATATTGCAAAGTGACTCGGAAAGATGTTACATTTTTAATGAATCTTCACAAACTTTGCTCCGCAACAGAATGATGACCACGTGAATCATGAAAACATAGGCTATTTATTCTAGAACCACCAAATAAATGAAACTGTCAAGTATAATAACTTCGTAAATCATTTGAACTATAAATAAATGTTACGCTCGTCAGTCATTTTTATTTATCTCTCTTATACATCACAAGTTAATATTTTTATATTGTTTTTTGTTGTTCAACTCCATTTTCGTTTTATAAATATTTTAAGAATTATTTGAAAAGATTTCCTACAAACATTACAAATCAATTATTCTTTATATGTTTTACTACGACATATTTCTTTATGTATTTAAATTGAAAATAATATAATGTGACACCAGAAACATAAGCTAACATAACTTGTTTTATTTTAAGATTTTGATAACCTTTATAATGTTTTTGTCGTACGAAATACAGTCCATTTTGTCTTAATCATCATAATCTCTAAAAAATCTTGACAAATTTTAAAATGTGTTTTGACTGACAGAACATCATCTCCGTCGGATTACTCTTTAAATAGTATACAACTCATCTGATAATTTTCTTCGGATACTCCCCTAAGTTTTTTCAGTAATACCCAATTTAGATCAAAACCAACAAAACTTTTCTAATTGTTTTTTTAACACATTTATCCACATAGTAAAGAATGTATTACTAATATACCTCTGCACAGAACTACAACATTTTATTACAGCATTGAGGCCTCGTCATTATCCAAAATGAGTAGTAGTTGAATCTGGCATAGAATATTCATACTATACAATCTATTTTTGACACATCTCTGCTTTATTTTACATTATTTTTATTAAATCACAAAACTAGTTCGTACAATGTTTGTACAATTAATAAGTTGAATTGGAATGTGAAATTATAAGGTAAAAAGTGCTTTAGAAAAAAAACCCCTAATGTGAAAGACCGCCGGTCTCGTAGTACAGTCGTCAACTCGTACGACTTAACAACATGCCCGTCATGGGTTCAATCCCCAAACAGACCGTGCCGCCATACGTAGGACTGACTATCCTGCTATGGGGGGGAATCAATTTGTCACTGAAAGCCAAGCCCACAGCCAGGTACAGGCAGGCCTTGACCGACATCGGTTGTTGAGCCAAAGAAGAAGAAGAAGAATAATGTGAAAGAAGAAATTAACCTAACACTATTCTAAACTTAATAATAAACCTTACAAACTAAATTTCTTGGTAATATGTACAACCTAAATTAGAATTTATACTTAAATCTAGATGGTTAAGTGCATATTTCTCTCAGATCTGGATGTGTGCTAAATGAACATTTTACATATTATGTAGATTTTAACAATGATAATTTAGAGAATATTGTAGATATATTCCAATCTATGTGCAATTGAGCTGTTCTGTACCTAAACGGGACTTTAAGTATAGCCTTAAGAAATTTGTTTTGAATTCTTTGAAGTGTTAACTTACCTCCTAAATAAAAAAAAGTGTCAACTTATGACAATCTAAATAACTGGTGAAGCATACGTTATTTTTGGGAGTATTAATGCTTTGTACAATAATATCTTATTTTTGAAATTAAGTTTTGATTTCTTATTGAGGAAACAATAAAGAGTTCTAAAAATTTTTTCGTGTTTGACACTCAGGTTGTTTGTGTGACTTTTAAAGTCAGTCGTTTGTTTGGATATAAACCCAAATATTTTATGGAATCCTTCCAACCAATTGGATTATTGTTGATCGCGAGTCTAGAATTGGGTAGCTTACGCTGGCTAGTATTTCGTTTGGCAATACTGTCAAGTAATCTTAAGTCAATGTAGACTACGTATACCTTATTGATTTTTTTTATTAGATCCAAAGAAAAAAAAGGTCGTATCAAATCCTGTCATGCTATGCAATCTGTCAATCCTTCGTCATTCTTTTTCAGTCAGCGTATCATGGCGTCTAGATTCGTTTTGCTCTGTGTTTATGTGAATAACCATAGATTTTAATACGATAATTTTCGCAATTCTTGGGAAGGTCTACGGACTGCTTTCTATAACTAAAAGAACCAGATCAGCATTTCTTCTAGATATCAATTCAGTTCGATTTCACATGCAGTGGTTACAATGATTGATAATCAATAATATCGAAAAATTCAGTTTCTTAAACTTTTTCATGACTTCGTAAAAATCCTCAAACTTAAAAAAAATGTTTGCGTTGCCTAAAAAATATGCAGCTTATTCGTCGAAGCATGGCTTGGTGTAGTGACATTTTTGTAAAATGCTCATCAAAGGTAATGATTATGATGTTAACAAATATAGTAACTACATTCAATCTTGATTTTTTTTGCTATCCTTGTGTATCTTTCCCTTTTGATTATATTTATGTTTCGATTCATGTTTTTGGTTGCTGAAATCAAGAAGTATAAAGTTGGAACAGCACTGAGTTGAAACCATACATTTTCATTTAGACATCCATATGTTTATAAACTCACTAAAAGATCTCCAAATATTGAAATGTTTCTATATTATATTTATAGAAAAATAATCACTCTTTTTATTCAATTATTATCATCACTACCTACACGTAGGAGATACGAGGGTGAGGGTGGGAGTGATTTGGACACCACTAAGACCTTGTGTTTCGTATGAATTTGTTTTCATCGCCCAAGTGATTCAATGTTTACTCTTGTTTTGGGAATAAATATTAACATTCAGCGACCGAACAGGATATTGCATAGCAAACCAATCGAACCTGTTTACCTACCCAGCGCAGGCTTTATTTTATTGCCTATCATTCCTCAACGACTAAATGAACACTTGGCAAACATTCGCAGATAATATATTTCATTTCTATAGAATGAATGACAACTGAAACTCAAGGAATTGTTTTCACATCATCCATAAAGATTGATTTTATTCGAAGTCATGCAAAAAGAGTAATAAAAGAGTAATCATATTAAGTCAACCATGCAGGGCTCAATAAATGCTTGAATTCTATTCATATAGTGTAAAGTTTCGTTTCCTATGTGTCTAATTTGACGGTGGGACACTTCGATACATTTTTATACATTGATATGGTTAATTGGATTTTTGCAGGGGTTTCTAAGTCGCTTTCGAATGTGAACATAATTATTCACCACCTCCAAGAATGATGTTTTTGAACAGCAGTCAAATGGTGTATTTGCTTCACAATTAAATTTCAGTTTGTAATACGATGCAAACTGAACACATGACAAATCATTTTCAACACATCACAAAGAACTGTCAAACTAAATCCAGCTTAACACGTATTGAAAATTTATGCTGAAGAAATTAAAAATTATGATGATGGAAATGAAATATGAGATTGATGTGGATTCGAAACTAACTTGTAAAACTCTGTATGAAATAAACCAACTATATTTTTCCGATGCTGTAACGCGGTCTTTAAAACAGGAAGATCCTTCACTTGCCCCATTTAAAGGTAATAGATTAAAGCTATATGGAACAAGTTGAGATTATTTTTTATGTCTTTTAATTACTTTCAGAATACATCGATTCTTAATTCAAAATAACTAGCGTAGTATCTAATATTATCTTCGATAATGCCATTGCCATAACGTGAACAGTCCACCAAAACTGTAGAGTATGAAATATCATCATCTTTTTAATGGCGGTGCTACACAACTAACTTTCTGCCCTTGGCTGTATTCACTGTCTGCCTTTTCGGTCAACACAGATTTATTCTCAACACCTCGAAATACAGCCTGTTTGGTTTTGTAATATCCGGTCTCGAATATTTACGACGCTTGCTACCTCGAAAAAGGCGGAAATAACTCTGCAAACGTGCTTGTGGTGAGAAACAAACCATCGTGAAAAAAAGTTTCCCACCATACACGACACTTGCCCCTTCGCACGTGATAACTGTCCGGGAAGCAACTTTCAGTGAACCAAAATGACGTCCCACTGGGCCAACACCTGTACCGAGTTTGACCTCTACGCTGCTGGTCAGGAGTGTTATCGTTGGCAATTTAAATTCAATGCACAACAGAACTTTTGCGCGTTTCGAAAATCATGGACATTCAATTGAACACAAGTGTCTGACAACTTTTTACGCTTCTCCTTCGGCATAATAGCTTCGGCAAAACTTCACTGTTCTTTGAGTTTTTCCGCTCCAAAATATGTTTTCCTCCACATTTTGCCGATCTGTTTAACCACAGAAAATGCTTTTCATCGTGCAATTAACCACACATAATGGTGCCTGATGCGTCACTTTCATCGTACTTCTAACCACCAAACGAGCTCATGAAAGCAAACATCTCACACAGCTGGTGCTTTTCACAATTACTTTCGTTCTGATGCTGAAGTAGTTTACATTAAACATCTTTCACATGGCGTTAAGTGGTTTTGTAAAACTTCTCAAGTATCAAAGCTACATCTAGTACGCAATTACATCTGTTTGCCACACATGGGAAATGTGACACTGAACGATTAACTGTCATTTAAAAGATGTATAGAATATATCACATGGAGGAATACGTCTAAAAATTGTTTTAGGTTTTTTTTAATATAGTGTTTTCAATTCTATCAATTACACGTATCGCGCAGTTGTCCATAATGCCCTTTTTTGTAAAATGCTCATCAAAGGTAATGATTATGATGTTAACAAATATAGTAACTACATTCAATCTTGATTTTTTTTGCTATCCTTGTGTATCTTTCCCTTTTGATTATATTTATGTTTCGATTCATGTTTTTGGTTGTTGAAATCAAGAAGTATAAAGTTGGAACAGCACTGAGTTGAAACCATACATTTTCATTTAGACATCCATATGTTTATAAACTCACTAAAAGATCTCCAAATATTGAAATGTTTCTATATTATATTTATAGAAAAATAATCACTCTTTTTATTCAATTATTATCATCACTACCTACACGTAGGAGATACGAGGGTGAGGGTGGGAGTGATTTGGACACCACTAAGACCTTGTGTTTCGTATGAATTTGTTTTCATCGCCCAAGTGATTCAATGTTTACTCTTGTTTTGGGAATAAATATTAACATTCAGCGACCGAACAGGATATTGCATAGCAAACCAATCGAACCTGTTTACCTACCCAGCGCAGGCTTTATTTTATTGCCTATCATTCCTCAACGACTAAATGAACACTTGGCAAACATTCGCAGATAATATATTTCATTTCTATAGAATGAATGACAACTGAAACTCAAGGAATTGTTTTCACATCATCCATAAAGATTGATTTTATTCGAAGTCATGCAAAAAGAGTAATAAAAGAGTAATCATATTAAGTCAACCATGCAGGGCTCAATAAATGCTTGAATTCTATTCATATAGTGTAAAGTTTCGTTTCCTATGTGTCTAATTTGATGGTGGGACACATCGATACATTTTTATACATTGATATGGTTAATTGGATTTTTGCAGGGGTTTCTAAGTCGCTTTCGAATGTGAACATAATTATTCACCACCTCCAAGAATGATGTTTTTGAACAGCAGTCAAATGGTGTATTTGCTTCACAATTAAATTTCAGTTTGTAATACGATGCAAACTGAACACATGACAAATCATTTTCAACACATCACAAAGAACTGTCAAACTAAATCCAGCTTAACACGTATTGAAAATTTATGCTGAAGAAATTAAAAATTATGATGATGGAAATGAAATATGAGATTGATGTGGATTCGAAACTAACTTGTAAAACTCTGTATGAAATAAACCAACTATATTTTTCCGATGCTGTAACGCGGTCTTTAAAACAGGAAGATCCTTCACTTGCCCCATTTAAAGGTAATAGATTAAAGCTATATGGAACAAGTTGAGATTATTTTTTATGTCTTTTAATTACTTTCAGAATACATCGATTCTTAATTCAAAATAACTAGCGTAGTATCTAATATTATCTTCGATAATGCCATTGCCATAACGTGAACAGTCCACCAAAACTGTAGAGTATGAAATATCATCATCTTTTTAATGGCGGTGCTACACAACTAACTTTCTGCCCTTGGCTGTATTCACTGTCTGCCTTTTCGGTCAACACAGATTTATTCTCAACACCTCGAAATACAGCCTGTTTGGTTTTGTAATATCCGGTCTCGAATATTTACGACGCTTGCTACCTCGAAAAAGGCGGAAATAACTCTGCAAACGTGCTTGTGGTGAGAAACAAACCATCGTGAAAAAAAGTTTCCCACCATACACGACACTTGCCCCTTCGCACGTGATAACTGTCCGGGAAGCAACTTTCAGTGAACCAAAATGACGTCCCACTGGGCCAACACCTGTACCGAGTTTGACCTCTACGCTGCTGGTCAGGAGTGTTATCGTTGGCAATTTAAATTCAATGCACAACAGAACTTTTGCGCGTTTCGAAAATCATGGACATTCAATTGAACACAAGTGTCTGACAACTTTTTTTACGCTTCTCCTTCGGCATAATAGCTTCGGCAAAACTTCACTGTTCTTTGAGTTTTTCCGCTCCAAAATATGTTTTCCTCCACATTTTGCCGATCTGTTTAACCACAGAAAATGCTTTTCATCGTGCAATTAACCACACATAATGGTGCCTGATGCGTCACTTTCATCGTACTTCTAACCACCAAACGAGCTCATGAAAGCAAACATCTCACACAGCTGGTGCTTTTCACAATTACTTTCGTTCTGATGCTGAAGTAGTTTACATTAAACATCTTTCACATGGCGTTAAGTGGTTTTGTAAAACTTCTCAAGTATCAAAGCTACATCTAGTACGCAATTACATCTGTTTGCCACACATGGGAAATGTGACACTGAACGATTAACTGTCATTTAAAAGATGTATAGAATATATCACATGGAGGAATACGTCTAAAAATTGTTTTAGGTTTTTTTTAATATAGTGTTTTCAATTCTATCAATTACACGTATCGCGCAGTTGTCCATAATGCCCTTTTTTGTAAAATGCTCATCAAAGGTAATGATTATGATGTTAACAAATATAGTAACTACATTCAATCTTGATTTTTTTTGCTATCCTTGTGTATCTTTCCCTTTTGATTATATTTATGTTTCGATTCATGTTTTTGGTTGCTGAAATCAAGAAGTATAAAGTTGGAACAGCACTGAGTTGAAACCATACATTTTCATTTAGACATCCATATGTTTATAAACTCACTAAAAGATCTCCAAATATTGAAATGTTTCTATATTATATTTATAGAAAAATAATCACTCTTTTTATTCAATTATTATCATCACTACCTACACGTAGGAGATACGAGGGTGGGGGTGGGAGTGATTTGGACACCACTAAGACCTTGTGTTTCGTATGAATTTGTTTTCATCGCCCAAGTGATTCAATGTTTACTCTTGTTTTGGGAATAAATATTAACATTCAGCGACCGAACAGGATATTGCATAGCAAACCAATCGAACCTGTTTACCTACCCAGCGCAGGCTTTATTTTATTGCCTATCATTCCTCAACGACTAAATGAACACTTGGCAAACATTCGCAGATAATATATTTCATTTCTATAGAATGAATGACAACTGAAACTCAAGGAATTGTTTTCACATCATCCATAAAGATTTATTTTATTCGAAGTCATGCAAAAAGAGTAATAAAAGAGTAATCATATTAAGTCAACCATGCAGGGCTCAATAAATGCTTGAATTCTATTCATATAGTGTAAAGTTTCGTTTCCTATGTGTCTAATTTGATGGTGGGACACATCGATACATTTTTATACATTGATATGGTTAATTGGATTTTTGCAGGGGTTTCTAAGTCGCTTTCGAATGTGAACATAATTATTCACCACCTCCAAGAATGATGTTTTTGAACAGCAGTCAAATGGTGTATTTGCTTCACAATTAAATTTCAGTTTGTAATACGATGCAAACTGAACACATGACAAATCATTTTCAACACATCACAAAGAACTGTCAAACTAAATCCAGCTTAACACGTTTTGAAAATTTATGCTGAAGAAATTAAAAATTATGATGATGGAAATGAAATATGAGATTGATGTGGATTCGAAACTAACTTGTAAAACTCTGTATGAAATAAACCAACTATATTTTTCCGATGCTGTAACGCGGTCTTTAAAACAGGAAGATCCTTCACTTGCCCCATTTAAAGGTAATAGATTAAAGCTATATGGAACAAGTTGAGATTATTTTTTATGTCTTTTAATTACTTTCAGAATACATCGATTCTTAATTCAAAATAACTAGCGTAGTATCTAATATTACCTTCGATAATGCCATTGCCATAACGTGAACAGTCCACCAAAACTGTAGAGTATGAAATATCATCATCTTTTTAATGGCGGTGCTACACAACTAACTTTCTGCCCTTGGCTGTATTCACTGTCTGCCTTTTCGGTCAACACAGATTTATTCTCAACACCTCGAAATACAGCCTGTTTGGTTTTGTAATATCCGGTCTCGAATATTTACGACGCTTGCTACCTCGAAAAAGGCGGAAATAACTCTGCAAACGTGCTTGTGGTGAGAAACAAACCATCGTGAAAAAAAGTTTCCCACCATACACGACACTTGCCCCTTCGCACGTGATAACTGTCCGGGAAGCAACTTTCAGTGAACCAAAATGACGTCCCACTGGGCCAACACCTGTACCGAGTTTGACCTCTACGCTGCTGGTCAGGAGTGTTATCGTTGGCAATTTAAATTCAATGCACAACAGAACTTTTGCGCGTTTCGAAAATCATGGACATTCAATTGAACACAAGTGTCTGACAACTTTTTACGCTTCTCCTTCGGCATAATAGCTTCGGCAAAACTTCACTGTTCTTTGAGTTTTTCCGCTCCAAAATATGTTTTCCTCCACATTTTGCCGATCTGTTTAACCACAGAAAATGCTTTTCATCGTGCAATTAACCACACATAATGGTGCCTGATGCGTCACTTTCATCGTACTTCTAACCACCAAACGAGCTCATGAAAGCAAACATCTCACACAGCTGGTGCTTTTCACAATTACTTTCGTTCTGATGCTGAAGTAGTTTACATTAAACATCTTTCACATGGCGTTAAGTGGTTTTGTAAAACTTCTCAAGTATCAAAGCTACATCTAGTACGCAATTACATCTGTTTGCCACACATGGGAAATGTGACACTGAACGATTAACTGTCATTTAAAAGATGTATAGAATTTATCACATGGAAGAATACGTCTAAAAATTGTTTTAGGTTTTTTTTAATATAGTGTTTTCAATTCTATCAATTACACGTATCGCGCAGTTGTCCATAATGCCCTTTTTTAAATATACACAATAATTAGAGTTTTGATTCCTTTGTTTATGTTTATGTTTATGTTTATTTTGTTTATGTTTGCCATGCATTAATTGTATTGATATAAGCGTTGCAAAAATGCCGTTTCTTTCTATAACTTAGTATTGAAGGCAGACATAAATTTTCTTGCACATGTTCATACGCTTCGAACATGTTTAACATTTCCTAGAGGCCCATGCCTTATTTGCTTCAAAATTAAAATTAGAAGAGATCGCAAATTGCTCTCAAATGAACGTTCATCATCGTTCTTATCTACCTAACCGGATCTTAGCGATGGTGGTTGTAGGCAAAATCGATTTCACCTCATTCTGAGCCCTGAACGCTGCCGTTTAATACTTCCTTTGCACGATAACCCGTAGGAGACCAATTCAATTTTAACTTTCCAGTCACCGCCGCTGCAACCTGTATTCTGAATCCAGCTGTATTCAGGCGCAAATTTTCCACCCTAAAGGCAACCTTTGTGGCTCCTGGTCGTTTTAAAGCAGGATGCTCCTTCTGATGATGAACGTTTTACCGGTACCGAGATTGCTCTCTAATGAAATGGAAAATTGCGATGATAATGATGTTGTGCACAACGCGAAATAACTCCACAATGTTTATTCATTGAAACCCCGTTCACATCGTTCAACTTATTTCACACGTAATACTATTTAAACTCAGCATAGGTAAGGAAAAGACTATTAATTTTTAAATAAGCAGTCAAGGTATCCTTGTTTGTACGCGCTCAAAACCATAAAAATGATTTATAGCAGCTTCAGTGATAGTAATTGAAAACCTTAAAACATCCCATGCTTATCAGTTTTCATTTACAAATCAACGGCCAGGCTGGTGGCTTGGGGGGCTCTGAATTGCTTTAACTGAAATTTTACGACACCTCGTTTTTCATGTAATCCAACGTAAGTCAGTAGTTAACACTTTATCGCTGCAAGGCTTTTCGACCCCAAAAGTTCAACGTCCAGTTATATTTTCCAACTCGCAGGAATGGGCCTATTTATCTGTAGAAACGAAAACCGAGGGGGATTCTTTGGAGTCCGCCGTCCTTATTACTCTAAGCGCTTTGTCTTTTGCGCCATCCTTGGTAAAGCAGTAAAACCATCAGCGCTTTTGGTAGCTTTACGGGAGTTTATTTTATTTTATCTACACTTACAACCGACCACCAGGAAGGAAAAAATCTAATGTCTTTTCTGCCTTCATGGGTTCTGTCTTACGATCGTTGTCAAACATCATTCTTTGCTGGCCTTTTTTTTCAATTAAACCGTAATTAAATAAAAAGTCTTTTGTGTTAAATTTTAAATGTGTTCAAGCCATAAGAGTTTATACAAAGGAAAATAGTAAGTTTTGTTCATCGTACTACACAACATTTCGTAGATAGTGAATTGATTTTAAATCAATTTTTAAATCAATAGTCCATCAAAAATGTGCAAAGCACTTACGATGGATCTACGATGGATTATTTTAAAGCTGATTGATAGATTATGCAAATGGATCGGTATTGTTGGAATTTGTTTTTTTTTTCATTTAATTCATTGTATGTTCTTCTTCTTCTTCTTCTTCTTCTTCTATATGCTCAACAACCGATGTCGGCCCGTTTGTTTTTGGCTTTCAGTGACTTGTTGATTTACCATAGCAGGATATTCATTTCTACGTATAGGAGCACGGTCCGGTCGGGGCTGGTGGCAGGTGGCTGGTATGTTGTTAAGTCGTGTGAATAGACGACTGTATCATGATACCGGCGCTTAATTTGCTTCTTTTTCTTTTCTTTACTGCTACACCTGCCGAAATCTCACCAACTTCACATAACCGTTACGAATAGTCTACATTGTAAAGTCTTAAATTAAACGAATAGTCTTAAATTTATCTACAGTGCTGGGTACACACAATCCGACACTTCGAATTCGGCCGCTGTTCTTACTATGAAGACTTTTTTCATTTGCCCTGTTTTTTTCTAGAAAAGTGTATTTTCGATTCTCATTATCGTGTAGATCAGGGATCTCCAAACTACGGCCCGCGGGCCGCATGCGGCCCTCGAGAGCCTAAAATGCGGCCCGCGGTGATGTTGCAAAGGATAATATAAATATCATATTAGTTTGACAATTTAAAATTTACTAAACCAAGACAAAAATCAAGTTACTATAACAAAAAAAAAGCAGAATTTTAAGATATTCATTAAGTATTTCCATATAAAAACGAAATTTAAACGTTCTCATTACCAAAAGTAACGTCAAAATGGCCCACAACAACATAATTTACGAAGCAATGCGGCCCGCGAATTGAAACGTTTGGAGACCCCTGGTGTAGATATACATTGTTGTTCAAAACTGCCGCTCTAACTCGGAAAAAGTGAACAAAATGAATTTAATAGGTTGGCACTACAAGTGCACCAAAAAATTAGTTTATTATTATCCTTTTTTATCGCTTATTAACTCTTTGATATTTTCTTGCTATTGCCCCGTTTACGTGATTTCCTTCCTTTTTACCTTTTTCCGCACGCACAAAACATCACCTTGGCTGACAGTCCGGTGGAACCTTATAACAGTTTCCAACAATTGTCGTGAAAGAAAGAAGAAAAAATAACCCCATTGCGCAGTTTTCATGACGTTTTATAATTCTAGGAAATTTGTATACACAACGCAAACTAGCCAACGAATTCCGGCGTTCTAATTTTGAATACCCAGTACTATATACATTTACATTCAAACGATACTAAATTTAATTCACTGAGATTCAACAGAATAATGTGCATTAACTTGTATTTCAATAATACTACAACATATGTGAAGTATTTGTTTCACTATTATGCAATGTAGAGTCGTATGTGACGATTTCGTTAAATTCAAACATTTACTAAAGATACACTTAAATTGATTTTTTGTATTATTGTTAATTAAAGTATAACCGAGTGTCTATCTCAGTCTATTATTCAACCAAAAATCGATTTATAAAGTATGTAAACTCTAAACAATCTAGTATGTTAACACCAAACTGTTAACACCACCAAGTGAAGCTTCAAAACTTTTCTTTATCTCTGTCAGTACTATTTTAAAGACCTACTGAAAATGGTCGCTCAACAAAAATGCCGGAAGGCAACTTTTTGCTTCAACGGGAATTTCAAGACTCTTATTAATCTCATTGATGTCGGTCTCCTGTGGAATCCTTTACCGTTTTGTTCTCCTCAAACGAACCCTACAAACCTGATAATAACGATACAAAAAATCTAGAGAATGTGAATAGTTCAGACAACAATACTCGACGTCAGCTCAGCGTTATCATAGGGCCTTACAAAAAAACTAATCGTATTTACGAAGAAATGCAATTAATGTGAAATGGGTAGAAATTAAACATATTTTTTCCTTTCTTCTTTTCATTTTCAGGTTACTAGCAACACGAGACGCCAAAGGCTATTGCTCTGCTCCATATCTAAAGTGGCTGACAAGCTGCCAGTGAATTAAGTGTAGCTCTTCGTATTTCATTTCGCATCGTCTGTGTTTGTTCGTTCGCGTATTTTTCGTTTAGTCGCTCGGATAAAGGAAACACACAATCACATTCAATGTAGTAAGTGTAGACCATATAAAAATGTATGTACGAAAAAGTGCGGTTGCGTGTGCCAAAAACTAAGAACATATTTGACACAAGAAAAGTGTGCACTGCGAACAAAGAACGGTTACTGCAGCAAACAAAAAACATTAGAAACTTGCAGAGCATTTCTAGTCTACCGAATACAGTGACACTTAGGCCAATACTAACCAATTACATTTAGCAGTGACATCACAAAACGTGCCACAAGCTCCAAGTGTCCGCTACTCTAAGTGATAGTTCGAAAAATAAGACATTCATTTTAACACAAAAGCCACCATTCCAGATAAAACAAAAAGATTTATCTGCTGTGTATGAGTCTACTGGGAAACGAAAGATGTTTGGTTCCAAATTACGATCATGGATGGAAAATCATATTGTGCGACCGAGAAAAAAGGGAAACAAAAATAAATCCGGAAACAACGGGTAAGTCGAATCGGATATTACGAAAAGGATACGATGCTGGGATTCACTGATATACGCCATTGTATAACCTTCTGTCATGGAAGAGTAGAAATCTGATATTTGCAATCAAGACGAGCCTTATGTACTAAAAAAGAACAGTTTCATCGAAAAGGATGAAGAATGTAGCTTTTTTACAACAAATTGGAGTCGAGGTATCTTTTTTTATTTATAGCTTTTTGTTTGGATAGCGTTGTTTTTGTATACCTAATTTAAAAATACTGTAACCTATTGTTTCTTACAAGCTCTAGTGTAGATGTTAGCTTTTAGCCACACGACGTACAAATTCAAATATTTGCTTCAGCAGAATAGTATATATTTCAAAATAAAAGCTTGACATAGAGGCTTTTATGGTGACCAGAATTGAAACTTTCAAGCCCATCAGGTTCTTTAGTAATTATATTTATAATTATTTAGTTATGCTGTATGCAACGTAATTTACTGCTAAGAGCGGTGAAGGAGCTCAATCCTGATAATAGTTGTTATAGCTATATGCATTGTGATTATATTTAACTAAACTAAACTATGTTTTCCTGAATATGGACTCCCGCGTAAGCTTACTTTGCGTTTCTAGCAGATGGTGGCAAGTAATTTGACAAACAAATAATGAAAATGAAAGCTTAACAGACCAGACACTTTTTGCGCAAAATATGACTGTGCAAAAAAACTTATGTCACATTCATTCTGAGCCATCATTTGCTACCGATGCACGTACATTGCACGTGCCATGCGGACTCGTTCAACTTTCACTTCCCAAATGTCCTTAGACTCTGCAACTGCGCTGCATTTACCTACGTTTTGCTGCAATATGAGACTCCGCACATAAGCTTACTCTGCGTTTCAGCAGATGGTGGCAACGTAAATTGGACAAAGGTAAAATACAGTAACGAAATGACATCGCTAACTGGATGTGTTTTACTGGAGTTTTTTTAAGTGGAAGTTCGTTAACTGGAGTGATTCGGGTCACCTGATTGGGAAAAAACCACATAAAGGTCACCAAAATTATACAGTATTTTAACAAATTCTATCGGATTCTTACGAAGGCCAATTGCAACGACGATTCATTCAGTCGTGAATTTAAATGTAAGCATTACTTTCTCAGAACTAAAATTTAATACACTAACAGTTAGCACCGCTTACAGAACAACAATCTAAAACTTGCTAAGGAAAATGAAAGCGCGAACAGACCATAGTCCACTTTTTACATTGAAAAATTTGATCTGTGCATAAAAAAACTTATATCACATTTTTTTTGAGTCCATCATTTGCTACCGATGCATATCATTGCACGTGCCATGCGGACTCGTTCAACTTTCACTTCCCAAATGTCCTTAGACTCTGCAACTGCGCTGCATTTACCTTTCGTTGTTGCAATGCAGATTGACAAACAGCAATTTCGCTTCACCGCACATAACATGATCAAAACATCTAACGACTATAATCAGCTTTTATGTTTTTACGTCTTGATTGGTTTCAACGTTACTCAAACTTTATTGGAATACACGTACAAAACATCACAGACTTACTTCATAGATGCAGTCGGTTAAGAACGTTTTATAAAGATAAAATATACTTTTTAATATTTATAAAGATACAAATATACACCATTAACATCAGACAAGCCTATACTGTTTACGCTAATTGCATAAAATAAAAACAAAAAGGAGTTCGATTTCCATCCCATTACCATTTTTTTACTTTACATCTTCTTTTTTAATGCTGTTTCAAAATTAACACCGCAAGTTATTCAAATGTGTAACTCTTAGGCGAAATGTATATTAATATTTATAATATTTATATTAGTTTGTATAAACTACTATTTTTTACCGCACTCAAAGCTCATTCGGCATACTGAAAGTTTCTTAAGTTTCCCATAACAACTACTCTCACAAAAAACGAGATCTGCAGAAGCAGACTCACGACAAGTTTTCATTACTCAGCATTTCATGATTGTAGGAATAACGTACGTTGCAGATACAGACCATTAATGTACCGTTCAACATGGAACCACATTGCAAAGCGACAAAATACTTTTTGCTGTCAAGTCTGTCTTTTTATTAGACCTTGAAATGTTCACCCCAAAAGCCTTCAACAAACAATTGCGGTTTTGTCTGGGATGACTACATCATTGGAATGCACCACATGATTACGATGAGAATGATGATGTTGATGAAAAACTGGCCAACGAATATAATATTTTACCAACAATACTCTTCGCATACAAACCGACGTAATGTACGACGTATTTATGGTGGCATGTACTCTATAGTTCCGTAAACAATTCTCAAGCTTACCCGATACTCAACACAACATATGTGTACCACAATGCACAAGTCACCAACTTTAAGGATATCCATAAACTGTTCCGAGCTCGCCGGAATAGTTCGTGCTATACATATATACACGATGAAACTTTTGCTACTCAGACAATGTCTCTTATTCAAGCATCATATCCTTCCCTATCCTTGCGCTAAACAGTCCGTTGCTCAAGCTTTTCGAGACAATTCTGCAAAGGCAATCCATCATTGCTGTGCCTATGTACACACAGTTGCTCGTACTTTTGCATACCTTCGTGTATTTTTGTCTCTTTGTACAGGTTTCGTTTGTTAT
Source organism: Anopheles arabiensis (assembly GCF_016920715.1). NCBI lineage: Eukaryota > Metazoa > Arthropoda > Insecta > Diptera > Culicidae > Anopheles > Anopheles arabiensis. The sequence goes on along the minus strand of NC_053517.1, from coordinate 65,596,352 downwards.
ACGTCGCAGAGTTTACCAAATATTTGCTTTCGAGCTCACAATAAAGGAATAACGACCGCGATATCGACAGTTCTGCACCATTTTTACCTTTTCTTCGAGCCGCAAAAATAAAAACTGCTGATGGCTCAAAACAATTCCGTCCTTGTTTTTTTTCATACCATTCATACCGGCTTATTCCAGTCTTTATGTGTCACTAACTCGATTTGGAGCTGCCATGAGTGTTGATGGAGGACGCTTTCGTCTTTCTGTGAAGAATCTACTCACGTTGTTTTCTCCTCAGCTAGAAAATGGAAAACCCATTTTAAGCTGACAGATGTCAGCTCGCAGACGGTACGATTTGATTTTACGCCTCAATTAAGTGACATCTTTCAACACTTCAGCACAAACGATCGGGACGAGAGTGAAAAAAAATCGAAAAAATCTAAGCACAACTCCCATAGAACATTTTACGAGCCAATAATAAATGAAATCGATTTCCTGATTATCTCTAACGCAGGGCCATGTCTTCCGTGTTTGAGGCTAACATCGTCTGGAACAGCGTTGAATGTGCTTCGAATGGATGATTTAAAATCGCTAGATGCTTTCTCTTCTCTTCATTCCTTTAGCCACGGCAATAAAGCCAAATTCATTGCAGAAAATCGGTTTCAGCACAATTATTTCATTGGACTGTCGATGTACCAAGAGATTTGCCAAAAGATTCCATTCCCTCGATAGCATCGAAGGCAAACCTATTGTACATTGTCTAGACAGATTTGTATTGGTATCCAATCATCCATCCTGCTGACAGTTAGCGGTTCGTTGCTGTGTTTGGCAATTTACCAATCGCTTGTATTTATCATTGACAGTAGGCGAGTAATTTCTGTCTAAATGACTCTTGAGCTTTATTTATTAGCAACTTTTCTTTCTCCATCTTTATGCTTGTTCATGAATGCAACAAAACAGGAGCTCTAAAAGTGATGTGCTGGCATTTTAAGTAAACACTTCATAACTATACATGTTATAAACAAGTTCCCAGATATTCAGGATTATTTCAAACTATTCCAGCATGTATTCAACTCTAACCTTTTTATTTATTTTTTTCTATAGAATATCTACTTACTTTAAAGATTTTTTTCAAAATTATCTGATGTATCCGGAAAACACAAATATTTGTTTTCATATCTTTTACTACGTTTAGCGAAATTTGCTTATGAGATAGCCGGTATACTATGATACGAAGTGCTATGTTAATACGAGGTTTCATCGCATTACATCTCATATTCAAATAGCATCACGACCATATACTAAATACATCCGCCCCTATGACGTAAAATTGTAAATCATGTGTATTATAATTATTCTTTCCTTCTATCTGCTACATACACACATGTACAGTGAAAGTCATAACCATCTCGATTGTTACATTTTCACTAAGACCCCACACCAGCTTCAAGCCTAAAAGCTAACGAACCTTTAGCAAAAACGACAACCCACAATACACTCATTCCTCCTGTGTTATACGTCATTTCTCGTACATGAGCAACGATTCGCGACTATGATTCCATGTGTAAATGAAATCCGATTACCATTTCTGTTCCGTCACGTCGCATTTCAACTGCGTTGACATCTGCATGGACCATTCTGCAAAATTGGATGAGCGCAATGCATTTCATGTTGGATAAAATTTAATTTCATGCAGCTATGGTGTATGGTGATATTGGCCGAGCTTGCATCAACTACTGATTCTAGAAAATTTCATTAAAATCAAATGGTGTAATTTAACATTTTACGCTGTGATGCAATTTAACACATCGAATAACGTCTTGTGAATATTGCTCTGAGCACGTTGCAACTTTGGTTTTCATGAATCGAAACAGCTTGTTATACAAACATAAGTATATGTTTTACGAACATCAATAAAATGTTAAATATGTGAAGAGAAATATGTCTACCTCCTTAATAACTATAAGGTTCATTCCTCAACCTTCATTTCATGAACTCCTGTCACAGGATTGCTCATGACATCTTCCACAACACTTTTTTAATTAACGTAATGGTTTAGATACTAAGTGGTGATGCCTCCTTTTTCTCGTGAACCTCAAGTGATAACATTTATGAGCATGTTGTGATTCTTTTGTACACATGAGCTTTCTAACAAACCTACAGCAGACTCACATACCAATACACACACACACTCACACACATACACTATATTCCGACGATAATAGTCGACAGCAAGCTTTACACTGCTTCACTCAATGTGTATATTCTCAATCCACCGATTATTGTTCCTCCTTTGTAAGGTATTCAGATTTAATTCGTTTCATTTGTGTGATTCTACCGAGACTTCATTTTCAATTTTTAATTATTCTATCAGCTGATCACGTATTTTCAAATCATAGCTTATATCATGGTGGTATTGATTGGATTTCAAATAACTTCATTTATTTGTATGTAATGCTCGTATCGTAATAATATAGTAGTAATTTAAAACACATAACAAAAACCTATAAAGGCATATGAAATATACAAAAATACAGAAAAAAAATCAAGCTATTTCAAATGAGACAGCCATAGAACTTGCCTAATGTTTTCGTTGTTGCATATTAATCTACAATATTAAGTTAGTGACAGTGTAATACAGAGTTTTGATATGAATTCATTTAGTACAATATTTGTCACTTGCCAAAAACCATGAAAAATTTGCTTGGTATCTTTCCAACAAGTATTACAACTATTTTTATTCTACGCATTAGTTATAATTACACGGTATACTCCGACGAGCTCTCTTCACCGTTCACTCCAGTCAGAGTAGTCCCTTTGGTCCTTTTTTATTATCTATTCCCTAAAACCCATCCATGCCGAGGGAAAGGGTGCATCTAGGTTTTATTTTTCCACTGGGAAATGTGCTTAAAAAAATTATCGACCGGTGGGATCGAAATACTTTCTATATCCATTGTCTTCTTTCTTCACTATCGCTCTACTGCAAACGATAAAACCGAAGAGAAAACTCGAATAGCCGCAATACAAAACTAAAACCACGATAAAAAAAAGTAGTGTGAGTGCTTGCCATAGCTAAGCTAAGAATAGTGTCGAGAAAGTTTCCCCACAGAATCCGTAAAACAGGAAGTTCTTTCTCGACCTGTTTTAATCTAGGCTCTCTTGTTTGTTGCTATGTGCTCGTTTTTCTATGCTTGCTCTATAGAGTAATCTAAAGGGTTGGTTTACTCGAAAAAAGATCACGAGTGGAAACGATGTATTTAACGATCCTTGTTATATTTGAGGGTACTTTTCTTCATGCTGCTAACGACGCCCAATAGATATAAGAATAAATTTCGTAACCACTACACTATGTTTGGCATTTCATTTTAAATATTTGTTAAAATAATGTGTGCAAACCATTATAAATGATTGTATTTCCTATTTTGAGCAATGTTTTTTAAGAAGGCAACTCAGGCCATATGTCAGGACAAATGTTGACATCTGGTCATACTAAAAATGTTCTAAGAAATACTTGCCGCTTTATTATATAACATTACGTGCTTCAAATCACACGTACTCTCTTCATGACACGTACAATCTTGTAGACCATGCGGGAAACTGTCTGAAACTTTTGCAGATCCTACTCGACAAACGGCCACAATTTGACATGCACTTGATTTACGATAAGTTTTTCACTTTCACAACCAATTGAATTAACGAATGTGGAATGCTCACAGGGGAAAGCTTTGAACAAATGCAGTTGTCGGATTCCTGATTCCGTAATCCCAGATGAGACCGTTTACACGTAAAAGAAAGCACGAGCAGTTTTTTCGTTAGCAGAACTGCTACAGCTATTCTTTGCACAATCGCTAAATTTAATCATTAAAGTTAGCGTTTACTCTCTACAACCAACCAGCTAACGATTAGAAGTCAATGTTGGGCATTCATTGGGTCTGTTATGCTGTGCTGTGTGCTGTTTTGCTGTGTGTTGCATAATTAATTTCATGTCATTTGTTTTCCGGCGTTGAAAAATGACCACAGTATGGATAATTTATACCACTACATTTCAATTAATCCTCTTAACTATACATTTAGTAGCAATACTTAACCTTTAAACTCAAGCAGAATGCAAACATTAAGTGAATACTATAACTCTTTCTTGTTCGACTGCTCCAATAGTTTTTTGATTTTTTCAATTCTTTTTTTTTCACAGCAATAACTTCAGTGTCTTGACGACACAAAATGGATACAAAAGCAGTACCTTTGGTACAGATTCCAACATCGGCAGTCCTGCTAGACGCAGTGAAGTTTCCCCTATCCAAAGTCATGTAAGTTTAATAATATTCTTACTCTAATGCAATGCAGCTACTCCTTCTTCTTCTTTTACTCTGTACAATAAAGCTTTTAGCATCGAAAATTTATGAAACAAATTGACTATAGTTTTAAATGAATATTAAAATATATAGTAGAGCAATTTAATTGTTCTAGCATTAGATCTGTCATTGGACGACATCACGCGAATCAGATTAAAATGTTGAATTATTTAGTTAACCTAGTAATACCATCTTTCGTTTACAGACAACCAGTCGCCGTGGTTGGCATTCGCCAAATCAGGATAATGTACCGATTTCTCCGAAATCTGATCACTATCCCGTACATCACCGAATTCACAATAAACAAGGGCATGATGGAGGTGCCGAGCTCTTTACGACCGGATATGGTGCCGTGAATGGCCAATCTGGGGCAGCGTCATTTCACAATCAACAACAGCATCACCAGCAATACAATTGTGGTGTCTCATCGCCAAAAAGCATTTCGCGCAACGGCTCATCTTACACACTAGAAACGGGCCCATCGAACGTTTACTACTCGAAGAGCGTCGATTCGTATGCAACGGACTGTGCGCTCCCCTATACCATGCCCGAGTTTGAATTCCACGCCGGTAACACCGGCCCCTCTAGGGGTATCATGACCGGTACGGGGTCAGTTTCAACCGGGCACAATGGACACCTGATGTCACACACGTCCAATGGTACACGAGGCAACTACTCGGCTGCCACAAGCTCAAGCAATGAATTGCTAGAAGAGCTGCACTCTTTCGAAAGTACCCGAAACAAGCGACAGCAACCAACCTCAACACGCATCAGTTCGTCTTCCTCCTCGTCTGTTAACTCTATTCATTATAGCGTCAACAACAACAATAACAACAATAACCATCTGGGCACTGGAACGCTTCCTTCTCATTATGGTAGTTTGAATGGACAGCAACCACAACCAACAGCCAGGGCCACCATTCAAACGGCTGCATCGGGTGGAAACAGCGAAAATAAGTATGGTAAACTCCTGCAGCAACAAAATCCACCCTCGAAGCAATTCGATCCTTACTATGAACAACATCAACAACAGCACAATAACAACAACTTAGTGTACTCCTCCAACAATCAGCCAACAAATTCGACTAATGGTAACCGTGCACCAACCAGCAGCAAAAATGCTTCCCCACTTCCAGCGCGAGGCACTTCAACCAGTACCTCACCTGTCCAACGTTCAGCTGCATCTAGCGCCAGGAGTAATCGTATTGTCAATGGCAATAATAATAACAATAACAATAGCTTTCCCGTCGACGCGTCGACTTCCGGAGGTGGTAAATCGATCCTCGGTGGAAGCGCATTGACGTCCAGCTTTGCCAACAAGTTCCACAAACTGACAGGAAGCCGCTCGACCAGCGGATCGAACGCACCCGATAGTGGCACCATCAACGTTAGCAACAGTAAATTGAATCATGTAAATAACAATAATACCAACGCACCCACCAATACAACCGGCTGCTCCGCTAGCACGGTTCCGTACCATCACCCGCACCAGTACCAAATCAATAGCGTCACGACACATCTGCATCCACCGCTGCAACCACTTCCGCCGGGAAAGCAGCCATTGTCATCGTCGTCATCGTCATCTTCACCACCACCAGCATCGCAAGCTGGCGCCCATGGACCAACACCTTCACCGAGCGTACACCATCTGCATCATCCATCAACACACGGCCACCACCATCACCATTCGCATGGCCCGATGGGTCATACGCTTTCATCGCCGGAAAGTGCTTACTCGACCGGATATTCCACCGATGGCACGTCACCGGGTAAGTGTGTCACGGAACAACTTTTCTTCTCCATTACCTTTTTGTGGCGTCTTTGTTGTAGTTCTTCACACTGTACCTCGTGTCCTTTTTGTGGCCCTATGCTTTATCGACATATGGCGGTTTATCGTTCAGTAAGTCATAATTTTTATATGCAAGATAAGCTGCAGCATACTTAGCGTGGGCAGAACAACGTGCTCAGCTGTTGTCTGAAGTATAATGAATTTATACTATGCCTCTCTCTATCGCCAATTGCTTAAGATGGAACGGGCAGAGTTTTGGCTTCGATAGCAAAACATACTCACTATGAACGGGATAGTATTCGGAAGAGATAAAAATTTATCTACTTCTAATCAACGTTGTAATAAATACGGCCCAAAATGTATCGTAAACTATTCTACTTTCAATATGTCGAACACTTTTGTTTCGGCCAGCCGTTCATCGTCCGAGCTATTCACAAGCTACTGCTGGACGAAAAGCATCATTATGCTCGTCAGCTCTGTACTGCCGTGCGCTTTAGACGAATCGCTGTGTTTTCTTTTATGTTGTGCCATTATTTTTTTATGTGTCTGGGGTTAGTTCAATCAGCGAGATATGATCGATTCCAACGTTGACGAAGTCTCCAGAACAGGAAGCTCGTTTCATTTTCTTAATTTGAATTGATCGTTGTAAATCAGGCACGTACCGTCCCTCATATTTTTTATGATTGCATCAAAAATCATTGTTAAGGAATCACAGCTTTTACACATAAGTAATTGAAAACGTATTGCCTATGACGATTCATCCCCATCCTTATCCCTAAAAATCATAATGTTACTACTTTTGTATTGCTTCGCTGAACGTATAATTAATTATACACTAAACTTTTTACTTTCATCAGTTAAAACATAATTAAATACTATATTCCAGTTAAAAAACTTGTGTTTTTAATATACTTTTATTCTTGTTTCGCGATAAGCGTTCGGTCTTGTATGTTTCACTTTTATGTCGCTTAAATATACTAATTACATATCACTGAAACGATATCGATAGAGCAGTGTAATAGAAAACAATCATTTTTTACAGTAAATCCAACACCCTTTTATTGACCCATCAGTAAAAAGATCATGTTAAATAAAAGTCAAAAATATGTAATAAAGTTATATCATTATAATATAAAAGGTAATATTATAAAAGCTTAAATCTAGGAAAACTCGATAAACATATGATAATTTGGCTCGTAATTTGTTGTATTATTATCCTTTTTTCCACCGCTTTACTTCGCTAATAATACCTAACATAAATCCTCGAAATCCATTGCAGAATGCCGGGTTCACGTGTTTTTGACTCGCTAATGTGATTCATCCACAATGAGCGTTCTGTGCTCCGAGCTTAACGATCGAAACGGGACCGGTAGCCAATTGCCTAGCATTGTACTGCTACATTCCGCAATTACTGACCAGAAGTTTCTTAGTTATCCAGTCTTTTAGATGCCTGAACGATGCCTGGGGCAAAGGGTACTATTTTCCATCATCACTCATCTTGTATTTACTCAAGAATCTAGGGGCCACTTCCTGCGTTTGTTACATGATTTGCAAGATTTTTTTTTGCCCTTGGCATAGGCACTAGGGTACGTATACCACTTCAGATTCACTGCCAGTTATAGAACGAAAGGTACGGCCTTTATGCTAATGCGATTTACTTGACTACCTTTAATGTTGGCAACATTCTCGACTATAGACGGTTATTCCGGAACGCAAGGAACGTCAAAGGAAAGTCTGCAACTGGCAGACTCACTTCATCTACAATTCCGCTTGGCACCTTTCGTGTATTGAAGATACGATAAGACACACCAAAGATTCCCCTATTTTGCTGACTTCTATTCTATTCTGGGAATAAACCTCATTTCCGTTTGGTACAATTTTCGTTTTCCATGCCAAGCTATACTGTGCTCAACAGTGACCTAAAGAAAACTAAAGACACTTACGTGCCTCCAGAGTATTCTTCCCTTAAATAAGCAAGGCAGATAATCTCAGCTCCCAGAGCTAGTAGATCAACACCTTCATACACGAAACAAGAACATTATCATTACCAGTTGAAGCGGTTAGCAGCGAACTAGTAAATTTACCGTTCTTCACTATCCTCAGGGACAACTATAGATTGATGAACTTCTCAGAATAGAAATAAAACAATACCAAAGACTCAACTGTTTGTTGGCATATCAAAAAGAAAATCTTCTTTAGTTGGATTCGGTATTCCAACTCGATCCCAGTCGGACGATGATTGTAGCACTTTTCCGAGCAATCAATCAAAATTCAACAAACGCAATACTGCTGCGTCATGCGCGTCGCACGCACGATTTCCATTGTCGTTGTGATTCATTTTCTATCGGCGCCGGTCATCTTCTTTAATGATACGTTTCATTCCCTGGAACATTACACATTTAATTGAATTCTTCGTTCTGGAAGGTGAACAGTCAAGTCATGTAAAGCAAATAAAATTAGCCACGGTAGTGTATCAATCGGCTTAGCATTTTGATTACTAGCAAGTCGGTCTATCATGTTTACGGGTCTCAACGTTAAAACTCTACTGATGTAATTTTTGAACTCCGAAATTCTTTTCATGGATGACGTTTTCAATTATCACTCGACTTTTTATCACCAGTATTCCTTTGATTATTCACTGGAATAATATTTGGCTTCACAAGTCATGCACAACTGTTGCCGAGTCAAAAAAAAACGATCAACCTGGATAAGCTCAATTCCACCAACTGTTATGATACGATTAAATGCAAGCTATATTGATTTGCTTTAATCATTCTTCCCCCGTTTTTCTGCATTGCCGTTCTGTAGATACCTTTTCAGCCACGTACATGGGCATTAATATGTTATCATACGATGCTAAATTTGTGTAATTAATGGTTTTAATTTTACTTTTTTTATTCAAGAGGAAATAAATCCTCTTTAGATCGAATGTAAAACGAAACGACGAACTATTTTAACAGTAGAACCGTACGATTTTTGTGGGACAAATGGGTTAAAGTATTTAACCTTATTAAATTTGTTACCTTATTTTTATAACAGCAATGAGCTTTGAAATATTTGCTCAATTTTGTATTTCTATCTGTATTATGTAAGCTTACAATTCAATGTAAATATTCATCAAAATTTAGCTTTCAATGACGTACTGATTATCCATGACAGGATAGTCCTACACATGGGGGCACGGTCCATTCGGGGTTTGAACCCACGGGCATGTTATTAAGTCGTACAAGTTGACGACTGTACCACTAGATCGGCCAAATTTAATACTCAATATATTTTTCTCGGATATATCTTTAAATAAAATATTATTATCTTTTAAAATACAACACTCATTTAATTTAACTACCATCTGACTGGCACCGAAAACTTTCCTGTGTCTTCCACAACTTTTATTCCATTCCAAACTCATATCGAAGATTACAATATATTTGAATACCAATTTTCAATCCCAAACGTACAAACTCATTCAACCCTCTGCAGGGCGTCAAATTTCAATCTTATGCTTATTGGTTATTGTTACCAAAGGTCGACAATCACTTCATTCTTCGATGTTGATGAGCCTGTCGAGTGTCTCTTTGCATGCACATGGCCATACATTAAGGCTTATTGGAAAGCATCAAAGGCATTGCCTACATGCTTTGCTAGAAGGCAAATGTTTCCATCGCTTTATGATACTTTAAGTTCTCTTCTTGCCTTTCACCATCAACCAACCGAAACAAAACACTTCAAGGAACATTTGCTGTATACTACCTAAAACAGATTCTACCCCGGATGGTGCAGGCGACATACGGAAACAGCAAAACATTCCTCAAACCATCGTGCTCGGTCGAAGCCACTCTTGGCTTCCGAGCTCTCGATACAGGTGGGAAGCGAAATGCCTATACCTTTTCAAATATAATAAAAATAATAATAACTTGTCAGAACGTAAAGGATCCCAATCTCCAGACCCATTACGCCGCACCATCATTCCCGTTTTACTCCATACAATCCGCACAATGTTGTGGAATGTATTCTACCACCCAGAAAGTTTGTCGGGTACGGGAATGAAAAAAAAAACGCATGGAGCAGAATATTTGGGAGAAGGTTTGTGACATTCATACATACTTGGAAAATTTCCTCTATTGCTCCGAAAATAAACACCCCTTTCACTGTATTGAAAGACGTAAAGAAAAATCACAGCTAACTTATCAACATTTGTATGCTAATAAACTGTGTGCTAGAAACATTCTCTTGTTGTTGCCATCTGCCAACTTACTCCTTGTACGAGGCAAACACAGTGAAACCCCAACGAACTTGGTCGAGTTGAAGCCATCCCTTACTGCCTACCATAAACCGAGCGCAGGATGTTACCACCTCGGATGGTTACAGACGAATAGCTTTGACCCGGACCCAACTGCTGCTAGTTTGCTATTTTAGCACTGCTGTTGACGTGTCGCTACGTATTTAGGCTTCGGTGGAAACTGTAACTACAGCCGCGAAAATCGTAAGCCATTTCTTGCTCCAACAGTGACCAATGTTACATCGAGCGCTCAAACTTGTCAGCTCCTAGTCTTGGACACCAGGGAAGATGTTGCGTTATCCCAGGCAATAGAGGGACACGATGATTTGGGTCAGCACGTCCAAGCAAAGCCATGTTATGCAAATAACCTATCATGTTTTCATGGATCACGCCATGGTGTTGAAAGTGAACCTCCCACTCAGAATCAGAACGAGCTTCAAACAACCTACTGATGAAAGAGAGTACAAAGTGTGGGAGGTATGAGGCAATCTGAGTAACACCACACTCATAGGATATAAAGCGGAACATCAGCTAGGAAATAAATTTATCCTTTTGGATCCCGCACTTGTTCCAATTTCTCGCCAAAGTATGACGAGCCTTAGAGCACTGCTTTAAACTTTGCGATGTTTGCATCGATCGACCTAAATTAGGATTATGTTACACGCCCAGCTACGATGCGCAACGATATGATAGTACTGCAAATGATACAACTTCAAAATTACACTTGTAATCGTAGTGTGTTTAATGAACCGATGTCATTTAGAATTATATCAGTGGATTACATTAGAACAGCGGTCGGCAAACTTTTGAGGCAAAGGGCCAACTTAAGTAAATGATCGAGTGCCGCGGGCCAGGTGAATGGGTTTTTTCTATTTTTGCACTTAAATTATAACATTTTAATCTTTTAGAAACATTTTAGGTGTTATTGTTGTTTTTCTGTAATTATATCTTCCAAGAATGGTTCAGATTTGATGATACCTACTTTAACAACTAATTGTTTTCGGCAATCAATTGAGGATCGGCAATAGATGACCAAAAATGTGATCAGTCAAAAAATAACCAAAAAGGATCGATATCGCTTCTTGAAAACCCCGTCCTCCCACGCCGCAAAAAAATATTGAGGATATTCCGGGGATGATACATAAGTCTGAAGGCCGGTCTTGTGGTACAGTTGTCAACTCGTACGACTTAACAACATGCCCGTGATGGGTTCAAGCCCCAAATAGACCATGCCGCCATACGTAGGACTGACTATCCTGCTATGGGGGTTAATCCAAAAATCACTGAAAGCCAATCCCACAAATGGTACAGGCAGGCCTGGAACGACAACGGTTGTTGAGCCAAAAGAAGAAGAAGAAGAAGAAGAAGAAGAAGAAGAAGAAGAAGAAGAAGAAGATACATACAGGGTTTCGAATCATATAAGAGAATAGTTCAACCACTTAGGGGAATGTTGCAAATCGGTAGGGGAATGTTGCAAGCAAGCTGTGGATGTTTGCAATCACTTAGGGGAGTTGTGCAATCGATTAGGGGAATGTTGCAAGCGTACTGTGGAGCTGTCATCAGACTGTGGGTGCCGGTGTAAAAAGCTACGAATTGATACCGATGATGTTTTTTTAAAAACATCGTTTGGAGTTGTTTTCGTGTGGGATTCTGCTGTACACATGATAAACTAAATAAATCCTGCTGCGGAGCCATAATTAAACATGATAAGTTAGTAAGATTGACGAAAATATATTAAGGTATTTACAGCGGCACCCACAGTCTGATGACAGCTCCACAGTACGCTTGCAACATTCCCCTAATCGATTGCACAACTCCCCTAAGTGATTGCAAACATCCACAGCTTGCATGCAATATTCCCCTACCGATTTGCAACATTCCCCTAAGTGATTGAACTATTCCCTTAAATCAGGGGTCTCCAAACTACGGCCCGCGGGCCGCATGCGGCCCTCGAGAGCCTATAATGCGGCCCGTGATAACTTTATAAAGACTTAAACACACATTTTATTAGTTTGATTATTTTAATCACAATTACAATGTTAACTTTTTATGTTTAAAATAAAGCTTCAATAATAGAAAGCCGTCAACATTGATACATTCAGTTGGTATTTTCTCATTAAAAGGAAGGTTAAATGTTCGAATATTAGCTAAAGGTGACACCAAAATGGCCCTCAAAACCGATATTTGTAAAGCTATGCGGCCCGCGAAGTGAAAAGTTTGGAGACCCCTGCCTTATATGATTCGAAACCCTGTAAGTCTGACGCGTGAAAAATTATCGAAGCAAACGTTGAGTCAGTAACTATTAAAATGCTTTATGGACAAGTCATGCCATGTCAGATAAATTGATAACTGTTCTCCTGTTCCTTATTAAATTGTTTGTATTGTAAACTGTTCATAATGAAAAAAGACTCTGACAATCGTTGAACTCGTAAACAGCAACAGTGTGGAATCGCCGTTCTCGTTAAAACAACAGGGGGTTTAAATATTTGTTTTTGCATTGAATTACGATCGGACTTATCCCTAAAATAGTTTAAAGGGAAACCAACTGATTTGTGTGAAATTAAGAAGAACGAATAAAACAAAATAAAAAAAATATCGTGTGAAAATGTATGAAGCCGTTTCACTATATTTAAAATTTTGAATTGCATGTTTTGCGTTGGCGAAAGTCTAATGATCTCCCATCAAATACAAGTCGCATGCAAAACTTTTATTAAATTTATCATAACCAGGCTTTACTGTATCTTATCAATATTAAAATTCGTGTGCGATTTCGTTCATTCCGAAAGTCTGGTTGTCGTGTTGAAACAATGTTAAAATTACATAACGGTTGCATTAACAGTTAATTAGTTAAGTTATTTCCATATTTATAAGTTGTTCATACATTTGCGGCAGTATATTATACTATAATGGACCCAAAATAAGGTTCTTTCCTTATTGTTTTGATTGCTTTAGGTAGCTCTAGGCTGATTTTACACTGCATTGCATAGCTTATACAGTCATAAACAAGAAATTATAGGGGAAAAGTGCTTTGGAAAAAAACCCTAAAGTGAAAGAAGAAATTAACCTAACACTATTCTAATCTTAAAAATAAATCTTACATACTAAGCTACCTATTAATATGTACAACCAATTGCATTAACAAAATTGACAAATTCATAGGTTGATCATGGGATTATCTTCACCCGCTCTAACAAAACGTTTGTTGCACTTTGAATAATAGTATCCCATGAGACAACAGACAACCTCTATCAGTCACCTCACCTTGACACCTGTATCAGTCGAACTCTAACCATGATGACCAAAAATGTGAACCAACCAACTTAGAAGCATGGGCGATCAATGTATGACACCCCGTAGCGTCTTAAATGGACTGCGTACAGAAGATTTCGTCGCATAAGAACGCTTCTGCGTTTTATTTATTTCATATATTCCCCTCACCTTCAAAGCATCGCAAGAGAGCCCAGGTTCATTTTTGAGGTTCCAAAAGAAGCTAAAAATGAAGACAGAGGTACAATTGGCTACATTACTGGGTTATCTGGGCCGAGAGATCGATTCAACCCGCCAAACAGTGAAATACTACTTGGGAAACATAAACACACATATCAGGAAGCAGAAATCGCGTCCACTGGCTTCGCAGCGGCAATCAATGACGCCAAAACTCAATGCATTCATTTTAGGTCAATTAGGTTAATTAGAAATTATCGCACCTAGTTTTTGTTATACAGCCAGCCGAAAAAAAGGCAATTGTTTTCGTGTAAACGTTACGGGGATATTGATCACGAGCTCGAACATACCGAACGGTTCGTCATTACATACTTCTTCTTCTTCTTCTTTGGCTCAACAACCGATGTCGGTCAAGGCCTGCCTGTACCCACTAGTGGCCTTGGCTTTCAGTGACTAATTGATTCCCCCCCATAGCAGGATAGTCAAGTCCTACGTATGGCGGCGCGGTCTATTTGGGGATTGAATCCATGACGGGCATGTTGTTAAGTCGTACGAGTTGACGACTGTACTACGAGACCGGCATCATACTACTACATATTACATACTAGTTTAATTAAAATTGAAAGAGTACGATGGTATAAAATGTTATTCTAAAAGATATTCAGTAATTTGTATACGAATAGTTTCTTCCCGTCTTTCAAAATCAGTCAAAACCCTTCGCGGGCCGGATTGAATGTTGCGGCGGGCTGCATTTGGGCCGTACTTTGCCAACCGCTGCATTAGAATGTTGTTTAGTGCATATTCGATGATTTGTTGGTCTTTACTCCTTACGCTTTTTAGCTTTAGTTCAACAAAATGAACAATCAAATACAAAATGAACACGAAATGAAATTTTAAATGGTCAAATTTAATAAAGAATTTTTTTGAAGAAGAAAAGCTAATTGCTTTACATATCGTGCATTTTTTCCCATAATCAAGATTAGGTAGTCAACAGGCATGCCTAGAATAAAATAAAAACATATTTTTGATTTAAAAAAACATTAAACTAAGTCTACAAAATGCATGTCCTCAATCGATGTGGGCCCCCCAAATGTATTCAAAGTGGAAGTGGAAGTGTGGGCCCCGCAGATTCAAAGCCAAGTGGTCCGCGAACTTAAAAAGGTTGAAGAGCACTGGTTTAAAGGACACATCCGCATGTTTTCCGATAAATCGTCCGCAATCTAGTAAATTTGAACTTTAATTCAATATTTTTCGGTATATATCTGTTTTGGGTATCTCGAACCGAGATCTCTTTATTATATTGTTGAAAAATCATTATTGACATAAGGTATTATTGGCAAGACAAGTCAAACCTTTAACAGCCCTAATTTAAACCTACTTTATCTCCTTCTTTATCACAATAATCATTCCTAAGATGATGGTCTGGCAAATTATTATTTCGGGGCGGATTTATCCATCTCGCGGCCCTAAGCGGGGGATCGAAATGGGGTTCCTAGTTTCCTTAAAATTTGTTTGTTTATTTATTTATTTTATTGAATATATTTTTACAAATGCCAAGTATATTATCCTAAATTATTAAACAGCAAATTATGTTCTGTCATTCTATATTATTTTAATGGTGTCTAAAACATAATTTCTAGTACTCAGGCTTACATATTTTGCATAGTTATAGGTTGTCAATCATCGTGATACCGGTAGTGATTTTTTTACTTTGAGTTTGATGTTTTTTTTTTTTTAATATAGAAGTGTGTGAACATACGTCGAGTTTGTCGAGGCCTTCAAACATTATCTCCAAAGTTCGTTACAACTTTTGATTGCTATCAACTTTATCAACGCATTCCAAATCAATCTCTCAATCACTTGCTTGTAAAAGAGATCTAACAAGTGGAGCTTTAAGTAAAGGCCTCCTTTAGGCCGAGGCCCCCCGCGGCCGCTCAGTCCGCTTGTAGGAAAATCCGCAGATAAATTCGAGAATGACCAACAAAAGTTATTGCTACC
Source organism: Anopheles arabiensis (assembly GCF_016920715.1). NCBI lineage: Eukaryota > Metazoa > Arthropoda > Insecta > Diptera > Culicidae > Anopheles > Anopheles arabiensis. The sequence continues at coordinate 65,580,508 of NC_053517.1, read as the reverse complement.
AACTTCAGCTCGTCAACTACAGTCGTCAACTCGTACGACTTAACAACATGCCCGTCATGGGTTCAAGCCCCGTAGGACTGTAGGACTGGCTATTCTGCTATGGAAATAATAAGTCACTGAAAGCCAAGCTCACTTCACTAGTGGGTACAAAGGCATGCCTTGACCGACATCGGTTGTTGTGCCAAAGAAGAAGAAGAAGAGTATGCAGACATCTGATAGGACCATTTATAAAACGATTACGATTCACAACCGGTATCGTTCGCTATCACTTCTATTGTGTAACGAACATATCCTTATTAAATTGCATTTATTCCTACTGCTTTCCGCCACTCTTTTAGCTTCTTCATTCTCACGGGTTTCTCAAAGCATTTTTCTCACCTTGGTTGATTTAATGCTCCCTATCGTCCTCCTAGTCGTTTCAGCAATCGAACCAAAATGGCACTTAGGTCCTATACACTCGTGCAAACAAAAAAATGCCAATATACATACACGCAATTGGAACATTTCTGGATCCTTGATCAATTTTATTACCCTTCCCCAATTCCCTCCCTGTTGCTGACCTCATCGACAGCCACACTCCGGGGAAAAACCGCGAGCTTTCGGAAGCCGACTACTGTGTACGAACGATGATAACAAAGCGTTTTCCTCTGCTCACATGCAGCTTGCAAGATAAAACGCTTGTTTGTGGTCGTTTTGTGCCACATCCTCTGTAAATCAGGATGAATGGTTTTATTACTTCGTTCGTCCGTTGCTCGCTTTTCTTCCCGTGTGATTCTGCAGCCCCTCCACGAGTTACAGGACGACAAGAAAAGATTCCAACGTGTCCCAAAGTTTTATTATGCCATAAAATGCGAAAACACACCCATTTGTCAACTGAAAGCTGAAGGTGGTAACGAAATTGAATAAACATCGCCAACATTTAGGATTGGTTTCCTGTTTTCCAAAAAGTCCCATTCCAGATCTGCGCTATGGCATTGAACATTGAGGAAAAAATTAGTCTTGGCTCTTGAAGCTGCGGTTTCTAGGATCAGCACAGCCCCTTCTTATGCCCGTTATAATCTATACTGATTAACTATTTGTATTCATTTTACCTTTGTCAGGTGGCTGCTCTTACACGCCCGAATACTACATCAACATCCGTACGGGGACGCACTACTTTCCCAAGGGCACGACGTTACCGGGAGCACTGCATGGGCGTACCTCGGCTGGGTTTGATCGCACTGGACCCGCGGTGTCTGCTAGTGCAGCTGCTCCAGGTCATCATGAGAACGGTTCCAAATTCAAATGTGCCCTTAATCGCATCGAGGAAAAACACGTGGAGTTTTGTGTCGACGCGGAATCGGTAAGAAACATACCCTTTGCGTCACGCTGTGACCATTCCAGCAAACAGCTCGCAAAAGGATGCTCTAGTTGTTATTCTGAATGCATTTCAAAACGGCTTTAATATTCTCTCCAGCCATCCTTCATCCTTTTTGTGTATGTATGTTCCAACACTTTATTTACTACTTCCATTGAGGGAATTTAATTTTCGTTTGCCAAACCTGTCTATTTTTTGTGCTGCATTATCTGCTCTCGTCCAGTGTACATTCTATTCGTGCCCTGTTGCATTCTTTTCTTTCCTGGTTTGGTTTTGTTTAATATCACACTTTAACACTCTCCACTGCTACGAGCACGTGAATAACGTGGCATTTGTTCCGTTTGCCCATTCCCACTTCCTCCCGATGATTTCACATAAACAGACGACCAATTTACGCGTCCCTCGAAACTTCTCCCCCTTTCGCACCGTTTCTCCAGCATTGCGAAAGGATTCAATGATTGGTTTGCTCTGTTTCGTTTCTTTCCTGACACGTTTGGCTTTCAGCACGTTTCCGTACCACGAGCTCCAGTTCCGAATGCACCCAATCTGTCTAGCTTCAAGCCCACGCTCGGTGCAGCAAGCGGAAATGGCACGGGCGTTTTATCTCAACTTCAGCAACCGTCAGCGACAGTCCAACCGCAGTCAAACCAGCCTCCGAATGCAGTTGCGATGAGTCCCATTATGCAGAAGAACCTCGGCATGCAGCATTACCGTAGCATTGAATGTGAGTATAATGCAAATAAGTAGCATGGCATTTGTTGCTTTTCTTTCTCCTCGCAAAGTTTCATCGTGTCATGGCGTGTATTGTTCAATAGAATTTATCAAAGCCAAACCAACGTCATTTGCATTGTGTACTACAGATTTATAGGTTATGCACATGATGTACTATTTTCCACTGTACGACAAAATGCATTAAATGCATCCCGGAGCTACCCAAACAGTTGGAAACAACTTATAAACTCTCGTACCGGGATGAGAAATATGATCCTTCCATAAGATTTCACTTTAAGGACTGAAGAAAATAAATTTAATGCGCACATTACATTACAGCGAGCCGACATGAACTTTTCCAACTCAAAAGCCATCATCGTGGTAGCTAAAAAAACTGTGGTAGCTACCTCCGTCGAGCCCAACTTTTCCCCGTGAAGCTGGTAGGGTAGTTTTCAACTTGTTACACCATGTGCAAAAGATGCCACATAGCTGTTAAGTTGCTCCGTCGGCTATGCATTCCGGTGCTTAAATGCATTTCGCTGTAACTTGCCTTTTCGAGGAGTTTGCTCTTCCATTGCATTGAATTTAATTATACGCCCTTTTGCACAGTGCCATGATGTGCCTAGAAATTTCTGGTGTTTGAACAAAAAGGTGTGAACATTGCTAGCATCCTTCAAGTAGTATCATTTTGGAATATGCAAACGATACGCTTGTAGGAGAGTCCTCCAGATGGGATCATTTTTACGCCTGAACCGTTTCTGTGCTCATAGTAATTTTTCATTTGCCGCTAGATGACAGGTACCAATAGTGGGGTAGTTTTCAGCGCTACAAATACTTTGTAATGAATAATTTTGAAACGGAAAAGGTTTTATTGTCTCACGGTTTTTTTACTATTTTACATAACAAAACAAAACCACAAGAAAAAATCAATGTCGTTTAATTGTTACGCAAATGTTTTAAAAACATAATATACTATAAATGTGTCTGAGTTTTGAAGTTTGTTTGGTGAGATAAGCGAAGATTTCTCATTAAAATATAAATTATGTGTTTTTGATTTTTGATGATTAAATTGATTTTTGATCGATTTAATTTGATTTTTTATGTATGTATGTATTAGTGATGGGTCATACGACAACACTAACAGATCGACCCGGAGTCGGGTGTAGCTAGGCCGGAATCGATTCCGACACGTTAGTGCAACGAGTTCATACGAGTTTGGTAGGTTCATTTCAATAAGTTTAGTAAGTTTGGTGGGTGCATATGAGTTCAATAGACTGAGTTTAATCAGTGGGATCAATCTAGTTAGTAGCCTTAATAGGTTTAATGGGTGTCTTCGAGTTCAGTAGTAATATAGTATGACCTCCCTGGTACGATTGTGTGTTTACTAAGAAGTTTACTCTCTATAGTTGGCTGTTTCGCCGTCTGTTAAATAACTCAACTTACTGAACTCGTATGCATTTACCGAACTCGTACGAACCTATTTAACTCGTTGCACCTACGGGTTGGAGTCGCATATGCTTTGGCGAACCTACTGGAACCAAAATTACGACCCGGAGCGCTCGGATGGCTCCGATCCGCTAGGTTCGGGTCAATCCGCCCATCACTAGTATGTATGAATGTATCAGAAATATATTATTTTATTCGATGGATTTTTTTGGCCGGTCTCGTAGTACAGTCGTCAACTCGTACTACTTAACAACATGCCCGATATGGGTTCAAGCCCCAAATACGTAGGACTGACTATCCTGCTATGGGACCTATATGAGACAGGCAGGCCTTGACCGACAACGGTTGTTGAGCCAAAAGAAGATGAAGAAGATTCGATGGATTTTTATAAAGAAACCCATGCGATTTGTGTTAACCGGGCCACGTCATAATGACGTCTTCGACTTGCAGAACAACAACACAGACAGAGAGAGAGAGAGAGAAAGAGAGAGAGAGAGAGAGAGAGAAAGAGAGAAATATAGAAGGAATTAAGTGGAAGTTTATCTTTACTTTGTACTTTAAACGTTTAAACGTTTAAACCTGTTCTTCAACTTAATACATCAATTATGTATTAGAACGAATAAGCTAATTACTTTCAATTTATGCATTATATCGTAGAAAATTAAAAAAAAAAATCATGAATGGTTTTACATTAATTTCCCAATCAAATTATTGCAAAAGCTTCAGTATATTTCTCCTTTCTATCACTAAACAACGCTCTATTGTTTTCTGATGCAGCACCATCACCACGCCAACGGTGCCGAATTAGAACGAACCCTTGGTTGACGACAGCCGATGGAGCTCTTGCTAGTGCAAACTGCGTCAAGCGAACGGAACCGGATTCTGGATCTACCTCCTCCGGCATCAAATCAAGCAGCGGTACAGATGACAATAAAAATAATAATAAGTAAGATACATCGACAATTACATTGATTACTCCTTTTCACTGAAAACAATCTAATGTCAATCGCATACTTGCAGCAAATCAAACGCACTTTCTGACACAGATTCAAGCTCGTCTACGGAGAAGATCGTGAACAGAAAGCCATTTACGCCGAAAACTCTCAAAAAGATGGCAGACTTCTCTCGCCTAGATAGTAAGTCAGCACCGGTAACGATTGGCTCTAACCAGGACAGTGACGAAGATGCTACCCTTAACGAAATGATGGGCAAGTTTGACGAAAGTTACCACTATGAAAAGGAGACTGACATTTTGAGGTAAGTAACTTTTATTTAACGGTCATTGTCACGGATTTTACATCTGCTTCCTTTCAGTTGTAGCGACTCCGATCCGACGGACTGTCCGACAGACATTGATACCGGTCAGGATGCGGGCGACGAGTGTGATACGGATGATCTTCTCGATCTCGACTTTATCGATACGGGCTCGGTGCAGGAGGTACCGGACAAGGAAACCTATCGACACACGACCAGCTGCTCGATCCATCACTTCCCCGAACGAAAGGCGTCCTGTAAGCAGCAACGCATCCAGCGCAGTAAACGTAGTAACGAAAGTGGCTGTGGCTCGAAACGTCGAAAGAAGCTGGTACGTACGAGGAAGAAAAGTGTGGCTGATCACTCCGCCTTGAGTGTCGGGTCGGGTGCAGGAGACTCATCGGCCGTTGTAAGCCGTGGTTGTCGCAGTTTAGGCGGTACTCCTGTGTCGTTGAGGCGAAACCAGCAGGACCAAGAATTGCGTACACCCACCAGGGGCTCTCCACTCACCAACCGATGTAACTCGCTCACCTTCACCGAAGTACATTCGCTGCACAGCCGAATATTGGCAATTTCCGAGAGTGAAAAGGCGCTGCTTCGGGCAGACCTGGAGGCGGATGTTAAGTACAAACAATTGATTCACGAAGCAGAATCCATCCTGTTTTCCATGAAGAGCAATAGTTCCATTTGCATCAAGGACCTAGCCACAGTGCCGCCACCGTTGCCTCCGCGCGAGCCACAGCCTCCACCCACGCCGTCGCTCTCGAAAGATACGCCCGTTACCTCAACCACTATTTCCAGCCCGCGTCGCGTTTGTAACCCCCCGGCCAACAAGCGCGTCGAAATGCTGCGCAACTGCGAGGCTGACTTAAAACGAGAGCTGGCCAAAACTTGCTCACAAAAGTGTACCGATGGGGCGGGCAATCCTGCCGAATTAAACCCCGCCGAAGGAGTTATCGTAAACAAACGCTTGGAGGTGTTGCGCTATGAAACTTCCTGCTCACTGTCGGCTCCGAACAGCCCCAAAAATACGCGTGTTCTGTTGCCTCGCAAAACACATGTCTCTAACTTCATCCACCATCAAGCTAGGCCGCCTTGCTCACCGGAGGCACTGGCAAACGATCTTAAACAAAGTGCCAATCTTTCCCCGCCTCCGCCACCTCCGCGGCGAATGATACCGAAATCACCGACCATTATGCGAAGGCGGTTCCGCAGCCAAAGCCCACATCTGAATATCGAATCAGATTCTGATTCAGACGAAGTCAGTCGAAATCTGGACTGCAAAGCTCATGGTAAATCGTATCGCACTGGTACATCCAATAACAACAACAAGGAAAACTTAGTCATCAATCCTCAGCCAGCGACATTTCAGCAACCAACAGTCAAACCCATCGTTGGAAAGCAGATGAATAACTTTCGCCACACGATACACGGTCCTGCCTTCACAAACGGTGAGGATGGGCAAAATGGTTATGATTACCCGGATGACACCAATGCTATCAGCAACCATGCATCGAGTGCCGTGGGAATGCACAAATCGCCGCTTATTTCGTTCCGCTCAGTGGATATAGGCTCCCCAGTTACCGATGACAGCTATTGTCCTCAAAGTGAGCCACTCAAACGGAAGATATACACCTGCAGTGCAGCGTTCGAAAAAATACAGCGAAGCCTTCATCATGATACAGGTAAACGAACAACCAAAGACTATATTGAAACAAAATAGATTTCACCATTTTAGGCAATGCAGAAACTAAATCATTTATTTTACTTGCAGATGCAAAACAACAACTTCTCATCGATGCATTAGCTGAAATAAAACGCAGCCTCGAAGACCAAAGTGTGGAGTTGCACGAGCTTAACAAATCCGAAAAATAAAACAACTGTAAGCGACATCTAGTGGTCAGTCACTGTAGCTCTACGCTCCGTTTTACTGCGCCATCTAGCGAGCGTTATGTTGTATGAACTGTGTCTTCGCTAAACTGCTCGAATTAATACAAAATATACAAACAATCGAGCAAAGTTCCGGTATGAGCGGCTCAATGTCGTTTTTATTAATTCTTTAATAACTTCGTTAGTAAGTAGAAAATTTTGGAATGTTTTGTAGTGAAACCCTAAATTTGCGAAATTTCGTTTCTATTAGATCATAGCAAAAATTTACCATACTAAAACTTCAAAAGACAATTCTACTTTAGAATTACGATATCCATCCATCCATTAGGTTGTAGCAGTGTTGTTTCAATGCGCTAATAAGGCAACCAACTCTACGCAGGAAACGTAATCTCGACCTCTAGATATTATCCTTAGGATAAAAAGCCACCCTTATTCGACATTACCTTAGTAATTACCAACTACTAGTTATCTACCTTACTACATTACATTTCAATGGTATCCTCGAAAATGACGATGCGATATAAGTTTATAGAAAACTAGCATTTATTATTATCAATGCAATTAACACAGTTATACAGTTAGAGTCCAAGCGAAGTAAGTTATTTTTCATTGCGGTGGGTTTTGTTGTTAAGATTAGAATAGTACATCAAACTACAATAACATTCCTGAGTGATTTTGTTATGTATAAGTAACTTTTTTATTTATTCATCTGTAAGTAAACAGTAGTGTTGAAAAGTCATTCAAATGGATTTGTTTTTCAAATTCTTTTTTTTTTATTATCTGACTATTATATTATTTTTACATATTTTCGATACAATCCGACCAATAGTGAATATCTAGTTTTGTGATTTTAGATATTATTAGCATTTTTTAGATAACGAGTCAATGATCATTTAGCTCAATCAACCAATTGATTGTAGGTTCCATTTTGTTATCTATTTCATATTTAATCTAACACAAAGGGACTCCAAACTATGGCGCGAGACTCAAAAGCAGTCCTTTAGTTTGAAGCAACGTGGTCTGCACTGTGAGGAGTTTGGAGACCCCTGATCGAACAAACAAGCCTTCTTTATTAATACTTAGTATTGTTTAGTACCAAGATATTTTAGAAACAATCCTTCCTTTAACCAACGTCTTATTCTTTTTGTCTTTTAATATTTGAATGCTTAGATAAAACTCTTTTAGAGTTTTAATTAAAGTAATTGAAATACACATTTTGTCTGCATTCAAAATGATTTTACAAGTAACGTTGCCTTGTAATACAGACTTGTGCATTAGCTGCAATAACTTTGCAAAATTATTCTTTGTTTAAAATTTATTCTAATAACTTTTCTGATGCCATTAGCAATTATTTCACAAAAACTGCAATCCCAATTTGAAGGACCAAGCAATGCGAGCTTATGTGCTTATTTGCATAACCGGAAATGCCTTTCCATTAAGCTGGTAGTAATATCTAAAATCACAAAACTATTTATTGCTATACAAGTCAAGCAAACAGTGCAAGATTTGATTAATAAAAGACATCGGACGTTCTTTACATAGTTGTATAAGTTTGTATCATACAATATAATGCCATGGCATACAAATAATAACTATAGATTTCGTAACACTATTTATTACCAAAAATGAAATGGCATGTGACGAATCAATGATAAATTATGTAGTGCATTAGAACACAAAACTAGGAACAACCAGGGCATACGCAATTAAGCGCATTTATTCGTACTAATTAATTATACACTCGAGAACAAGCGTATTGTTATTACATTAATTGTGTAAAATAAGCAAAATAAAACACACACACAACAACCAATCGAAAACGCCAGTGCTTTTCCAGGACTTCCGTTACAGTCGTAACAAGTTAGCAACATTGAAGTGCGATACTAAAACCGAAACAAAAAACAAATGATGTCATCAAGCAAACGCTGCAAAATGATTGCTTTCCAATGAGGGGCTGCGAATCCTTACCAAAACTAATTAAATCCTGATACAAAAGCATAGTGTAATATGTTACTCATCCCCAATAAAAAAAAATAAATGGGGCTATAAGGAAACAATTCACACAGACAAAGAAACCCCTAAAACCGAAACAATGAAACCTTAAAACCTAACGTGCATCCTTTACATTGTAACTGTACTCATTTCATGATCGTATACAATGGCGTTCGTGCGCTACATTACACTCACAAATAAAGTCATCCAAACCATGTATTTAATAAAAAAAAGACTATTCAACTACCCGAAAAACATTTAGTGTTACTTGCTGCTGTACTCTGATTATGCCACACATTTTCTTTATTTCAGTATTATATATTTGAATAGCTCAATAGTAATCAAAAACCAAGTTTCCATTCTTCTTTTTTCTGATTAAAACTATTCATCATGTTTAATACAACAAAAATTCAAGCCTAACATGATGGCAAATTTTCTCAAAATAAAGCACTATAATGATTACAAATTTTCCATAATTTCGTATATTTCTCCTCAGATTTGATCTTTCAGATTTTGAAATCTTGTATGCCTCGCTTTGGTCGTCTTGATTTTTTCCAGAATAATCTACTACTTCTCAAGAACACAATGCGATTTTATATGTGACAATCTTATACCTTCCGACTCAATGATGTCACAAACGGATTTGGTGTTTGAAACCGGATTTCGCACATGATCACAAGCAGCCCATGGGCATTGCCAGTGCAGACAATTCCTTTTGTAACAGTTTTATCAGCAGTGTAAATTCTACTTACAATAAGCAACTTTGGTAACATAAAAAATATATATGTTTAGTGCTAACAATTCTAATAGTAGACGCCTATTGAGCGTTTCTTGAACTCAGGATCTCGGGGAATGATAATTTTTGAGCAAATGTTAAATAAATAAAAACCTACGATCACGACAACAAGGCCTACGTGACGAGCCACTTTTTCTAACACCATCATACAGGCAGTTTGTTAAAATATTATCAAATTTACAAAATGCAAATTGGACTGTGATTTTTATTTGGTTTCCTTTTTGATTCTGAACCGCCTTTTCTTTATATTAAATTTGATCTTTTCTGATGAAAATTCATTCAAATTCAATTTTAATTCAAGTTAAAAATTAACAAATGTTTTATCTTTTACGATTGTTTTAAAACAGGATTGCTACACCAACTTCTATCGTCAACGATTTAAATGTTTGCTTGTAGCATGATTATTGGTATTTTGTTTATGGAATTCCATTCGATTAAAATAGATAGTCCTACAGGTGATCGCATCTCCGCGCAACTTTTCTCGAATCTTTATCAAAGCCGGTTAGACGGTAAAAATGGTCAACTCAACGAGAAGCTACTAAAACAGGATTTGGTGACTTTACATTCTTGTGCTGTCTATCTTGTTATTTATAGCGACAGTTCAGCATACACAAAATGTGCGATGGAACACGGGGAGTAAATAATAAGCTAATAATATGGTTATATTTTCCTTCCAAATTTAAAACATAATATTAAAAACCCATACAATTGATGCTGTTTTTTTTTAATTTGATATTCTGAAGTACCCTTTGTGTCTGGTAAAGTCCAATTTGTGCTTATACCTTCCACTTGTAAACAATATCAAGTAAGACTTTCCTTCACGGGTGGCAACAGACTATGATACGATTCTCATCGAACAGCTGATTCCTGGTGGGATACGGATTTTGTTATTTATTTGGAAAGCTTACATTGGTTGCCCTGAACAAAGGGTAGTCTTGCCAGCACAGCTCGTGCAGCCTTTCTATCGGTACAGCCCTCTCTAGTTGCCAACGGTTTATTGATAAGAAAAGCGAATAAGCGGCTCACCCTAAATCCCCATGTCCAGCATGGTAACAGGTGTGAGGCAATCGCAAAACCCATAAAGCAACTGCACAGGGAAGAGTATCTGCATTCGCCGATTATCTCGCCTAACTGTCTACGATACAAGCACATCTTTGTACTGGTTTCTTGTCATGTCATACTGCCTAATCCCAAGCATTTATTCATTTAAAAAATAATTATTAAATTATGCACGTGGCTTAGAGACCTTGGTGAACAAAAAAACACAATACTGAACGTTTTGCATCCCATAGCAATATCGAATAAACGAAATCATACGAACCCAGGTGCATCATGATTGCATGCATACACGTTGGATCCCGAATGGTGTGTGCCCCTTATCAATAATTCTCTCTAATCACGCAAACATTTTCCGGACTCGTGCACCAAACACATTTATTGTACAAACCTTCATGATTGACATCGGCTGCTGTTTTTGTCTAATCTAATGATTTGTAATGATTGGTGTGTAATCAAATTACTAAATGAACTTACAATATATCGATTCAATACGGTTGAATGCGCGCTCTTGGGACACTTAAAACGATTTTAGAACAAAATTGCGTAAGCTATATCTTACACTATTTTTCGTCAACATTATTGTGTTGAAATAGCAATTGGAAAATGGAATAGCAATTAGGCCACCTCAACTTGACCATACCGTACTCATGCTACATTAGGGCTTTACAGAGTAGATTTACCGGTTCTATGCGTATTTACCGACCTGCCGAAGCTGACTAAAATGTGTTTCTGAACATCTCGCAAAGTTTGCCGTTGTAGTGGCTCTCCACCATTGATCTTTGAAATACATGCGGACGAATTTTTTTTCTTAGCATTTTCGCCCCACTCTATTTCCATACAGTTGAAGATGCTAACTTGTAACCCAAAACAGATAAACCCTAGGCCGAAGTGAAGTCACAGTCAACACGAACAAAATAAGGCACAATCAACTATTAACCAGTAGCTTAAAATTGCATATAAACTATTTTGAAACTAAGCGATGATTAATCTTAATCCATCATAAAAATAAACCTAATTAAGGGACAAGCTCTTTTCCAAATTCAATATCTAATTCAAGAGTGGCTAAGACCTTGCTAGAAACATTAACTGAATGAATTGAATTCTCGGTATTTAATATCCAATCAATTTGATAAAGTACTTTGGAACGCCTTTACACTATCTCGTACTATACTAATTTGTAAAAATGATAGACAACAAAACTGCTGAAATGATCATTCTGCTCATAACAGTTAACAAAGCATACATGATCATTCTGCTCATAAATAGTTCTCGTAGACAACTCAACCACAAGTCTCCGTGATATCTACGAAGTAATCCCGAAACATGCGACAAACATCACGTATACCTTCGAAAGGACCTCGAATAATACCTTAAAGGCGTATGCTTGCTTTCAGGTGCTATAGTAAACCATCCGATCCACCTTGATCAGAAACTTCAAACAACTCTGAAGAAAACATGAAACATAACCTATACCTATGTTGAAGGGTGCTGCCGCTGGAAGTCCTTCGGTCAACACCGAATGTGAGATTAAAACCGGACCCAGCCCACTAGACCAGTTGCTAAAAGCCCACTATCGATACATGAGATATGTGCACTGCACCGTTGAACCAGCCTCCGGTTTTTCATGCCAGATTGTAACAGTTTCGATAAAGCCGTAGTAATAGTGATGCATCGAGTGCCCGCTACTAGCCTCATTCCGAATTGGAAAAGCGCATTGTTGTTTTACAACGAATACATTCGACTGGGTCTCATCATAGTGTCCCCCGCAGAAGCATTAGCAAAAAAGTATTGGGTACATTAGAAGATCATTAAATTTGATCATTCACGCTAGAAACGGCTTTGATCACGCGACCTTCTCATCGACCTGACAGCTAAACCTTTCACGCTTGCAAGCATTCCAATGGAAGCTAATTATCACGAGGCCAACCTGCTATGCAAGGGAGGGGAAACCATAGTCTAGAAATTCGGTGGCCAAATAACCGTTGCCCCAAACAGACTCTTTACGTCCAACCTTCGAATCCAAGTTCATTGTCGAGATGGTTGATTGCTTCTCTCTTTGTGTAGTACGATACAAACGTTCATGTTGTTACAGCACTCCAAGAACTCGTCCGTACCATGTGCTACAATTGATTCAAGGTGATGACACTTATATTTTACCTGAAAATCGGTATTGTAAAAATCGTTGTAAACACAGACAGTTGGTACAAAAATCGATCTTGCCTCAATGGACGATACATTCCCGCAGCAGATTGTCTAGCCTAGTCAAACAACTTCCACCCTCAATACACAGATAGCCCCCCCCCATTAGGCTATCTTGAATAAACTGACTGCACCAGCCCATAAAACGACAGATGACGCACATCAATTGAGAGCCTGGGATGGCAACACTTATACGCAACAGCGGATGATATTGCCAGTCGCATGTTCGCTCTCAATGAATAATGCAAATTAATCAATTCTCAATGTGCGAGAAGATTCCCGTGCAGGATCGCCGCTGTCTTTATCGTTTGGCAGATGCCAAAACCGGAAATACAACCATACATGGAATAGTTTCTTTTTCCAATTTTGACGCTCTCGGTATGCTCTGTGAATTTCCAAACAGAAAGCAGCATACCGACAACTTCACGTGAATATTAAATTATCGCGCCGGCAGTTTTTGGCCTCGATCCATATTCCTTCCAGGAAGCACTAGACAGATGACTGACTTACATCTAATATATTAAATACATTAGTATTTGATGACGACCTTGGAAAGCATTGTTCAATGTCCAATATTTGCAATAAGCACTCTATTACGTTAGATTTGACCTGTAATGTGATTGAACAGTGAACTTAAATTGTATTGCGGAGGGTGAGAAGGGGGGGGGGGTAGGAGGAAATTGTTCGGCAGACTTGGGGCCCCAACGTCCATCGCCCAGGGTCCCAGTGTCCCTTGTCGCTAGTACGCTGTCAATACATACTAGATACTACAGACTACCGATCAACGGAGTACCCAAACCGAGAGGCCCAGGCGACCACCTTGTCCGCCCACCGTTTGATCTGCCACTGAGCAAGTGCAGAATAAGATATTTTAACACTTCAAAGGCTGCGCACACCACTGTGGTGCGATCAAAAATATATTGGTTGACAATCGAGCACACCAATGTGGTGTGATGCAGTTATTCGCTTCGCGCAGGTTATTTTTTGTGCGTTTTTCATTATTTAACGGCATTCATATAGTCCTATAGTGTAGACAGCTAAATCCTGCCCAAATAACTCAGAACAGAATAGAACAGGAGAACATCCCGACGAAACGCGCAGTTTCGATAGCTATGGCGCCTGGCGAAGAAACAAGTGCGAATCGTGCGGCCGACAAAGTATTAATTAAATAACCACATCAATATTGAGCACAGGCATTCAAAAGCATCCTATAAATGCTACGAAACACGATAAGAACTATTTGAACAGGTACAGCGCACTTCACAGACTTTCTCACTCAATTCTGTTGTACTATATCACCACTCTTTATCAAATCATAGATTACAGTTGCGTTATGGATTCATTACTCGAATAATGAAAAATACGCATCTGCGACTTCCTTGAACAATAATCTATCGATCACACCACCGGTAGTACGATTCGACAACCGTTGACCAATCGTAACTGGTCCCATACTGCGCAAAAGCTCGCCGCGTCTTCACTTTCGTTTCATCACACCATATCAGTGTGCGTTGACCGCGATGATTTTGTAACGAAAGCACCCTTTCAAAAACGCTAAGCTCGTCAGCAAACAACCTTGACCGATCGCGCGACGGTGGATGCTTTTGCTTTAGACCTCAACTCAGCCGACACGCCCTAAAACATACGCATTACAGCAAACTGGTCTTCCAGCAACAACAAAAGCTCGTGTGTGAGCGTTATCTCTGGTATAGTGTATTCCAGTTGCGTATGCGATGTGTCACCATAAGTTACTTGCACATTGCATTGCTAATGGGAATGCACATACAGATGTATCGCAAACAATTCGCCGAATACGAAGGATGCGAATGATGCAACAAAAGATCAATGAAACCATTGCCGAAAACTTATTCGAGAAATGATTGAATGTTCATTTACAGTTTTAAATGCGCCAAACAATATTATTACAGTTTTTTTTATTATTTAATTCATCAGGTTTGAGATCTACATCAAAACTTAAAATTAATACATGCAGAATCAATTAATCAAAAATAGGACAGAACACGGAAGACATTTGATTGCAGTAGACAAACGAGAAGTTCATAAATAGCAAAGATAAAATTATGCAACGGTATATAATACAATTCTTAAATGTAAATGACCATCTAAGATAGGTGCTGTACAGTATGGTGGTATTCTGGATACCGCGTTCCTGTCAATTTACATTATGCTGTGAAACATGGCAATACGCCTCAACTGTTCTACTTACTCACCTTTTTGCAGCTGGTCAAATACTATGACCCACGCTCATTTACAGTGCGTTGCTAAATGATTTATCATAAAGGATATAGCGCAAAAAAGCCTACGGGTTTTCAATCTTCCGCTTAGAAGCAACTTTCGCGGTCTGAAGCAAAATTTACCAGTCTTTGACGTCATTTCTTTAGCGTCATCTGGGCACACATCACAATTACTCTTCAAGCGATCTTCAAACGATCATGCAAGTATTGGCATGCTACTTCCAAGCAACCAGTACCAGTGCTTACAACTTCTCACCACAAAATATTCCTCACCATTTCGCTGATAGGAGTCAATTGTGCTGTTATTAATTATCCATGACCAAATGATTTAGCAGTGGTCGGTTTGGACGAGCTGAATAAAATTATCAACACCAAAATTGATTGCTTAAATATTTTCGTACTTTTTTATTTGTATTTTATATCTGTGGAAACAACATCATTCTATTGACGTCAAATGACACTCCTGGCCATTGCTAAATTCCATCATTAAGTACCTCTTTATAAGATTAACTTAAATCTGTAGATCGTTCCAGTGTGCGGTCAAATTGAAACAATGGTCCCAGACATCTGAAATTGCTAAGGTGATTGTGTGCCACGAACGACATCCGACATCGACAATTAAAGATTACTTATCACGCAGCACCCAAACTTTAAAGTCTAGCCTAAATATAGACCAACATCTATCTTCGCCAGGTGTTCATAAATTCCTTGACATCAGTAATTGCACCGTTACCACTGCCCGTCGTTATTTCTACGTAAGCCAGACGAGCCAATAGGTAAGCCAGAAGCTTTAATCTGATGCAATCTAACCGATCGATTACGATGCGGCCATCAATCTTGAGCGTGCAACTTTCGCGAAACACACCATCTCAGCGATGCCTTCCCGCACGCGTTTGACGACCATTAACCTCTTTGTTGACATGCTGGGCTCACGTGGGGTCGAATTGTTGAAGATCGCGACTAAACAAAAAAAAACATCCGACTAACAACGCAACGAAAACAAACGATGAAGGAAATGTTACCAACGCAAACGAAAAAGGAGGCCTCGTTCCCGACACAGTCTACGTGGACTATGTGTTCTTATCTTGACTAGTCTTCCGATAGTTAAAAGGCAAACAAACCAGGTCACCAGAAATTGCACATTGTCAGGCAAACAAACAACACAAAGCCCCCCTGCGAACAAGAACGCTGATTAGCTCACCAGCACGTACCTTGCATCCTGCGAACCACGCTGACCTTCTCAGCTCCCTTCCCGATCTTTGAAGTTGAACGAATAACACACCCCCAAACAACACACACACACACACACACATCTACACCGCAGTACTGCAAACAAATATACGAGAAATCAAAAGTCATCATCGCATGGCATCTCTTTGATGACGAAACGGCACAAAGTCTCTGCTTGCCCACGGCAACGGTAAACCACGAGATTATCACGCTATGACGACCAGTGTGACGTTTTCCCGTCCGACGATTGATTAGACTGGGAGTAAATATTATGATTGGTATTCTTCCTACACAATTACATGTGCTGCTTGTTTCCATGTTGTACATTTACAATCGACGGTTGCATACATCGGTGTGCTTTATGCAACTTTTCTTCTGCAACGTTTTATTTACCAAGGGTTTATTTACCAATTTGTTGATGCCTTTTACTAATTCACAAACATGAATCTAATGCATTTAAAATAAAAAAATAAAAATATTTAATAAAAATATATAATAAAATAAAATAAAATTCTATTATTGTACCTTTGATTATCTTACTTACTTCACTTAAAATTTTATTTTCTATGCCGCGAAGCGCATACAACCTAAGCCACAAACTAACTAAACGTCCATGTGTAATTAGGAGGTCTATCTTTTTGTGCCCCTTTTTAATATACCAGATTGACCTTCCATGATCATCACTTGCACTTAAAACATTAACGTCACACAAGCTTTTATCTGCCTATCGTTCAAGATTAAGAAATTAACACTAATTCATGCACCTGCGTGCGGCTGACCTTCCACAGGGCAACTAACATTGTACTATTACCTCAATATCAAAGGACAAAAACTGAGCAAATTTAAATTGAAACAAGCTCTAATTGATGTCACACGGCATTCTATGCGTCTTTGCCATCAACGGAAATGGTTTTTGCGAAAAACAGTTGTCGTTTGGGCCACTCAGTGGTTATACTTCCTGGATTTTTTAAAAATAAAACTACAAGCCTTATAATCGTGAAATCTTTTCCTATCATCGTCTCTAAATTCACGACGTAAGAACGCAAATTGATGCTAAAACGTCTCAACACTAGAGTGCGCCATTATACGACCATTTCTACCAAAACAAAAACATCATTCTAAATTTCTTTTTGTGCGTCATGTATTTACCATTTATCGTCGGAAAACCCGTTAAGTTTTGATCATAACAACCAACCACCACGTAAAACATAAGTGTGCCGAAACTAACAACATACCGTTGACGATCCCTCTGCAATGTTTTCGTTCATTTGGAGCAATGTCGTATGCGCGATTGTTCAGACAGAAAATGACGTCACAATGAACGAGATTCGTGCCTTGGGAAACCCCGTCTCCGACAGAAAAAACAATGCAAGCCATCGAGTCGACGCGGAAAGGCGATGAAGTATCTATCTATCGGCGCGGTCCAAGGACGCCCAGAAAAACAACGCCACGAAATCACACTCCGCTGACAGTGGATGAATGTATTCGTGTGCGATCGCGATCGCCCATCGACTGCTGTAAATACACGCCGCAGCCAATCCGCATGCAATCCGATTCACGATGATGGTGGAAGCTTCTCGAATGCGTATCGGGCCAAATGGCCTGCAGACAAAAGCTTCGCGCTTATTTGGCGAAAGCAATAGATGCCGAACTTTGGACTGGAATGTTTGAGCAATGTGCCAAAGCAAATGCTGAAGATTCCCCACTGTGCTAAGATAGCATTGAAACACACATTTCTAGATTCTTTTTAGGGGATTTGGGGGTTGGAGGGAGAGGAGGAAAGCGAATCTTATTCGAAAACATTCAAAAGCGAATAACAAATTAGCAAGCGATCATTCGATCCCAACACACGAAAAAAAAATAATTTGCATTGATACGCTAAAACCAGTAAACGATACTAAGATAGTAAAGCTCAGCGATACCGAATACTCGGAAATGAAACTGGTCCTATTAAAGCTAAAACTGGACATTATTACTCCCTTCTTATCATACTTGTTTATTCTTCCCATTACATCAGTTTTCCATTCTTCTATTCAACTGCGAAATCAAAGTAAATTACAGTTTAAAACCATCCACGCTTTGCGGAAGTACGATGCGTCTGCGAAGACCTTCATCTCGGCCCAAAATTGTTCTTGGGTCAACGATCGAAATGAAGATCATGCCAAGATCACCTGACTTCGTCAGTTTTTTTTATATACCAAGCAAATTGAGCAATGTCCCTTTAAAGCTGCAACGTATCCACATCAACCGGGCAAGTATGCCGGATAACCGATCATTCAGATTCACAACATAAACATACCGCTCTGTTGTTCCGAATCCGGAAGTGATAAACCGCTACGTGGCATCTCAAAGCGAACTCGAACCGGTATGGTCTAGAGATTACTTCCGCATTTGAAGTCCGTAGATTCAGTCAAACTGGCAGTTGTATCTTTTATGTATATGGGTAAGGTATGTCACCAAAACCCGCTGCCACCGGCACACCGGTAAAAGGACCAAGACAACTCAACGATTTGCCACTTGAAGCAGGCACGCAAGATCACACCGTAAATCACGCGTTATTTTGTACTCTTGCTTAACTTCTCCACACTCTAAATATACTACCAATTTCTGTGCTACAACTATTGTGTACGTCAGTAGATACCCTTATTAGGGTTCCAGCTTTAACATTCCACAAAATAACTCTTGAGTGGCTCTTCGAGCCCACAACCAACCTGAAGAAAGCCATTTTGAACGGATTTGCGCAATAATACAAGTTGGCTTCACATTTTCTGCAACTGACCTCCATCCGGAGAAGCGCCAAAAGAGACTGAGAGAGAGAGAGAGAGAGAGAGAGAGAGAGAGAGAGAGACAGATAGACAAACAGATAGCGAAACAGAGGAAAATCTTCGAGGTCTACAATCTCAAGGCTTTCTCAACCATCTTTCAGTGGAATACCCGTGAGGTAAGTACTTCACTTCAATTACGCTACACCATGGGACCGTTTGCGTCAGCCAAAATTACCCATCACCGTTTCTAGACCTGAGCGAGCTAAAATAAACCCCGCATGAACGCGCAAAAAAACGCACCACGAGCCACTTACCCTCAATATATACCCACCCTCGCGTAATTCCTTTCGATTCAGCGATCATCCCCAGTAGCTAGCTACATGGACGAATCTTCGGATTGGATCTAACATCCCTGCAAGAGTTGATGCCAAATCACGCTGACAACTAAAAGAAAAAATGTACCCCGCGTCTAATTTACGCTCAATTCTTCACAATGAAAAACTATGCATTCCAAACACGTCTCACTGTGCTGTGTCGTTTGGTCTACGTTCTAGCCAGTGACGTGTACGTCAGTAATATTGATCGTGCTATTAAATAACACGCACAACAAACTACACATCGGGATCTGTTCATTGTCAAGAATAATAGCATTGGCAATTAATTGGAACAAGTATTTAAAAGCATAAACCGGTCCATGAGAACTTAAAAAGAAGCGGCTTCACAGAAGATTCCAACAAATTCGCTACCACACCTCTGAGGTGCGCTCGTTGACGTAGGCAAAAGCAGACTTCCGGCTCAACGTAGCGCTAAACTATCTGCATGGGTCATTTACAGATGTTCCAAACGACAGCAGAAAATGACTTCGCAGTTTTTGTACGGTCAGCATCTAACACCTGGCATCAACACTTGTTAGCAGTGAATGGTTTGACAAAGAGAAAGTAATGATAATAGAAAATATCAGAAACTAGCAAATATTATTGGATACTAAATAATATGTTTTATAACTTTTGCATCTGATTTAGATTAACAGCATATAACTCGATCATGGTAAGAATGTGGAGTATATGTAGAGTATCTATGAAAATGTTCAATACTTTAAAAAGTTATTTTTCACAAACAGAAATATTGTATTACCTCATTTTGCATATCTTCAGACACATACCACAGCAAGACCGAACCAAGACAAGAGAAATGCTAAGATATACCTTGCTTATCTTTGGATATCGTTGTATGATTGTTGTTTTGTTTTACTATTAAATCACTAATTGCGCCAATTGATACATGACGTATGCGCACACCTATAAGGATTTGGTTCAAATACTAATCTAATCCCTTCAACTTGCAACAAGGAGAACTACATATCGAGTTCCACCCAAGTAGTCACATCGCCCACTGCTATAAATTGCGGATGGTTTGCAAATATACATAGCGAGAAAATAAACGAATTTTAGTGGGTTTGGTCATTTACATTTAAATACAAACAATCAAACATATCATATATGCCCTTATCAATTTTCTATCAAATTAAACTATCTTGACGACCTTCACAATCATTCTTACATTATTTCACGCAAAATTAAGCATTTAAATAAATATAGCCATACAACATCAATTTATTTATTCATTTATTATTTATTAACCTATTGCAAATATAAACGACTGGAACTGTTTATGTTAAAGTGACGCAATTTAGTTCCAATTAAATAATTGTACCAATAAATAATGTTTGCTGTAATTCAAAGGCAGCTGTGCTTCCATATAACAAACACCATGATAATCAATCTTATTGTTTGAGACCAAACAATTATTCAATAAACATTCTCATCGTGTTGCCATAAAGCAAATGTCAAATTTCTTCGATCGTATCACGCCTTCTGGAAAATGAATAAACTGATTTCATTGTCGTTGTTTGGATTTACGACAATGATTTTGGTAATGGTGACAAAGGGGTATTTCTTATCCGAACTGTAATATTAAAAACGAATTGATTCCAACAATGTTTACATCAACATTACGTGCTATAATAGATTAAAATATTAGGGAATGGAATAAATCTGTACTGTTTTCCTTACAAACATGCCACCAAAAATAATCAATTAACTTGGTCGAACGATAACCAAGACATTTGGACATTTGATACCAAGTTCGAGCTCGGTCTTGTTTGATCCTCGCTTTATTAACACAGAACAAAGTAATCCTGGCCGCTCATTTGCTGATTTAAATGGTTCACATAACATCTATTTCCATAAAACACATTGCGACACATCCCTGAGACGGTGAGTAATTGTTTATATGCGTGTGTGTAAGTTTCTTTTTTTCTTTCTACCTAATATTTAATCCCATTCGGCATTTACACCCTACTACATCCGATAGCTGATCCGCACCCGTTAGTTTGATGGTAATTAACTATAGCCTTCTTTCTTTCCGCTGTCACAACGTAACTGCTGTAGAAAGGTTGCAGTTGACAAATCATGGTGGGGTTTCGAAGGCAAACTACCTACAATAATTTAATCAAACGTGCTGAATGGGTAATTTTCCGCATAAGTTCTCCGCAGTGAAACTTGATCATGTATCACCAACAGCATGTCGGGCTACCGGCTAATGTATTGTATTGTGTGTGGATGTTTAAGGTTAAAAAAAATATATATTAAAAACATTCTTTTGAAAAGCAAAATGAATAACCTTGAGAACTTTCAATTCTTATGGGATATATAAAATGACGAGAAAAGACGAAATTGTATAGTTTTATGTTTACTTTCTGCTTCCCCTTGTAACCGTAAAATATATGTATTACATGTACCTTTAACAAACTGAAAGCACCAAGATGGGCTATTATTATAAAAAAAAGAGTTAAAAGCGGTTTCAATTCAAACGTGTCGAAAATACAGTCATCATCGAGTTCAACGCAGTATGCGCTAAGCGGTATTGGTTCCAGCAACTGTTCACGTTATGTTAATTTGCATTTTGTAGAACACTCAATATTTACTGAAAGCTGTAATCAATTCTCACATGTATGTATCATGGTTTAAATAAAACATCTATTTCATAATTTAGATTAAAAAAATTAAGTTTCATTCTATTCCTCATGCTTAAAGGAATGCTGAAACTCTGTTTGTTGTCCAAATATATGTGTTCTTTTATGTGCAGCTTTTCTTATTTTTTCCTGCTGGGTGGATCACATTTGTGCACCGTGCATGTGCATTATTGTTCGTCGCGCTGGAATTGAAGCACCTAGTGTTACCTAGGAACTAGTGTTACGATCAATGACGTTAGCTGTCCCTTTTTCATATCCCAGTTTGACTGGGTGCAAGGTGCATTCCGAACCAGATCACGCTTTCGCTGTGTGTCTCGTGCATTCCGTTCGATTTTACTACACGATTATGTTCTGTGCCATGCTGCGTGCACATGTTTGTAGCGCCATCACTTTCGAAAACTCAATCTTGTATGAATCGATCTAGCCTTCGACCGAAAACTGGCCGCCGATGGAATGTTGTTCCCAGCCGTGAAGAAGCCATCCTTCGATTGGAGGGTTCAAAGTCCAACATATTTTGTTGCCCGCGATGCATTCTTGCTTCTCTGCCTTCCCCTATCATCGTAGGAAGGTTCAAACTAATGATAGGCGGTAGCCGGCTAGTCAACATTAGGCTTGCCAGGCCTTTACTGGATATTTTCAAATGGTAAACGTAAAGTTGTACCCCGAAAGAAAAGTGATGAGGACAGAATTATGTTTTGGGTCGGGTCTAGTTCAAAATTTGTTATCGCTTTCGATTTCGGACTCCGTTCGTTAGTCTGGTTTATGATATTTTTTTTCATTCTCTCTCGCACACACACACTCTTGATATATTTCCCTCTTCCTCTCTCTTGCTGCTTTATTTTACCCTTCAACTACCCGAATAGACCATCAATTGCATGCACTTCGTTTTGGCATACACCCGTTGCTGCTCCGTAAATGCTACGTGATCAGTTCGTGTTGTCAATATAAAACGTATGTACCACCAACCAGCATCCAATTCAATCACACGCTCTTGAAGGTCAACTGCTGATTAGACATCAGCTGCATTCATTGCCCGGAGAAAGCATGCCCGCATCACATGCCCATCAAAAACCACCGAAGTCCAAAAACTACCCCAGAAAATGAGTCCAAACAAAAATGATTACCATACGATCGCTTCCGGATCGGTGCATAGCCTTCGTGTGCACAATCATACGAACGACAACAGCACGAACCAATACGGATGTAGCTTTGAATGCACACCCCACTTCTACGATAAGCACACACACCGAAGATGCCTGGAGCCACGTGATCTTCACGTGCTCTTCGATGCGTTCACGAACAGCGTGAAGACCAGCGTGTGTGAAAGCTACACGGAGATGTCGCACTCCGGTTTAAGACGCTTACTGCTCCCTTTTGTGAATGGGACTTTGATTCCGGTCGTCGTGTTATTAATATTAGTCTTGTTTTTCTCCCTACCCGGACCGGCAAGGTTAGGGCATAGACCCGAACCAAATTTCGGCTGTGATGTAAGCCGCTTCCTAAGCCTTGAACAATAACCGTGAGTATCGCTAGATGCTAAACCAACAGAACCGGTCCGAACCAGTCGAACATGGAACACTCTGACTGATAAGATCATTGTTTTGAAACGTCCCTTAAAACTGAACCCAGCACTAAACCCCTTTCGATGATAGTCGGTTCTAGCGTGCAATGTTTTATTTAAAAACGTTTTTATTTTTCGTACAGCTACTGCTGATGTATTATTTCCAAGAACTTTATTCAACCACTTTACGAGGCCTGGGGCCGTGTGCAAGGTGAAATTATGATCAAGGCGATACACGCTGCCCGAACGATCAAAAAGGTTACACGTTATCAGGGCTACTGCGATCATCATGCGAGTAAAACAATTACTTGGCGTTCTAATTCGATAAAAAACGCAAGCGCTATTCATTGATTGAAAAGATTGCAAGTTCCGGACTGAGTAATTCGATTGCTGCATATCCATGCTCTTTTTTAGCAATGCAACTTGCGGATCAAATCCAAAAGCGGTTCAGTGTTCCTTCTTCTTCTTCTTCTTCTTTGGCACAACAACCGCTGTCGGTCAAGGCCTGCCTGTACCCACTAGTGAAGTGAGCTTGGCTTTCAGTGACTTATTGTTACCATAGCAGGATAGTCAGTCCTACCCCGTATGGGGGCACGGTCTATTCGGGACTTGAACCTATGACGGGCATGTTGTTACGTCGTACGAGTTGACGACTGTACCACCAGACCGGCCCATATATACAAGCTTTCGATACTTTGCCGGTGCCGCAAAGGCCAAGCGCTCTACGGTCTGAATCAGCCAAATACTATTGGTGGAAGGTTCCAACAAACGTAGCATAGTAGTTTTGAAGAGAGTTATTATTTTTCCTAATTTTAGAGTTAGTTAAACCTTTAAAAGTGTCAGAAATGAAGAAGTAGTGGAAATTTACTGCCTTACCTACCACTAAATACCTAATTGCCTCAATGCCGTTGGTCATTATTTAGATAGAATAACTACTGCTTCGAATTGGTAGAACATTTTTGTTCCTGGTTTGGTTACTGAATATGTTTGAACATGTTAATATCATGAATCGTATTTATCATTAGCAAGGTAATGATTAAGAGTTTGTGCTATAAGCGCTCATGCATCCGCTATCTTTCTAGATACCCGAACAAGTTCAATGTGTTTAAATATGAATATTCCTTTTCCTAGACATTTTCCGCATCAAAATTAACGTTTTTGTTTTATTGATGTATAAATTCTAAATCAAAAATAAAATTTTAAGGATTCTTTGCCCGTATGCCTTAACCTTTGAACAAAATGTCACTGCCTTACAAGCGTAAAGTCTATCGTTATAAATTTGTTACAACCGATAGCTTTAAGGCGGTCTTCTACCATTTTTTTGTTGTTATCAATTTATTATGCTCACGTAGTTTTAAGCTCGATGACTGAAACATGAATTATAATTTTTTGTATTCAAACTCCGACTTCTCCACTTGGTTGTATCCAAATATTTCCTTAATATTCATTTTTTTATCGTCGTTTACTTGTATTAATTAAGGTATTATGTAGAAAAAGTGACAAAAATGTCGCTATAACATCATTCCTGATACTTCTACAAGATTTAAAAACATTGAAATAATGAATAACAATACCTTCTTCAAAATTACGCTGCTATTTAAATTTGTGAATCCGGACCGCATCTAGACCAAGCGCTCGTCTAGATTATGTAATACATATCTGGCCACCCAAAATAGTCGATGGAGCAATAATAACTAACCATAACATCAAATGGTTTAAGAACCATATTGGTCAATATTGGCAACCTAAGTGGTCATTTTGCTACGAAATGAAGACTGTCCGACTTTCAGTGGCCCGTATAAATTTCATACCTTTAATCACATTTATGCATATGCATTCTCAGATTTTAAACGATATCGGTCTGATATTTTGCAAGGACATAGCTGAAGAGTGTCCTCACTGATGGGGCGTCTAGAGAACTGTCACAGGGTGCCGCAAAGTCAATTAATAGGTGAAAATATGAGGTGCCTGGCTTTAGGTTACCGCCACTGTAGTTATTAGTAGTAGCAGCTACGACGAGCTAATCGTGATTTTGATTTGATGAATTAAGATAATTATAGCTTTTTTGGTTAATATATCGATGTGACATGAGTATCTTTGTATGCTTGTTATTTAATGCATCAACCGTAGGACCGCCAAGGTAAATGGTCCTTAATGATCAACTTAACTTAATGATTCTACCAATGCATAGTGAGCATCTGTATAAAAAATTGAAAAACTAACTTCATCGTAGATAAATACAGTACGAGATACTTAAACTTAAATAAAAAACTATACATTTTTAACCTTACCATTTTGAAGTACAGACCTTTAGAGTACAAACGTATAAAATACATTTATTTAATTAATTTCTTTTTTTACCAAACATATACCATTGTATCATTACAAAAGCACCATAGATTTGATACACACGCACGTAAAGTAGACTATAAACATGGATCAAGTCAATGAAGATGATTGGACATAGTGGCACCTGATCGATT
This sequence comes from Anopheles arabiensis, assembly GCF_016920715.1. Lineage (NCBI taxonomy): Eukaryota > Metazoa > Arthropoda > Insecta > Diptera > Culicidae > Anopheles > Anopheles arabiensis. Next base: position 65,554,476 of record NC_053517.1, on the reverse strand, counting down.
TTTTTGTTCAAGTTCTTGTATATTAAATCACATACACGGTATTGATTGAAAAGTAATAAATACAACATATATTAATATAATTTCATCCTTATCGATTCTATCAAGGGAAAAATCTATGAAAGGAAAAAACTATGCACCCGTTGTTGCAGCGAGTTCGAGGGGGGTCGGATCATAGTAGGTTCAATAACCGAACTCGCTGCTCCAAAGGGTCGGAGTCGCCTATGCTTTCTCGCACCTACTCATCATTCGGGTCGACCCGAACTCGTGACACCAGATTTGATTCCGACTCCGACCTAACGCACCTGCTGCACCCATGGGTCGGAATCGATTCCGGCTAGCTCGCACCAGACTCCGGGTTGGGGCTTGAAATGAATCGTATGTCCCACCACTAATACTTACTAAAAAAAATCTGATTTTTGTCCATGATAACTGTATTAAAATGGAACGAGTTTCATTTATTAGCAGTCATTTATTCTGATATTTTAAATAGTACGTTTCATATGAAGTCTTAATTCGAAAAATGCTATATCATGAAATGATTGTAGTGGGAATAAACATTTTTAACTTTTAATCGCTTCATACAAGATAAGAAAACATTTCGTAGTAGCATAGACACCAATCATATAACCACTAAGCCGGTCTCATGGTCAGTCGTCAGCTCGTACGACTTAAGAACATGCCAGTCATGGGTTCAAGCCCCAACTAGACCGTGCCGCCATACGTAGGACTGACTATCCTGCTATGGGGGGTAATCCAACAGTCACTGAAAGCCAAACCCCACAGGCAGGCCTTGACCGACAACGGTTGTTGAGCCAAAAGAAGAAGAAGAATAATAACCACTATCGATACTTTCCCTCATTGATGCCTATTGATAACCACATTACCAAAACCCATCCAAGATACTAACAATACAATATATGTAAATTACATTGCGAATATAAATAATTTATTTTATTACTTACCAATTAATCAAGCCACAATGTCCCGCGGTTTGGTTAAAATAAACGCACCCGCTCCTACAAGTCCAATCGGTGAAGATTTCCATATAATTCATAAAAAAGAATTAGTAAGCCAGTAACCTATAACCAGCACGACCGCACGTAAAATCGAAAAGAAAATACACTTCCGTAAATACTGTGTTTTTTTTTTTATTTTAAAATGCCCATAATCTTAACCCGCCCTGATTCTCAATTACAAATGCACATTTAAACAAGACACCAACGTCCCAACGTAGTTGCCACGAAGCAGCCAACATGACATTTAACCTTTGCTTTGGCATCTTTCCCGATTACTACCACAATGCATCGAACGCACGGTGTAGTATGCAGCGCAGTGGCACGCAAAACGGGTTTCGTCTTGCCAATACTCATTTGCAGCAGTGCATTCCGCCTCGCTCATGTCGCAAAGGACGCTAAGTAACACTCAACCAAGCAGACCACAATATCCCCATGTATTGGTATGGTATTCTAACACACACACACACACACACACACACACACACACACACACACACACACACACACACACACACACACACACACACACACACACACACACGCACACACACTATTTGTACGGTCTGTTTCACCCTACCTAGAATGCGATGCCACTTAACCAGGCCAATGGTCACACCACCAACGGTTATACGCACCTGCACGCACTTGTAGTGCTCGGTGCACTCAACAACAACAAACCACTTTTCACCTACCAACCATGTACTACTGTCACTACACACTGCTCCATCTACACCATCTCAATGAGATCGGTGCATATCGTACATTTGGATACAGTTTTGCTGGTATTCCTTGACCCAGCTGCTCATTATCTTTTGCTAGACTTATTCCTTCTCACTAGTGTAGCGAAGCTAAAATAATCGTAATAACAACGAAACCCCTTACTATCCCCTGTAAGCAAACATTGAACGAACCCTGTGTTAGGTTTTGTTTAGTTTTTTTTTGTTAAAATCACGCAAAGACTGGCTATCCGACTGCGTGGTACTGATTAAGTCTCGAAAGTCTGTAGTGGCAAGCATGTCCGCATAGGACGTTACGCCAAGTAGTAGAAGAAAAAAAAGAAAAAGCCAGAACATATTAAAAAAAAATTACTGTACACGCCACCGATTTTTTTAATCTTTACTACAGTTTAATGCACTTGCAGTCAGTTCGCCAGTTACGCGGTTAATAATTTCCAAATAAACAATGGCAAGCAATGTCAGCTAATGCGAGTAGTTTTAATTGATGTTGTAAGTTTGTATAAATTAATGATGTACCACTAAAAACTATTTAGTAAATCCATGTTGTTACCAAATTCGTTACGTACCTGCGCTCATTTAAAAAAATATTTAGTTTGTTTTCTTCAATTCAATGTAATATTGAAATGAAAAGACAATTCATTTTGTATTTTATAATGTACAAGTGCAGCTTTCTCAAAAAAAACTATAAATTTTTGAAAAACTCGCTTTACTGCAAATAACTGCGTAACTTGGGAACATACCGTACTCATATTTGAAAAATAACTATTATTCCGGTCTAACAGTTTCTTTCAGTTTGTTTTAAACTCAAATCTAAATCTCATATATTAGGACATTAAATATGTTTCTCTTTAACTAGTTTTATATTGGGATGTTTCCAATGTGATACTTATCTCCAAAAATCAATCAATACAGATCAATGTAACACATTAAACTTTCTTCTTGCACACGGGTAATTCGAATATATACACAGAGATAAGGCCATTCATATATATAATGTTTCACTATGTCACGTTTTATTTTTCCATTTCATTTCAGATTCTTTTCACTAGTCTACATTTTTTCATTAAGATAGACTAACAATCTTTACACGATTTGACTTACATTGTCGGCGTTTTGTGATCATCGTGATCGCGCTGTCAATAACATCGGTTTGCAGTCGTTTGCTTTGCTTGGAATTTACGTTCGATTACCTTAACACTCTTTTCAGCCAATTGTGGTTTTGTGTTCATCAGTTTTTTTGCTCTTGCGATACATGCTTGTTTTAACGTTGCCCGAGAAGTTTTCTTCCATATAAAAGCCGGACTCAAAGCCCATTCTTCTGGCAACGAACGAACCTGAACCAATTGAAGGCAATTTAGGCAAAAATTACAAGCCTACAAGATATTGATTTTAAAGATAATATGTCGCTCTACAGTTGTGCCATCTCAGCCACGAACACTACCTAGCTTTTGATAATGTTGTTTTGCACTAAGTTGATTCAAATTTATTTGCTCGCTTCTGTCCCTTTCTTTACATTGCTGTGTTATCCATTTTCTAACTTTTTCCCCCCTTATCACCATCTTATCACGGTCTTTCCCTTTAGTTTTGTCCCAATTCATCAAATGTAAACAATCTAATACATTGCTTTTTTAATATTTTTCTTTTTAGTTCATTGGTTCTGTTCAATTATTTTTGTTGTGCTCTAAACGTATTGTTTTCTTTAATAATTCTTAACGGAATGATTTCTTATCTTTTTGGCGCTACTTTAAGCCACGAATGGAAAGCAACAATTTCTTTCCTCGGATAAACGCTTGTGTAATATTACGGTATGCCGTTTAGCGCAACCGTGAATCGCAGAAAGCACACGTATACCTAACTTCTCTTCAAAACGGGCGTAAAAACAATCAATTGAAAATCGAACACTTCCATCGTCATCAAAAGCATACCTTCCCAGTCAGCGAAACACATCAAGCATTTTGCAGAAGAAAAAAATCCAATTAGCATAACACACATTTGGAACCTTGGAAAACTCCCCTTCAGAAACATTGTCTCAGTAAATAGCTCATCACCGCATATCTATGCTTCACTTAACCATATCCCGATTTGACCCAACGACCAAATTCAAACAAACATATTATAGTTTAATTCTATGGATTAAATCACCTTTACTGAATGTCTCCGGTGACACGTATTTATGGTGAACTTTCTCAATTCTACCATCATACGGATAGCGAAGAGACAAACAGACGAATAAAACTATAATGAATTATTTGGATTAATGAAAACTACACTAACGATCGATCATCTATGCATGACGCACAAGCATATGAAAGGTGCAAACAAATCCTGAGGTGTTTTAGCGTACTCTGAGCGCTCGGTTTTTGTTACACAATTTAATTTTTGTCTCACTTGTTAAATGCTTTCGTGTTTCAAATGCTGGACCGATGAAAGACGGGGGGCTTGGGGCTGCCTGGTTTGCTACATGAGTAGAGTTCTGTCTTTATGGTTCACTTTACGAACAAATCCATTTTAAGGGTTTTTGCAATATTCTGACCACTCTTACAGGCTTTCCAATAATGTTAGGTCTCGTTTCTATAACATTATTAGTCGCGCATGAGATATGTTCCAACAGCCATCACCTATTTTATTTCGATCACAATAGTTTCTTTTATTTCTTCCACATGAATTTCAACACAGTATAGTCAACATTTCCTTTGCAATTGAAATAAATTTGCAAGTAACGGTAACATTAATTTTGAAAATATGCTTCAAATCTTTCAGGGTTCAAATCCCTGTGAATAACCAATGGAATTTCGAACTACGGATGTTTGAAAATCATGTAGAATAAATGAAAAAGAGATAATTGTGATTAATGTAAAACATGTGATAGCTGTTCGCAACAAGTCTCATGATGGGCGAATAATTCTGTTCACATTGGAAAGTGACTCGGGAAAACATGTATGGAGTTCGGTTCCTCAGTACTAAGCTGTAGACGTTTTCGTATATCGAATATTGGAACAAAAAAAATCATACATATTTTATTGACCATCACATTTGTTTTATATTCCGAATAGTGATTGGAAAATAGTATTTTGTAACTGGGATAGGCAATTTAATAAGCCGGAATAAATAAATTATTATCTGCAAATTAACACCTTCCATTTTTTGCAGCTTCTATAAGTGTGGGATGTGAGCAGTACTATTCCTTTACTCTCGAGTTTGTTGTACATACAAGGAATTCAATTCAAATGATTCGGCAATCTCACTATCTAGGACGTTGATGACTGCACTGCGAAAATCCTAAAACGTCCTAAAATAGTACCTGATAATGCAAACCTCTACATATAAAGTCAGACTATCCTACTATCCGTTTTGCAGATGTATGTTGCAGTTCGAAGGATAACTTATACCTCAATGTGTCCCCACAACCCAAGCATGTGTATTCAATGACGTATTCGAAAACATGCACCCAAACAAATCAGCGCCGGTCACAAATATCTAGCACTTCCAATATGATCAACTCTTTTGCCACAAAGGAAACAATTTACAGAAGCTATAAATAATTTAATATACATAAAGCTTGGAAAAGAAAGTCTCAAGTACGCAACCTTTTCGTGAGAAGATCGCTATTTAGGATTGTTTCACCAAAGCACGCATGTGTGGTACATGGTAGTTTATGAGAAGAAACAACACTACATGAACTCTATCAAACAGGATTCGAAGAAAAATTCAGCAAACGCAGTAACATTGCCTATGCAACAGCATTACTGGGATTGCACTTATATGCTTTCATGATTTTTGTTTTTACTTCCGATACTGATCGACAGATTTTGAATTCTCACTTCGATTTATCTGAGCCAATCCACCTGAACCAAACATACGTCCTTTCTCTTTCTTAACCCAATCCCTCACATGCACACATCGCACACATACGAAAAAACGAACATACATTCATCAAATCTATCACCACAGTTTTGTGGCATATTGCGTACCTCATTCCTTTCTTTTGTTGCTGATCAGGCACTAAAGATCATCATATCCGGTTGGTCAACAATTTGAAAGATCTTAATTTCTTTGTTACACGCACAAACTTTATCCATTACACATGATACATATGATCATTCTGCCTACATAGATGATGATATTTTACATCTGCTGTTCAATTACACTGCACGTCGTGCTAATGGATCCTCTTAGCAAATGCAAGTGAGTTTTCCTTATTATGAGGTCATTGAATTGAATAGCACAGATGATTGCTTTAGAAATGTACAGAATATGATCCAGCCGGGAATGTGAACCTCATCTCTGGTCACGAGAAACCAACAACAATCTCGCTTAATAGTGTACTATCAATATTGGATGTGAGCTGACAATCTGCTACAAACCCGAACAGAAAATGCAAGGCCCTGTCTAAACCGGCCCAACATCGCTCTGGTACCGAGCCGTCAAATAGTTGGCTGCTTCACTCATCTGTTCAAGCGACCGGTACAGCCCGATCAGATGCATGCGAAACTGTTTGGCAAGCTCAGCGCTACGATCCTGCTCTTGATTGCCCTCCGACTCGATACCTGAGTCGTTTTCCGCCGACGTTTCACTGTCGGAATCGCTCAGCGTACTCGCCGAGTTGGAGGAAGCTACTGATACCGTGCTCGGGCGTCGAATATGGCCCTTCACCGATGTCGCCGTCGTCGTGGCAGGACTGATGCTGCTGTTTGCTTCTACTTTTTCACTTCCGGCCACTGAGGATCCGGTGCTGTTATTGGTGTTCATGGTCACGTCCGAGGTTGTGTTACTGCTAGTGCTGCTTGTGGCGGAGCTGTTCGTAACATTGGTGTCTGTGTTATTGCTGTTAACCTTTGACGAGGTTGATTTCGTCGAACCCATAACAACCGACTCTTCCATATTATCTTCCGCATCCTGGCGTCCCCAAAGCAAATCTACTTTGACTATTTTCAACATGTTGTAAATTTGAAACAGTTCCGCCGTGTTCAGGACTTCGCGTATCGAAGTACGGTTTGATTTCTTTCCATGATGTGCTCCATGGTGTTGTGCTTTTGGTGCAACCGGTACCGTGTCCGTAGCATCACCAACCTATGAAAATAGAAAATATAAAAAATATGTAAAGGTTGAAAATCAGCTGTACGCATACAATTTTATAATGTATTTAATTAAAATTTATATTTAGAGTAGGGCATATTTTATTCAAACGGTTCTTCCGGCCAAATTTCTTCCTGCAACTATGTCTTTCTAATCTATAATGCATTTTCTGGCGATATAAAACTAAGATGATTTTCTATTTACCATATCCATAAAACAAACGATGATGATATTAGCAGGTCTTTTACAGTCATAATACTGTATTAGTTAACTTCTTTTTTGTTTAGCGCATCAATCATAGTGGTAGTCAATTAAGGACCTTATTATCACAAATATTTGCTATACTATTAGCTGAACTATTTTTGCTAAACTATAAGCTAAAATGACTTGTTGGTTTATCCAACCGACGCAGGATAGTCAAACTTGCATGTGAGGAATTCGGTATATACGAGGCTTAACCCTTGCAAGGGCATGCAGTTAGGTTGGTAACTTTTATAGGACTTTCACTTAACAAAAGAAAGACATTTCTGAAATTCAAACTGATGTTGCGCATGATCAGCTACATATGTAGCTGCGCATGATCATTGTCTGTAGTATGCCTGCACGGCATCTTGCCAACACCTTACAATGTGCACCTACGGACTAATGGCACAAAATAACACAATGCATCTATATGAAAAGGTTTCACTTTCGTTTTGTCAAAACTCATTTAGTACAAAAGCTCTTCGGTAGCATAAATATAAACAATAACAGAAAAGAGAAATCATTCAACCATGCAACAAGCGGTTAATAACTGCGGCTGTGAAAGTTTTATCAGTGTTCCCAAAGTGTTTTAACTGTTTTTCTTTCTGGAAATAGTCCACTAAGCAAACTTTATTCCTTGTAGGTGAGTTTTCCTTATGATGGCGTCATTGAAGAACAACATTGGTCATAAGAAGTGTCCTCCCAACTGCTTCTGACTAATAAATAGTTAAACTTAAACATTCTTTATTTTATTTTATTTTATTCTACTTCTACCTAATCTGGACGAACGCCTTCGTCCATGCAAACTCTTGAATCTTTCACAATTATATTATAAATTATTATTTTTTTATCTATATTATATTGTACACCTACAGACAAAAATCACAGTGAGTGAAAGGAGGAAGGAAATACAATGCATAAGGGCCAATCAAGCTGATGCAACAATCGACATTAACCAAGCTGGCTGAAAAGAGCGTTGTAGATGTGGATTGCAAAAATGCCTCTGTGGCTCCATTAAGAAGTGAAAATTGCACGCGGAACAGCCCCGGCAAAGGAAAACAAAAAACCTGCAATGGCTCGCCAAGGCCCGTGAAGCAAAACAGTCGCTATATGAGCCACATGAACAGTTGCTTGCTTGTTGTGGTGGTGGACACCATATCGCTACAGACATCACAAGCATACTTTCTGCAAACGTTTTATTCATCGCCATGATTTCTACCACATTACAAGACTGTTGAAAATGGTATCCAATTTTATTTGTATGGATGATGATCACTGTTATAAAAGAACGTTATTTATTTATTTATTTATTTTTTAAAGTTTAGCATTAACAGCTATTGAAATGATTTTCAATTTACCTTTCGATCCATCAATCTGCAGGGAACCAATATCGTTTCATCCATCATGTTGACAGTCTTGACAAACGTTTCCATCGCATTCAATATGCTTTGGTTAGAGAATTCTTGGTCATCGTGGCGGGCGATTCGTCGCAAGCAATTCCTGAAACAAGAAAATAAAAATATGTACTGCACCGTAAGTGTTACATGCATCGCCCACATTTACTTCACTTATAGTATATTGGAAATTCATTATGCATATAGCCAATGGGACGTGAGAATAACAACACTTGGCATGTCTGATTTCAAGAGTGATTGGTGCAATTAATGTCATAAAATATGAAATATGTACTAGTGAATGATAAAGATATAAAGACGTATCACCTACAACATTTGTCCTTAGACGAGCGAGTTTTATTTAAAGGCGGTTAATGAGTTATTTTTTCGAGCTTCATGAAATACAACAATTTATTTGCTATCACATTTCATAACATGACCTTCCGATTATTTCGACCAAAACGGGATCATAAGTCACCTTTGTACGACATGTTTAATAAATTTATGTAAAAAAAGGCATAATTTTATTCAACAAATAATACTAAACAATCATATAACGTAAGGAATAATGTAACTCAATATTAAACAAAACACTGTCATTAATGCTGATATTGTACAACTAGAGTTACAGCCATTATGTTTGTTTTTAATCTGAAAAATTGTACAGCCAAATTTTGCAGTTTCCAGCACAATTTACCGACTGCCAGCCTCAGAATGTTTTTAATTCTTCACAGTGTTTATTTTGCACACATTAAAAAACGAAAACAAAACTCGTGGAACTGTTGCACTAACTCCAACGAAGTTGCCAACAAGTTCAAAAGTAGCACAAGTAGCTACCATATGTGTTCTTTTTTTTTTAAGCGTACAGTGAGGATACAGTCCTTGGCAAGGAATGGTGATACACCATACAACTGCCCTTAAAAAATATAATTTGGCAAACTTTGCTATCCATTTGAATCCAATGCAAGCGAATAAGATAACAAAAACCTGCTTAAAAGGTACTTCAATAACAAGATCATCATTGCAGGTGAAAGATCGTTATCGATTAACTTCTAACAAGCAATGAAGAACAACCAATTTGCCTTTGGCCTGCCATGTCCAGATACAATTTTATTAATTACTTTATGTTTTAGTAGATATCCGAATGATCTTGTAAGCCAATCAATGTGCCAATTGCATTCACAGCACCCTGGAACGTAACTAAACGAGTTGCTATGGCATAACCAACCAGGAACGACGCCTAACTACCACATGTACGACTTGCCAGAGCTGCTATTTCCAGTGAGAACACGTAAATATATAGAAAATAGAAAATAAGGAACTGTTTTATATGAACTGTTTTATATTAAGCGGGCCGCATTGGTTCATAAATAATGGTGTTGAGGACATTTTTCCGTTGCCTGCAGCTAATGCAAACGTTTAAATTTCGTCTTTATAAGAAAATACTAACATATAATACACAAAACTTCTATAGCTTTCTATTATATAATCTTCTAATTATTTAATTATTTAATTTTAATTAATTATTTAAACGTCTCTGAAAAGCAGCAATTACATTCTCTTCAAAAATAGTCACAATAATTAACTATTTATTAAGAAATGCGGGCCGCGAGCCGTAGTTTGGAGACCCCTGCCTTAAACCATGGATTATGCAGTTTTAGAGCTATTCATATGCCATAAGTTTTTTTTTGTCTTCGAATAACGAGCACGTACCTAACACGTATGAACAATTATTCGTTCAAGTTCAAAATTGAACTTGGCGCATTATCATATCTTGCAAATACATTCAATCGAAACACGATTGACCTTCTCTGGTTTTGGTAGTGTGTGACAAAAATACAGTTTTACAGTCAAACGTACGGTAATTGCTCAGCAAACACACGTCGCATTGCTATTGCTTGTATCGTTCCTTCACCTGTCTTGTCTACCCGCACAAGTAGCATTCAAAGTACCCGATGAAAGTGTACCTATTCCCCTGGAATGGGTAACTTTGCCGCGCTGGCACGCAGTTTTGCTGGAGGTCAATCGTCCAATTGTGTCGCCACCGAAAATCAAGTACACTCACCACAAAAGTATGAAATTCCAAAGTCCAACCATTACAATGTCGCGCTACCTACCTCCAAGGAAATGGCTTCACCAAAAGCACGCATAGGAGAGCCTGCTCTACGAATTTTGAGGCCGTTTGTGCTGTACCGTGCGTACCATTTCTGCTGAGGTCGTGACAATTTGACGGTTACCGTTGGAGGAGGACCAACAGTGCCTTCTTTTACCTAACGGACAAACCAGCCCCTTCCATTCGCCGCTGTCTCAAGGTCCGGCAGAGCAATACACTAAGTGGTGGAAAAATGAGAGTCACGAGCATACCCTAATCATCATCGCGGGACAGGTGGGAAGGCTATTTTGTTTTTGATAGCAAAGGCTGTGTGCCACACGGTTCGCCAAACAAGGAAGGTCGAGGTGCAAGTGAATGTCACGATACTGTACACATAATTTGGGGAAGTGTCTTGAATACCAAACACCTATTCCGAAATAACGGCACGCTACCAGCAGTGGTTATAGTAATAAGGTTATATTAGTAATAGTTTAAGGTTATATTAGTAATAGCAAAATTCAATGCTAGGCTAGTGGCAAGGTTCAACAACATTAAGCTAATTGCTAAATTATCATCAACATCAACACACGTTAGCTGTATGCATGTACAAAGCTAGAGACGATATTGAAGCTAGAAACACATTTTAAATCCCTTCGCTCTAACAGCATTTGGTCAGGACAGGACACCTTTTCTCGTACAATCTTATCCTCTCAACTTGTCAAGACACTCTCACTTTCATTTACGATCAAAACAAAGTTTCCACCACCAGTGTTCGCGCCCATCTCAATGTATTGGGCAGGCTGGCTGCATTGTCCAGATGGTGGCGTAGAGACTATGGTGCAATGCTACAAAGATTTTCCCCACCATCTCGCTTAGACACAGAGTGCAATGCAGCAGGGGAACCGATCTATTCGGAGTGACGATGTTGGGTTTGGGTGAGGACGGGTCGTATGATTGCTTCATCGTCGCCTCTCGTGGTACCCTAGAGAGCTAGTGGTCTGACCGGTCCACCTTTGTATGCTGCGCGCGCGCGCGCTCACACACACTCGTCGGCAAGGAACGACGTTCACTCGGTCGACCTTGGCAAAAATTAACTGTGAATGAACGAGACGCGATCTGATCGACGAACGTGCGCCACTATACAACTTACAGCCTTCTATGAAGCCGCCCTCCTAGGTCGTACGACACGACGTACGCCCGCCATGGACTGACTAAATCGGTGCTGAATTCATTCGACAGGTGAATTGGCACTGGCACGAGTCGTGAAAACACGCCATCGATGCACACAAAAATAAAACCATGACACACAGGATAACATGCGGCATTTGCATGCTCCTCGATGTCGAAAATCAAATGCCAGGATGATATTGCTTTTTCCGTTAACCATTAATGAGGAAAGCCATTTTGCATCATACTAGTTACTGTCCTACCATTACTAACCTATTATATTTACTACTACTGCTATGGCATTTTGCATAGACAGAATTTTGTATTCAATGAACAATGGGTTATCATATCTTTGATCATAATACATCTCTATCCTACCAACTATCTCGTCGCTCAATACATCGCAGCCTAACATGTCATCAAGGCATTGCACGGCATGCATGTGTGGCTGTATCTAAGCGGTTACATAAAAGATTGACCAGTCAATACCGCTTGGGTGGGGAATTGGGAACGAAAAGAGGGTGTAATGCCACAAGCGCAACCCATACTCCAATGATCAGGCAATGGATGGAAACTGAAATCTTAACTGCCAGGCGAGAACAGCTTCGTCGAAGAGTCGTCGTCGTCGTGAGACCTATCCCACCATTTTGGACCACCACAGATCGGTGTATTGCGAGTCCCACTAATTTGGAACGGCACAACAAAACCCCAGGACGTAACCGGGTTACGGTGCAGTGACTTTTGCGAAACTTTCGGACAACTTTCGATGCTCTAGACATCCCGTCTCTGGCGGGAGTGTCCTCGACATGCTTAGCGAAACGAAATGCTATGAGGTGACGAAAAAAAATGCTCGTCTCAGGCATTATTGCGGGCAATCTGAGGTGACATAACAGCTTAATGGTTGTTTACAAACAAAACATATTCTCCATAATCCACGTAATGTTCCTAGTTCCAGGACTAGGTGTATCAAAAATAATGTTTTAAAAAAACCTTGGATTCAAATAAAATTGCAGGCAGTCAGTCTCCGAGCTTTACCGGATTAGAAAGTACACGATTTGCACAGTTCAGCAGATGTTTTAATGTACAAATTCTGCTGATTTGACAGAATAAAAATCAAATGCGAAATAATATCGTAACTTTTAAAAGGAAACACGTATTCTTCATTTAAAGCCTACTAAATAAACAATTTACGGACTAAAGCCTCGGTGTACCTTGGAGACAACCGGTATATTGAAATATCATTGCAAACAACTAAGTCTAGAACGGCGAGGGATTATTTCACACCACAGAAGCATTCCGGGTAGTGAGGTTTTCACATTCGCGTTGAGAAGTAAAAGTTGTTTCCAATTTATTTCAATCCAAGTTTCCGTTTCTTCAATGTTCTCCCGGAGGGGTCGTTCCATTCTTCCAAGGACAGATGGTCCTTATAAACCACTGTATCATAAAGATGCCTGACGATATTGCCGACGTCCTTCATAGATCATTTCCTACTATTCATTGCGCACAAAATTGAAAAAAGGATTGAATGTTTTTCATAGCACAAGTAACGATGCAAATGTTTTATAAAAAGAGATATCAGTAATGGAAAAAGGAACGAATATATCGCTCCTGGGTCACAAAGAATCGATTATTCATTTCCATACCGTGCGTTATCTACATAGACCGGAATTGGAACAGAGGTTTAATAGGCATTTAAATTTAAACTATTCAACCTGCGGGTTGATGACAACAGGTCACCAACGTTCAAACGCAAAAAGTTTCAAAACAATATTAATTATGCATACGAACTCCCCAGGGTAAGGTTGGCCTTTGTTTTGCCATATTAAAATATCACTTAACCACAGCGAAGAACATGCTTTGAGCAGTTTGACCCAGTGATCGAATAATTAATGCACCTGCCGGTTGTGCACAGTCCATTTGATGTGTTGGCTCTGTTGGTCATTCTATCGTCAATACGTTTATTGTTTTGACTTATATTGTGCAATTGAGTTTCCTTGGCCTCAAAATATAACACGCTTTCGATCAATAGAACTAAGCTATGCTTCAAGAGGACTTAAAAAACGAATCGATTCATTAGCGGATGATTTAGCAACTTAGTGTTATCAAAAATGAATTTCCGAAACTGGTTTTGCCGGTTGGATCTTTGACACGACACACACACCCGTATTCCATCTCGGACACTGCCCACGTTGGTAAATTAGTAATGCTCCATAGCTACACAGACACTAATCACTCTTATCGCACTTCCCATTGCACCGCTCGGTTCGACCAGACAATTACCTCAGCGTTGACAGGTATGTTATAAAAGGGGTTTATTTATTCTTCTTTTCTCTCTTTTTGTTACAGCGAATACCATTAAACGAAGCACCTGCACAAGAGAGCGTCCGACATAACTCAAGCCATGGGCAAGCAATCTGGCAATTTCCACTAAAGCCTGTGGGAAGCCAAAAAGTGCGGAACATTCCAGTGCCATAATATTGATGCGAACAAAAAAGCGCCGATACAGCGCGAAGCCGTTTCCGTTTGGAAAATGGAACGTTTCTCCACCACATAAGCAGTAGGATACATGCACGTGATACCAGCTTCTAGAAGGCTTTTACACACACATTTTTTTTTTGTAGCCCCACCGTTTTGTAATCTGTTCTTCTTTATCCTCTTGATTTTCCGACGGACGGTCGGCTGTGCGAAGCGACTGAAGAAAATCATCTGATCGACGCGGAACCCCAATACGCAACGGCCTGTGTAGCAATAGCGTTGGTTGTATTGGTGTTAGGCGGTTTTTACACACCTAGCGTCATAGCAATCTTTGTATGTGTTCGTATCCGGCAACGGTGCAACGTATCCAGTGCGCATGCACCAGACCACACCACCATCAAGTGGGTACAGAAAAACCTTTGCAGCAACCAACGCACACGCACACACATGCACTGTTCCGTCCCTGGCAAAGGTGAGGCAAATTTTGACACTTCAAAACCGCCAGCCGGGCGTTATCTCATCTGATGATACGATATCATATACCGTTTCCTAACTCATCCCATGATCTTTATAAGTACTTTCAGGCACTAGCAAGATAGGGGCTTCCCGTTATTGAATCATCTTCTGAATCATCGTTGTAAAAATTCCCCGACCGACACATACAAAAATGGTTATATTCTTTGTAATAACATCATTAATTTGCTTTCCAACAAACTTACATACACTTATGTGCATCGAGTGTTATCCGCACTCAAACAGCTCACATAAAAAACTACATTGCCATATCACCACCCCATGGCCATCACTGAGGCATAAAGTGTATCCGAAATACCATTTGCAACGAACTGAAACAAAACGTAGTTGCACAATTACTGGTGTTTGCGGACGGGTTTGCAATCCGTTTGCACTACCTTGATCAGTTGTACATAAGTGTTGACCTTAAGCAACGGGAGGCACACATGTCGAGCTCCGTGTATCCTCGGATCTATCGAGTCGAAGATACCAAACATTGATCCATGGCCAACTGCGATCAATCGTAGCGAGTAAGTCTGCTAGCAAAAGTCAAGAAAGGAAGGATGTGCACAACGGTGCCGACGATACGATTTCCCCAAAACACAGCTTTAGAATCTCATACAATGGTGTTGAAAGCTTACCGGCTGTTTTCCATGTTTGTGGGCAGATCCGTGTATCCGTTCATGTCGTCCTGTCTTGGCTGTCGGGACAAATGTTTGTGTTGTGGAAATTGTTGCTCACAATTTAAGACACAGGATTATGATTAACTTTCTCCTGCCTTTCCGAATTCAATTTAGCGCTTAACGTACGGCACTTTCTCACACAATCACACACTTTTTGAGTATCAAAAGCGCAGCTCGCAGCTCTTCGTTTTGCAACTACTTGAATGTATGATTGGTTTTATCCCCCCGTTTCGCTTCGAAAGCTGATGTTTTCCTGCTAGCTGTGGTTGAATTGAGGCGATTTTTGTATAGCCTTTGCTGAACGCTCGCTCTTGCTGACTTTTACTATACCGCTTTCTCGATTTAACACAGAGATGTACGCCCTTTTCTTCGAGCAGGCACGCACATACACACACACACACACACACACACTTGGAAGCTGCTAGAAGATATTTCTGATATTCTGTTTAAGTGCAACGCTCCTTATTATCGCTGCTCCTGCCTTGCCAATGCTCATAACACACTTCAAAATTTGCACACGCTCGCTACTGCAGACAAACGCACATACACGCACACACACACAAGCACACACCTCGATGAATAGGTGTGGAAAACGAAATTCTGCTGCCAAATTTTCTATCACGGAACAACGACGACAGCCTTCGCCTTATAACTATATAAGGCGCACGGAGACTTTTCCTCGCGGTGGACTTGTACGTTTTAGGATGAATTTCGCTTCCCTGCTAAAGGCGCGGACCGTTTGCGTTTTCTCTCACGGACAGGCACACAACCTACGCAACGCGACGGACGACTTTCAATTGGGAGAAATACGTTACTGCAAAGCAAAGTAAACGCTTCGCTGCTGTTCAGCCCTACAGTGCCGTGCGTGCTGTTAAGACTACTGCGCCGAAGAACTTTGGCAGTTATTTAAAATAATGCATGAACATTTAAAAAAATCATAATAAGTTTTTAATGTATTAGTTTTGAATACATTTTTCGGTTAATTTTTGATCAGCATTTAATTAGCGTTCACTTAGATTCTTATCGTGTCATGAAACACCTAAAAACGATACTTCTAAAACATACGCTATGCACTGTACAACACACACGCGCTCACTAAACTGTCAAGCCTTTCAGTGCTTCTCTGTCTTGCATCAACATGCCTGGGGGTTCACTGTCTCATTCAACGGATCGGCTGATCGTATGGCGGCCTCTGATTGGTTGATTTCAGGCAAGCGTGGAAGTGTGTGCAAAATTCGTGAATAAGCCGTCTGGTAAAAAATCAAAACGACTATTCGTTTGCAATGCATTGTGGGCATTCAACACTTACTGACAGGTCAAATTTTGCTGAACAGAGTCATTTAAAATAAAAGAGCATCTAAAGCTTTCATGCTCATTAAGTTGAACGAATAATCAATGAAGAATTAAAAATAAGGTAGAGTGATAGCTTTTTGATATTTGAATTTTGTATAACTTTTATAGTTTAATCCGTTCCCAGATAATCGATGCACTATTGTACAAGTTTTTTTTTACAGGAAAACCTCGACATACGTTACATACATTACATACATCGAGTTTTCGTTGATGTTTCACCTGTCCAATAGTTCATTTCGCTGTGTATTTTTTCAGTTTGTTACAAAAAACATTCCACTTCGCGGTAGATTGAACGCAATCACAGCGCAACTGCGATTGCTAATACGATTTGACATCCATTTTGATAAGGGCAGTTGCGTTCAATTCGGACGCAATAGTTTTTACCACTTTTTGTAATTGAAATATTTTTAGAGAAAACTCAAACAATATTGTCGTAAAAATAAATAGCACATAGAGCAAAAAGTACTATGAAAGTGTTTTAATTTCGCATTAAGTTACAAAAAATGTGAGTTTTATATTTTACCACCCAATTTCGCATTGATTGCGCTGATTCAAGCCCGAAAACGATTTTGATAGTTTTGCCACAAATTGAGAGCACTGACAGCGATTTAAATCACGCTTAATGTAGAACTGCTTTTAGAAACATCTTATAAGTAAGTCGATGTTGATAAGGATGAGTTTTTTTTTTTCATTCAGGAGGAACGGTCCAAAAAGGCCGTATTGTTATTAGGAATAGTTCATGTTTCTTAAAGATTTAAGAACATATTCTTGCAACAAACACTTATGAATATTGGCATACATTTCATACACCACAAAAAATAACTGCATCCAGGCTTACCCAAGTGCTTACCACACAAATCCACTAAACGACCCCTAATCCGGATCTAAAAGGCTCAAGCTCGCAGCCTAAGAGGAATCTAAAAAGACTTCGTTTATCAAACGGTAAACGACTGATGCATTTTTAATTTAACAAAAAGCTGGTGGCGCCTTTTATTGGTGGGATAGCTAGCCAGTGTAGCTGTTCTAGCTTTGAGAGCTTTCTCCTTTCCTCAGTACTGTTGTATGGTTCCGCATTGAAGTTATGCAAATGGCCAAAGCCTTACATTGTTAAATCTTAAATGAAAAGCTAAACTGTCTCTTGACAAATTTGAATTTGGCAATGAAAAGCGATGACGCTAAATCTCGCAATCTCTTATCTTAGCTTATTAACAATATTTGAAATAAACAAATTTAATAATAATTTAATTGAAGTTATGCATCGCTATATGTAGAACGGTGATACGAGTGATTAACTACCAAACTCCAATATAAACCACCAGAACTCAAGCTGAAGAATGGAGATTGAGTAATGGTCGATGGTGTTGATACCCGTGTATCTGACTTTGACCTTTCGGCCAATTATTATAAAATTTTGCTCGAAATGTCAGATAGCTATAAAAGCTTAATCGGTTTGAAAGTTAGCGAAACACACAGCATGAAAAGGACAGCAATAATATAATCATGATTAAAAAGCCACACATTTTATTGAGCACAACCGAGTGAATCTTTGAAGCTTTCTTTTTTTTTTTTGTATGTCCTATCAATTTTCCAGTCGTTTAAGCCTAATTTGCGGCGCATGGGTACTAATAGCAGGATAATCAGTCCTTCGTACGTCCTATAAACGATCCAGCCGGGGGTTGAACCTACGACGGGCATGTTGTTGAGTCTTATGATTTGACGACAGTACCACGAGACTGGCTATGAATCTGTCCTGCGTTTATTCATCCTTGATTTGCGGTGTTCATGGAGATTGGTTCTCTCTGCGGTTTGTATCCTGGATCTAAATTTGCTTATAGTCTGTGTATTTACCGTACTGCAATGATTAATTTGTCAATTACTTTTAAGAGAATTGAGACCGTATCGATTGCCCAGGGAATGCAGAGTGCTTACTGCTCCTAGCATAGTCATGGACAATTTATTAAGATTTGCAATGCATATTTTATTTACCGCCATAACCCGAGTATCAACAGTTTGTCTAGGCCGGTCTCGTAGTACAGTCGTCAACTCGTACGAATTATCAACATGCCCGTCATGGGTTCAAGCCCCGAATGGACCGTGCTCCCATACGTAGGACTTGGCTATCTTGCTATGGGTAAATCAATACGTCACTGAAAGCCAAGTCCACTGGATGGTACAGACAGGCCTTGACTGACAACGGTTGTTGTGACAAATGAAGAAAAATGAAGAATAGTTTGTCTGTGTTGAATCCTTCTGTTTAAAGGCTACAGAAGGATTGATAATGAAAATTTCTTTTAGCCATACAGTACGTGTATTACAAATTTTCTCCTTTGTAGTGCTCTAGACACAATTGATCCAACAATTGATGTTTCGGAAAAAATGGATGATCATTGTATGATATTTGAAGAAAAAAATATTTTCTAGTTCGTTTTAACTTGCGATGATTTGTTATGTTCGAATTTGTTGGTTTGTTCAAATCTTATGTTCAAATCTATGTTTTGAAGCGTTTTAAACATGTTATGTAATTTGTAATATATGATTATGTAATACTATTATTTTAAATGCTCTGTAAATCCTTGGAAGATTTTTGTTTTATTGTATTTGTTTTATATTGCGAATTTGTATGCATTATGGTTTATGAATTCTCTTAGTGTGAAAGATACAGATAAAATCACAGTTTAAAAATTAACTGATATCGTTCATCTCATTCAAAAATTATCGTTTACTTGATGTGTCCTCTGATAATTATACGGTGTTCTAGAAATCGCGAGAATGTCCGAAAGCCAGACTATCTGATTTAATAAGCACACACTCTCTTCCGATGTTACTCGAAAAGTATCATACGACAAGGAAAAAGGCATAAAAAGAAACAGTATAATTGAACGCACCATAGCTGAAACCATAGTGAAAGGTGGAACAGAATAGCGGAGTAATGAAGAAAGCGCATCACCCGGGAGGTAGGAGTCGTCAACATCGTACGATGGTCATTTTTTTGCTTCAATTTTTGGCTTTCGTTTTGAAACCTTTCAAAGCTTGTTGCTGCCAATTCTAGCCGCTGCATCCGTTAACCCTTTGGGATGTAACGGGCCAATTGTCACAAAATATGAGTTCTGCATTCGACAAAGTGCAATAATGATGGGTATGAATTTGCTAGTATCAACCGAATGCTGCTTGAAATAGCATAGCAATAATAGTTAAAGATAATATATACAGTCACGTATGCAGCCCGTCACCCAAGGGTTTTGTGAGGTAATATAGAAATAAGAACAGGAGAATGCAGTTCCCCACTCATTCATTCGCCACGAAGTATTACGAAAGTTCTAGGCCGTCGTTTCGCAAATTTTATTAATTCGATTGAGCTCGAATAGAAGAAAGGGAATGTAACAGATGTCGTGATGCAATGGAATCATGCGATACGGATCACCCATCGCAATTTACACTGGCGAGCATGATGATTAACAAAGCTTTGTCAAAAGGAACTCTCTAGAGTTAGTACCAGTTGCCACAAAAGAAATGTCAATCTGTAACACCCATCTGTAGATGCATTATGTGCAGTAAAGCCATTTTCAAACGGTAAATCAGTGCAATTTTTCGTTTATAAGCACCATTTCCGCAGAATGAAACAGAGATACTTCAAAAGTTATGCATTATTGATGACACACTTCTTTTGTCATTTTGGTGCGGACATCATGTGCTATAATTTGTTGTGATAACATAATTGCCATGCCTGTTGTTTCTAGTATGGATGTGTATGGATCGAGAACATCAAGGAAAATAAATATATATCATAGACTCGAATAATGCAAGCAACAATCAGTTAATGATGATCAGATAATCAGATCCTTACAAAAAGCACGTTGTAGAGTTTACATTACAAAATAATTAAAATAATAATAATAAATAATAATAAATAATTAATAATTGAACTACATTTAAAACTAAATCAAAAGAGCTAGCTTTTTGGAATGCATTAACTGTTTTATAGAAGTCATCTAAATTAAAAAAAGAACTAAATAAGACGGGTCTGGTGGTAAAATCTTTGACTATGTGATTTGACTACATGTCCGTCATGGGCCCCAAATGGACCATACCTCCATATGTAGGACTGATTATCCTACTATGTGTAATCAGTAAGTCACTGAAAGCTAAACCTAATAGTAGAATAGGCAGACCTTGACCGAAAACGGTTGTTGTACCAAAGAAAGAAAAAAATAAATCTAAATAAAATAATAAAAAAAACAAAAATACAGAAAGCACACTATAAAGTTCATGAATTCAGTTGATATAATCTCCGTTTGCGTATTTAAAACGTATCTAGTGCTAAATACAATTGTTATTCCAGTGTTTTAATAAAGCACTTTCTGTCTGATAAATTCCAGCTTTCTAGCAAAAGGTTCATGTTAACATAAGCAAATCAACGATGCTTGAACCAAGCAATCTAAGAATTTTCGAGTAGAGCTCATTTGTTTGTAATGATTTCTTAATCAATTCTTTCTCAGTTGTATCCTTTATCATCAAGCATTTAATAAAATTTCGTTCGTGTCAGATGCACCAATTCTGAAATATATGACAAACGTAGCATATCGCTGCCCTTTGAGAGTTATTATTTAAAAGTAGAAATTGTGTTATAAGTTAAAATCGGGATGTGCGCGGACGCACTTCCCGGCTACCAAAAATTGCGCATACGAGTTATCCACATGAGGGATAATCGCAGGGGTCAACCCAACCCAGAGTGCAATGGAAGAGCCTCGCCCTGGGGGAACCGCCTTGCTGATCACGGTAACCCCTATGCCAGGTAAGTATGCTTTCTTCAACGCTTTCTGGCCCTCCGGATCACTCGCCGACATGCTGCGCTAGCGATTGCTTACCCCACACACATGCGAAGGGAAGCTAGCTGCCTCTTTGCCCTTATGCTCTCGCCGAGATCAACAGCTCCTCTCACCGGGCATACCTACAGCGAGATTCTCTTCTCATCGCAAATCACCACCATCACCATTGAAAGGACCAGAGCGAGATAGCGCATTTCTTTTCTCAGTACGCAGAAAACGGCACGGTCATTTTTGAATGGGAATCTTGTTTACCAACATGAACCTACGCCCCAGCTTTTTACAAGGATTTTTTTATTCCTAAAGATGATTATGTAGAGCTTAGATGTTCTATGAGCAGAACTGAAAAGTAGCATCTATGTTTGATTGTTAGAAAACAAAATTAGTTTGATTAATTTTTGTCACGATTCTTCTAAGTTGTCTACCATATAACATAAAAACACGGAATTAATTTGTACATAAACCACAAGAAGAAATAATGAAAATTATTGATCAAATCAAGAGAAAAGCAAAACATTTATTTGTTTTGATATTGAACATACAACTATCAAAAACGTGGCAAATGTATTTTCTTATCCACTACAATGAAAATAATATGCCCCAATACAACTGTTGAGGATCGAAGTAGATTCCGGATGAGATGGTCTTGCGAACCAGATATGAATAATTGAGGATGCTTCATGTTGCCGGATTTAGTTTCATGAGTGTGTATATGTAGTAGGGAATTGTAACAGTATAATAAATTAATCAACAACGGGTGTATTATTTTTCGCTTCAGTTTACCATTCCTTTATAGTTAAATCTTTTCTTTTCTTCTTTTGTTGCTTTATCTCTATAAACTCTTTTCTATGACTACGCTATCGAAATGGATGCCGGTGTAGAAGATAATCCACGTGACCAAAAAGCACGCGAAAGATGTCATGAAGCCTTCTTTTACAACTTCCCACATGCCGCCATACGCATCCTCGTCAATATTTTGGAAGCTAGTGCTGTACAGATAGACGGCTCCACAATTCAGTAGAGCAAACCTGCAAGAAAATATCAGCTATGTTACTGTTACGGCGTCAACACAAATCGTTCTCTCCTTACAAAGCAAGTGCGATGAAGCCTTTCAGCGGAATGAGACCCATTACTATGCCGATGAGAATGCTGAGCACTTGCCGGGCCCAGTACACGACATCCAGAAAATCGTCCTGAAAATGAACCAGATTAGTATTATAACTTTGTAAGAGATAAATTATCGATATAATCTAATTTTGCAAGGGGGATGGCAAATGATACAATATTGACGAATAACATGTCACAACATAGAATACTGTCGGGATTTAGAGCAAGCAAGATGAGGTGTTGTAAATATGTAGAAGCCAGTTTAATCTATTTCGGTCTTGATTCATAAAATCAATGCCGAAGGGATATAAATTAGCAGGGGCTTCTACACTAGAGCATGTGTACCATACCTTTTCTGTCCATTCTGAGTTGGGTTTTATAGCACGATTCCACACTGAAGCGATGTGGGACTGTTTGCTTTTCGCCATTTTCTCGGAATTGGGGCTTTTAGCTACCATTGTTACTGATTAATTGAACTCTTTTCCACGACTTTGGTATCGCTTTCAAATCGGTAAAATCCGCAAGCCACGGTACGATTTGCTTTTTTATTGTTATTATTAGCCTGCGAAATTTTATCAATTATAAAATGACAGAAATGCAGTGACAACACACATCCCGTACAACGTGGCGAGGGTTTTTGACGTTCGAATATTGCTGCATCTCGCTCATTTTCTCTACCCTTCCTTTTCGTGCCTACAGTGCTCGTTTCGAGATGAGATTTTGTGCCCCTCTCCACGTTTGTTCATATGCCTTTCGTTGTGTTGGTAACAATTTTCGCGCTGTACCGGAGTGTGTGTATAATCGCTCGATTTCTCGTGCCGTTTCTTTCGCGCATGTGGACGCTTGAAAAAAACGTAAACAAACTCGGTGGTTGGTGTGAATGTGGAGTGAACAATTTTGTATTACTTTTTGCCCTTGTACATAGCAGATTTTCTATTGATAATGTTGTGCCACGAGTGCATGAAGCTGTATCGGTTTATTTTTAAGAGATTGGTATGTTGTGGCACAAATCCATTAAACGACCACTAAACGGGTTCTAAATGACCCAAGCTCTCTACCTAAACGGAATATAGAAAGACTTCGTTTAACAGGCAGTGAACGACTGATGCATTCCAAAAATAGCAAAAAAAAAAAACTGATGGCGAACAGGTGGTGGGATACCCAACCAGTGGGGTGCTTTCCTCGCTTTGTGAGCTTTGTCCTTCCCTTTATACTGTTGTATGGTTTCGCATTGAAGTTGCATCGCTAGAACTAGAACGGCGATACGATTGTTTAAATACTAAACTCCAATGTAAACCACCAGCACTGAAGCAAGTGAGATTTGAGTTATGATCGTTGGTGTTGATACTTTTGTCATGACCACATGACCATTTATATAGATTTTTACTCGGAAAGTTAGAGAACTATATAGATCATAATTACACACTATAGTCGAAACACATTGCATGAAAAGGACAGTAATATAATGATGAGTTATAATACACCATCTATTGAGCAAACCAGTGAAGGCCCTTCACGATTCTAGTCAGTATTTGTATGGATTTTGACAGTTGGAGGCTGAAATCATGTAAACATTCCATACAAAACCACACAAAAAACTAGCCTGCAATTTTCAGTCTAGATTATTCCAGCCTCAAAGCTAGAATTAGATTCGAGTACCTGCTCGAAAATACGGTGTTTACCTTTACCCCAAGGTGCATTAAAGAGATCACGTGGTGGAATCTCCCAAGCGCCACAGATTAAGCTTAAACGACTGGAAAATTGAATATCCATAGAAAAAAATGAAAGCTCCACAGCTTCATTGGTTTGATCAATAGATGGCGTATTACAACTCATCATTATATTGCTATCCTTTTCTTGCAATGTGTTTCGACAAGTTTCATCTTATCATGACCTATATAGCCTTCTAACTTTCCGAGCAAAAATCTATATAAATGGTCGTGTGGTCAGATACATGGGTATCAACACCAACGGCCATTACTCAAATCTCACTTGCTTTCTCCGCGGCCGCGAAATTCCGGTCCGTGTATTTTCGGCCTTTGATTTTTCAGTCGTTTAAGTTCAATCTGTGGCGCTTGGGTAGTGTTACAGTGTATGCCTATCCTACGGCTTTTATGTGTTATTTTACAGGCAATGACAATGTTACCACCGGTGTGGAGGAACTGGAAAACCGTAAATGCCGCACCACTCAATAAACTTATTGGACTGCCGATTTTGCAGGATAATAAGTGTTGTGAGCAGCCGTGCCGACCCTTGGACTTGCCGTGGCAGTTGGGCTGCCACCGGTCAACGTCCAGGAGGACGACAGTGTGTACACGCACACTGTCGCACACACTAAGCGCGCAAGGCTTCCCAAGTAGCAGAGCCGAAGTTTTTCAGAGATTTTTCTGTGTGCCAAAGCGAGATGCCCTGTCTTCTCTCTCTCTCTTTGCTAGATTTTGGATAGCAAACCGCCGCGCGTGTAGAGGTGTGTGCGTGTGACGAAAAACGACGGATGAAAAACGCGAGGAGCGGGGTCCGAAGTCTTTCGTTGGTCACACACACATGCATCTACCAGCGGATTGCGCTACACCGAGTCTACCCATCTCTCTCTCAATCCACCATGATTTTTTCTGCTATCGCACTCATCCGGGTGTTAGGCATCCTCAGTCTGTCCAGAACTTTCGTTGTGGATGGATGTGCGGGAGTGATGTGCGATTTCTTGTGTCCCCTATCTATATAAATGGTCGCTCACTAAGCGCGCAAGGCTTAGTGTGTGCCGAGCGCCGAGCAGAGTGTGTACGAAGGCCGATCGAGCAGGAGCTCTCGGCAGGGGCGCTCGGTGCGGCTGGTGCGCGGCCCATAAAGTATACACACTTAAAAATGTTTGCCGAATCTCGGTTAATTTTTGCCGAGATCTGCACAACTGAGATCTCGGCAAAGATCTCGGTTAAATTTCTGTTGCCGAAATATCGGTTAAAAATGCAATTGACATTTTGTTTTGACGTTTACGTTTAACCGAGATTTTCGGTTAGAGCAATCCGAGATTTCAGCTAATTGTAAAAACAATTTTTTTTTAATTTTAGTGGTTTTATTTGCGTAAAAAGTTAGTTTGAGTTATAAAAACAAACACAATTATTTATTGAGCCACATCCATAACAGCCAGACCCGATGCTGATTGCCGATGTACATTTTCTGCAGCATGATACCACCATCGTATCTGTAGTTGGACGGCAGGAAGTCACCTCCCCACCCCCAAATAATGAGAGTTGTGGTGGGATGGGAAGCGCAGGGACGGCCGCCGGTACAACACCAGATGGTGTTCAGCGTTTGGATGTATTAAAGGTGCAGGAAGATGGGCCGGGCATAGAGCGGGCACCGGTACAGACACGGTTCTGTAAAGCGGGCAGAGTGAAACAAGCCTGAGTGAACCTTGATTGGAAGTCACGTGGTCGAGTATTTGGATATTTACCTCGTGAAGGTAACTGGAAATGAAACCTGGAAGTCCGAACGGGCCGGCAAAGGTTGGTCCAATCAGACTAGCATCCGGTAATCCTTGGATAAGGACTGCTTCGAGCGACGATCTTATGTGCACTGGCTACGTGCGTTGACAGAGCTTCCTAGCCCACCCGTGTCCGATCGTACGCTACTGATCGGTCTCTTCACGCTGGGTATCATATTTTCATTTATTTTTCACACTATTAATTTTATAACACAAAATCACTCCGAAAGGTATCTGCATCGACAAAATGATGAATGACAGATAGAAAACCGAGCCTCGGCTAACTCAAATAACATAGCCGAAATTTCGGTTATTTTGACGGATGACCTCGGTGACGGGCCGGCGAGCAGTGTTAACGTACGTAATCGGCATGTTGTGTTGCCGAGTTTCGGTTATAATATTTTTTTAACTGATATTTCGGTTTTAAATGGTACTGATTATCGGCAATGGGAAATTTTCAACTGACATATCAGCAAGAATCGAAAGAGCCGACGAATTTCGGCAGTTTTTTTAACCGAGGTCGTGAAATATTTTTAAGTGTGTACGTTTAAAGTGTTCGTTCATTATGTATTTTATTTATATCGTATGTTTAATAAGTGTTTAAATAAAGCAAAAGTGTTTAAACACAACAGTGGCGACGAGGATGGGATCCTCCTGCGTAAGGGGGATCCCAGTACGAACCCGCGGACGCCATCGCGATTGGGCACGTCTTTCGCTGCATCATCGCAGCAGCCATCGCGATGGCAAAGGTCCGGGATTCCGTGGAAGGATTGGGCCGCCGCCACCGCCAAGACCGAGGTCCCCGGCTGCCGTCCCATCAAGGGGGCCATATGGGCAGCGCTGCACACTCTCGGCGACGTGTGAAGGTCGCCGGGCTGCAGTCCAAGCAGCGCCGGCAGCGTCATCGGCGAGGAAGCTTTCCGCCTTGCTGCCGGGCTATGGGCGAGAGCGTCATCCGCCAGGCTGCAGCCCCAGCTTCAGCGGGCGAGGTTCATTGCCGCCCTGAGGTAACAACAGCAGTCATGCCACTGTGTCCTAAGAGGGCGAGGGATCTAAGCCGCCCTGGATGCAGTGTGGAAAAGGGACGAGGACTCATGCCGTCCCGGGTGCTGCTCTGTATTATGGGGGCGAGGTTGTCATGCCGCCCCGGAGACAGCCACAGTGTCTAAAAGAGGGCGAAGGTGTCATGCCGCCCTGGATCCAGCACCACGAGCAACAGCAACGCGCAAAGGAAGGGCGAAGGATCAAGCCGCCCTGGCTGCATCGTGACCAAGAGGGCGAGGGTGTCATGCCACCCTGGTTGCAGCATCATTAGCACCTGCATCAGCACCAGCAGCAACGGGCAGCAGGAACGTGTGAAGGAAGGGCGAGGGTCCATGCCGCCCAGCATCAACAACAGCAGTCCTGGATGCAGCATCGCAGGTTGGAATGGGGGCGAGGTGGTCATGCCGCCCCGGCTACAGCTTTGTTCGTGAGAAGGGCGAGAGTCTATGCCGCCCGTGGTTCATCTTCAGCACCGCCGCTACAAGATCGTCATCGCCGACCTGGAGCAAAGGGACGATAGCAGGGCAGAGAAAGGCGCAGGTACACCGCCGGTACACAGCATCACCGCCGCCGCAAGTAATCGTAGCCGATGATGATCGAGCGCGATTAAAGGTGATGGCGGGGCGGAAAAGGGGTGCCGGTAGCCGTAGGGCAAGCAGAAGCTTCCGCGCCACAGCATCCACCGAATACACCAGCATCGGCCGGGGGGATGTCACCACACCGGTATTCCCTCAGTGGAATATCCCGTGTCGGTTCGACCCCTCCGGATAAATAAAGGGGGAGATGTTGTGGACAGCCGTGCGTGCCGACCCCTGGACTTGCCGTGGCAGTTGCGCTGCCACCGGTCAACGTCCAGGGGGACGACAGTGTGTACACGCACACTGTCGCACACACTAAGCGCGCAAGGCTTAGTGTGTGCCGAGCGCCGAGCAGAGTGTGTACGAAGGCCGATCGAGCAGGAGCTCTCGGCAGGGGCGCTCGGTGCGGCTGGTGCGCGGCCCATACAGTATACGTTTAAAGTGTTCGTTCATTATGTATTTTATTTATATCGTATGTTTAATAAGTGTTTAAATAAAGCAAAAGTGTTTAAACACAACATGCACACATTCGCATGCGGTTTATTCCATACTTTTTCTCTCCCTTCCAACACGTGCTTTGGCATACTCACACTGTGGAGACGGCAGAACGGTCTCCTCCTTCCAAATTTACCGTTCTTCCTCCTCTCGATCTTTTTTCTTCTTACCGCGGCCGGGGTACCATCAGAGCTGCGCGCTGGCTTTAGTTTTTCCTCCTCTCGTTCTTCCTTTCTCCAACCGTTCCCGGGGGCTGCGCGCGTTTCGACAGGTTCTTAGCGCAATCCAGTGCGTTGTTTTGTGGCTGAGTTGTGCTGAACGCTGTCAATAAAAATGAACCAATAATTAATGCATGTAGTACGTATTACTTTGGATAGTTTTACGTATATGATGAGAGCAACACTTACCTTAATATTTTAAAACTGGAAAACAATTTCTTTCCGTCACCCACTTTGAAGATTGTTGATGATGCCAACAGGTAGGCGTTGATGAATGGCGCATGCACCTGTAACTTTGAAGACGATAAGCATTATTTGAATTAGTACATTGAAGCACATATGAGATCAAGAAACTTACCTCAACAAGTTATTTAAGATAAATCATTCCACAATGGAAGAAGAAGCAACACTGCGCAAAATGTAAACAACGAAAGTAGGGGAGACAAGAAATCGCACATCACTCCCGCACATCCATCCACAACGAAAGTTCTGGACAGACTGAGGATGCCTAACACCCGGATGAGTGCGATAGCAGAAAAAATCATGGTGGATTGAGAGAGAGATGGGTAGACTCGGTGTAGCGCAATCCGCTGGTAGATGCATGTGTGTGTGACCAACGAAAGACTTCGGACCCCGCTCCTCGCGTTTTTCATCCGTCGTTTTTCGTCACACGCACACACCTCTAAACGCGCGGCGGTTTGCTATCCAAAATCTAGAGAGAGAAGACAGGGCATCTCGCTTTGGCACACAGAAAAATCTCTGAAAAACTTCGGCTCTGCTACTTGGGTTGTATGTTTAATAAGTGTTTAAATAAAGTACAAAAGTTCCGAACATAAAAATAAGAAACGAATATGCATCAGTGCACTAGTAATGGGAAATTTTTAATGATCAGGTGTGGTCCAGTTCGCTAAAAAAAATGAACTAAACGCGTGCGGTGATTCTTTCGCACGCCCAAGATGCGGTATGTTTCTAAATATCGAGTTTATGCTGCAAAAATGTCCACACTATTTAAAATTTTTAATTTCTACAAATCACCATTTACAAGTACAGTGGAGAGCCGTTTATCCGGGTACCTTTTATTCGGCTTTCCGTTTATCCGTGCTGTTGAGAAATGACAGTTCAATACAAAGGTGACATTGCGTTATGAGGAGGATATTTTGAAAAAGCGGTTATAAGAGCACATTGTCATAACAAAACACTATAATGCATGGCAAATTTTAAATATTCTCTTTAGAAAAACATGAAGTTAGTAAAAACTGGGTTATTTTTATCAAAAAATAAGAAAAATTTCCAAAACATAACCAGGAATTGGTGATAAAATATATCATTTGACTCATTATCCGGGCGAGATCAAGTCCCGAGAAGCCCGGATAAACGGCGCTCCACTGTAGATAAAAAAGAAATCAGGCGTGAGGCGAATCCTCTACTAACATATAAAAAATTGAATGAATGAAATGAAATGAAGACATGGATAGCAGAATCATCATGCATTCTCGTTCTAGTAAACACACTATCAAATCTACCAGAGTGAAAAAGCATGCTGATTTTTTTGTGTAAGAGAGCGAACACCGCAACGCGTGCGGTGGTTTGTCGTACACTTTCACAGTCGGCAAGGAGATTTTCCTCACGAAGAATCATTACCGTACCGCTATGGTGCCGAAGAATCATTTCCATTTATCTGGTAGTGCGGTACTCGTTCACACAGTGTAAAGATTGGAACGAATCATCCAATTCTATTTCAATTTGCCCATGTCTACAGTGCACACATGCTCGCATGCCCTCATGCACCGCTATGCACATCGAGGCTACCTCCAGTATGTTCCGTAAGTATTGTTGTGTGTGTTCGTTTAATTATATGTTTGCCTGATCTTCTTTTTATGTGGACTGCTCTCGGCTAAGCATGTCGTGCTGGTACGGTCAGGATGCCAATCATTCTCCAGGTCACTCGGCCCAAACATGCCTTCCTTCATCCTCATCTGGTCCTGATCAGCGATAGGTGCTTCTCCATTATCTTCAGCCCTCTAGCTCCCTGTGCGGTCCTGCACGTAATGCCATGCGGCAGATCGATTCGCAGAGCGCTCAAGCACCTTCTTCGCGCGGTCGCTGTTAAACACATTCCGGTAATCGTATCTTGCTGACCTTGCCTCCGTCAGGAAGATTATCCCAAAAATCTCGCTCGCAAAAATGTCCAACGCATGTTGGACACATGCCACAAGAATGCGTATGATAGCGGTGCTGTGCACAGATTGTTAGCATCACTTCCGTCGGTATGTTCGGTTTCCCGTCAGCGTTTTCCCGTGGGTTCATGGCGCTTCTCCACATATCATGTTCGAGTATACCGTCTAAGATGGTCCGAAGGATGAGTTGTTTGATCCAGTGATGTGCGGGTAAACCCGAATACTGCAAATGTCCATTAGATGCAAGAAAGCATAAGCAATCCAGTTTGAATCAGATCAGACCAAAGAAGCCTCAAAAGCCGACCCGACCTGCTGCACAAATGGAGCAACGTCGCTTATGATTTCTTGTTTCAATCATTCGGGTCAATCACGAACTCGTTGATTGCGACTCCAACCTAGCGCACCTGCTGCACCCACGGGGCCGAATCGTTTCAGATTGGCACGCACTCTTCTCCAGGAATTTATTATTTTTTTGGTAATTTAATTTTGTCCACCAACACAATCGCACACCAGCGTGAGCTTTTTGGTGGCCATCTTGAAACCTCAAAAACCCTCACAACGACTTTCAAAAATGCTCGCCAGCGAGGGAAAATTGCACCGATTCGGAGCATTGGCGCTTGGAGCTTGTGAAAACTGGATTTTGCCCTGCGGGTTTATGTTAAATAATTTTTTTTTTTGGTTTATCCAAGAAATTATGTTCAGCTATTTTGGATGGCGATAACCACGCTTGATTATGAAAAAATGAGATCAGTTATAGACGCAACCCAATTTTAATTTTAAGACCAAAATGTTTTGCAAGAACATAAATCATTCAAGAAAATGTAAATCAGAATCTGGCCAAGAGTAACTACCACTGTGTGTCATCATCTGGCTGTCAAAATACCGTGTGTTGGATAATCAAAATAAAACGAAAAGTGTGCAGTCCTCTGCTTCGGTGTTCGGCAAAATGCTTCTGCTTAAGAATCTACCTATGTCTATGCGATATTTACACAAAGGTAAATGCTTACCACTCATGTTAATTACACTTTTGATAGCTAAACTTTATTCCACAGCAGTACAATCTGCTCGGGGCTCAGCCGTGCTAAACGGCGAAACGAAGAAGTGCGTGCGGAATCCGAACAAATCTAGCTTGCTCACTCATCTGCCCGATTACACTTACATGGATGGACGTGTTACACCTTTCGGAGTAAGTCGATGTCTGGATGTTAATTCTAGGAAAGCACAATGACCATTCTCTATTCCTTTTTTTATTTCTCAGACCAATCAAAGGAAGCGGATTATTCAGCAGCGCGAAATTGCTAAGCAAATAGTGACACTTTCCAAAGAAATGGATTTTGCCGTAGAACGACATCAAAGAAATATGGCCGAGGCCGAAGAAACCAAACAAAAGCTGCTAGCCGCAAAGCTGAAGCCCAAAGGTCATTTATTGTTGCAGAAAAAATAAAGTTTGATTTAGCTATATGAATAAACAATCCCATTGCTAGCCGTTAGCTTGAATGTTGACACCGTAGTGTTTCTACACCTTCCATGAAAGTTTGGACTCGTCTCTGACAAAGCGCAGCACTCCAATGTCCGTTCTCTTTGAAGTGGGACCCAACGATTGCACCGTGAGCTAGTGTCCAATAGCTAGGAAAATTCGCCAGCGTCAGTCCAGATCCGATGATTATCGGTAGATTCGTTTTACCGCGTAGGGCTTGCAAATCACCCTGTTCAGCACTTGCACCAGTGGAACTTCCTGTCACTATCAAGCCATCTGAAAGGAAAAATTCAGCCGCACCTGCCGTTTCCGTTATTGAGACATCGCTTGTAATGACGTGCGAACTAAAATACAAAATTATACCAGTTTCAACATCCTTCAGACAGCGTTACAAAGGAATCTTCGTACCTGTGCTTCTTTTTTATATCGGTTAAGACAAGGACATCCTCGGCATCGATTTGCTTTCGATAGCGTAGCAAAGATCCGGCACATGCATCTGTAAACCCTTCGTCAGCCATGTGACCAAATACGAATCCTTCTGCACGGATGAACTGCAACTGACATACTTTGGCTACGGCCAGAGCCTCACGATTGCAGCCGGCTAGAACTTGCACTCCGCATGGTATGTCCGGTATTGTTTCTCGCACCGCCAACGTTACTCTGGTCATCGCAGATGTAATTTCCGGACCGAGGCCATCCCTCGGTCGAATGTAAGGAATGTCGTGCATGTTTTCAACCAGCACACCATCCTGAAAGGCGGTAGGTTAGTTTCGCTAACACTATCAAATAAAAATTTAGGTTAAAAGCTTACCACTCCGCATTTCCGATAAATGTTCGCTTCGGCTTGCGCTTCACTAATAAGTTTATTCATATGTCCTTTGTATAGAGGAGTTCCTGGGCGCAGAAAATATGTTGAAAATATTTAGCCATCAAGCTTACTTTATTCACTTCCTACCTGGCAGAGCACCCACGTGGATCATTCCAATGATTGGAAACGGTTTGGCAAAAAGTGAGCAAAATTTAGACATATTTAAACGTTTTAATAAATTGTTAATGTAGATGCAATTAGCCGGCTTTTTAGAAGCTGTGTTGATTTGTCGGCACCAAAACAGTGAGGCTTGTGCGGTGTAATGTCAAAGTGAGTTGTTTACAAACACACAAGAGAGAACATATAATTCGCTGAGAGAAATGAGGCATGGTTTTCATTTGCTGTACACTTCTAAATCGGTGTCATCCCTCGAAAGCCAATCGATTGGCAACAAATGCATTGACTAAATATCGTCATCTATTCATGATTGTTCTCGGTAGAAATGTAACCCTGGCTACGAGGAACATAACACATGCATTTCCAAGAAGAGGCTATTCACCCTCTACACAAATGGACGCTGCGTACTGAGAAAAGAAATGAGCTATCTCGCTCTGGTCCTTTCAATGGTGATGATGGTGATTTGCGATGAGAAGAGAATCTCGCTGTAGGTATGCCCGGTGAGAGGAGCTGTTGATCTCGGCGAGAGCATAAGGGCAAAGAGACAGCTAGCATCCCTTCGCATGTGTGTGCGGTAAAGAATCGCTAGCGCAGCATGTCGGCGAGTGATCCGGAGGGCCAGAAAGCGTTGAAGAAAGCATACTTACCTGGCATAGGGGTTACCGTGATCAGCAAGGCGGTTCCCCCAGGGCGAGGCTCTTCCATTGCACTCTGGGTTGGGTTGACCCCTGCGATTATCCCTCATGTGGATAACTCGTATGCGCAATTTTTGGTAGCCGGGAAGTGCGTCCGCGCACATCCCGATTTTAGCTTTTAAAACATCAGTATTAGAAAACTAAAATGAAATACGAATGTCATGCAAACTAACTGATCTTATAAAAATAGTAAAATGTAATTAAAATGAACTCTCCTCTTACTTGACGCCTCTCCAATTTGATAAACCTCTCTAATTTGAACAATTAACACAGTCCCTTGATTTCCAGTAAATTTTTTTTCCTCTAATTTGGAAAACCTCTGAAATCCCTCTTATTTGTGTATGGTGTTGCCATGGTTATAGAATGAAGTATGCTCAAAATGGCAATCGTATGCACAGTTTCCTATAGCAACAGTTAAGGCTGCATACTAAATGTTCTGTCTCTTTCTTGTTTCTGTATGGACCTTTCATTCACTTTCAACCTCTGTAATTTGAAAACCCCTCTTATTCGACAGTCCCATCGCCTCTCAAATAAGAGAGGGTTCACTGTAATTAATATGATGTGCAGAATGTATCAAGATTCCATGGCGTGACGTTCTATACCATTTATGAATGTTCGTGTATCGACTCATTTTAGTCACACTTTTTCTATTCTTGAGTAACGCAGTGAAAGCGCTCATATCAGCGTGGTTTGAATATAAGTTTAGTTAAAATCTTTGAATGAGAACACCAATCGACTTACCAAATGTCCACGAGTTAAATTCGCTTCACTGCCAAATTTAGTAAAACGCGCATCTCCAAATCCACGTAGGGCAGGAAATGACTGTTATCCGATATTCAGTCCTTAGGGCAGATATATGGTTCGGTAGAATTAATATACGCCCAGTCATCAAACAATTCTCAATCCACCAACACTACAATTGCTCCTGGAGTGTATGGGAGACATGCTCTTTTCACTTCTGCTATTTATTCGAAACGACCCACAAGAGTCTAAGCTACTGAAAATACATACAATTCATATTAACGTGTGCTTCTAAGAGTCTCGCTGGAATCGATTACAAACGGATGCGTTCTCTTGCACCAAATCTTGCACGTCCATTATTCTGGGACATTCTATTGCAACGATGCTCCTCCGAATGTACGGTAGGCTTAGTCTTCGCTATGGGTATATATTTTTTCCATGTGGTACGCATACAAAACTTGGACCATAACCATAGATAGCGTATATTTGTGCTGGATCTTCACTGTCAATGAAATTATCAAACTTTATCATGAAACGGTCCCGAAATATTATGTTCAAATACGTGTAATTGATCTAGTGTGTGATCTATTCTACCATGCTTTATCCTTGGGGTTTTTATTCGTGTTATACTCGATGCCATGATAAACTATATACGATTAGCGATGTCTTTAGACATTGGTTACCCTTCTATTATGTTGTTTGTAATGATTTTCTTCTCTATTTTACTTTACCTTATTTTGGCACAGTTCCTTTGCTTTCCTTTGTCATAATGTACACCAATTAATCGTACGAACTTGCGGAAGGACATAGACATTTGAATAGACCACTGTTACCTCTCCATTTGCATTGAGTGTCTTGCCGTATCGAAACGAATAATGCTTCTGTTTTTGACTGTTTACCAGACCACACTACACACACTGTGTCATTATGTATTCTGCAATAGCCATTGGAATGAACGTCGCTATCCTAAACCCTACCTTCAGACTTATAACATTCCTTGTTTCAAAAAAACACGCCTTCAAGTGGCAAAGAAGTAGACAAACATGCTTTCACATTAATATCCGATAGATCCTAATAACGCACCATTCCTTTACCAAATTTGGAGGACAATAATAACAGTCTTTTCATGAGCTACCATATGGTGTTGCGATAGTACAGCTAGAAAGTTACAATACACTAAAATAAAACCCACTGAACCACTCACGATAGCAGTGTAAATCAACACATGAAAACGAATAGCTACTTTTGAATTGCGCAGTCAATCTTGTTTGAGTAAAAATAATACTTTTCTTGGTGTACATTGCATTGAGTCGTTGTGCAGGCGCGTTACAGTTATTTAAAAGATCGATAAAAAAATAGATCAACGAAAACGAACGTAAACCACATATATGGATAAAAGAAACCATCTGATCTGATGTACCCTGCCGTATCCAAATATCCTTTGCATCAATACTGTCTCGCCTCACAGTTCATTATACCGCAGCTCTGTGTGATGCTTTGCTGTGTTTTGCCGCACGTATTTACGAATAATGCCTTAAAGTGGGTGTTGGTAAAACTAATGTTGATTTTTTCCCATTTTAAAACCCTCCTGCATCCCTCCACGACATGCCTACACATCCACCGTATCTTCGTCCTTATACACGGTGGACTCTCTGTACATGGTTTTTCGTGATGATTTTTGCAGACCTTCAACTAGCGTCTCCTGGATGAAAAAAAAAGATAGGAAAAGTGTCCAAATCAATGCCGTCAGGTATAATTGTAGGCAGGTATAAGAAGCAAATGGAATGAGACATCTGCCTTGGGTTATTAATCATTAACACCAGCAAAACTACGTGCAGAAACTATGATCGTGCTTAACATTACTGATTTCTATGAAAAATGATCGTGAAATAATGATGGTAAAAATGGCGAGTAGCTAAATTTCAACAAATCAAAACCAACCTCAAACAAAGCAGTAATTTTCTTCCCAGCCACTATACGTTTTACGTGCTTTTCGTCCTTTTGGGGCACACTGATAGCACCGGTTTCCTCGATATTAGCACCCGAACTGATAGTCGGTGCTCCGTCGGAAGTAGTAGAATCACCATTTTTTACGCTGCTAGTTGGACTGCTACTGCTACTACTACTGGCACTTGTCATGCTATTATTTTTTTGACTACTGCGCCCCAGTATCGAGGATGGTGAGGTACGCATCACTGCCGATGCCGAGTGCGAGGAAATCGAACTCCTCATCAGCGAATTCCGCTCGAGCTCTACTGCTTGATGCAAGATGCGGCAACATAACGCATGCCAAATTGGGTGACCATCCGAAATCAAGAAAACACAAACAAAACAACACAAAAAGTGCGCAAACGATGAAAACCATCCATCAAGGCGTACAAGCCACAGGGAACAGAATCGTATGTAAAAAAAAGGTAAAATACAAACAAAAACAGAAAATAAACCAATCGAACTAAATTCTAACATGCAATTCACAATGGGACATTAGCAAGACATGCATTACCTCCAAGTTTGTTTAGTCCTGCCGCCATGTCCCTTACGGATTTCTTTTCTATAACAGCACCTAATAAATGAAATGTAGAGTACATTAAACTATACAACTATTAACATCAGGCAAACAGTTAATTGTATTTACCTGGAGTAATACCCAGTATACTTCCACCAGTAACACCAGCGGAACTTATAGCTCCGGGCGTAATGCCGACAATCGATCCTCCAGGTGTTTGTCCGGAGATCAGCACGAGATCCCCATCCGTGTCGATGCTGTCGACAGATGGTTCGTTGAATTCATTTTTCGATTCATGCCCTAGTACCGACCACGGACGGGGCTTCGGTGTAATAATCGGTGTTTTTTGGCCTGTGCCATTTCCAAGCCTCGACGCACCATGAGCTGATTCCACATGATGATTGCGTACTGATTCGTTACTAGGCGACTTACTTCCCGTTATAGGAGTAGCAGCACCATTATCGACCGGTCGAGACTCGCGCACCGGCGTTTCTACTACCTCCGTTGCCGCTTTTACCAATGGTGACTTGCGGTTAACAGATGGTGATACCTTTTCCAAGTTGTCTGACGAGCGTGAACGGGAGGTCCAATTCACTCCTTTCAGCAGTGGTGAGGAGCGATCCAGTTTAAGAGGTTTGCGTTCTTCCAATATTGGCGTTGTTTCGCCGGAAGTGACATTGCTGAATCTGCCTCCGTCATCGCGGCTCAACGTAGGACTATCGACGAAACTTAACGAACTGCACTCCTCGGAGGTGGGAGAAACTAGTGGTGTTAGAGTCGAGGGTGTAGCCGAACCTGGTCGGAAGAATGATTCAATTCCCTCGTTCACTACAGTCCCACCAGCCGTTACAGTATCCATTATGACAGGTTTTTTAGGTGCTCTTGTTTTTGCTCGTTTTGGGCGACCTATGAATGTAAAAGAAAAATAATAAGTTTCATACTATTCTGCTTAGCTCATCCAGCTTCATACCTTTAACCAAGTGTTGCAGGGTAAGGGATTGACTTGGAAGCTCCGTAATAGAATCGCAACATTCGTCTTCCTTGGCATTGGACGATTCGTACTTTTTGGATCCACTATTATTGCTGCTACTACGCGACACACTCGCCATCGATGTCTCCGTGACATCGGGAATGTTAGCAAGACTTAGATTTTCGATCCCTAGACCTACTACCGATTGTGGTCTTACTTTCCTTGCGATAGAACGACGTTTGTGTTGCAATTGGGGTGTAGCCTGGTAAATAAGTAATTGTTTACATTAGTCGACATAACAATAATTGTACCGTACAGCTAAAGCATACATTTCATTGCTATCAACGATTAAGCTAAATTAATAGATTTTGGACATTGGGACTATAGGGCAAATTATAACTGTTCAGCCAATATTCTGTAGGTCCATGAAGGAGGCATGCACAAAGGTAGAGTGTGTGTAAGTGTATGTATGTGAACACTATTCTATAATACTCACTAGGTTTAGGTATTCCAATTTCTGTTGAATGTGTGCGATGTGGTAAAAATGGGATGAAGGTAATCGATGAAAACGTGGAATGAATTTGAATATTGGTAAAATATGATGAAACAATGAGGTACATTTTGTAACGATGTACATAAAACAGATATCTGCTCAACTTACCGTCGGTGAATCCAGGCCCAGTTTGGGTAAATCTAAACCTCTCAGTTCAAAGTTTGCGATCGGCTCAGTGCTCTACAATAAAAAGTAAGCGCGATTAGACTAAGGGTTTTAGCGTTCGTGACTCAAGAGGATGTGAACTCAATTACCTGACTAGAATTATGTTTGCTCCCATCTAAAGAATGCAAATCGTCTGTGTAACTGAGTGGCCCCTCGGCAATTCCCAGACCTTTACGATAACGTGTTAGTGCTTCCAATACCTCATCTGTGGCTCGATCAGAAATTAGACTTGCCAATGATTGCTCCACTTCGCTATAGTGAGAAAGGAAAAAGAAACATTAAAACACACCAGCGTAATACTTGACGGTCCATGGGTAATGATGGACAGCAAACATTATGAGACTGTACCTAATACGGTTCATAACCTCTCCTCCGGCGCTGTTTACGAGACAACTTTGTAGAAACTCTTCAGAAATTGTTAGTCGTTCCTCGCAACCTTTACGCAACTCGGTCAGAACTACCTGAGAGCCTAACGTTTTTGGACACTGCTCGATTCCAGTACGTAGCATGGTTTCCATCGTTTCCTAGAAAGTGATTAATTGACATTTTCAATCAATTTCATGTTTGTTTTAATGATTCGTCTTTTTTCATGTTTGTTTTAATGATATATTGTTACCTCGAGGTAGCTTTTGATCGAGTGATGGAGCTCTGTTTTCATTTTTCCGAGGCGCACCTCAATCGGATGAGGGTCACATCGTACCGATTCTTGCAACTTCGGTAGCAATTGTTTGCAGTTTTCAGCGTCTTCCAATAAACGCGATAGGCTACCATCAAGAGAGCTCTGGCGGGATGACATCGTTTCTTGGGTTTCAGCAACTAGCTTATCTAACACTTGATGAGTGGACGATAGTAAAAATCCATGTTGCAGCCTGCAAAATACAAACACAGACAGTGAATACCATTCACATTGATAAAAATACATAAAACAATCATAAATTTACCGAAAACCTTGTCCGTGTGTGCGCTTGAATCCATTTCCATTGCGGAACAACAGCTCTTGCATTTTTTTCATCAACACATCGGTACGTTCCGGATGCTGCTTTAGGCAAGGTGCAATATCGTGCAACGGGAATGGCATATTGCGCACTGAGAAATTGTTCTCTAAAGCATACACTATGTCCGCATAACCTTGCAGCGTAAAGTTGTTTCGATCTAGTGCGATGGTTTTCAGCTTGTTATTGATCTGCAGCGCTTTTGCAAGCAACCGTGCACCTATGTCACCCATCAGATTTCCCGTGATGTCCAGCATCTGCAAATGTTGGTTGCTGCCGAGGGCATTGATGAAGTTGTGCAGGTCGGTCTTTAGTCGATTTTCGGCAAGTACTAGTTCTTGCAATTGAAAGTCTTCCTTTTGAATTAGATTTACCAACGAATCCATCACAGTGCCAATGTGCTTCAGTTTCATGCCTGTGAAGCATTTGCTCATATATAAAGATCGGATCGATGGATTCTTGCCAATAGCGGTAAGAACATTGGCCAGCTCGTAGTCCATGTTGTTGTCGCTGATATCAAGACAAGCTAGTACTCGTACACCGTGAATGCACGACTCCAGCACATGAGCTCCCTGTGATCCAAGTGAATTTCCGCTTAGATCTAGATACAAACCGGCCGTCGATTCATTACAAGCCAATCCAAGCAGCAGATGTTTAAGGGCCTCCAATGGCAGTTTACAGCTGGCAATGTTAAGATGCTTCAGACTTAGACTGCTCGTGAAAAACTGCTTAAACGAAGGTGGTATTTCTTTGCCTTTCTTCGTACCAAAATTGTTGTGCGAAACATTCAAGTGTAGAAGATGGGTCGCGCAGCCACGTAAGAGAGCTCCAAAAACCTACGATTGATAAGTATCTTGAAATGAACGAATGTTCTATCTCGCGTGAATGCTAATTCGATGTGCATATACTTACACTTTCCAATGTAGTATCCGTGCGGGAAATATCCAAATGTTCTATAACATTAGGTTGTGCCAAAAAGTTGTAAAGATTCTGCAAAAACACACAAAACATTCAATAAGTTTTCGACAGCCATACTGCCAGTTTGTGGTAGGCATGACATGTAACAATACATTACATTTCCGTCGTCTTTCAGAATGTTACCACTGAGGTCCAGATACGTCAATGAATTCGAAATATTCTGATTCAACGAAAGCGAATGAGCCAACTGATTCACACCTTTGGCCGTAAGACCGCAATGTGCAAGTGCCAGCTTCGAAAACCCTTTCGACATTTTTGCTATTGGTCCAGCCAGATGTGTAGCGCCTGGAAAAGCAACAATTGAAACATATTATTTTCACGTTACTGCAGCTTTCTTCGAATCGATTTGTACCTTTGTCCTCAATCACATTATGGCTTAAGTCAATCGATCGTAATGCAGGCGCAGAATTTGATATCACAGCAACAGCTAGCTTATGTATAAAGTCAGACCTTTAAGAGTGAATAGCAATACATCGAGCGTGTTTAAAATGATTCCATTATTTCCTCTACACTGGTAAACTTACTTTAGTCCCAACGATTCTAGATGAAGTTCTTCAAGCCACAGTGATCGCCGCAACACTTGCAACACCCGCTCAAGTGTTTCCGTAGACAATCGTGTATGAGACGCCTTCAATCCACGAAAAAAGGTGTTGTACTCTAGCGCGGCCACAATCGCCATCAGATCTTTCTGCTCCAAATGATCAAAGTCGCGCAAATTGAGTACTCGTGCATCATGCGAAAGGTATATGGTATCGATGTCCCATGCTACCTCCTCCCGATATTGCACCGCATGCAGATCGCACATGCAAGCGTATTGCATGCTAAAACCACCGCACGGCCCCACATTGCGTGGATCGGATGGGCGCAATTCGTCCGAAAAAATCGAAGTACGCTCGATGGGATTCACATCAATCTGCAGAGAAAAATGACTTGAACATTTTTATAGATCCTACTAAGCAAACAAATGGCTTACCTTTCGAATTATGTAGCGCAGCGGCACCGTGGGAAATATCTGCTTAATTGCAGATGATAAATCTGTTAAAATCACGTCAGCATTCTGCAAAAGAAGCAACACAAAAATTGAACTTACAAAGATGAACAGATCATAATGGAATACAAATACGGACCGATGTAAAACTTCCGGCATCGCCAATCGTTGAAAAGGAATAGCTTTTGTCATTGGTAGTTATTGTAAAATGCGTTGGCTTCCGACTTTCGATCGATTGTATATCTAGGTAGTGAAAGTGGCAGTCTATCTGCAAGGTGGTAAGCAATATACATTCGATCCAGTTAGTTAAGTTAGTTAGCAACTCTTATCGTATCCACCCGTATCGCAGTGGATGATAAAGCGTGAAATAAGCATTTGTTGCAACACCTACCCTTGTCGGTACTTTGGCTGTTAGAAGATACACTCGCACGGGCGTGAAAACCTAAAGAAACATGTCGGTTTAGTTGGATCGAAGTGAGTCCGTATCGAAGGTCGCGTCGCTAAAGGCAATATGAGCATCATCATTTTTCTAATACAATTACTTACCAAAACTCTGTTTTCCGTTTTATCGCTCTTTACCTCAAGTTTAACCATGTACTTTACAAGGATTTTGGTGTGGCGGCCGAGAAGTGTCTTCACACTCTCTGGAAGTTACAATAAAAGAGAAGAAAAAACAGAAAATGTTTCAGCTTAGTCTGCACTTCAGCCTGTACTTCACTCGTTGGGTGATGGGAGGCTTCTAACATCACCTGTAATATTTTTATTGGCACTCAAATGAATCAACTGCAAAACTTTTGCCAAATATTTCCCAGCATTTTCAACTATTTGTGAAGTCGATACTTCACTACTGCGTTTCGAAAGCATCTTGACCAAACGTGTTTCAAAGTTATACTGGGGTCCAGAAGGGATTGGGACACATCAAAGCGCTTCATATCTAAGTTTCGCTTATCAGCGAATCGATGTGATATCATTATCACCAATAGCAGAGACTTGAGGTGTGCTGCGATGTGCTGGCGTAACTCCTCAGCAACACTGCTGATATGCAAAGAATGTATCATAACAAAAAGGGGCCTGGTTGCCTGCATAGTTTTTTTTAAACAGCAGTGTGACTCAATCTGCTTCCTGGTTAGGTGGGTTGTGGCTTTGTATCGTACACCAACAATGGTACGCCGTCATTGTCTGTGCAATTGAATCTTCATTCATTAAGATGAACCCCAAGAATTTCAGACTTTCTTCAACCATTGATCGGATCACAAGCGAGTGATTGGAAGCAGCTCGCACGCTGCGCTCGGTAATTGCTAGTCTTTTACGACCAACATTTTGGCTAACGGTGGGTTGGGTGTAAACATTTTCTTTGCAAACATTATTTACCATTTAGATCCTTCGTTAGCTGCGAACGGGTCGACATTATCAAGCCGCTTGGAATGCACGTAACAGGCCTGCAACTTTCTCCGCGCAACACTGTCTGTACCTACATAATTATCGCGAGTTAAAGCTGTATTTTCGGTGCTTTAATAGGGGTGCGAACTGGGTGCAGTGATTACAAATTCAGAGACGACCTCTCTGACAACCATCTTTGATAATCCTATGCTAAAATTCGATTGTGTCTGTTGCCCGCACACTGACAGCTGTCCCTTTGGTTTAACATATCGAGTTCAGCACTGCACTTTGCAACTTGAACTGTTTACAGATTGTTGAAGTCACTCCAATCAATAGGCATCTTACGAGTGATAATAATTTTGTGATAAAGTGGCTCAAGTTTCAATACAATGATGAGAGTAAAAATCAACAACGAAAATGTGCGAAAACAACATGCAGCAGCACGTTCGACGAGGAAAATAAACATCAACTTTCAGCAGTATTCAGCATAGCTGTCAAACACTGTTGATGAAAGTATTTCACCAGAAAGCAACTCGAGATCATTCGAATTTTATCAATTCTGCTGGTGCACAAGTGAACACAAACGAGAGTATAAAATATGTTTCTCCGTGCTATTATCCTCATTCGTCATTCAACATACAGTTCAGGTAAGTTGCAGTGCTTATTTCGATGCAGAAAAAATGGACCTGTTTCGTAAGCAAATGACGTTCATTGAACCGTTTACATGCGATGGGTTCAGTCGGGGCGATTCGCTCGGAGAAAATATTGTGCAGTGAACGCATGGCGCAACCAATCGAAACGTTTTGCTAGAATTTATCAGCAAAACCATAGTCAGTGATAAATATATTTCCTTCGTCACCTAGAAGTGATAACAACAGCGTATATATCTGCCTGTCTTGTGAGAATTTTGTGTTGCATACTGTTGAGCAATCATAAAGCGTCCATCCCCCGAAGGGCTACCTCCCGGTTTCCGTAGCCATGGATGTTCTTGAAGCAGTGCTTGCAAAGCTAGAGGAGGGTAGCTATAAATCGGCTGTTGATATAATAACCGACCCTGCAAACGATATCGCTGTAAAGATGCAATCTATGGAGCTTATTTCACTCATTTCTAAAAACCTGACGGATGAAAATGCCGAAAAAAAACCCGACCTGTATTCGGCCACAGAAACGGTACTATCCCGTGTGGCTCAACAATGCAGTCCGCCGGAGGTGTTGTACGAGTTGATGGAAAAAGTGCGCATTACTACAAGCGATGATGTATTTACCAGCGTATTAAAGTGTATGCAAGTCGCTATTTTGCGGCTACCTGCAAAGCGGGCCCGTTGTATGGAATGGGTTTTTCAGACGCTTATTGAATATCTCGACAAG
The DNA here is from genome assembly GCF_016920715.1 of Anopheles arabiensis. Classification (NCBI taxonomy): domain Eukaryota; kingdom Metazoa; phylum Arthropoda; class Insecta; order Diptera; family Culicidae; genus Anopheles; species Anopheles arabiensis. The sequence goes on along the minus strand of NC_053517.1, from coordinate 65,510,006 downwards.
ATAAAGCTGCCCGAAGTCATCAACAAAGACATGGATGAGCAGGAAGAGGAGCTTTTGGAATGCGAAGAATCTATTCGAAGATTGCTGCAGCTGTACATTACATTGCTACTCTTTTTGGAACCAATTATAAAACACCTGAACCAGCCTTCGAGCAATATTTTCTTCGAAACAAGCCTGACGCAGAAAAATGCAGTGATATGTTTTCTGCTTCGGTTGGTGGGCAAATTATTCCCATTTCTCCATCTCCAAAGAACCGAGCAATTGAGAAAAAGTCTCAAACAAACGCCAAAACTGCCAGGTAATAATAATCGGTGATAAAATCTTAACAGTAATTGCCAAATAATTTTAAAGTAACCATACTCTACTCTATCTCATTTTAGCTAGCAAAAGTTATTCCATTCAAGTGGCGGAAGACATGATCGGAACATTATTGCTGCTTGTTAAAGATCCACTATTTATGCTGCCTTACGGAGAAAAACGAATCCACTTTGAAAGCAAAAAGAAGGATGACGATTACGACGAAGAGTCCAGCTACGATTGCTTTCTATGTCAGGATACATATATGGCCGAGGGTTTTGCCATGTTGTTCTACCTTTTGCTTGGCGAGGAATTGCTACCGGGATCTGTTCCTCAGATTTACAATCCTCGTTACGTATTCGAAATGGGATTACGTTACGTGGTGGTCCTAATGAGCGGGGATTGGACCGTGATGTACTTCAAGGGCATTCGATTAATGCAAGCCCTGGTAAAGTTAGTAAAGGACAACATGCTTTCCGCTCGTGATTTAGATGCTCAAATCCATAGCATTTTCTGCGAACACTATGTTCGAGGTTTGGAAAGGTCAGGAAGCGTGCGTAACCGAGAGGTTGGTATAGCGGTGCTCACGGATTATATCCACTCTTTCGATGATGAAGGCCGATACATGATTGTGTCTTACATGCTTAAGAAGTTCGACGATGACTCGGTTCGATCATACGCAATCAACGTGTATAAGGATTTGATCATGAACGATATGCGCCAAAAACTGCAAGAAGAGCCACTCATCAAGTGGTTTAGTGGAGATGTCTTGAAAAACATGCTTACACACCATATCTGCCTGCTAAAACAAGGCGCCAAGACCGATCTGTTGGACAATAGTTACAGTATTATCAGCGCATTGTCGGCACTCTGGGTGTTGTTGAAAACCGATCGATCTAACCGGAGCCATATTTGGAACTATTTTGAGACGCTGGAAAAACAGTTCCTACTCGAGCTCAGGACAGGAATCGACTTGAGCCGCGCACACTACCAAAACGAGATGAAGGCTGCAGCAGAAATGAAAGGAAAACATTCGAGCGTAGAACAATTGCCAGAGATTACGGTCAGCACATTGAACGGAGAGATGCCACCGGTTATGACCAAGGCAAAAAAAGTAGAACTGTGCCAGGGAATGCTTTTGCGGCTAGATATGTTGGATTTCCATTTGGCTAGGGTTAACAGTGCGATTGATCAAATGAGACGTACTATGGGCGTGGATAAATGTAGCTCAACGCAACAAATGGACTCTGAATAAATATACTTTAAATGAAAATCACATTATTTGGATCTTGAAACAATTTTGTCATTATTCTTCTTCTTATTATTATCAGTCCATACAACATCTCTCAGTATTAATTGCATTGTGCCCATCTTGTTCTCTCTTTTTTTTTATTTTAGGCAAAAATGTTGTGGCGAATTTTAGGACAATTGGCAAGGGCGCATCCGTTAAAAGCGTAATTGCGATACCTACGAGGCACTTTGGAATTACTGGAACTCTCTGCAGGGCCAACGAAACCTTCGACGATTTTCGAGCTCGTGAGGAGAAAAAAGAGCAGGAGTATGTCAAACAACAGCAAGCATCGGGAGCGGCAGGCACTAGCTCCAGCTCGCAGGTCGAAACTTTTTCATCCACCTCTAACGATCAGCAAGCACCTGATCCGGATGTGGAACGGGCGAAGGAAATGATTCTCGATGCAGCATTAGCATTTGTCCAATCTCATGGCTGGTCCAAGCAGGCCATTGCGAAAGGAGCGGAAACAGTAAACTATCCTAGTGTCAGCCATGGATTGTTCCCACGCGGTGGAATCGAGCTTGTTCATCACTTTTACAAACAGTGTAATTTGAAACTCATCGACTACCTCAAACAAGAGACGGCGGATCTGGAACGAGTCCCAAATCCGTCCGAATTCGCTCGCAAAGCGATCGAATATCGACTCCGCTTGCTCGAACCATACCTGAAGTATTGGCCACAGGCATTAGGTCTTATGGCACTACCACCAAATGCACCACACTCTTTAGCAAACGTATTAACGCTAGTGGACGATATTTGCTATTATGCCGGTGATCGCTCGGTCGATGTAAGTTAACCAGAAGGCACCAGAATCCTTGGAGTGTTTCAACGTCTAGCTATATGATCTTTTTATCACTCATTACAGTTTAACTGGTATACACGACGCATAGGTTTAGCATGTATCTACAAAACTACAGAACTGTACATGTTGCAAGATTCTTCCACAGGATTTGAAAAAACGTGGAAATTTCTTGAACGCCGAATGGAAGAGGCTAGCTTAGTGCACGATTTTCTTGTCAAATCGGAAGATGCCACCCATCATTTACAAAACGCTGTAGGATCGGCTTTCACAACGGTAAGGGTTAGCAAAGTTAACATAAGAATACCCAATGGCATAACATACCATGATTTTTGTTTTGTTTCAGGCGCGAAACATTCTCGGGTTAAACTTTGAACGCCGATGATATGACTATCAACATAAATTGAACGTAGTGAAAACCGAAAAGATTCCTCGCAGTTAGACAAAGCCATTTCACGGTCACTAAAATACAACATACCAAATCACTTGGCTCAGGAATAAAATTAATAAAAACCATTTCATGTGAATGTAAAAGCATTTGTGACGGAAAGAACAAAAACCATTACAAAATAAAGCGCATGGAACGCAATTTGGAAGTAATAATGAAAAGAAGCACCATGAACATGTGAACTCAAAGGCTTCAAAGACGGTTACGAGTCATTTTGAATCATCAGACAGAGCATTTAGTCGCACATGATTGTTCTTGCATTTGAACTGTTTTTATTGTATAGTCGATTAATTCGTTCTGCTTATCTTTGGTGATACAATCGTGACGAAGCCAACTAGCTATGTACAAATTGTGTGTTTCCATTTGAGAAGGAAAGTAATGATAAAGAAATTCATCATTTTCATGTTGAAATTTGTCTACTTATTAATTGCTGTGGCGAACAAACGGTTCTGTGTAACATTGCTTGCCGTTATGATTGATGCAACAGTCCAAAGTTACGTGAGCATGTCGAAAAGATTGTGCGTTCTAGTGCACTGTTGCATTCGCGTTGCACACGTGCATGCATGTATGCATTGCAAACGTGGTTTATATTTTCTCCTTCAAATAAACATCCTCTAGCGCATTTAGACCACTTCTACAATCGCTCCAATCTTAACTTATTGAGATTTCACTGGTAGACGCCTTGTGTCAATGTTTGTTCTTGCAATACGGAACTATGCCTAACTAGAGATCATAGAAGTTTTCCTCTACATATTTTTTCAGCTTTTCCGGTAGTGGCAGTTCGTTGGTGGATTTGGGATCAATTTTTTGCCGTATAATGAACCGGCATAAATGCTGCAGGGATGAAACTTCGTAGAATCGATTGATTGGCCTAGTCAGTCGCACAGGAAACGGAGGCATTAACGTTGTGTCTTGCTTTACATAACCTATTACCCCATACTCGGACTTCTTCATAGTATCCTGTATCAAATCCACCATCGTTTTGTACGTCGTGGGTGTCGCTAAGCCAGAAAAAGACCTGAAAATCGTAGATCGTTTGTATTTTTTCTTTGGTTATCATGTCGATGTTCAAATGAAGAGTTTGGTCTTACCAGTAATTATTTTCAAAGTCTATACGACAGTGCAAGGTTATTCCGGAGCTTCGAAAACTCACTGTAAACTGGTATTTTTCGGTTTGCGAATCACGTACCAAAAATGTTCCATTCTCTTGTTGGGCTAGCCTTTTCTGTGCCGCTAAACGCGTAAGTTTCCCCCAATACCATCCATACTGTAGCAGATCGATACGCATTTGCGCCATCATATCGTCCAATTCGGAGGTGCTAGGTTCGGATGTGGCAGCGGATGGGGCGGTTACTGATAGGGGTCTTCGGTCTTCCCCCGTATTTGGTTCAGTATCTCTACTGTTGATTATCACAGGTAAGTTAGCATTAGGTGACGAAAACCGGATAGGGTTTTGACTATGCCGTTCAATGACGATCCGTGCAAAATCATTTCCGTTCACGCAGGTATCACTTGGAAGTCGTTCCCCTGCCGTGCCAGTACAGTGGCTTGAGTCATTGTAGTTCGTGTTCGAGGTGGTAGAATTTGGAGTGCCTGCGCCACCCAACGTACCGGCCACATTCGGCTCAAAGGCTTTCACTTTGACCGAGGTAAATTTCTTCTGGAACCGTTTTCGTAGCGTGTAAAACACGCTACCCCCTTCTGCTTGGCTGTCGTGATTGTTTTCATCGCTGGCGGTAAACAATTCTTCCTTGACAGTTCCTGCTCCATCGTTCTTCTTGCTGTGGGCTGTGGCCACCACAACAGTTGTTGACGAGGAACGCTTTCTTCGCAGGGATGGAAACCAATTGAACCGGCAAAGTCCATCTGCCGTTGACGTGCGTGGGGTAGTGGCCGCTTTTGATATTCTGCTTGTGTTTGCCCGTCCAGCCGAGCTCTGCCCACAAGCCCCCGCTGATCCACTGAGCCTGTCTGTCTCCTCCATTCTCATTGATGGTAAACCGTGGTTTGCGTACTCTAGCGACGAAAGCACACCATAATCGAGTATTACTCACATTTAACGGAACTTTGTTTTTTGAGCACTACAGTTAAAAATTGCTTTGCGTTCTTCTCGGATTCGTTAGTAGCACTAAATTGTCGTCGACATCGAAGCCATTCTTGTTGATGGAGGACGTACAGAAAAATATCGCAATGTTTAGGAGAGGGCAAGACTGACAGCAGCGATGCTGAAAGTCAAATGAAGTACAGGGTTCTTATACACATCTTGAACATCCTCTGAAAATAGTAAGCTTTTTGCAATATTTAATCATCAAATCAAGTCGAGCAAGATTTAGAACATTTCTTCGCTATCCAAGTTTATTGTCTGACCAATAGTAGGATCGAAATAAAATATCTTCATCTACTATAAGTTAGTTTTTTTTTTAATATTTATTCACGATGTCACCGGCCCTGCATTTTTGACAACCAACAATGCAGATGGAATTCGGAATGTAAATATGTTACCAAATACGTTGGATTCAAAACTCTTTATACATGGTGAAGTATGAAACACTTTCTGCGCGTACAAAGAAAAGAAAAGGGTTGAAGGAATAGTTTGACGTCAAGTAGGATTATAATTGATGTTTCAGAAAAGTAAAAGTTTGTTATTGGAATACAGTGGAGCACCGTTTATCCGAGTACCTTTTATCCGGCTGTCCGTTTATCCGTGTTGTTGAGAAATGACAGTTCGCAATGGTTACATTGCGTTATGAGGAGGATATTGGAAAGCGGTTAAAAGAGCACATTGTCATAACAAAAGAAACGATAATTCAAGCAAATTTCATATATTCTTATGGGAAAAACATGAAGTTAATTAAAACTGGGTTATTTTTATCAAGAAATAAGATTGTTTTCCAAAAAATAATCAGGAATTGGTGATAAAATATAAGGCTGAAAATACACGGACCGGAATTTCGCGGCCGCGGAATTCCGCTTGCTGAAAAATGTATGGATATGACAGTTCGGGAAAGTTGCTGTTGACACTTTGTATATGGATTTGACAGCAGGCGGAATTCCGCGGCCGCGAAATTCCGGTCCGTGTATTTTCGGCCTAACATTTGACTCATTATCCGTGTTATTCGTATATCCGGACGAGTTCAAGTCCCGAGAAGCCCGGATAAACGGCGCTCCACTGTATGTTACCAAATACGTTGGATTCAAAACTCTTTATTGAATTGGAAGTATGAAAGACAACACTTTTTGCACGTATAAGGAAAAGAAAAGGGTTGAAGGAATAGTTTGACGTCAAGTAGGATTATAATTGATGTTTCAGAAAAGTAAAGAAAAAGTAATTTGTTGTGATTTTGTCCACAAAAAATGGAATAGCAACGCAACAAACTATCGCAAACTATCGAGAAGAAACAGTTAAAGAAACGATAAGGAATTTATTATTGTAATATTAAATAGTAAAACCAAAAACTAGGCAATTACCACCTTGCCTGGACCATATCCAAAAAGATCGAGTTATATTTTTGTTTAATAAAGAAGTTACCAATAAATATTGTTTCAATCAAAACTGAGCGCAATTAACCTGAAGGCGTTGATTGCGGAAAAACACGATTTGAGTTTTTCCTTAAAAAAGGCCTAATTTTGTCAAGATAATTTAAATGAATTTAAAAGAAAAACGGCATTGAAAATATGAATCCTATTACTATTTTGGTAAAACTTAGTTTTCCCTATTACACTGTGTACAGCAAACGAAATGGAAACACATGGGAACATCACATATTTTCTTACTTCTATGCTGTTGTACCCGATCGTTGACTAGTGGCCCTCTTCTGCACTATTTCAATGATGGGAACAGGTCTTGCTGGTGTTTGTGAATGAAGAGCGCATCAATCGATGATCGTTTAATGCCATGCTGAGCTATTTCTTTTCCCAGCTTGTGAAGTTATCAGTCTAACTGACCAATACTAACATATTCCCACTGCAAGAGATAAGGCTTCGGGGTGCGTTAACGTCGAGGCCGCGAGAGGAAGAAAGCATCAAAAGTGCTCAAAGAATAGATTAAGGACTTCAGTCTAGTGCTGCGAGTCGACAAGTGTGCGGTCTGTGATAGTAAGTTCTTCTTGGGGCCCTCGTTGATTGAGGGCACAATAAGAAGGAAGTTCATAACATATTGGACAGTGCAGCTGTTAGGTTGAGCGCAGTGACCAATTGTAGTGAAATCAACGTCGTATGGTCTTACGCGAGACAGAAACGCTCCGAACTGCATTTGCCCGCCAAGATGCCCGAAATGGTTGCGTTCTACAGTCCAGAGACGGTTATTCCGACCACCTCCGATACTGAACCACGGAAACCGTTGAAGAGAAGAACTAGTGCGCTAAATACGATATTTTACTATCTCGGCTTAGAGCAGCGATCTGGCGAGGATGCCAAAGAAAACCAGTGGATTCGAATACTTAGTGAGTTAAGCGTGCCATATTCTACCCATTAAAAGCCGATCGCACAACGTACATCGTACCGAAAAATTGCTGTAACTTCTGAATTTCTGATTACGCACGGGGGCCTGCTGACCATGCTGCGTGAACATGTGCTTGGCAGCTGATGGCAGGTGAAATGTGACGGCTGCTCGAGCAGTAGATTTAAATAATGAACTGCGGTGACCTCTGGCGCCTTATCTGTTCGATTTATCACGGTAGGGCCCGAAAAAAGGTCCGTCAACGAAAGTGAAACGTAAATGCGCGTATTGGCCCGGTCGTACGTGCTTGCTCGTATCGCGATCGTACTGCCGTGTTACTGCCCAAGCTCCAAGACAGACCCCCTCGCCCTCATTGAATCAGATCCCGCGCGGCTGTGATTTGAAGTGTATTGTATTTTGCCTTTTTTATGTCGACACAATTTTGCTTCCGCATTAGATTCTGCCCGTGCGGCTTCTCGCGTACGCGCTTTTCATCGTTTCGTCTCGAAAAAGGCCCCTACACTGGCGCCTCGCACCATCTTCTAGGGCTCTGATCGTCACTGCGGCGGTATCAACAGCGCGCGGTCGACGATCGGTGATATGGAAGGAGCTCATATTCGGGACTGAGACACTGCAAACTGGCTTCAGACGCAATATCAATTTTTGTAAAAGAAAACATGACATCCTGGGTCAAGGATTGCGAACCATTCGAAGTGCTGCCTGTCCACCAAGAAACAGAAGGTTAGGTGTAACGATGGAAGCTTCTTGATTGCCTTGTTATTTTTCTCAGTCTGCGCACCACTCTAATCGAGTAGGAAGTGCGCGGCTTTAGATTACACCCCAGAGCCGCACTCTGCCAGCGTCTTGCTTTTTGCTATTGTATTCAATTAGACACACAAATCCTTTGTACAGCAAATGAAATACTTTCCAGTTGATCGCTTACCTATCGATACTGTGATGCCATTTTGCACATGCACCGTTTTTGCTGATTGTTGGTCACAATCACAGCGGCCTCAAACCAGTCGCTCTGAATGAAGGGTAGTGTGGTGCACATCATAATCAAATGTGCAGCGGCTGTTTTATTCTGTGTTATAACACTTGCATCTCACCCTGTCGAAGCTTACCAGGCCATTATCGCAAAGCGTTGATCTTGCCGGTAGACCTGCATGGCATGTCAAGGGAATTAAAAAAAACATACCCTTTTGTTCGTGGCACGCTCCTGAGTCGGAAGCAATTTTTATTATCGACAATGTACATGACATACATTATTTTCTAGGAAAAAAAAACATTTACGCATGTAACACATACAGCTAGGACGCCGTGTCAGTTAACGAAAAAAGTATGCGGCCTCTCAGCTTGGAGACATAAACAAAATTTTCAACAAAATCCTGCCCTCATAGTATAAATTTACAATTTGTTCGTTCGTTTATGTGCACTCTATAGCTGCTGCTATGTGTTTGTACCAAGGCCATAAAAGGTCACTACGCACACATCAGAACACGCTGTTGATAATAATATGGATCCTTTCATCTAGCGCCATAAGTGATTAGTAGCTACTCTTGCTTGTGACGTTAGAAACATTCTAATTGTTTTATTTAAAAAAGATCTAAAATAACTAAAAAAAAGTGACGTATTCTAGTGTGGCCTCTAGGACCTTTCTTGAGCTATATTGCTTATTTTTACCAATAATTAATTTCAGTATGGTAAATTTTAGAACAATGAATAGTTTTCCGTGCTGTCGTGTTTAAGCGACTGTAATGCGTTATCGGCCAAAAAAAAACAGAATAAACGATTGTTATGGTGTGATTCACGGGCAACAAAAGATAACATTTTATATATTGCTTTAACGTTTGCATAAAAAATGGACATGTTTCCTGCAGGCCATAGAACAAAAAACTAAGAGTGGTAATTTCGTTGCATTGACATCCTTTAAAATAATTATTTAGATTTTCTAATAAAGAAATCTACGACCATGCGAGCTGCCTTTCCTCAGTTATCCGGAATGTTCAAAGTCTCTATAAAAGTAATCCGGAATTTTCGCCGTGGCGGACATGCGTGCAGGCATCCCGATTTTTAATACTTTATCTTCAGTTTTCGCGACTGTCGTTTGGAGTAGATTGTTGGAGCAGAGCTTTTGCATCATGTTGGTCCAGACATTTTGGATGGAACGCAAATGGAGGATGTTGGACCGGTTTGCGCACTAGGGTGTCATATGGAAAGTCAGCCGAAATTCACTTGAAATGGTCGAATTGAGTTTTGGCGTCATTGAAGCCTTTGGACCCAATTTCTGCTTCCTGATATGTTTGTTTATGTTTCCCAGATACTATTTCACTGTTTGGCGGGATGCATCGACTTCCCGTCCAAGCTAACGCAGCGATATAGTTACTTGTCTCTCGGTCTTCTTTTCCGCTTCCATTGGATCCTCATGTTGCTCAAAGGGTCGTCGGCCATTCGGTACCGGGCCCTGTTTTGGTGCTCTGAATGTTTTCTAATATCGCCAATATGTTGTGGATACTAAAATACTTTATATAACAAACTGACCCACGGAGTCCGTTTTAGACGCTACGGGATGCAATTTTGTTGGTCGCGCATGCTTCTAAACAGAGTTATTTGACTTTTTTAGCCATCATGGTTAGAGTTCAACTGATGGAGGTGTTAAATTTTGGCCTGGAGCTCATAAGTTAACACATAAAGCTAAGGATGATAATGTGGAAGAAAATTGGAAAAAACAAGTTAAGAGGAAACCATGAAAAATCAACACATTTTTGTCCATTTTTTTAATGCAAACGTTATGACAAATTAGTGATTAGTGTTTTCAATAATCCTTTTTATGTCATTTAATTTACTACACGTACTTCCAATGCTTGTAATTTTAGAAAATTTTAGCTTTCTCAAATGCACTGAATACTTCGAACCTAATAAAAGGTCCAAAAACATTTGGATTGAATATTTTGGTAGAACTGGTATCGGTTTAAATCCATACCCAACATTCCTTGTGTTTAGTTCGAAATACCAACAATCTAATTATCTTTCCATAGTTTTTAGATTCATTTCTCTAAATTCTTGCATTTGCGTTAGCAATGCCACAAATGTTTACCATATATTATGGAAAAAAAAACATTTCAATAATGAACGGCTTTTTAAATATAATATCTTTTCAGCATTTGTCGTTTTGTTTGTTACATTTATAACAAGTGCTATTGGATTCTTCATTATGTGGTTCACTAACATGTACAACAATTCTCTACTAGAGGTAATTGAATACTTAATTTTTCATTTTACAAAACGATGAAAAACATTTTTCTTATTGCGAGTTTTTGTTGTTTACGTGATTCAGAAACTAATACTTAGTGAAAACTCGACTGCAGCAGAATGGTGGGAAAACCCGCCTGTATACCCTCTACTTAAGGTGCACGTATTTAACTACACCAACACTGAAGATTTTTTTGCTGGAAAAGCAACAAAGCTACAAGTAGAAGACCTCGGACCATACGTTTACAAAGAAACGGCAAACAAAGTCGATATAACTCATAATGGAGATGGAACTATCTCGTATCGGGTAAGTGGAGAGATTACTGTAACACAAACGAAACGAATGCAAAACGTGTCCCTTTATTTTAATTGATTAGGAACATCGCTACATTCAGTACCTGCCAGAAGAATCGAAAGGAAAACCATTTGATCAAGTAGTGGTTCCGAACGTGGTGTTCCTTACCGGCGTTTCCAAAAAACGTTCAGAAGGAACGTGGAACCAAATCGCGTTTAATATGGCCGCTAGCTCTTCCGGTTCATCGGCGTTCATCAAGAAACCGGTAGAGTCCATGCTCTGGGGATACGAAGACAAATTGCTGAGTCTGGCCAAGTCAATGTTTGGTTCCGATATTGTGTCGAGTTCCTTCGGCATGCTCATGACGGTAAGCAAGCGATAGCGTTTTTGACTTTTACGCAGCAATTTAAACATTAACCGTTGTTTCCAACGCTTCATTGCAGCGCAATGGAACTAGTGCCGAGAATTTCACAATCTTCTCCGGAGAATCTAGCTTAGAAGATTTGGCCGTCATCAAACATCTCGACGGCAAGTCGCGGCTAGATTTGTGGCACACCGACGAATGTGATCGTGTTGGTGGAACTGACGGTTCACAATTTCCGCCCCATCTGATGGATCGCAAGCACCCGCTACAGGTGTTTATCAAATCACTATGCCGAAAATTCCCGCTTGTCTACGATAGTGAGGTAACGGCACTGGATGGCATACCGGCGTGGCGATACAAAATCCCCAACAATGTGTTTTCGCATCCGGACGAGCACATGCCAAACCACTGCTTCTGCCACCTGGAGTCCGGATCATGCCCTCCTAGTGGACTGTTCAACATAACCGGCTGCTCGATGGGGGCACCTATATTCGCCTCGTTTCCGCATTTCTACACCGGCGATCGAAAGTTGATTGAGTCGATCGAAGGTGTGAACCCTGTACAGGAAAAACATGAAACCTACGCTGACATCCATCCCCGGCTGGCTTTTCCGATTGACGGAGCGTCTCGATTTCAGATAAACATTCAAGTGCAGAAGGCAGCCATGGTGTCAGGTAAGTAGAATGAGCCACCATAAGAACACATACACTAGCTTTACTTAACGTATGGATCGTTATTCGCTTTCAGGACTTGAAAAATTCACCGAAGGCCAATATTTACCGGTAATCTGGCTGGAAGTCGTACCAGGAGTGATATCCGACGATCTGCGTGCTATGATTTATCACAGCACGTACAGTGCCAACGCCATCCAGATGTCGCTACGTGTCGGTTCACTAGCATTCTTCGTTCTGTCAGTCGTCCTGCTGATTGCCAAATGCTTCTACAGTACAAGAAGCACGAGTAAAAAGTGACCGCAATTCATTTGCTGAAAACGCACTCGAGCCGAAACGCAAACACTAGTATCGTAAAAACAAAACGGATTTCGCAAGGAAATTCCTTTCGAACTAGCCACATGAATACTCATAAAATTGGCTGGGCGTTACGAGGAAGTTCTGAGGGCGTCGATGCTGCTCTTCCATACCGACCTACCCTCCTGTAATAGTGTAGGATAGCTAGCAACAGTACGTTAAGTGTTCGAAATATCGATAGCAGGTTGTCTGATACGCAGCTACAAGCGCCTCGTTAGACGTTTGCTTTATTATCTTAAGATGAGGGATGGTTCTCAAAGCACCCCTCCTAGCTTGCTATTTTCCCGCGCTAGTGCGCATCTAAATGTGCCAGTTAGTACGAAATAAGTTAGAATATGCATTACGTAGTGTGCCTGTTTTTTTGTTACCTTGTAAATTAGCTTAACCCTTCCCTGCGTCTTAGCCGATACCTAAATGCAGTACGATCATTCTCCCGCCGGTTCTAGTCGGCGTACGGCGTATTTTTCTACTGATCACCGATATGCATGCGCGGGAAAAATCGTTTTAGAACGTGCTTCGATGCGCTGCATTGCTTTTCACTGCAGTGTAGCTGCCGTTTGTAGCCGATTGTCGAGCTATTAGCGAACCAGAATGCTTCAGTGTTGCGTACTACAAAGCCCCGTTCATTTCACCGCTGAGAACCGTTTGGCGGTGGTCTGATAATAGGTAACGATAATGGCAGCGCCGTTTGCCGTAAGTGACGTACTTCAATCAAAGCAATAAAACAAATTCGTTGCAGTTGTGTGGATATAAATTGAACGTCTCCAACGTTCGACCTGCATTGTTCGATGAGAAGGAAAAAAGGTGTCCCGGTATTTGCGTTGCTGTGTTATCTGTTTGAGCTGGTCGATAATTAGACAATGGTATGATTTAGTAGTTAGGTTACTAATTTCAGAGATAAGTAAGTATGGTTTACAAGGATTTTTTTATACTTTCAAGTGTGGTAATACCATAGATGAATCAATAATAGAGTTAAACATAGAACAGGCTGAACAAGTTGAACAAGACACATCATAAGCGATTTTCTGTTTCTGGTTCCCTCCAGTTAGCGGAAAATTACAAGGTCAGTTTTAATTAGACTTCTAATATATAAGCCACGGGAGTGACAAGGCCACGGGAGTGACAAAATGCTGACAAATTTTTCAAAATGTGAGCTTTTGTCACTTTTTTGAGCTTTTGTCAAAATTTTGTAACCTGGAGCAGCCAGAAAAAAAAGTTGACAAAAGTTGACAAAAAGTGACAAAATTTGACGTTCGTGAAAAAGCGTAAACAAACAGCTATTTGGCGCTGTTGTGACCCATTGTTATGATAATAATACTAAAATGCATGATTCTAATTGATTTATGTACCTATTTAGTGCTTCTTAAACAAAATATTGATGATATTCAGATGTTGGAGCTTTTTGTCGCTCTTGTGCATGTTTTTGGTGCGGCCACGAGAAAAGCTCTTTTTTGCAGTTGACAAGCAATTTTGACAAAGTTGAAAAAATTTTCAACATTTTTTCAGCTCCGTGGCCACGCGCTATATCATATTCTGATATACATTAAAAAAAACAATTTTTATGCCTTAATCTCGACTATCGAATGTATCTGAAGTTTTTTTTAATAATTTAAAAAAAATCTTCTCAAACTTCATAATTCTCTTTACGTTTTCTTGTGATAAACTTTCGATATACTTCTTCAAATGTACATATATATTACAGCTTTTAAATCGCTAACCTTTCTAATATAATCAGCTGCAACCATTTCTCTCACCCACGGAATGGAACGCTGTTGGTGAGTTCGTGTGGGCTAGAGGACGTTACTATAACGTATAAGGTTTACTCTTTTCGGCACAGAGTTTCACCACACAACGTATGAAAAAAACATTAACATTTTTGTATAATTCATCAGCACTTTTGCTCATTGCTGCTGCCCCCGTGAACGCCGCACCGTGGCGTGTGTGGTCTGTTGTTCTGCAGTTTAACTTTCTTTCTCAAGGTTTATGCTGTGTGGAAGAATCTAACGCTTCCGGATTGACTTGGCCAATAACTGGCATCGTTTGGGTACATCTAGCTGCTGGAATGACTGAGTACAACTAAACAAACAAATAACACTCTCGAACATTAGTAAACACTCTGTCCAGCCAGTTTGGGTGTCCCGGTTGACTTGCATCGAAGTCTTTCGATGAGTGACCGAATCGTCGATGCCAAAAGCTGAAGGTAATGAAATGAAATCAAGGAAAGCCCCACCAGCGCATACACGTTTACATTTAGCGTCCTCCACATGCCAACAGCTTAAAAGCCTGTTCCAGAGTGTATTGAAACTAGCGCTTAACCCTTCGGGGTGTATGACGGATACAATCGATAAAACTGAAGCTTTTTGGCCAATAAATGGAGCTGACAGAAATTCACACAAAAAAATCATAATTCGTAATTTAACATCAAATCATATCTTTTTTAGAAATAGAATACAATAGCACGAATGCTAGTTTCATTCAGACGAATGAATCGTAAGCAAGGGTTATGGTGAGGCAAGAAAGCAAAAACTATAATCTATACCGTGGTCAGCCCCCACGAAACGCACCACAGATCGCATACGATCGCGCAACTTACATCGGTTGGTTCAGTCGGTTGGTTGAACTCGACACGTTCGGAAGTAAGTCTCGCGGGCGTGGTGGAACCGTCCAGCGCACAGTCGGATATACGTTTTAGGTTCAGCTTCAGCTCCCCCAGTCCTTCAGTGATTGCTTTGCGTATGCGTACAAGAGCCGGTTAGCGGTTTCTTTCGTTGTTGTGCTGTGGCCCAAGCGTGTGCCCTTTTTGCCTCCGTCATCGTCCGGTAGGCGAGTGCGTCTGTTTGTATGTGGTGGTGCACGAGGGTGAAGGTGGTGTGTTTAGTTTTCAGTTTGTTGTTTTTTGCAGCTCGCAATCCCGTTACGGATGTTAAAATTTCGGTCGCGGTCCAAGCGGTCTCCGGATCGCTCCGGTCTAGGCTGAGGAAAGAAAGTAACGGTGCCACCGATGATGATCAGTTCGCTTGTCATATTGCAAACGATTAGTGTGGGCAAAGAATAGCGTGGAGAGTGTGATATATTTGAATTCGCCTGGAGTGCGAAATATGTATCATTGACATAATTTTCGGGCTGTGTGGAAGCCGTTGTTAGTGAGCAATGACGTGAACGCATTACACCATCGGCACTATCTGACCAATTCTGAGGCGCGCTCCACATCATCATCCATATAGTTCGCATTTTGCATCGCGGATGCTTCAATTCCCCGTATGCTTCTTTTAAACTTCCAATTCACTTTTACTTCCGGTTGTTCGCCAAGTTGCTAAAAAGCTTTCTAATTATTCCTCCTGCTTTTTTCCTTCTCGCCTTATACCGTAATCTTTTTTAACCAATATTGTTTTCGTTATTACTTGTAATCGCAGCTTTCGGTCGATATTGCTTTCGTGAGTCCGCGTGCCGAGTTCGCCTGGGTTGCAAAATAAAAAAATCCCCAAATTTTGAGTGTTCAGTTCAGTTTAGCAAACAAACGCACCTACGCGTGGCCTCCACTTCTGAGGTGAGGATCAAGTGCGATCGTGGTTATACGTGCGTGTTTCTGTGATTGTTGTGCGAAAACTGTGGTGTGTTGACATCATCCGACACCGACCAGCACCACGTTGGGCTTTCGGCGCTCGACAGAAGTGCAACACGATTTAACGATCTGCAAGCGTCTAGTATTGCCATCGGCCATATCGGATCACTAGTACCAGGCGACGAGAAAACCCCAAAAGGAACAACTCATCATGTTTCTCGGAAGGCGCAACTTTAAGCTGTGTAAGTGCTTTCAAAAAATGTATCGTAACGTAATATGAATCATCTCGCTCTTGTACGGAATCCTTTCCAATTTCGATTTGATGCAAAAAAACTATATATGACCCGTTTCGGAGGAGGGAAATTTTCTCTTTTCACAAGCAGTAGCAATAAAAAAGCAAATACATTTCCCCGATGCAGTGCGCATCGGCGTGTGGTATCAATTCTATTTTTTCGGTGCCCCATACATTCACTCTCTTTTCTATATCTGCACGACAATGTCGTGCTGCATGCGAATTGGTTGCGTGGTTCGGAGTTGCTAACCGACGCATGAAAACCGATTCCGGCGCAAACTTGAGTATAGCAAATTAAGGTAGAAAACAAAAACAACAACAGAAAACGGAACGTAGCCTCCGCTTGGACCGAGAAATCGATCAGTTTCACTGTCAGTAGGTCACATGCCGTGCTAAGATCCTTGGTTTCGCGAACCACGCACAGAGGAAAACACTACGGCGTCTACTAATCCAAAAACGCAACCGAAAACTTCCACCGCGCAGGCATGACGGATTGAATCGCTTCGGGCGCGTGCACTGGGATGTGAAGCGATAATTGATCTTGCTTACATTTAGGGTTTTGGTTGATGTTGAAGGTTTTAGCTCCGCTAAAATAAATACACACCCTCTGGCTCTGCGAAATTTTTGCCACATGAGCGTGCAGATGCGCAAATGAATTCCTTTCGGGTAACGTGCTGTTAATTAGCAGTAACTGTACCAGCTTGCTTACAGAACTTTTGCTTCTGTTAATACGCTACATGTTAGAAAAAGCTAGAAAATTGTGTTGAAAACATCATGTTGTTCAAAATTAAACCGTTAATTGTGTAACTTGAAGCTTAATAAACCCGGTAAACTGTTTTAATGGTTTTAAAATAAAAATATATAAATGGTTTACATACGTAGTATTGAATAAAACAATTGTTAAAAAAAAATCGTTATAAAAATAAAAACCATTCAAAGGGAAAATGAATTATGTAATGATAATGTGAAACTTTTGATGTATCCAACTGGAATTTTTTCACTAAACTACTAAACTAAACGTCAGCAATGATTTTGTTGTCAAAAATAACTTTAATTTTATTATTTACCCCAACTTATGTTTACAATAAACCAACATATTGGTGATTAATTGAACAATAACTGGCCAATGTTCTTGTGCCTGTGCTGAAAATATTAAATAATAACTACTATATTAACTATTATTGCGTAGCTCGACATTCGATCAGGTTAATTGATTTTGGAGCAATTATTTCAACTGCCCATCAACTTCCTCATTGTCACAGGCGCAATGTTTTATTACACCGTTTCTTATGGTAAATGTAAAGGTGATTGTTAACAATGAAGTCCAAACATGACCCTCAACGGTCTCCTTAGAAATACTAGTATTGCCATCGGCCATATCGGATCACTAGTACCAGGCGACGAGAAAACCCCAAAAGGAACAACTCATCATGTTTCTCGGAAGGCGCAACTTTAAGCTGTGTAAGTGCTTTCAAAAAATGTATCGTAACGTAATATGAATCATCTCGCTCTTGTACGGAATCCTTTCCAATTTCGATTTGATGCAAAAAAACTATATATGACCCGTTTCGGAGGAGGGAAATTTTCTCTTTTCACAAGCAGTAGCAATAAAAAAGCAAATACATTTCCCCGATGCAGTGCGCATCGGCGTGTGGTATCAATTCTATTTTTTCGGTGCCCCATACATTCACTCTCTTTTCTATATCTGCACGACAATGTCGTGCTGCATGCGAATTGGTTGCGTGGTTCGGAGTTGCTAACCGACGCATGAAAACCGATTCCGGCGCAAACTTGAGTATAGCAAATTAAGGTAGAAAACAAAAACAACAACAGAAAACGGAACGTAGCCTCCGCTTGGACCGAGAAATCGATCAGTTTCACTGTCAGTAGGTCACATGCCGTGCTAAGATCCTTGGTTTCGCGAACCACGCACAGAGGAAAACACTACGGCGTCTACTAATCCAAAAACGCAACCGAAAACTTCCACCGCGCAGGCATGACGGATTGAATCGCTTCGGGCGCGTGCACTGGGATGTGAAGCGATAATTGATCCTGCTTACATTTAGGGTTTTGGTTGATGTTGAAGGTTTTAGCTCCGCTAAAATAAATACACACCCTCTGGCTCTGCGAAATTTTTGCCACATGAGCGTGCAGATGCGCAAATGAATTCCTTTCGGGTAACGTGCTGTTAATTAGCAGTAACTGTACCAGCTTGCTTACAGAACTTTTGCTTCTGTTAATACGCTACATGTTAGAAAAAGCTAGAAAATTGTGTTGAAAACATCATGTTGTTCAAAATTAAACCGTTAATTGTGTAACTTGAAGCTTAATAAACCCGGTAAACTGTTTTAATGGTTTTAAAATAAAAATATATAAATGGTTTACATACGTAGTATTGAATAAAACAATTGTTAAAAAAAAATCGTTATAAAAATAAAAACCATTCAAAGGGAAAATGAATTATGTAATGATAATGTGAAACTTTTGATGTATCCAACTGGAATTTTTTCACTAAACTACTAAACTAAACGTCAGCAATGATTTTGTTGTCAAAAATAACTTTAATTTTATTATTTACCCCAACTTATGTTTACAATAAACCAACATATTGGTGATTAATTGAACAATAACTGGCCAATGTTCTTGTGCCTGTGCTGAAAATATTAAATAATAACTACTATATTAACTATTATTGCGTAGCTCGACATTCGATCAGGTTAATTGATTTTGGAGCAATTATTTCAACTGCCCATCAACTTCCTCATTGTCACAGGCGCAATGTTTTATTACACCGTTTCTTATGGTAAATGTAAAGGTGATTGTTAACAATGAAGTCCAAACATGACCCTCAACGGTCTCCTTAGAAATAAAAGACGAAAAAAATGCTCGTCCATGATTTCTCGACACATAAGGTAGTGTAAATTTCAAAGTACTCCTCAAAATGTGAATGTTTTATTTTGTTGTCTATGCGAAGTGCGTTCCTAATGACCGAGTGCTGGTAATTGTGGCGGGGAAGTAAACAAGACTAGAAATACTCCACAACCTTCATTGACTTATCGGTGTGGATGCGTGACTTCGTTACCAAATGATCAATGCTAGGTCGGTTGATGTTGCTACAACGTGCTGTAGTGTTTTTGCGTCTGCTTCAATGTCAATAGTACCAAATGGAATCTAGGCGAAATGAATTGAATGAAATCACCTATTGCTTTCATCCATATGCACTTCAACCACGATAGCCGGTTGAAAATGTTTACACAATGCAATATGCAATATGTATGCAAACATCTAAATTCGTTTTATTGCACTTACGGCTCGCGATCACTAGCAAGTACAGACTTATGAAGTTGGACAGCACTGGCCATAAGCGCCGCGATGTATGCAACCCGAGAAGCGTGTACGTTTTGATTTGAATGGTGGCGGTTTTTAGAGTTAGCTCTATTGCACCACAAACTTTTTTGTTTTGTATTCATACTTATCTATTTATGAAATTGTTTACTATAGATTGTGGATATTGACTATATTTGCCAAAATATTTATTATATTCACCTTTATATTATATTCACCTTTAAAGTAATAATAATGTATTTGTTTATATGATCGAATAAAGGTATCATTCGTATTAGGCCCAGCATAGAACAATTATTAATATACTGGCATGTACAACGGTGTATGGAAAGAGTTTAGAAACAATAATTTTAACTTTTTAAACATCGTACGACTTATAATTCTAGTACTCTCCAACGCTTGGTGATCACGTTTTCACGCACTTCCATTAAGAATCATTATTGTAAGGTCAGTATTAGCGTGCTGATTGAGTTGTATGTGGTGATGCACAGTAACCAACCCACCAAACCGCATTCGGTATGCAAAGGGGTACTTTGACCAATCGTAAAAGGTTGCGCGCGCAGCCTGTATGCAGAATATGACCTTCGATTATGACTAGACGGGCGTACTGCGTGCGAATCCTTGTAAGCACAATGAACCATTGAAAGACATTGTGCCTATAATACCCGAGCATCACAATAGTTTCACCTTTTCATTCAAACTACGCCTTTTTCGATTTTTGCGTTGTAATAATGCTTTACTGTTGGTGTATCCGATCTACATGGTGCTGTAAAATAAGAGTTCGAAGAAAACCAAAGTATGTCACTGTGGGGTTGCGAAATGAACGCGATCAAACAATTACTATAGAAGTTACTTTTCCAAGGCCTGCATTTTACCAATAGAATAACATTCCAATATAAATTAAGAGTCATTCTAAATCATGTCTAAATTTACAAACACAAAAACAACTTCAGTTCCTTCTAGATTGCTCTTGAATTATATTTGCTTCCAAAGAACTTCTTCATCGAATAATAACACGCCGTCAACACTCGAAAAGGTTCTTGCCGAAATTCGAAAAAGCTTCGTCATTTTCTATACGGCTATGGTCGTACCGTACGTCTTCAATTATTGGTTAATGGAGAAAAAAAAACTCGCATTAACGCATCAATAACAGATTCTATTTGTATTGGTATTCGTTAAATTCCGCATCGCAAGATGTGTTGCCCGCCGTTGATTCATAATGCTAGCTTTCTGCCCAGCCCAGTTCCAGGAAGCTCTGTTCCTCACGCAAATCGTTGTCCAGTGACGTGTAACAGCGATGGTGATTGCTACCCTTAAAGTGGTTTGAACGTTTGCGTCCGGTTCAGTAACGCACCCGCCGCACGAAGGATCTACGACTTTTTCCTACTACGCCTCTAAACCAATTGAATTATATCACCGCTAGAAAACATGTTTTCCCAGTGATAGCAATTAAAACCCCCTTGCCCATGCCACTTTCTGGCGCTGTCGCCTCGGTGCCACTCGCTATCGATCCTTATTATACACAATTGTTAGAAGGTCAGAAGAAACGAGTCACCTTTCAGCTATCTACAACGATACATATCGTTGCTGTGCTACGGGAGGCTGAGTACGACTCACTCCAATGCATGTGTTTTTATCAGTCAGAACAACATTTGAGATAATTAGCATAATCGTAGTCTACAAAAAAACGGTTATCAAGCTGGACGATCGAAGGCAGTGCTGGTTCAAGCGGTTGCGGTTGTTTGATTGTTTTCTGGTTTTTAGCTCTATTCCACGGTTGAGCAATATGCTCAGCACAGCAGCTCGTGTCTACGATTATAGCGAATCGACAGCGACGTGATGCTCTCTCAGGCTCCCTGATCGTCCGGAACTAACAGCACCGAAATTTTCATTCTGTAACTGATGTGAATTTTCCCAACCTCATCACACCACCACTCCACCACACACCATTGATCCCGCCGGCAGCGTAATTAAAAAATAGTTTGCTAACACAACATGGTCGACTGTGCGAGATAAGATGCAAAATCCGATCGTATCAGCATCGCAAAATGCACATCACGTTGATCCCGGATGATTGCACCTCTGTAAATTGGAACGATACCAGAGCAAATCAATGCGGTTGTGTTAGCAGTGTATACTCATACTTGAAAAAGAATCTTAGCTCATTTCTCATCGTTAGCGAGAATCATTTACTATCCACCGCACCATTCTCCGTTTCGTTATTAATGAACATCGAAATCCGCATCGGAGAGACACACTCGTACCCGATGACCGCACGTGGATCAAATATTACGTGATGAAGCGTAAATAATTGGCTAATTGTGAAAAGTGATAAATCTTTTCCCTATAATTTACACCTAATGATGTGAATCATTTTCTTTGCGTGTTACACTTACTTACGATCTGTATGAGACGTTTGTATTTTAACGACCTTGGCTAAATGTAATTTGGTTTGTGTGATAGCATTTATTCTTCAACATAAAAAAAACTTTTCAACTTACAGGGTTTCTCAAGCCAGCTCAACATCGTAACACTATTTTTCGAACACGTTAAACGATTGTCAACATCGTACATACAATTCGAATCCGTAAACTCTTTTCGATTTGGTAACACTAGGTTTTGAACGCGTAAAATCCCAACTTGAATCTGGAAAATGTATAATGGGTGACAAGACAGCCAACATACATTTTCCAGATTCGAGTTGGGATTTTACGCGTTCAAAACCTAGTGTTACCAAATCGAAAAGAGTTTACGGATTCGAATTGTATGTACGATGTTGACAATCGTTTAACGTGTTCGAAAAATAGTGTTACGATGTTGAGCTGGCTTGATAAACCCTGTAAATACACAATGCCATTCTTTGAAAAAACGGTTAAACTCGTAGTGATAGAACATAATGCTATCAATACGTAAACGTAAACGTATCAAATCAGGAAATACCAATCCGGTTGACAAGAGCAACCTTTTCGTTAATGGTTAGATAGAATCAAGATGAATATTAAGCATGTTTACCGAAACCGATCTCGTCACAAAACACATATTGGTTGAAGCTTCTTGCATTTCCACTATGCAAAACACAGAATTTTAGGTAAATCGCGTTGCCGGGTGTTAAGAATTGAACCAAAAGATTAAATATTTTACGAATAAATAAATGAAGAGAACTCAGTATTGATAATGCTACCATCGGAAGCGTTTGCCAATGGATTTCCCAAAAATAAACAATCTAGTGTTTTGAGGTACATTTCAAGCCGCGTTCGTTCTTGCTGTTCTCCATTTGTTTGTGTAGTTTTCGTATTTCATCGTTCCGTTCTGTGGTGATTAATTTTCTGGACTTTAGCTGCCACCGTTTTGGTTACCTCTAATTTTGTCTACTCAGCATACCCGAGGTTTGTGGCGAAAAAGATGAGACCATGAAATGGTGACGAGCTAAACCGATGGACAAAGTTATGTTGATCGTTTTGCGTCAGCAGTTTATACCAATGTTGTTCGTGCTGTTTTGCCAACGTTGGTTCGTCCCTGCTAATAATACAAAGCTCGCCGAGCTTATGATTATTTTTGCTGACACCGGCAATATCTGTGTGCTTCCGAATGAGAGGAAAGAAAAACAAAGAAAGAGAAGACCTTCGCTGTCCTTGCCCACCGCTCGTGGTCCCTTTCTAAGATGAGTGCATCTTTCAACCTCAATCAGCCGCTTGACCAGTGTGAGCGTGACACCCGATGTCCGACGACCTTAAGATGGATAGAGGCCAATGGTGATTAGAAACTGAATTTGAAGTAGCTTACCGATTTTGACATGCCTTCAGCAGTGATCCAATGTCTCGTTCCATGGAAGCGATGGTAATTTGTCATCGAAACAGATCAACCATGGCATAGTGTCCCATGGTTCATTAGCGCGTCTGGTGTTGGCTTTGATCAATGTTTCCGTTGGCGTCTCTGCGTTAGCAAATATATAGGCAGACATTGGCAGAGTGGTTTTATTGTTTTTGACCATGCATATTGAAAAAAGTTTGTTGTTTACTTTCCTATTTAATTCGCACAAACAAACATTGTTTGACGGCAGTTTGTCTTGTTTAAACAGACTTATTTGAAATATTTGTCGATGGTGAAACATATTCAAACGCACTTTAACAGAAAACAAAGATTACTTACAACTAAATTCATTGTACACAAAACGGCAGGGCCGTAAAAAACTAAATAAATTCTCCTATTTGCCGTAACGATCTACGCAGTCATGCCGGACTCAGGCTTTCAACACAGTACCACGCAGCTAGGTAGTCAGTCCTTGGTGCGGGAAGACGGTCCATATGAGACTTGAACCCTCGACAGACATGATATTAAGTCGCACAATTTGACGACTGTACCATGGAACCGCTCTTTGTAAACTTAATAAATAAATAAATAAATCCATTGTTCAGATAAGTGACAATGGCTCCGTCTGAATAGATCAAACGTCAACGATCAGGTCAAGATGAAAGATGAACACGTCAAGATGCATAGCCGAAAGCATCATGCGACAAAAGCGTCTAGCTTTTAAAAATTACTTTTACAATACCGCACTGACGGTAATGGAAATTAAATTCTTCCCGTGACTCTGTTCGCCTGGCGGTTGGGCGAGAATCGCTACACAGTGCGAGGTTCGTCAATTTGAGTTCAAGGTTTGATGTTTTTGCCGTCATGTTTCAACGCCTTTGGCCAGCGAAGAGCATCCACCATCTCTTTACCGCTGTACCGGGTCCAGCGAATGAGAAACACCAGCAGGGTGACAGTATCAATAAAAGTAGAAAAAATGCACGATCAACGTCAGCCCTCAACACTACCACTAACATACGCCATAAATCCAGCTTCTAGAAGCACTAAAGATACAATGGGGCAGTCAGTCCCGGGCATGGAAACATTGCTTAATCGTGCGTTAAAGAAATTAAAGAAAGCGGTACATGAGGCCGCGTGCGGCTTATGTGCAGGCTCAGCACCTCCGGTTCTTCCCGGCTTGCTTACGGTCTGCACCGTACGAAGCGCACAATAGTAAAACACTGTATACCGCCCCATGTAAGTTTCCCTTCCAGCGGCCCCGAGCGGTGCCTTGCAATGGCTGTGGAACATTAAGACGTTTATGGACGGAGAGCGGCTGGGCGGCTGCAGGGAATGGGTAAAATAGAAAAAAAGCCATGAACCAACCGTACTGTCCGTGCGGTTTAAACAGCTCCTAGTTTGGGAAGGTAATTCCTTCGTTTCCTTGGCGTTAGCAATCGCTCTGTGGCTTGTGGTAATGGTTGAAAAGTATTTTGTATTAAAAAAAGCGAAATGTCAGAACTATGAATGCATGAATTACTTCTTTTTGAGGTACTAGGTCAATTTGTAAAGAATAAGACTTTGTGTTGCTCTGCACTTTCGTGCATACTGCCTTGTGAACTCCAAGTGAAGCTTCTTGTTTTATTTTATTTGACATTTTTCTGAAAATTTCGCACTTTTACTTTTATTTTATTATAAAAAATAATATTGTCTTGTTTAATATTTGTTATGTTGAATGTGACAATTTAAACGACATGATCTTTTTTTATAAAATGGATCGTTTCCGAAACAATGGATAGTTTACTGAATTCATTTTCAGTTTCATTACTGAACCATTGACAGACTTACTCCGTTAAACGCAATATTTTGAAACACTATACATCTCTTTTAAAATCATTTCTTTGCAACAGCAGTACAAAAACAGTTGTAACAACGAATACAATATGCGAATATTAGGAGAAGCGAATACACCATTCACCTTACATGTAACAAATTTTACATTGAGAGGTGTAGTACACAATATTATTACTATTGTTATAACAATAGCATTTCGCTGTTTGTAAACACAGATGTCAATAAGAACGTGTCATTAAACTTGTATAGTGTTTTTTAAAAAATGTTACATACTCGTGTTGATAGCAACTGTTTCGGTGCTCTTCCTAAGACTTATCAATCTACACCAATGCGCGCCTATGCTCCGCAAAGCTCAATAAGTAGTGGAGCAGTAGTAATTTGTAGCTCACCACCAGGTCTGCAGCGGCTCACCATCATCCACACAGATGTAAGCGAATAGTTTGCACCAACACACTGACTGCGGCATACTGGTTTAAGCATTCCGAAAGGCTCAAGTCTCTACAGTGCGCCCGCTAAGTCACCGTCGTCGTTATTTGATTTCGCGCGTCTTGGTGATCGCTGCGGCTAGCGATCGAGGTTTGTCGTCGTCGTTGTGGACGACGATCGTCTGGTTGGTGATGGGGAAAACACAGCATGAGTTGGACTTCGAATTGCTTACAAGACGTCCACGGGACCAGTTTTCGAGTGAACGTTGAAGCGCGCACACGCAACGTGCTGTGGTTCGTGCGTTGCGGTTTTTTTTGTTTCTGTCGTTTTGTTTGTTTCGTTTGTGATTTACAAAATAACATTCACACCTTTTTCCCACCACATTTCTACTGGTACCTTCATACGTAACCGATTTAATCTAGTGTTGTTGATTTTTTGTTTAGTTTAACAGTATGATTTTGTGTACTTTCGTATGAGTTATTTGTTCACTGTTTCATGCTTTGCTCTCCCAGGCTCGTTCGAATCAGTCCCATAGCAATTTTATTTCACTTGAGCACGTTTAGTGTTTTTTTTCTTAAATCATACATACTCTCGTTCATGGTGCGAGTATCAACGGACAAACGAGTGCAGCAATGAGAACGTGGTGAATTGGGCGAACTGGAAAGGAACGTGTGACACAGCCGTTTTTTTGTGAGAGGGCTGTACAAAAATCTTTTGCAATTGCCACCCTTATGTGTCAAGATGAATATTTAGTGTGTGCGTTTGTGAGCATGTGTGATTATATGTGTTTGCGTGTGTGTGTGCGTGTGTGTGTGCGTGTGTGTCGATGGGAAAGGGTAGATAATCGGCCTCAATATCCAAAATCCGGCAGAATAGGAAAACACATTACAAAAAATGTGACCGTTAAATAAATCCAATCTCCGAATACTACTCTTTCTGTGGTCGCTGCTGCTAAAAGTGGAATTTTGCTAAAGTTGAAGTGTACGTTGTGCAACGAGTTTACCAGTGCTGAGAAACGGTCGAACACAAACGTACTTACACCGATTGGTTGTACATTTCGCTCAGAGCTACTGTTTCCTGAACACGGGCGTAGCAAAACAGCTCGCTTGTGGGGTTGATAAATATTTAACCAGTGCAACGGGGTGTTGTGCACACCCTATGTGAATGTGTAGGATCAGTGGTGCAAGTGGCGAAAACATGTCCGTCCCGGTTGCCCAATAACGTGTCCGCGTATGCTTTTTTGTATTGTCTTATATTATTATACTCTGCATTGTGAATGCAAGCCAGGAGCAGTGATTTTTTTTATTTTCTGTTCAGAGGATTCGTTCGTTTTTCTTCATTTATCGATCAGACTTGTACGTGAATGTGTGAATATGTTTCTGGTAATGTGTGTACTACCATTCGAGTTCAGAGTACCTTTCAAAGCTGGGAAGCACTGCCACCTGTGAACCTGAGAGAAGGGGAATATCACGTTAAGAACTGTCTCGAACGATTGCAAGCGGGCTAGAAACTAGTTTTACGAGATGCAAGATTGCTGTATGCAATTTCTAGCCGTCAGTGTAGTGAAGTAATATTACCTATACACCTCTGTGGAATGATCCCGTGACTCGCGTAACGATTCGCTTCGAGCTGGATCCGAACGCTTGGCTCGTTTACGACCTTGCATTTGACCAACCGCATACGACATATGAAGAGGAAGGACCGGAAGGAGTATCTGTGCACG
This sequence comes from Anopheles arabiensis, assembly GCF_016920715.1. Taxonomy (NCBI): domain Eukaryota; kingdom Metazoa; phylum Arthropoda; class Insecta; order Diptera; family Culicidae; genus Anopheles; species Anopheles arabiensis. Next base: position 65,482,803 of record NC_053517.1, on the reverse strand, counting down.
GTTGGAAAGCCTTCCACATGCCACAAAGATTAACTGACTGCTCGTCCATGTCCCCGTCACCGATTCGAACGTTGGAGAGACGAGATTTGGGTCGTGTATGACAACAGCAACAAAAGACTCGCACGATACGGCAAGCGACGAACGTGGCCTCTCTCCCAATTTGTGGCCCATTAACATTGAAGTGTTTGATGAATGCTTCACTTTTCATGGAGCGTCATTGCGCAAACTCGTCTGTTGATTGAATTTGGATAAAGTAGACCGTCGTAAGCTGTTTTATCTGCGCCTCGCTCGATTGCACAGAAGCAAATGTAAAATGCTTTATAACAGTACAATTCTGCCACAGGCGAGATTGCAGCGCTTTTCAAACGTTAAATAATCGTGAGAAAAATTTAAACTACAGTTTATGTGTCACGTTGTGGCCGTTTACTGGCAGGAAAGTTTACGATTGGTCTTGGTGTGACGGAAATGAATATTTTAAGCCATTGGAAGGTTTCCCTTTTCATTCGATTAAAGGCGGATGTTTGTGGAAGAAATGGCTTGGGTCTTTACAAACATCCGTGTCTATATACATTATCCGTTTCGCTGACTTTCTTTTGTTGTTTTCTTTGTTGCAATGCCGGTTATTTGTCGGACCAATGGAGCAGGGGTTCACATTGTTCGGACTTTACAGTGAAGTCAATTGATGTCACGGGAGTGCAGGGCTGTTGCGAATGGGCTTCCCAGTTAGAGTACAACCCAGGGACCCAGGGGAAGTGCAATAATAATGCAAAAAAAGCAATTTCCAACAGTATCAACTAAGGCACGTTTCAAACCGTTTCGTTTCCATCCATATGCTGGTGCTATTTACAGCCCGTGCCCCATCGAACCTCACGATTGACGGTGCCTAGTATTATAATCCTTGTTGGGAAAGAGGTAGAGGAGGAGGGGAGGGGGAGGAGAGTTACCCGTGGGTCGACTACAATTAAGTAACTTGTTCTAAGCGACGCAAGAGCAATGGTTTATATAGCCGGCAATTAACTCCCTTCCCGCCACGGCACGTCTCTACCCCAATGGAGCGTTTGCTAGATAGTTTGTCAGCATCCTCCACACGTCAAGGTTCACCCTGAATGCACAGGACATAGCGTCGTTGTTTGATACTAAATGATAATGACATCGTGAGTGCAGGAGGCTGAGAGAGGGTAGGGTTTCAAACTGGACTAAGCTAACCTCCTAACGCCGTTGTGGGCAAGAAACAATTTTGTCTAAGGCCACTGAGCACGAGTAGTGCCACTCTGCTCTTGACGCAGCTTAATTTAGTTTCGTGCATTGGTGACCCTAGGTTGTGACCTCAAAACATAAAAACCTGCCCCTTGGTAGGGCATTTGAAAAGTGTTTTACCTTCAAAACCACCCGTCACTGTTTTCAGATGCTTTTTTCCAGATAAGCACCGCCTTTTTCGAAGGATAATTACGCTCTGCGTATGATAGTAGACGTTTGTTTGAAAACTTAAATCATTCTGCTGTTAATAAGCATTGCGATCCATAAGCCTGCAAATTTTTCTCTTCGTAGCAGATTGAAGAAGCGTTTTCACTTTGTCAAAACAAAACAAATATCTCGAGCTGTATGCACTGTTCGAGGGGTAAGATAGAAAGGCCACTCAGACTGCAGCAGTAGCAGTTGTAACAACATAAAAAACGCTATACGATGCATCTACGCCGAACGTTACCTTTGGTTGGGTGATTTTTATGCTTTCTTCAAAGCAAAAATCCTACCTACATCACCCCTGTGCGCTGGCCGACTCATCCATCGATCGATAAGCAAAACGGAGTGTGATTTGTTCACTGAGCGATCGAAAGCAAGCGTATCTGTGGGCTGTTCGCGAGCAAAAAGCGCACTGTTAGCCTAGATATAATTAATAGAAAGCAAAGTGTAGTGATATGATGGCTATCACCTAGCGCAGACGAGGCGGCTGGCGGACGAGTGCTCTAATTAAATGCAAACGATGCAAACGAGTCGTTTTGTAGCCGCGTTCCAAGACTTACAGCAATGCAGGTGGTTTATGGATCAGCATGAAAACAACCATTACCATCCGTTGCCAGGGTGCCACACGGAGAGCGGTGTTTTGGATGATCTCACTCTTGGTGAAATTCGCTCCTCCCGCTGTTATCGTTACATTGCATAGAAAGTGCTTCATGCTTCGGTACAGTCTTGCCGTATTTTTTGTTGTTGTTGGTTAAATTACACCGATACGCAACGAACAGAAGAAGTAGCAGTAGATTGTTGATGGTCACCTGTGCGAAAACTGCTCAAGAAATTCCATTCCGAGTGATTCGGTTTCAGCAGACAGAATGTCCCAATCGCGGTGTCTAATGAACGGCGATGGCAATGGAACCATTGGTGGGATTCTTTCGATTCGAATAGATCATTCAATGGACCGATTGGTCAATACGCAGGTCGATTGCTAGTTTGATCTGAACGAGAAGTGTTTCTAACGCAATAGGAACTGTTCGGGTGACTGGCCTCACTAGACGCAGCCTCAACGGACGGTGTGGACTTGTGACATTTGTGCCACAACACTAGTGAACAGAACAGCGATAGACGCACACAGATACACAGATCACATAAACCAAATAACACACGCACATATACACCATGAGCGAACAAGTTTTTTCGCCGAAACCGGTGCGTGGCTGCGTTCAAATTACAACATCACACAGATGGTGGCACATTTGGATGATGGTTGATTTGATTCCGCTCCATCGTCATCATCATCTGGTCGATGATTTTGACTCGATGATTTTTCGCAACCCCAAAAAGCGCCCAAATGTTTGAGTGCCATTCGTTCGTTCGTCTATCTCGTAACGCCACGAGATATTGGCACGCTGCTGGCGAACGCATGCGGAGGATGTAGCGCGTCTTGAGAGGAGAAAACATGTCGCTGTGACCTTCGTTCAAAACCCACCACCACCACCACATAGCAGTTCTTGGCCGGGCTTGAAGCAATGAGTTCGTCTATTAGTCAATCGACATTTGAGCCGAACCACGAGAGCAGCGCCGTTTGAACAACTTGCGATCTCGACGCATGCTTCAAAATAAGGTGAAAACCGAAGGTGAAAATAGTAGCCCCATGCACTACCGAAGCAGCAGACCACTCTTTAGCACGTGCCAGACGTTTGGAATGAGAGAACTGGTGACGATTGCTGTTTGATATTGCGCACTGCGTCAAAAAGGCGTAATGTAGTAATCAATACACTAGACGTTGGCAAATGAAATGGCGAGCGACGAATGCATCGTCCGTTCGATGTCAACGGTGTGCCTGAGATGATACTCACTAGTCCCATACTCTAACAACATCTTTGGTAGCCGTCCGCTACTGTTACGAGCATTTGTGTGTCTTTTTTCTGCGTTATGCCTGAAACATGTCAAACGACACGTTTTAGAATTGAGCCTGCAGTTTGTGGGCTCACGTTACCACACTCGAAACGTTTCATACGGTTTTGGGGTCTTCTTCATCGCATAAGAACAACAGCAAGAGCACATGGTGTACAATGAGTGCGTTATGGGCACGGTGATACGGTGCAAGCGGTAACGTAAACGACGTTCCAGTGCACATGGCCTATTGCTGCTGCATGGTTGCTACATACTCGGCCATGTATTGCATAATGCCGTTCGTTCGTTCGCCCAACACTGAAACCCTTGAATTGCCGCCATACGCAGACCCCGAACGTGTGCTTGAAGGCGAACGGCAAATTCCGCCCGTCCCGAACGGGCCGGGTTTTCGATAGGATATTTCTTCTTCAGTTTAGCAATCGTTAGGACCCCGTTTACCGGTGGTATCATTTTGCGCCAACCAGTTTTATTTTTCTATGACGATGGCGATCGCAAACGTGACATTTGCACGAGGACCTGCTTCATGCGGCTGTTGCAATTCGGTTGCGCTACCATGCTCGTTCGATATCGCATGGTGTGGCGTGGAGTGGCCTAACGTAGTTTATGCAAAAAGGCTTCGGAAGCTTAACTTTGGCAAGATAATGCGAAGATGATGCTAATCTTATACACAAACAACAATAACAAAATATGAACCAGTCTGATAACACAAAAACGACAAGACAATCCCTGAACGACCTTCTTCCTTCACACAGCACTCCAAAACGGCTGACTTCCGCGTTCTACCAGTGTTACCTTTCGAACGTATAAACAAACACGAACAGTATGGGCATGGTACGGCTGTGGACGATCGAGTTCGAGAACTGGTTTCCGTCGGCGAAGGGTATCACTTTTCCGGGCAGCCTGCCTTCAAGCGATCGCCGTATGAACAAGGCGAACTTCGTAGCCAATGATCGACTCATTACACTGGTCGTCCGTGAGATAAAATGGCCGCAAACCCTTAACAAAAAAGGATTATGGTAGCCATGCAGCTCAAATCTGCATTAAAATTAAGCTAATTTGAATGTTTAGGTGTCGGTTTCTGGTTGATAAGAGGGCAAAGATTTTAAGAGTTTTTTTAAGGTAAATACGTATGCCACGGGATCGAAGAAGTAACTAAAGTGATCATCAAAACGATCATCGGAACAAATGGGATATGCGCAAATGATGAAAACAAAACATACCCCAAAACCAAACCGGACATAAATGCAAGGTCGTGCCACGCTATCGAATCGCGAGAGAGTGAACGGATCGTACACAGGCTCGTGTATATCGTGTAAACAAAGAAGACTTACACCATCCCTCCTCGAAAGTGATCACCAAGGAGAGTGTAGACGTGTAGTGAACAATGAACCCCAGTAAACGAATAACTCACGATACGCAAAGAGTAAAACTTGTACCAGGGACTCCATTTTCCACCGTTCCATTCGCATGGTGGAGTGAACGAAGCAGATCACCTTGGTCGTAAAAGATTGTAATAAGTGTAGCTAAGATATTCGTGGCACGGCTTTTCTTCCATTCATGTGTGGCTCTATATTTTTTCCGTTAAAATAGCGATAGTGTTTAGAAATTGCGGAAAAATTTCCCGCACATACCTCAACTCGCCGGAATAGATCTACAAATATCGGTCCATCTACAGCACGACGGAACAAACATAAAAAATGTACGGCAGAAGCAATCGGTTATGTGCTAAACTGTCCAGCGCTTTTCTTCGAAAGTGGTGTAAGTATGATGCGTTTAGAAAGCTTAAAAAACCATCAAATATTGAGCTTGGTAGCTTAAAACTGTACAATTTCAATAAAGCATTTGTGGGAAACGAGTGATGCCAATCTAGTATTTAGGAGCTTAGTATGAAATTTTCTTGATGGAATACTATGCAATCAAATTAATAGTATAATTCGAAAAAAAACCATTACTAACTATAAAGTTTAAAAAAATCCATTAGGAAGCAATTAGATGCTTATCATGCAAGGGTTTAAATGATATAGAGTGAAAGTATTTCACTTTCCGTACGAGTTTATTTCCTCTTGCGGTGTCATTTGAAGCTTAGTAAGCATTTATCTTACTACAAAGCATAACATTTTCATATGATGAAATTAACATGGTCCTAAACTGGAGTTTCTACTCTGCTACAAGATTATTCACATAGGGCCTGTTTTGCAGCAGCGCTGTAGTTAGTGGATGATGAACATCTACCAGGGAATGTACAATTTTCAATTTTACCAATACTTCTCCACACTGCTTTCCATCGTTCTTTCTCTTTGAGCTATTTTCTGTTTCTTTGTCTGCCGCAAACGATCGAAAGCCACCTGACCAACGCGCAACGCTGCCAACCATCACTATTCCGAGACGGTGGATTTAGCAACCGAAGCAAAATCTGCATGGCTTTCTTCGCGATCGTGAGTGCAGCAGCTATGAGTTGTGACCCATTCGCTGCCCATTGGTGTGCGGTTTGCTATGATCAGCCATGGCTAACGTTGAACCAAACGTGCGGTGGTAGTGGTGTTCATTGATCATTGCTGTATGTGGTACAGCCGCCGTCCGTCCACCTTGAGACGAAAGTTCCTTTCCACACTGTCCCTCGGTCTAGAGCGGCCGGTGTGAGCCATACGTAATGAATCCGGTTCCTTTCCCCATGCCGAAAGCACGTGGCATAGTGTTGGTGATTTGGTGCTGGGTTAATGGAAAGAAATTGCCATTGCGTAAGGGAGTTGGCGAAGTCGTGGGTAGATAGGGGAAAGGCTACGCAGGCAAACGGGCGGAAAACAAAGAAAGCAAAAATATGGCACACATAAAAAAGGTGTGTTTTGTTGTAAAAACACCACGGCAAAAAGCAGTAACCCCGAAATACCATGTTGGCTGCCATGCGCACACTGCAAAGAGCCGAATGCGCACTTGGTTTGTGTACACCTTTTCGGAAACTCAAGGCGACACATTGCGCCCGGTGTTTCGGTGTTGCCTTTGAGTTGTGTTACAAAGACTGCAGTATCGCACATGAGTCGCAGTGCTAAAAGTAATTCATGAGAAAATAGCGCTACGTCCAAGCAGTTCACACGATGCGAAAGCAATCAATGGCAACGAAGATGAGCTTTTGGGGGTGAGAAAACGGTCCATGAGATAGAAATAATTGTGTTACGTTACATCACCAGCTATTTAAATAAACCTTTAGTGTGCTTCAGATAACGTTTACAGATTAAACTTCAATCTGTTTAGGTCGTACTTCCTTTCGTTTTTTTGGACTGTGCTTGCTTTCTATCTCTTGCATTGCTGGTAAATGAAAGACCAAGTAGTATGAATAAAATTGGATTGAAATTTTGATACGTTTCTTTTTTTCCTAAACTTATCCCCTGGGGAAGAAAAAATAGAGAGTTTGTTGAAACTATCAGTTTGGGGCGAAATTGAAAGTGTTAAAAATGGTCCACGAATCATAGTCATTTGTATACACTTGTGCGTACATTTTTGCCCAGAAATTGACTGTTGTTTCATGTAAGGCCATCAACGTAAGGCGCGTAAGAACATATCATCTTCACATAGAGTACAGTCGGCTATACAGACAAGTTTTTTTTCACCCCAACTTAACTCAAAATTCGAATGTATTGAATATGTTTTTATATTTCTCATTGCAAAATTATATGATTTTAAAATCAACAAACACAAACAAACACATTCCAACCATGTTGTGCGATATAAATTGAAACTAAAGCTTCTCGACAGCTTGCGCTGAGACTCGGCGAGACTTTGGAATTTGCATGTTAATAAAACGAATCAGGTTTTTAGCTCGTGACGCTATTTCCTGCTAAACGGTCCCCGCACGTCTGATGATGCACCATAGAACTCGCCAAGATGGTAAGGGTATTTCGGGTCAAAGACCTGTTTTCGTAGGCAATTAAGAAATCGGAGATCGAACCAGGGATAGGGAAGAGAGGTCCGATGACGTTGGAAGAGGAAATCTCATCTCTTCTATTCTACGACGGCTACGTGGTACCCGGGCCCGCAAACGTTGATGCTTCATCCGGTATAATTTGCCCATCTTGCATGCTGTGGTGCTGTGTTTGTGTGAGGGTAGAAACAACCTGAGATGGTGGACCTAGTGTGACTTTCAACGTACGTTTCGAGGTTTAGTGCGATGGCGTTTGAAGGATAATTTTGATGGCCGTTTCAGGGTCACCGACGGAAGCGATATCAATTAGGCAACGAGTAGCAAAGCTACGACGCTTGTTAATGATAGTGACGTCGTTACTCACTGGTATAAGGTTGCTTGCTGGTCGTCTAATGGTACGACAAGATACATTAGCCCGTTTTTTTTCGTCTTTGGCAAATGGTACGAGAAAGTACCATGAAGCAAGAAGTTCAAGGAATGTTCAATTATGCGCAACAACATTTGGTTTAGAACGATCATATGAGGTTGGTTGGTGTTCGTAAATGAAGCGAAAAAGAATTGAGGTAAATTTTCATTGTAGCCTTAACGATCATCTATGAGCAGCGTTTTTTTGTTTTATTTGTTGTATGCTTATGTTAACGTTAATGTTGCGCAGAGATTGTAGGGGAAGATAACTGACTTCAAAATATCGCAATAATTCGGAAATAAAAATTTAGATAACATAATCGATCTTTATGAACGCTGCTGTAACATAAGTTGTGTAAGTTGTTGCCTTCAAACAGAAATTTTACATCGTTTGAGCCATATTTACCAAACTAAATCAAGCATTAGTGTCAACCCCCGTATGCGGTCACATACCGCATAGACGACTCTTTACCGAAACCCGTTCAATGCCCACGTGCTGACACGCTGCTAATGAAGCGACAATGTAAGGACACTCTCGAAACCTAGTTTCGGTGCGCCAAAGGAGAATCGAAGCAGAGCAGAAACTGAAACCGAAATTGAAACCAAAAACCACATGGCACACGTACTCGGTTACACAGGCAAACAAACGCCCTATTGCGCCATCCGCTGCTGGTGAGCTATCGTTTCGGCGTGCGTTTTTCCCACACATACCCGCGCACCGAGGAATTACCTTTGCGTTCGGTCATAAAACAATGCCTATACCGTGCAGAGGGTTTGTTTCTACGCTCGTGGCTTACCCGCGGCCATCTCATTATCCACCTAGAAAAAAAAGCTAAACCGACTCCACCAATCAGTCAGGTGGGAATTTTTCTCAGCTTTTCGCCCGTCGACCACCCCTCAAGACAGCCATCGTTACAACGGCTTCGGGTCATTTGCGAACCACAAAGGCAATACAGCGGAATGGCCGGGCTACCGGGGCGTAGTCACGAGATGGAGTGGGGTGTGAATTAGAGAGGGTGCGGTGGGTGGGTTTTGAGCCGTTGGAAAAAATGTGTTCCACAAACTGCTGCAAAACCGTACCGCCATACCGCCGACATAAGCGCATTGCATCATACCGAACCACCGTAGCAGGTGACCGGCGAGTTCGGGTTAGGTCATCCTCGAAATGCAATTCCAGCCTCTTCATTTGTTAGCTCGCAAAAAGGCCTCGTTAACCAGTGGCCCCTTGTAGTGACCAGTGGCCCCCCAAGCAATCACCTTCGCCACCTCAAGGCATTCCGTCGAACAAGCCAGCGAAAGCTACCACGAGACTGAGAGAGATGCAATCAACACGAACAAAGATGCACATCTCGCGATATTTGCTATTGGAGATTAATTTATTTGCATTTGCTGGCCCGTGCGAGACCTAGTTGCCCTTAGCACCGGCCTCGCGGTGATCTTGACCTTCTAGTGGGCGAGCACTTGCACGACAACTTATCACCGCGGTGGCAGGTCAGCTGTCCGTCTAATCGATAAATCTAAGTTCTGGCATCAATGCCTTCCCATGGCATCAAACTTCTGATGTGTTACATGCTACCGGCACCGGATCACCTCCAGGGGTTTGATCGATCGCATACAGGCCGCAATATTAGAATATTTAGCAATCATTTCCATAACTCAATGGTACCCGCTACAAAGATTGCACTAGATAAACTTCTTATATGTTCAGTGTACTTATTATTTATTTCCTATTTGTTTCCATCCGCAGGGTTCGTGATAGCGTTCGCACTAAGCCTGCTCGTGCTTGGTGCTCTAGTCACATTCGGTTTCACGGCCTTTATCAGGACGATCATTGATCATCAGGTAGCGCTGAGGGTGGGCGGACAGTCTTTTGGCTGGTGGTCGCGGCCTCCAGTCGAGCCAATCATCAGAATCTTCGTCTACAACGTCACGAATGCCGACGAGTTTCTGAACAACGGAACCAAACCCATTCTGGACGAGCTGGGACCATACGTTTATGTGTAAGTCATTAAACCGCAATTACCGATGTGTACATCCAGATATCTTTTTTTCTTCTATTTGTAAAGCACTAACCGACGTCTTTACGTGCGCAATTGTAAGAAGGTTGACTTTTGAAAGAAGTTAGCTTCGCAGTGATATAGATCAGACAACAAAAAACCATTCAGTTCCAGTATTTGTATTAGTATATCAATACTAAAAAATCAAGATCTTCTTAGTTGGTGCAGCAACATTAGTCGATCTAGGCCTGTGTAAGTCACTAATGAGCTTAGCTATTTGTGTCTTGTCAGTGTACTCATAGCAGAATAGTCCATACATCCGTGGCTGTTATTCAAGGTCTTGATATTCAACTTAACTTTTGTTAAAACATTTAACCTGGTGAACGCATATGATTATCATTCATATGCGATATTCAACTTTTATAAGATCTATGAACCAATTGAAAGAAGGTCATTTTCTGTTACGATATCCTGTTCGATTTGCACATCGGCTGATTAGTTCAAGGACTTTAATTGAATGTGCAAAGTTGAGTTAGCAATTAGCATAACCTACATAATACAGTATGCAAAGATGATAGTTTTATTTAATCATTTGGTTTCATGCTTAGAGACATAATTAGAATACAAACTGGGACTGGATGTCATTTTGCTATTTTACTTCCCATCATTTCCTTTCTTCATTGTGTGAGAGTGTTTTTGTTCGTACGTTTCTGTTTATTTTTTCCGCTCTCTTCCTGCAGTCAAACATGGGAAAAGGTCAACATTAAAGAAAACCCGAACGGCACTATCAGCTACAACCAGAAGCGAGTATATATCTTCAACGAGGACCTGTCCGGGGGTCTGGAAGACGATGTAGTCATCGTACCGAACATTCCAATGCTGAGCGCCACGTCGCAGAGTAAACACGCTGCACGGTAAGCACGGAATCTTTGGAAGAGCAGGGGTGTAGCAAACATTCCAAAAAATCCAAGAAAAAAATCTAGCTTTCAATAGCAACGGCGGACTGGTGCCGATTGCTCCACGTGTTAACTAATGCACGGTTACGATGTCTTTTGGGGAACAGGTTTCTACGACTAGCGATGGCGAGCATTATGGACATCCTGAAGATTAAACCGTTCGTTGAGGTGTCGGTTGGCCAATTGCTGTGGGGCTACGAAGACCCGCTACTAAAGCTGGCGAAGGACGTTGTGCCGAAGGAGCAGAAGCTACCGTATGAAGAGTTCGGACTGATGTACGGCAAAAACAGCACCTCGAAGGTGAGTCAACGATCCCACCATCTGTCCCACTGACGAATGGTGAACTGGCGAGCGGTGTAAACACTATCGAACCGATCGAGTGCGATCGTAAGCATTGTGTGACATCTTCATAATAGAAAAAGCAAACGTTAAGCACCCGTCGGGAAGGTATGCGCATACACTAGGGTGCTGTTTAAAATCACGTACTTGCCGTATTAACAACGTGACATTTTACACCTCTTCTATCTGACCGATCCGATGGAAGAGTTCCGCCACTTGTGCCGCCTGAGAGCGTGACGTCAATCGTCTGACATTTGTAAAATGTAAATGAACGATCCTTCTTGGAAGCGGAAGCATAGTACTTCCGCATTCCGGGTTGAAATATGCGACGATAATCCAATTAGCCCATCGTCTGTCGACAAATTGTAATTCTTTATCTGCTGCTTTATTCATATCACCGATCTGTAGGACACTGTGACTGTTTGGACCGGTGTGGACGATATCACCCAGTACGGCATCATTGACAAGTATAATGGCCGATCGCACCAAACTCACTGGCTGTCGGAACAGTGCAACCGGCTGAACGGCACGGACGGGTCGATCTTCCCACCGCGCATTACCAAAAACTCGACACTCCATGTCTACGAGAAGGACCTGTGCCGACTGTTGCCCCTAAGCTTCGAGAAGGAGGTCACCGTTCGTGGAGGAGTGAAGGGATACCGCTTCACACCGTCCCCGGATGTGTTTGCTTCGGTGGACAAGAACCCGAACAATATGTGCTACTGTCCAGCCGGGCCACCGTGCGCACCTCATGGATTGTTCAATGTATCACTCTGCCAGTATGGTACGTATTGCTGCAGATATGCTTTCCATAGAAAGCAAGTTAGATTTGAAAGTTTCGAATCAAACTGAATGTTGTGCTTTCAGTAGCGATGTAGTACTTCTTCATAGCTAGCTTCCTCATCGAAATTAATCGAATTGACTATTTACAGATTCGCCGATTTTGCTCAGTTTCCCGCATTTCTACATGGCTGACCAAACGCTACGTACCGCGGTAGAGGGTATTTCACCGCCCGAAAAAGACAAGCACCAGCTGTTCATTGATGTGCAACCGGTAAGTAACTTCCGTACAACATCGACACAATAACCCACGGCACGGCATACTGAATGCTAATAATTTTCCTATTGTATCACCGAACAGGACATGGGCACTGCCCTGAGGGCACGGGCACGAATCCAGATCAACCTTGCCGTTAGCCAGGTGGTGGACATCAAACAGGTTGCCAACTTCCCTGACATCGTTTTCCCCATCCTGTGGTTCGAGGAGGGTATCGACTCGCTACCGGACGAGATATTGGACCTGATGAAGGTGGCCACGAACATACCGCCCCGAGCGAAGTTCATTCTGACGATCGCACTGTTCGGGCTCGGCGGTTTCCTGTTCGTTGTTGCCGTAATCTGTCTCGTGCGAAAGTCGCACCGGCAGAGTACACTGCATCTGGAAGGTTCAAATTATCTGGCCACGGCGTCAGTCGATCAAGCCAAGAAGAAGGCCAAAATGGATAATGGTATGAGCAGCAAGAGCAACTAGACTCGGTACAGTACCGCTAAGCAGCACTGTCGGTTATAACTTCTTCGCCTGTAAGCCGCAAGGCAAACGATATTCGGTGATGCAACTGGTGTGAAGCAAACCATTAAGAGACTCATCGCGGAAGCAAGCTGTATGATATATGTAGGGCTGATCGCCATTTCGTGGAATACTGAATCGTGTCATGCGTGATAAAGGACATCCGTTGGTCGAAATGAAACACTGATCGCGAAAGCACGATCGTTTATTGGTAACATCCTTCGCTCAACACTCTATCGCTATCGTATCAGGAGGGATTATTTCATGCCACATTCGAAAAAGTATCCCAAAACAGCGTAATGGAAGTGAAGATCATGGAAATTTCTATTCTTTTTTGCCAATTGGTGTGTAAGTAAGTAAAACAGAGTCGCTTGTGGAGATCAAAGTAATAACAACAGAGGTTAAAACAACTATAAAAACTGGGAAACTCGAATACGCCTAGCGTACGGAATAGAAAAAAAGTGCAAATGAACAAAAGTTTTGCATTGTTATATTATTCTATGTGATTTATACAAAAAAGGGGGAAAACATTATGCTAAGACGCATATGCCATCTAAGGTAATGGTTGAGGTCATACGACGAAGAGAGCCTTTTTTGCAATATACAATCGTTTACAACTATTATAGTGGATGGTGTATGTGTCTTAGGTTACGGGCACCTGCTTGCTGCAGCGATCAACGTGCAGGAAAAGGAGATTTTAATCAATGGCATCTATTTTTATCATTATTGCACACATCACACTTTTGCTCAATGCGTACGATTTATTAAGTGCTTGGTGTGTATGTTTAATGCAATTCAAAATTGTTATTTTAATCATAATTTGACCTAACTTTCTACCATAGGAAAAACATGATCCGGAACATTTTCAAATTTTGTTTAAAATTCAAATTAAAATGTGCGCTCAAATTTCTTCTGGAGGTCAAATTCGCTTCCGAAAACAGTTCTTAACCGACCGTGAAAATTAGCCAATCATTTGACAATTAGAGGCAACTCCCTAAAACATACCATACTGCGATCCAGTTTCGGACAATCGCTCAACTTCAAGCCCGGCATTTGATTGCTGGACACATCGGCGTAGTGCTTCAGTTGCCAAATATAAATGAACGATTTGTTTATCCTCTTGCTACTGCTGGCATAGCATCGTCCATTTTTACGATCGTACACCGCACTGTGTGTACTGGTAAAATGTAATATTTTAGCTCGTAAGTGTATAAATAGTACGGTGGCTAAGGTCAGGTGGGGATAACATTTAATTCTTAAACAATAAACAACAAAAAAAACAACAACTACAAAACGGGAAACGGTATGAGCAACAAAACAATAAATGCAAACACACTGTACACGTAAGACTATATATATTAGGGCAGGCAAGCGAACCCGTTACATGTGCGCTATGAGGCGAGTGATGGGTACAGATTGTATCGAATAATTTAGGTTTGATTAGAATGACTCGATGAAACGCAGATATGCCGTGACTCCCGTGGGTGAATAGGTACATTTAGATACTTTTTTCTTCGTAGCACGTTGCTGACGCGTAATATTACAGCGTTACTTTTGTACTATGGAACAAAGTGGACGAAATAAACAATCAATAAAAAACATCTTTCGGTTTCGTTTTATTGCACCAAGTAATCAAAAGGACAGAACATTTGTAAGGTGAGTACTTGCATAGAAAGAAAAACGGCACAGATTCCCCATTTCCGAAGCTTTTGTATTCTAATTCTAACACATAATGGCAGGCTAAAATCCCAAGATGATAGAAAGATCGTTATTTTCATCGTCCATGAGCTACTGTTACAAAACAAACAAAACACATCACTCTACTACTCTAATCCTATTCTATAACGACCCGCAGCGTTTGATAACACGCAGCGCAAACGAAATGTCGTTTCGCGCATATTCATCTTCGTTCGATGCGTCTACAGTTCATTCCGCACATTCATTTGGTGGCAGTGGTCAATGTTGCTGCGCTAAATACGCTACATCGAAGGGGTTCAATATCAATGGCAAATTGTGACGGCGATTGACTAGGTGACTAGCAGCGTGTAGTCTGAATCTAGAGCATAATGGCGCTCGCCGGCTTACGCAACAGTTGAGCACGCTGGATCGAATGCCACGCGGTTCTGATTATGGGTACGCTTTTACTAGCCGCCCCATACACACACACACACCGTATCTTTAGCTGTTCATATTGATAACTCTATTGATACTTTCAGCGTTATCAATTTCAAACATGCGCCCACCGGAATAACTCCAAAATAATGTAATCAACGAAATAAAAGTAACAAAAAAAAATTCAAATAAATAAATTATCCCACTGTTACGGGAAAAAACAGAGCACTTAGTACATACAATAGGCCACGGCATGGATGCAAAGATCTAATAAGGTATACTTATTTGGAATTCGCTGGAGGCATGACTTTTGCAGCATGGCGTTTCGCACGCCGTTTGCAAACAATCACACCCAACCGCTGGCACTTATCAATTCATGTAGTACGAGGCATTTCTGTCTTAAAAATAATAAACACAGCACTCACACAACATTGCCGACTACTACTAGCGCGCTGGAGCCGATGATCGTAAGGAGTAGCAGCGGCATCGCTTAATAGGATTGATAAGAGGCAATAGTTCAGTTATTGCGGGCATATTTGGGTTTTAATCATAGCCGCAAGGGATGCCCACCAGTTCTTTGCCAGCAGCCCGTTGGTACAGAAGCGGTGTAACACGAGACTTCTGCTGCGGTATTGCGGGAGTTCGAACATTTGAAGAGGATCGAATGTGCATACACATATTGTACAAACGACTGAGTGTGGTTGCACAGTGTCCCAACAGTAAAGATCCCCTCGCATTTGCATGAAGTGGTGAAGTGAAGTAAAATTGGTGAAGCGTGAGGTTTAATTTTGCAAACTGCTCATAATATAAAGCCCGACGATGGATGTGAAGCTACTGAAAACAAATAAAGTTCCTGTTCACCTTCCTAGTCGAAGGAGGAATTCTAACACCAAAGGTAATGAGCGTCATACCTTGCCTTGGAACTGTAAACCTAAACTGCTAAATTCCCAATGTGACGTTGATTGCTTGCATAGGGAAATGGAATATGATTGTGTGATATTGTAGCTTGCCAGGCCAGGCCAGGCCATTGATAAGGCATTCGCGCAATGTTCATCGCTAGACACGACACAATAACAAATAGGAAATGTGAGTGAAAAAATCAAAATAACGCTGTTCCTATCACATGAACCCAGTAGCCACCAGATGTGTTTATTTAGGAATTGTGAATGCAACGTATTTGAAAGAAAAAGCTAACAAAATCAAACATTTCTCAAATAATGGAAGTTTTGGTCGGTAAAAATTGATATTTACCGACACTCGTCTTACTGACACACGCGTTACACGCGATCTACCAGTGCAAACATACCTCTGCGAGAAAGATTCACTTATCTCCTCACTGCGTAAATGACCTTCGGAGTACACAGTCGTCTATGACGATCAACAGACAGAATCCGATCTGTTAGTTTATTAATAATTGCAAGTGTTTGCATGCACATTATTGCTACGTACATTATGTGATACACAGCATGTGCTTTCGAGATAAGTAAATCGATCAAAGCTTTATGTTATAACTGATTTCCTAGCCATCAATCATCGCGTAAGTGTACACTGCGCGCCTCGTGGAAATGGTACGTCCATATATTTCTTGTTGTGACACGCAGCAACATCTCAAAGCTTCAATAAAGTGTTATCAACGCATACAAAAATTGTTCATAGGCAATTAGAGTCGTTCACTAAGGCTAGCACCGATGTACCGTTATTATGATGTTTTTTTATTAGAATTTACGAAGTTAAGATTACTTTTTTAATAAAATTAAAAATTAATTAAGAATAATACAAAACATTAGTTACCTCCACCGATAATCTGAGCACCAAAGGATATTCCTACAGCTTCTTGCACCGATAGTAACTTCCAACTACAAAGCCATTATCAGAAAAGAACACAATTAGCATTTTTTAAATATATTTTCAATAGAACTTTGGCGTTTTGACAAGATGAAAAAACATGAAAACATGTAATTAAATAGGGAGGTAATGTAAATGTGATGCATTTGGTTTATGTTGTAAAATACAAACTAAATTTTAATTATCTGCGGAATTGATGTCTACCACATAATAGTAATAGTAAATTACATAGTCTCTTCTTCTTCTTCTTTGGCTCAACAACCGTTGTCGGTCAAGGCCTGCCTGAACCACTAGTGGGCTTTGGCTTTCAGTGACTAATTGATTTCCCCCCATAGCAGGATAGTCAATCCTACGTATGGCGGCACGGTCTATTTGGGGATCGAACCCATGACGGGCATGTTGTTAAGTCGTACGAGTTGACGACTGTACTACGAGACCGGCTTAAAAAATTACATAGTAAAATAGCAAAATAGTAAAATTACATTATTCTTATTTGTGTTTAATTCTTTCTCCTGTGTATTTGAAAAAGGCCCGTCAACTCTTTTCAATGTCATTGCCAACCGCACTGACAAACTTCATTCGGTATTTTATCCCGAATCTTCACCAAACGATTGTTGAATTCGTCCTAACTCAAATGCCTAAATATCCTAGCATATATTCCCAAACACTAAAGTCCAATGGTATCAATTCTTGAGAAGCTGCAGGCCATTCAGATGAGCTGATGAAATAAAAACAAATTCCTCGCTCGCCATTTTCGAAGGATTGCAGCCTTATGCGTTGGAGCTGAACCCAGCTGAAAGCAAAAACTGTCTTTTCCAAATAGTATTTTAGCGCAAGGCTACATTTGATTTGAATGGCATATGATAACGTGTTGCCAATAGTACTTCTTGTTAAGTTTTACGCCTCTGTCAATGAATAAAAATGACAATTTCCCTGATGTCGATACAGTTTGATATCGTTCAACTGCCATTTTTTACGGCTGCTATATCACGCAAACATGCTCCTTAAATACGATTATTCAGCATGTTCAAAGTTCTTGCTTGCTCCAAAGTAACCTGACTATAAAGAGATCTAACTACGCTACTACTGTTTGAATCCATTACATTTTTTTTGGGGAGTGAACTGAAAACTTTTTGTTTTTATTTCGAACCATTAGAATACAAGACAATATGTATAAATTATCTTTAAAAAAATACTAATGAGCTTGACACGCAATGGCGAGAAACACTATAAAGGAGGAATCATGTACGGGTGTCTCTTCTACGTTGCTACCGTGTGCAATATAAAAAATGAATAAATTAGATTGTTTAGTGGAACCGATGCAAAAGCCCAGATAGCCACACAACCGACTGTTACCGATAACTAAGGCTAGCATATTATTCATACATACGCACATAAATTCAAATCAATCCAGGTAAATTTTGGCAAAACAGCATTCTTATGCAAAGGAGATTCCTGATTGTAGCTGTATATTTTCATCAACATTTATTCTATCTGGGGTCATACGGGCCAGCTCGGAATGCTACATTTATTTTTTCGAATTGGCGAAACAGATTGTTCATATCAGCAGTCGTGGCTCTGTCTATTGTTACTGAAACACAGCATCAAAACAAGGATTTGTATCCTAATATAAAAACAAACTTAAGAATTTTAACTTAACTACCTATTGCAATTGCGTGGTGTGTACTAAGAATCAACAAAAAAATTATTCAAAAAACATTATCATCATCTGGCTCTGGCTATATGGCTAGGTGAAACATTGTGTCAAAGGGCACCCGTATACCATGCTACGAAACTGATTATAACATCCTTCTGATATTATGTTCTGTAGAAAGAAGATGGTTGCTCTTTAGACTGAACCTTAGTAATGATCAGAAAAGTTGTAAAAAATCAGATTTTATGAGAAATTATGGAATTTAGCTCACCCATCTTGGGGTATGCCTGACTTGGTTGATTCTAGTCCCGTGGTGTTGTTGGCAAGTCGTATCATATTCAACTCTCGTCTAGACTGAGCCACTCACAAACCACAGAACGGGATTACATTACTCTGGATACAACACTAGTGATGTGTCTTCTTCGGTGATTTAATGAAAATGATTGAGTGATTTTAATGTTTACTTAGCAATGAACGATCATGATCACAACATCACCATGAAGAGTTAAATAAATATTTTCAACTGCAAATAAGACATGTATTGCGGCACAAAAATAAGTTTTCAAAATAAAATAAAAACAACGTCTAAATGAGCACATGGGTTGAAATGAATTAAGAATTAGTTTTTCATTACTTCATTTTTATAACCAATTACTGTGCAAATAGCCGTTAATGTATCGTTTTGAATAATCGTTTATATATGTGATTTTGTTTTATGTTTACTTGTATTGTTGCACCTCCTGGATACGATAATATGACAAAAGCTCAGATTTTCACAAGTTTCTTATAATTTATAATTTAAATATTTTTTTTAAGTTCCATACGGGCCATAGCAGTAGAGGACTTGGTTGATTGAAGTTGCTGTAACAAATAAAAAAGATTGTAGATGCTAGAAGAATGTTATCAATTATTAATAATTGTGGTTGATCAATTGATTGAGAATTAAAACAGGTGTATGGTATCGAAGTTTATTTATATTATTATTTAATAAAGTGTTATTATTTACTAAATATGCTTATTTGTTTAAACATGGTTTTGTAAGATCGAAAACATGTAGCACACTTCCGATGAAAAGTAGTTTAGATTTCTTGATCAATATTGTTTTTTTTTCTTCCTCGATCCATTCCAGCCCTTTTTATCATCTGCTTGACTACCACTCTATCAATTGCGTGCTTTACGATGGGACTGTTCTTTCATATCTATAAACCAACAAAATTAATACTAGATGATCGGTTAACGATGCGTCAGATTATGCCCTATTACCGATGGTGGAAGGATACAGATGATGTTTTGGTATGAGTAGCAGCATTTATCATCATTATTGCAATAATGCTACTAAAATAGCTATCGTACGATATTTTCTCTACAAAACAATACACTTATCTGCCGTAGGTCACGTGTCGAATATTCATCTTCAATGTAACCAACTCCGAACGTTGGTTGGGTGGGCTAGACGATCAGCTTAAAATGCAAGAAGTGGTTCCAATCGTGTACCGTGAAATACTGGAACACGACAACGTTACCTTCCACGAGCACAATTCTACCATGTCGTACGTCACCAGAAGGCGTCTAGTGTTTTTACCCGATGGTAATGTTCCAGGCATACTTAATAAAACCATCATCGTGCCAAACATTTCATTGCTTGTAAGTGTGCTCAAATGTGCAATGTTCTAACTGTAATAGGTAGACTGTCGAGATGTAATATTATCAAACGTGTCTGCTTGCAGGGTGTAGCCGCGAGGATGGAAAACGACAACTTCTTCATGAAGCGAGGATTCAATTTCATTTACTCCATGTCTGGGGATACTGTATTCAGCCGCATGACAATCTATGACTACTTATGGAACACGAGACCACCATTCTTGGACCAGGCTAGAAAGTTTGTCCCGGGAATGGTGCCATCAGATAATGTGGGCGTTTTGAAAACGGTACGATCCTTTCGCATTGTTTTCGCCATCCTCGCGGAATGTTTGTTAATATACAGTATTTTCCCATCTTCATGCTTAGATGTACGAGGATCACGAGGATCACGTAAATGTGCGGCATGGAAAGCGGTACGGTGATGATCAATTTTTCATGATGAATACTTACGAGTACGAACCCACGGTGCCGGGCTTCAGTCTCGCCAAGGGCGACTGTTTTGCTTCCATTCTGAACTCCTCCGAAGGAGCTACCTATCCACAAAACTTGGACGAACAATCGGTGCTGATCTACTGGCGCAAGACACTCTGCAGGGCAGTGCCACTGTACTTTGAGCGACGAGTGCAGAAAGGTCCACTGACGGGGTACAAGTACGTGCTACCCGATAATTCGTACGATCGTCTGCCCGACAGTAACGCTGACTGCTACAAAGGCCAGTTCGGATTACTTGAGGATGGAATGACGGACACCTCCAAATGTTCCCATGGTGAGTATAAATTATTGGTAGATCAATGTGCATAAGAATCATTTGTCATTAGCAATGCATAATATTAACAATGCATAACATAATATTTACAAGGCTTTAATCGTGACTATACACAAAGGTTTATCTGTGTAGCTTAACTTCATATCACTTCATGCTTCACCAAACGCAGCACAAGCGAAATTTTCCTCAATGTAGAGCAAGGCCAGCATAGTCGGTGCCCGGCAAGCTAAAAAGAAACGTTTCCCCTCGACCGAGCCCACAAAGCGTACTTTTTCCACAGTAATCTGTCTAAAAGCAACCAAATCTCGAGAGCAGCAATTATCAACCACTAAAAACAAACGAGCTTATAAGCGAGTGAAAAGTACGCAAGCCATCGCTTTTAACGTAGAGAAAAACAGGCAGAATTGAGATGGTGTAACGACGAGCGAAATGTGAAAGAAACCCTTGTTTGTGTTTGCTTTGACATGCACGACACGTCAGCACAGCCTCTGCTTATACGATCGTCTAATGAAGCTAAGCAGGATCGTTATGTTTCAAGCCAAAGAGTGTCAATGTCAGCCAATGCTGATTGCTCGAGTCTTGCAGGCCACGGTGTAGACAAACAAACACGATTTGGTTCATTATCTCTGGCCGTGCTTTGTCATTCGACCTTGAGGTAAGCAGCAAGAGCATTATCACTAGGTCGTTCTGATACGGATCAGTGGGTCAACAAGCCTAACCTATCCCAAAAGAAGTACAGATCAATTCGTTTCATTCAAGTTACGACAAATGTAGTTGCATGCATAGATACGCTGTGATTGCAAATGCAAATAGTAGGAATAATACCCATTGATCAATAAGAGGTACTGGAAACAAAATGTACCGTTGCCCTTAGGACGGGATATAGTCGTGATAGGAATCGAACCCGTCATAAGAGTTAGTAAGTAGATCCAATCAAAAGATCTCCGATCCGCTCTATACATAATAAAATAAAATATATTAACAAAACAGGTTCAGTCGTCAGCTCGTACGACATGTCATGGGTTCAAGACCCAAATGAACCGTGCCGCCATAGGTGTAGAGGACTTGACTATCCTACTATAGGAGGTAATCCATACCTCACTGAGAGCCAACCCCACAAGTGGTACAGGCAGGCCTTGACTGACAACGGTTGTGTTAAGCCAAAGAAGAAGAAGGATTGACAAAAAAATTAATCTAATTTCTATTAACCACAATAGCTAAAAGACTAAGGCGGCTAGAATTAGGGAGACTTTCACTAAAGGGCTTTCAAAGTCGATGCTAAGCTAAAGACGCGCCTCCTTTTTCACTGAAGTTCACAATATTTAATTTGTTGAATATGGTTGTTATTTTTTACAAATAAAATGCTGTTTTCTACAACAAAGTATTGAGGAATGTGAGTTTTTCGCATTGCAAATAATGGCCACTACAATAGAGTATTCAGACGTAGATTTGAAAGTCGTAGTAATATCTTTTAATATTAGACTCAACGGCTTATTAAATAAAAATACGACAAATGAAATAAGATATGGGAGCAGAATTATATGTCAAACTTGAGTTATTTCAGTGGTACAATTTTACAAATTAAAAGCTTAAATCTGAGGTCCTGTAAATTAGTACAGGGTTGTTTATCCAGCGCACTTTGTCCAATCGTCAATGGATAGTCAGGAAGAACAAATATTCATACAAAAACCACTCTATCTAACAGACATTGCTCCCCTCCTGCCATGCTACTATCAGAGTCACCCACGTGTAGTCCGACCTTGGCTAGGCCAAACCCAGTGTTGGGTAAACGTTGAATGATTAGGAACGGAATGGAACACAATTTATATGAAAAGAGAACGGAACGACACGCGTAGATTAACAGGTATTACAGGTATTAGGTATTAGGTATGCTGTTGTGATTATTTATGAGTTTGGTGGACCGTGAGGAGTTGTTGACTGAAAATTTCGTCTGATTTAAATAGATCTATATTAAAATCCACAATGAAGTATAACTATGTGTGTCAGCAGTGAAATATTTTATTTTATTTTCTTTTTTCTATTTGTGTTTTACTAGTGACCTTGCTTGCATTGTGTTTGAGCGTTCCAACCTTTCCGATCGATGAGAACTTTTCGATCGATTCGACCGTTCCGTCCGAACCTATTAAGTTCAAAATTTTGTATCATTCAAAATGAAAGCACAACTATTTTTAAAAATAGTTCTATTATATGGTGCGAGAAAGCATAACCGACTCCGACCCGTTGGTGCAACAAGTTCGGGTCGGGTCGGGCCACGGTAGGTTCAGTTTGATCCGAGGATGCAGCGAGTTCGGGTCGACCCGAAAGATCAGTAGGTACGAGGGGGTTCATTCCGACCCGCGGGTGCAGCGAGTTCAGGTCGACCCGAAAGATCAGTAGGTGCGAGAAAGCATAAGCGACTCCGACCCATTGGTGCAGCGAGTTCGGGTCGGGTCGAGTCAAGGTAGGTTCAATACTTGACCCGAACTCGCTGCACCCTCGGGTCAAACTGAACCTACCGTGGCCCGACCCGAACCGAACTCGCAGCACCCACGGGTCGGAGTCCCTTATGCTTTCTCGCACCTCCTGATCTTTCGGGCCGACCCGAACTCGTTGCACCCACGGGTCGGATTTGATTCCGACTCCGACCTAGCGCACCCGCTGCACCCACGGGTCGGAATCGATTCCGGCTGGCTCGCACCCGACTCCGGGTCGGGTCGTGAAATGAATCGTATGACCCAACACTAATTCGTACTATATGTAGGTTCTACATACCTGAAGAAGGGGCAATTTCAGCTTGATATAAAAACACTTATCTTTTGCCATGTCATGTTGATGTAGTCCATGATTTTAATAAAGCCTTTCCATTTTCCAAGTTTCCTATATCAACCATATTCCTTGTGATTTCATGCGAAACCTTTACCTTGTTTTCCAGATGTTCCAATCGTAGCTACAAGTCCACACTTTTATGCACGCAACTTCTCCAACGCCCATAAGATTACAGGAATGATACCAGATCGGGAAAATCAACACAGCTATGCAATTGTGGATCCATCCTTCGGAATTCCATTGGACCAGTGCGCCCGTACCCAAACGAATCTTGCTATACCAGAACTCACTGGCTACTCGGCAGACATCAAACGGTTCAGTGACATGATCATTCCAATGTTCTGGATTGAATATGTACGTCTATCTGACAGTGCTCTGACTGAAATGAATGAGAAATAATTGTATGTACTTTTCCCTCCCCTTCAAACAGCATCAACAAGAACTGCCCATCTACATTATACGTACACTTCAGGCATTTTACGTCATACGGGATGTGGAACCATACTTGCCTTACGTGTTGTACTTGTGCTTTATGTTGCTACTGGCGGTCGCGTTCCGAGAGGCAGCACGCTACAAAATGCAAGGAAAAATATCTCCAACAAAGTATACCAAACCTCAACTAACTAGCCTCTAGCACGCCAAATCGTAACTGTCAACCTACAGTGTCAGTATGCCGCCTTTTCACGGTCATCATGAGCCATCTGATTTGTGATAATTCATTCATTTAAAAGCAAACAAATAAAACCTTCTAATATTTTACATTGTTAGTTCTATTGTTTTCATTCTTAATTACCACAGGTTCACTTTATTTTATGCTTTACATAGGTGTTTAAAATTATCAACGATCCTGAAGAAGCCAGAAGTTTATTCCTAATTAAAGACCACAATGCGAAAATGTTTGAATTTCCTTTAACATTTCCACATAGATAGGAATATAAAACAAAACTTTGTAATGTTTAAATTAAAGCAAAAACTGTTTTTACCGTATAAATATAATGCAGAAACTTTACTTATTGGCTACCCTTAGAAAGCGCATGTGCAGGTGTGTGGGGGAGTAACCGTCTGTACAGGGCACATGTGTAATGATGCCAAAAGCAAACAAAAACAAACTAGCACACACATGTAACTCTAGTAACGGGACTCCTCTTGGGTTTGTTTCACTTTCAGTTTAAGATCTTGCGCGAACTTTCCTCCCCGCTGAACCGCTCGGAGTACACTTTATCACGTAACGCTGGCTGTAGTGCTGGACCTAGCAAAGGTTCTAATTCGGCGATGCGCTTCCGGAATCGCTCTCTATCTCTGGCTGCCATCTCCCATTCGCCTTTGCGTGCTTGGCGGTAGGCAAAGTCCCATGCTCTCATAACGTGCACCACCGGTTTTGAGTTGAACCGAACCTAAACGACGAAATAATGATACGAAACAGGACGATACGATACGCCATTAATACATTGCAAAATACTCCTTACTATTATAGAATGCACTTTATGGAAAGCAATAGTCATACATAAAAGATCGTATGGAATTTTCTTTAAATGCTCTAATACCTATTGTTATACTCGTTATGACAACTTAAATGCTTTATTTTTCACATGGATTCGAACAAACATATATTTCGTTAAGGGTGTCATTAACAGAAACAAACAACAACAAATGAATGAAATATGTCTTTTAGACAAAATAACTGCACAAACCATTCAAAATTGCGTCAGTAAAAAAATAACAACTAATGACCTTCGGCCGACCGTTCGTTACATGGAGGAATGGCTATGATGGGAATTCCCAGTGATCGCTGACTCATGAATGACGAAAGATCAAAGCTAGCTAACATACAGTCTTGGACACAATCTATGTGCATTGCGAAATAAATAAACTTTTTCGATACTTTATATCAAGTTGTTGTTTAAATGATTGTTTAGGTACTATTTATCGTCGCTGGGGCTTAGTTGTTTGTGTGTGTGCATTGTTTTAATCAGTAAACATATCAAAGAAATCTAGGTGTAAGAAATTATGGTAAAAGCACACCCACCTTCTTCTCCTCGAATCCGGACGAAGAGTTGGAATCATCGTTCAGGGCGTCATAATCTTCGCAGAAAACGATACTATCGTCATCATCATCGTCATATTCAAGCCCATCTGCGCCATCCGTACCCTCGTCATCCGAAATGTCCTCGCTCGTGTAATCACTCTTGCCGTCTTCCTCCTCGTCATTATTTTCCTCTTGGCTATCGTCTGAATGCTGGTGGTGCAACACAAAACTCAAAGCTGGACAAAAATTACGACGAGGAGGACGTCGTCGCGCAGGGCTGGCAGATGGAGTAGTAAACACGTCGTAGTCGCTGAACACTACATATTCATTGTGGTTGCTAGGTTCGATATCACATTTCAGCTTGCTTTGTTCGCCGATCCTGTCCACCGAATCGGGCGCAACAGTAAGCGCTTGTTTGGCAGGGACATTTTGGTACCACCCGTTGGCCGACAACGCAGGTGCTGCGGTCATACTGTCGGAAGACGCATGAAGGTGCATATTATCGGTTAGAACGATGTCTTGCAGTGCATCGTGAAAGCTTCCAATACTTCCAGTCGATGACGGGCTGAAGCTCGACGACAAACATCGTTGGGGCAGCGAGTGTGTTTCCATCACAGGATTGCTATACACAGCTTCCCGGAAATCGTAGCCATAGCAGCTATCGTCCATAGATAAGGCTAGATTATCGCTCAAAATGTCTCTACGCAGCGCGTGTCGTTTCTTATCTTTTCGATTTTTACCACAGCCTTTGCTACTGCCGCCCTCGCTACCTGCATGTACGTTCTGGTTGCTTTTGTATGTGTCTTTCCTTCGCTTTCGCCGCCCAGGCCGTGACGCGTTTCGATCGCTACGCGCTGTTTCCTCGAAATACACACCAGCTGGGGTCATGGAAATATCGTCGACCGTGCTACTGTAGTCCAATGGCACCGTAAGTTGACCCTTTCCATTACTGGTCGTTTCGAATATAGGAATGCACGACGATGAAGCGTTCGTCACTTTCTTCGCCTGCTCCTCTTTCTCCACCATGGTTTGCGATACGTGTGCCTCTGGTTTCGTTCCGTTCAGAACAGACAGTTGACCAGCTGACCAGCTGACGATATTTAAAAAGGTGCCCTTGAGTGCCGCTAACACAGCAACCGCGGGAGATTTAGAGGCACCCATCTTAAGGTCGGCTAGCTTTTCGCTACCATCTGTAATGGAATAGTTGTGCTGCGGAAGTCGATGTTTTGACCATTCATCAAATGCAACCTCCTTCATGGGCGGAACTGAACCGTTGATATCGCCAGCCGACGAAGGGTAGTAAGGTTGCTTTCGTTCGGACAGCATTGCGTACGGGGTGAATATTTACACTGTTATTGCTACGAATCTTTAGTATCACCGCAAGAACGGGTTTCTATATACAGAATATTTTCACTAACGATTGCGATGCAATCCACCTGGGGAAATCTCCTATTATTCCCAGCGGTGCGACGTCACGGTCACGATATTAGAGTCCAAACGTGCGTTCTTAGTCATCGTGATCGAATTTAGCATCAATAACATTGGCATAATTACGCGTAGAACAGACTGCCCGTTGTTCGACGACGTCGAGAAAACTCGAGTGCTTAAGCACGAAATCTTTTGTTCCGCCACACCAACACCACCAACAACATCAACTCGTGGACCACAGTTATGCGACTTCCAATGCACGAACGGTTGCGAATTTTCAACACTATTCAGAATACACCCTTTCCAGATGCAGAATGTTTCGTCGGACACTATATTTTTGGCTGGTATTTCCATTATTAATCGCGCTTTTCGGATTATTTCACTTGCGTTGCTGCTTATTCCTGTTTTCTTTCGCCATTTTGTGCTGAAAATGCTGAATTTCGTTTCTGATGCAATCCTAAGATGACAGCTGTCAGCGTGAAGCGCTGAAACATTCAGCACAGCCCTGGACAATATCGCACGGAACGAAAATATACACTAGATGGCGCTAATATCGGTTGATGTACCCAACCGACAATTTCAAATATTTCCGACGTCGGGTGTACGTCGTGTGAACGTTCACCCGACGTCGGGTGCTCGTCGCATTTAAGTCAATATACGACGAAGCGAAATTTTTTAAGCCGAAAAACGCCACAATTATGGCGGATTTTCTGGAGTATTTCGCTCGTGGTTTTTGTCTAAGACAATGGCCATAAAAAAGTGGTTCAAAAAGTCGATACCCCCTCTCCCCCTTACTCTTTTTCCCTGTGGGTACCGTACGATCCATCTCGCTATTCTCACATGGTAGCGGGAGTGATATCGCTTGTCTGCTGTATTCTTTATCCGTTCACCCAGAGCGTATTCGCTTTGAGTGACGTCGCTTCCCCACCTCCTTCATTCCCACGCTTCTCTCCCAGCAGTTTATTCGCGAATGCTTGACCTTGCCTTGTGTGCTTGACTTGGTTATTGTTTTTTTTTCCTTCCGTTTTTTTTGGCTGCTTGATGCATTGCGCGTTGGCTAGAGCCGTCGTTCGAATCTGGATTTGATCAGCGTGCAAGTTGTCGCGTGGATGTATGAATAGCTTTACCGTTGGAGCTATTTACCGGATCGATTGATTGCATGCTGCGTACGGGTTTTATATTGTTTCTTAATGCAGTTAGTTGCACTTGTAAAACAAATAATAATCAATCAATGGACGATCATCAATGCACTAGCACACACAACATATCATGTGAAGCCAACCAATGCTTAACATTGTCAAATATTCAAATGAGGGATGATGTCTTTGAACACATTTTTCTTTTCATTTTTTTATTGTTTTTATTCAACAATGTACAATTCCTCCAAACCCCCCCCCCCTCTCCATCCTTCCCACACAATAAGGGTCTTCTTCCTAATTAACGGGGGCTCCTCTCCGGAAGAGAAAAAGGCACGTCTCCCCTGCCTCTCGCTCAATGCTGTAAGCGAGCAGGGCCCGCCTCGGCTTAGCTGGCGCACGCATCGCTCGCTCGCGTTGCTCAGCTTGCATCTTCTCTAGCTTTTTTTGGAAACGCATCATCGTTGCGGATGGTGCTGCGCGGCCATATCGCTATCTGGAGGGTGGCATAGAGAGTTGTGTTCTAGCCCGTCGCTGCACTCGCCATTGACGCAGCATGCGTAAAGGACGTTTATGCTGCATGCATTGTCGATAGCGCCGCGGCTTCGGTCGGGGATTGGCTGTGGCGACCGGCCCCCCGGGAGCCTTAAATGCCGATGGTGCAGCCGGAGCCACGCGCCAAGCTGCTCCACGTGTCCCCGCATTCTATGGATGGCTTAGCTGGTTTCGGGCCGCCCGTTATCGTGCTACTCGAACACAACACAACAACATACCCGTCCTAGGTTCAAGTCCCGTATGGTCCAAGTGGCCCAGGACTGGCTATTCCGCTGTCCCGGAAAATCAATTAGTAACAGGTAAAGTCAACTCGCACGAATTAACAACATGCTCGTTTTCGGTTCAATCCTCGTATGGACTATCTCTCGTAGCAAGGGCTAACTATCCGAAATTTCTTTTCAAAGTGTGGCTGGAAGGAAGAACATCGACCTACAAAAAATGCATGTTGCTCCCTTCCTGTATGTCCTTCCCGTACCTATCTGCTCCCTTCAGCTCGCTTCGCTCTCGTCCCCCATTGTTTAGAACCCATCGTCGCTCCAGAACAATGCGCGCTGCTGCACGCAACCCACGCCTTCATCTTCTCATCTCACCTCTTCGACTATCACCCTTGCCGCTCCTCCTTCCGCTCTTGTTTGCTCCCCTTTTCCTTTCTCCTTTCCTCCTTCTTTCCTTTCTATTCATGTTGCTTTTCAATATGGCTAGTATGCTTTAGGATGTAAATGTAAACTAAATGTAAAATGTAAACTGTATTTACCGTGCTTAAGGCAAACAATAGTGAGGTGCGGGCAGGGGCGGTTCAACCAGTTCGCAAACTAAGCGGCCGCGTGAGGCCCCGAGGTGAGGAACCCATCCCCCCACTCGGAAGTAGAAGTGCTTCGCAATCCTTCTCTGGTTTAGAATTCCTCATACAACTTCTCGCTCGACACATCCGAATGGTCAACTTTCGTGTGTCCGCTTAGGGCCTCCACTCGTGCTAATACGCCACTGAATGCGGGTCAACCTACCGGGTCGGAACCATCCGGATCATTTGGGAGGTGCGATTCCTTTGCAAATCGCTGCTCCCACGAGTCGGAATGGTACCTGTCGAATTACCTGGCGCCTCGCTGACAACATATCAGCGCTCCTTGGAACCACGTAGTCGATTACAGCCCGTGGCCAATAAGACCCACAGCTCCCGTATAAATTTTAATCTTCTTCTTTGACGTAACGAACAATGCTGTGGACAGGGCTAAAACTTCTTCACCTTACTAAAATCAAGCTATAGGATAGTCGGTTCTTGCTATCGGGGGAATGATCCGGATGAGAATCGATCTCGTATGGCCTCATAGGATCCGGTCTCTTAGTGATGATCGACTGCGTCAAATGAGTGACGATTAAAAGCATTCTGCCGTTTGGTTTAAAGGGTATACAATATGCGGCATTTAATTGCTGCTCTTCCGCATAAAAAATTTACCACCATGTTTCCCAAATCTACACGCATTTTAATACTGTGTTTGTGGTTGTGCTAGTCACAAAACGTTTTCCGTACAATGTGGCAAGTAAACGGGCACGAATTGGTACAGCATTTGGTGTGCCAGAGCCATTGCTTCTAGCAATTTTCCTTTAACTAACTAACGGATCATGAGGATACTGATCGTTCGCAGCCAATGCCAAAGCCACACATGTGAAAAACAAGGAGAAAGAAAACTCCCTCACGTGCGAGAAAGAGCAGCAACAACCAAACCGTAGAGCCGATGGGATTGTAAGAATGCGACGGGAGATCATCCTCTGTGAGCGAGAGTGAAACAGAAGTCAGAACCATAAACTTTCCATCCATAATTTGTGACCATAATTTGGGTGTGAGTCTTCGCTCCATACAAATCGTCAAAAAAACATTTTCGCTTGGTCGGAAATCGCGGCGAAAACCGCCTTTTGCGGATAGGGTCTTCGCTCCATACAAATCGTCAAAAAAACATTTTCGCTTGGTCGGAAATCGCGGCGAAAACCGCCTTTTGCGGATAGGGAAAGGTTAAAACTTATTTTACGAATAAATCTTGTGGATCGCTTTTGATTGATCAGCAATATTGCAAATTTTGTTTCAAGTCATTATTTCTATTTAAAAAAAGACGAATATCACCAACTAGAAGTCCCTTTTCGGCGCTGCGATTCAGCACCGCTGAAACGGGCGAAATTTGGCCAGCATAACTGGCTGTCATTTTTTACTTTTCCCGCTAAAGTCGATTGGCTGGTAGAAATAGTTGGATATTTACACTGAATTCATTGTTTGTTTGTTGCTTGTCGCTGTTGCCGGTAATTTTGAGCGAATTCTGAACTAACGCCAGTGAAAATTATGTCAACCCTCGAGGTGTGTGAAAAGTACTACGGTACGAAAAACATCTACGAACTGTTCGGCGTCGAAAAAAGCGCGTCCGATCAAGAAAGTAAGTAAAGCTTTGTTGTGCCCGATCTGGCAAGGGAAGCCGTTTTGACGCCCAATGTGCCTTCTCGGTTCTATTATTTCTTGCAGTAAAGAAAGCTTACTACCGACTGTCGCTACAAACTCACCCGGATCGTGTGCCGGAAAGTGATAAGCAAGAGGCGACCGAAAAATTTAAGGTTCTAAGCAAACTGTACAACATTCTCAGCAACAAAGACTCGCGCGCGATCTACGACGAGCGAGGCACCGTCGATGATGATGACAACGCTAGCACGAACTGGTTAGCTAGATGGCAACAGTTCTTCAAACCACTGACTACAGAGGACATCGACAACTACCAGAAAAGCTACGTCGGGTCGGAAACGGAGCGAAATGACATCAAGCGTGCGTACTTGCGTGGAAAAGGTTGCAAAAACTCGATGATGTGTACGGTTCCGTTCATGCAGTGCGAGGACGAACCGCGCATTGCAACAATTGTGCAAGAAATGATCGACAGCAAGGAGGTCCCAGAATACAAGATCTTCACGAATGAGCCAGAAGCAAAGCGCAAGCAACGGCACAAGAAGTACGCCCGCGAAGCCAAAATGGCCAGCCAGATGAAAAAGAAGCAGGAGGATACGTCCTCGTTGGAGCAGCAAATTGCACTCAAGCGAAAGAGCGCTTTCAGCTCCTTGATTGAATCGCTAGAAGCAAAGTATGGCAACAATGACGATGATAGCGACGAGCTTTACCAGAGTGAAGAGGAACCGCCCAAAAAACGGAAGATGCAACAAGCAAAACGGAATGTACGTCAGTCAACGAAGACAGCTCCGAAAAAGCCGGTGTCAGCAAAGAAGAGAAAATCATCCAAGTAGGTTCGAGACCAACACAAATAACACAAGTATGATAAAATTTACCGATAGGCGGGCCAACCGACAGCTGGTTACCGATTATAGCCAGTTAACAATAATCGCTCTGCGGCAAAACGAGTTTATGATCTAACATTATTGAAACACCTTTACTATTTGTACGCTTCAAAATCATTAATTTTTAAGCGAATTAATTTGAATTTAACTCGTGATAAATCCGTTTTGAAAGACACACGAATGTGGCATTCTTGTCACATACATTACGGGTTCGGTTCTGTAATCATCTTTGATGCGATAGTTGAACAGGATAAGCTAAGAAAAATAATTGAAACAAATCAAACGATAACTAAGCGAACTTCTCTCCACTTTTGTAATTGGTAATTACATTACAATAAAGCAATTGCATGCAGTATACTAGAAACAACAAAGATACATCGTTCTTAACGAAAAGGTTTAATTGATCTAAACATTTTCCAGAAATGGGGGGAGGGGGGGGGATATGGCAAATGTCTTCGCTATTTTCCATTTTGAAACCCATGGCATGATCCACAAAGACCGTAGTGACTCGAGTTAAAGATTATATATCTAGATCCTTGAATAAAGTAGCATTATTGTGCGAGAACACACTCTTGCGTAGAGGCTACATCCTTTCCTATATTCACTGCTAATGTGTGCGTTGTCCGACTCTTTCACCACCTCGACTGACCAGGTTTTTAATCTTCAACGCGTTGATTACTCATCTTCCATGCTGTTTTCGGTGTTCCCCTATCCGTAAGTTGCCTCTTTCTAGATCCCAATTTGTCGGGCAGAACTATTAGTAGTGTCGCCATCAATTCGTTCTTTGAATCGTTTATCTGCCGGATGAGGTTCTCAGATGCCTGCTCAATCCATTAATAGACTTTAGCTACATAGTAGAACCAGATGTATTTACAAATTAATCGAATCCATTCCTTGAATCAGGTAACAGACAATTGAACTAATGCGCTGGAAGCTGATCGATTCAAAGTCCTGAGGAAGAACCTTTTCGATTGAACGACTCCATACGACTTTTCGAATGCACTCCATGTGCAAAAAACCGTTGATCATCTTACATCGATCTATTTATTTTTAATTTTACATACATCTTAATTAACTGAAAATCCCAATAATAGCGTACATAAGATTTATATATCTTCTTCATCTATTTGACGTAACGTCCTCGCAGATATGTCCGGCCTATAAAATACGACAGGCTTTCGGAGACTTAACTTATTACCACGCAACGAAGCCGGATTATAGTCAATCCTTAATCCTTGCCACGGGAAGACGGTCCCATTCTATGCTCGAACCCATGTTATTGAGCCGTTCGAGTTGACGACTGTACCACGGGACCGCCCCGGGACATATAGGGTTTTGAGTCATATAATGGAGCAGTTCAATCGGTTAAGAGAATTTTTCCCGGTAGTGAAATCGTGCAAGCAAGAGTTTTGCAAGCATACTGTGAAGCGGCTGTTAGACTTTGCGTGCCAGTGTAAAAAGCTTTTGGAGTTGATTTTTTAAATTGTTTAATTATTTATTTCTCGTTCAATGGATAACAGTGATCCGTGTGAATGTTCTTAAGTCTACTATTAGTTTAAAATAAGCTGCCGGTGATGTTTTTTTTTTAACTATCATTTTTAGTTGTTTCCGTGTGGCATTCAGCTGAACATATGGTAAACTAAATAAATCCTGTCGCGGAGTCATAACTAAACATGATAAATAAGTAAAATTAACGAAAATGATTTGGGGTATTTACAGCGGCACGCACAGTCTGATAGCCGCTCCACAGTATGCTTGCAAAACTCCACAACTCAGTTGCAAACTCCATTATATGATTGCAAACCTCCACCGAATGCTTGCAAGATTCCACTACCGGTTTGAATCATTCTCTTAACTATGACTCTTAACTATGACTCGAAACCCTGTAAGATTGATAAGATTTGTTAAATAAATTCCCGAATAAGCATCGAATTATTTTGCATTGAAAACTGCAGAAATTTTAAAGAGCCGAGTAGAGAGATTCTAGAAACGCAGAATTGCCAGAATTCGGATGGCTGTGAGTAAAAGATGTGTTACACATACGCTATCGTCACATATTCATTCATATTTATTGATGCAATCTCTTCTTTGCATGAAAATAATTCATGTTTCGTGGAAATCGCTTTAAAGTCGCAACCTCCTCCAGCCTGTCTTACTATTACTCTTTTCCTTGTTTAGTTGTGCACTCTTGATCGTCTTGTGAGTCGAGTTGGTAGTACACACGGAATGTTACATGTTCAATCTTACCTAACAAATGCTAATATACTAAAGCAACTTAAAAAAAAATCTCACTTTCGCAGTACAAAGTCAATATAACTACTCGGTTACACAACAGTTTCAGCACGCAGACTTGAAAAGGAAATAAAACCTACTCCCCCCCAAATGGAGATTTAGTGTGGTTGAGCGGGTAAAGCAGTGTGTAAAGTTAAAACACGTAAATCGTTATACTGAATACAAGCACACATACACCGACAATATACCGTTCTTAGTGTAGAGAGATGGATTTGTAAACTAAAAAGTGCGGTTTTGTTACGTTTAAAATCTCAAGTATAAAAATATATCACTGGAATGTCGCTTAGCACCCATTATTGTGTAGCCCTTAATTGTACACCTACATACATACAAGGAGAGCCTGCACAACGCCGGTGGTTACGTTGAGATAAAACTAACTAGTTAAACTAAAGCGTTGAGATAAAATCATTGGATGGAATGTGTGTAGTATATCGTGCTAGACTCTATCACCACTGGGAACAGGTAAAATTAAGAGAGTACGACGTTCGATGGGAGCAAGGGAACTTAATCAATATTGTTGTACAAATACCGTTGAGTCTAGTTGCTAAAATAATTTATCTGTTAGCGGATTTCCTAAGTTGTATGGCATAAAGCAGTAAGGATTACAATAAGTCTTTCGAATGTAGAAGTTTTTCTCCCCCCCCCCCCCTCACCAATTGCTTCAATAATTCACTTCTCTGATGCACTACTAAGCTTGTTTCGTCTGAGATGCAATAATCCCTAAGCTGAGACATTCACATAATTAGGACTGTCTGACGGACAGACCAGTTTATTAACTTAGCTATAATGGCTTATGGATGTCTCAAGCCAAAAATATTGTAATTATGAAGAATGCTTATAGTAAGCGAGAGAGAGAGAGTGAATATCGAGTCGTAGGGTCGTATTCCTGGGAGTAGGATTGGAAAATTTCATAAAATACCGAGAAACTGGTACACTGGTAATGTTTTAGATAAATGTTTTCCACTAAAATTTTGCCACCGTTCAAGCTTGCAAAGTTGCAAATTAAAATCGATGATAAATTAGTACTAAAAATGCAGCTGCATAAATTCATTCAAACACGTTCAAAATCAAATCTAAACAAAATTCACCTACTTTCAGGCACTTTCATTAATCGTGTGTAAACGTACTTTCGTTTCTGTTTTTTTTGCTTTCTTATTTTCAAACCTCAATTTCCTCGCAATAAATCCCGTTTACTGTTTTTTACTGTCTCTGAACCATTCCATTGCTGCAGTAATTTAGCATTCAAAACAACCTAAATATCGTATAAAAAGCACATTGCGCTACAAATTCTTAATGTCTACCCCGGTCCTGCTGCGTGTGATGGGTTCGAGTGCCTTTCCCCTCTAACTGCAATAACAATGAGTATAATCAAGGCAGTGGTCGGATTTTGCTCCCTCGTGTAGATGATGGCAGTTGGCTTCAGTTTATCGATCTGCTGCTTGCAGTAAAGCGTGCGAATATACATAAATAACCCTACCGCACGAGATTCGTTCAGAGTTGCTTTTCAGGCGTTGCTCGTTTTAACTACATTTGGAACATCCACAAATAAGTGAGTAAGTTGTTGTTGATGTTTTTGTGTGTGCTTCTTTTGCATAAAAAAGGACACACGTTCAGGAAACAGGATGTCAGTTCGTTTGCATTGAAAACAAAGCAAAAGCGGTAAGGGAATAGCCTGGTACTTAAAATACAACCACATTCATTGTATATCATATATCGATCTGTATAAATATATACATCCAAAACATGAATGCAGCACCACTCGTTGAGCCATGTGGCTATATTCATGCTATTGTTAGTATAAATATATTACAAAACTTTGTTTCTTGTTCAGTTGTTGCTTCTTGTTTTTTTTTTGTAAGTCCCATTTTTTCACAAATATACATGCAACCGAATGGATCTGCGGCGGGAAGTATCTATTTTAATGTAGAGAGCTTCTCGTAAGAGAACAAGCACGATGATGTACACACGTTGCGCAATTCAATCAAAACAGTGATTTTGCGCTCTTTCACTGCTTCAGGCTTACACCGTTGTTTCATCGTCATCATTGGGTGTACTGTGAAAAGTAAAATAAATTCAATCCATTACTTTATAGTTAAGGATACAGTGCGGATCACACATTTTCAGGTACTAAAATACTACCCTACCTATATGCGATTGTAAAAAATTGTTTAAGATGTTAAAATTAAAACAACACGATCAATTGATATACAGTGAAACCAGGATATTAAAGACTCTGAGAGAAAACTCGATAGAATTTTAACAAGAAATTGAACATTAGAGGTTAAAAGATTAAAAGAGAATAAAATTAAAAACCGATTTCGTTAAATTTATACATTTGTGGTTATAAGTTCCATACATTCCCCTTTTTATTATCTGTGTACGATCATAAACTACTAATTTATTTAATTATTTAATTATTTTGCTACAATAATTCCTTAAACTCTTCAAATGGAAAATAAAGTAAATTTACTTTTTACTACGAGGAATTGAGTAAAGTATTTAGTAGATGTGAAAAAATCTCCAAACTCAATAAGCGATAACTTTATCCACTTTCATGAGATCGCTCTTATCCAGCTTTCACTGTATTTTAGATGAAAAAAAAAACTAGTAATTCAATTAATGTATTGTAAAATAAACGATTCAACACCCAAATGCAATTTACTTCTCATGTCTTCCACTTTTCGTTACTATTGTTACTATATACTGCCATGTTACTAAGATTTTTTGGTTTGTTTCGTTAGGGGGTTTGCATGCTACAGAAATTAATACGATAACAAAAGAATTATATAATAACGTTAAATTAAAACCCATGCCCACTACCCTCACCCTACTTACATACAGGTCGATCGCTGTTGTTCTTCAGATGTGTTATATAATTTCCAGATCCAGCTGTTACGGTTTTACTCTAACATTTTTAGACGGTCCCAACACCAGCTAATCCAATGTACGCACAGTCAATGTTATGAGTAAACAGAAACGGTGTAGCAAAAGTTAGCTCAGTTTATCATTTAAATTACTGAATTATATCAATCATTCAATCGCGACTCTCCATCTGGTTAGTGGGGTTAATTAAGCAGCAGAGAATACTTACTCGTTAGTAGCACCATTCAACTGCCCTATCGATTGCAGTGGTGCCGGAGAAAGCCCTTCCGGGGCTCTCATCAACAGCTGTGGTGGCGAAGGCGACGACGAAGCGATATGCTCCATGTGTCCAATATTTTCCATCCCTCCAGTATGGTGCATTCTCGCTGTACCATTATGCACTAGATGGTCCTCCTCGGCGGTGTAGGGAAAATTGTACGGATTTTTATCAGAGCCTTCCGACATCCTGTCTGATTCGCCCCCGTTGCCTGTTTGGTGGTGCTTGTATTGTTGTCGTTGTTGCTGTTGATAATCGTTCTTGAGTAGCGATTGCACACTCGACTTGAATGACATGCCGTGTATGGCTCCGGGTGGGCTGTACAGATCGTTGGGAGCGGTTAGAGGGTGGCCTGCGTGGTACGGCGACTCTGCGCCACCTGCACTAGTACCATAGCCGAGCGTTCGTGACCGTTCGTAGAGAGATTCTTTCAGTGCGTATGGGTTTTCATGCTGGTACGCACGCATATGATTGATGACCTGCATCGAGCCTGTGTGCCTTGCTTCGGCAATCGGCACTCCTCCACCAGTACTACTACCGTTTACCGACGATGCGTAATGATGGGGAAGAGTGCTGGAAGGATTTACCGATGCTTGCGAGTCGTACCGCTTCGCGTAATCAGCCGGAGGGACATAATTATCCGCATTACCATAGTTGCTGTAATTTCGATCACTGTGGAGGTCCGTGTTTGAGTATCCTATGTTATAGTTTTCCTGAATGTTTTCCAAAATCGATGGTGGCATGTTCATGCGGTTCTGATGCAGATATGACGTTTCCGTGATATCCGGGTTTGGGAGCGAGCCTCCGTTTGTAGGAGATTTATGTGGATGTGCCTCGTTATCGGATGCCGTTTCTTGTGACCATCGACCTGTAGAGATATAATAGTCGAATGAAACATTTGTCTAAATGGATTGTTTTTCATTTCACTTACCATTGCCTGGTGGCATGTAATTGTTAGCATTTTGATTTGGCCATCTTGTAGGCGTTACGTTGGGGAATAGCTGCAAAAATCAAGGGTCGCATTATTAATTTCATAAAGATGAAAATAAAAGCAGTTACTTCTTACCTGTGGACTCTGCACTACGTGCAATTCTGGTGGAGTTGTTGCAACGTGCTCGGTTATGTTCGGTAGGTATGATGTGCTGCACACTCCAGTGCTACGATGCGTACTACTGTTGCGTCCGACGCGAGATTCTTCATCATCGCTCGAGTGGCTTGAGGCAAGCTCTAGACTTCTCCCATCAGTCTCACTGCCAGAGTCGGAATCTCGACGATGTCTTCTGTGACTTCGACGTTCTCCGTCCCGTCCTTGTCCACCATTCTTTATCTTGCGCAGTGCACTCTCCTCGTAATGTCCGCGCATATACGAAGCCACTCCGTCGCTGTTGTAGTTGGAAGTGGACGTTGATGTGTGTCTAAATTGACCATCGCTTCGATAGGGACTAGAGCTTGTTTTAGCCGTGCTGCGAGAAGTGGTGCTCGACGTGCTGATTCCAATGTTTCTTCTTGCCGTATCGTACTGTCCACCAGAGCCACCGGCGAACCCGGGTGTTTTCGGAGATCCTACGTTTTGTGAGCTATTGCTGATGGCGATTGAAGACTCGAGTAGCGGTACTTTGCGCCCCATGCAGCGTAGAAACGCGTTATGCAGGTTTTCACGCACCCGTTTGTTAATAATGCAATATCCAATGATGGAAAAGAGCGAATGCATAATGACCACAGCTGATAGGAGCATATTGAGCAGCTGCGAATTTTCTGACGCAGAAAGCACTGCAAGTACCCACATTATACCCAAGAGCGGTAGCGACACAACTGACAACCAAAGCAGTGTACGTAGATTGCCAAATCCTAACACATGATCCTTGATCGTAAATGCTGCTTTTACCGACAAAAATAGGATGAAAAGATCGAATACCGACACGATTGCGATTGGTCCAACCATCCACCAAATGACCGATTCGTACACCGACAACCAGCAACTGTAGTGCAACGATATGAAACGTTTGTTGGAAATTAGCAAATATTGTAAAAACCGCGTACCAAAAACACATTCTATCTACAATACTTACAACATACTGTTTCCATATTCATGTACACGCACTCCAACAGAAAGGCCTACAAGCAGTGCGGGCGCACCGTAGCCTATCGTATGATAGAAACCCATCGGTCCATGGTTGATGTCACGCATTTCAGTTAACATTCGGTATAGATGCACGCAATCAACTGTCGTCCACGCGAATGCTGCCAGCCACGTGTAATGCAGCGCAATAGCAACCAGTTTGCATGGGAACTAGAAAACAAATGTATTGTTTGTATTAACAATCCAACAATCCACCATGAGCTATTCAGAACAATCCATAAACACTTACCTCATTGTCCAGCAGATCCCTGCGTGCTTGAATGGCTACGAAGAACAGCAACTCCGCAGTGAAGATGCAAAACAATAAATTCTGATGAATACTGTTCGAGTTTGTCTGCAGGCCGCGTAGCAGTGCCAACGACACTATTACCGCAAAAAGGATTGGCAACGAAAGCAGGAACGCTGAGTACGAGGTAATCTGTACCAGTAGCGACGGTTCGGGGATGTCTTCCGGATCGATAATGTCTACTAGTACCGCATACGTTGCCAGCTGGTTGCACGTACAGTTCACCACAATTGTATCATTATGACCGATCATCTCATAGTTTGGTATTTCCGTCTGGCAGCCGATGCGCGTCCAAAGGTTTGCATGCGTATTCCACCGGACGCACTGGGGGTTGGAACGGGAAACAAATCGATTCCGGGGTATGTTTAACCACATCTGCAACTTGATCGCCTGCTTCAGATGTGGCTGACCGAGGGGAACGTAATTCGTGCGGGAAGCTGTATCCATCTCAGCCGACTCGGGAATGCCACCATCGGCCGACACAATACTTCTACGCCGCTTTCGGATTGCTGTTTCTGCTGTACGTTCGATGGAGGATATCTGTTCACTACGTGCTAGAACTACCGTTTCGGGAAGATCATCGTCGTGGAAGAAGTCTTCGCTATTCTCCGCCGTATTTACCATCGGCACTTGTGGTGCATGTTGATCCAGCGTATCTAAACCTTCCTCCCGGTCGCTCATATCGTGAATTGATATTTTAATCTCATTCAACGACAACTTTTCACTGGTTCGTTCCGGTACAGGTTTCGCGGGCGGAGGAGCGATCGTTTCCACCTGATTATTGCCACCCGACTTCTCTAGTCCTCCCGACGATGGGAACGGTTGAGTATAGGAATCTTTGTCCAATTCCGGTGTAACGATAGCGATTGACAGAACGCTACTGGCAATTTGCATTTCTACGCCCCAGCGACGTGTGACGGTTTCGTCGAAATTGGCCGGAAATAGTTCGCCCGCATCCTTGTACTGTGCGTAGGTAAAAATGGCACGATGCTCAGCGATTTGATTGACCACCTCGTTCTTGTCGGGAGCGGTGATGCCCAACATATCCAGCGGAACAAGCACCTTTGTGGAACGATCAAATTTGGACCGATCTTGGATGTAGTTGTTGTACTTCGGAAACGAAATTAACGGTTGCTTCTGTTTTGGCGAGTTTTGCAAAAATGAGCTCGTATCCGGCAAGATGACTGTTTCCGCAGGATGCCCATGAAGGTCCGGATGCCCTTTGGCCTGCTTGAATTGCTGCTGCTTTACCATTTGCGATTCATAGCCGAACAACGACTCGGTAGTTACAATGTCCATTCCGAGCACCATGTTCTTGTGGACTATCTCGAACGGATTTGTGTAAGTGTCGTGTTGTGATCGAGCCAGCACGATCATATACTGATTGAACGCATCCACCAAATCATCCGGTCCACGCCCGGTCAAGTCTTGTACCCTTTTCCATTCGCTCGCGTATCGTCTATCCAGTATCTCTCCGGCGCTTTCCACCAGATTCCGAACGTAGTGCTTGTCTTGGCTGTGGGAAAGGTTCAACCCGTGCTGGTACGCCTCGTAGCGCATTAGCTCGTGCAGCAACCGATCGGTAATTAATAGATCTGCCCCATACAGCTTGCTTTGTACGAACGATTGACCATCGTTCAGTAGGTAGTCGAGCTCGAAATCGTCTTCTCGCCAAAGCGACGCCGATGAACTGCCCATCGTCTTTTCTGAACCAATTGTGTAGAAATCGTTCATTCTACTATCGCGCAATCCATTTCCATCCTTCTCACTAGTCTGGCCACCTACACTGATACAGGCCTGCTGTAGGCTCGCGGCGACTTTTACAGAAATAAACGTGTTCAGCTCCAGACCATCTACCTCTATTTGCGATAGTTGCTTTCGCAGATCTAAAAACGCTTCCGATGTGCAGTTGAACATGTCAGGGGCACCCCATCCACTTTGTACCTGATCGCAGCGTCTAGTACCTTTGCCTCGAGCCGGGGCAGGGCAGTTTTCGACCGCTAGCTCTCCAAACGCTGTCCGAGGCCACCACAAACCAGCTGAGTGTGACTTGGGACAACCGTCGTAGACGACCTCGCACCCGTTTAGGGTGACTTCCGCGTACGGATTGGAGCACGAATCGCATCGCCTGCCGATGACTCCTTCGCGACATTCGCACTGTCCCGAGCTGTTGCAGGATTTGCCATACGATCCCACCGTATAACATTCACAGGGCAAGCAAACCGTATCATTCACCGGTTGATAGTGGTTCTCCCGACAGTAACACTGGCCTGTGCTTTTGTCGCAGTTTGGATGGTACCCTTGTTTAACGTTGCATTTGCACGGTCCACAGCTACGTTCGCCCCACCACCCGGCAGGGCATGGTTGTTGCACGGTGTTCTCACAGTACTCTCCGGAGCTTAAGCTGCTATTGCACTCGCATCGGTAACCCTTGATGTTGACCGTATCCGCCCGACAGATGCCGTTATCGGAACACGGTTTTACTGTGCACACTGGTTTGCACTCACCGCCAACAAATCCATGCAAACACTCACAATACGCTTCATCCCAGTTGCTCACACAAACGGACTCTTCCGGGCAACCCTCCGGACATTTTGCATTGGAAGCACATCCGTCAAGCACGTTCTCACGCACTGTTGGGCGCTTCAAAACGGATTGTACTCCGCCGACACGCACATCTTGAATGCATCCTTCAAAGTTTTCCGATGGCCCTCCGTAGTGCTGCCCGATCGTGCCTTCCAATCCACCGATCACAATTCTACCGACGTACAGACCCTGAATCTTTTGTGTCACGGGTAGCACGCCGCTTCGCTGACCGTAGTCTACCGTGAGCGAGACCTCGGTGCCCATCCATTTAATTTCCACCCGATGCCAGCGCCCATCGGCCAGATCCGCACCAGCCAGTTGCAACGGCTCACCGTTGTACAGGTATTGCAGGATGCCATCTCGCAGCGAAACAACGGCGGAGCTGTTCTGCCCTACTTGTATCTCCATCACGAACGAATCGCGTTTACGGGTCCGCAGTGAAAATGCAGTCAGCCAGGGCAGTTGAATCGGACGCAGCAAAGGATTGAAGCTTAATATGCCATCGCCATGAAAGCGCCACGGTAACGCAACGGACTCCTGGCATGCGTTACCAGTGAAACCGTCCGGACAGTCGCACTCCCACCCTTCTCCCCAGCCTTCACGACAGGTGCCACCATTGAAGCAAGGCTCCGAAGCACATGATGCTGCCTTCTGCGGACAGCCAGCCACAGTACCGTTGTCGGCAATGTACGCCCCCAGATCCACATACCGCTGATCGATGTACAGGTCCGAGATGCAACCGACAAAGCTGTGCGAGCGTATCTGAAAGTAGGCTGGAATTTTCGGCAACCCGCCGATCTGCAGAGGGCCAGTTAGGTCGAAAAATCGATGGCACGGTTCCACAAGCGAAGCACATCTTCGGTCCAGCACGAGAGTCGTTTGATTCGCACAATTCCACCGCTCGCCAAGGCCTGCCAGTGCCGTAGCAGTGTCACAGTTGTCCAGTGAAAGCAACACGGTGCGGTTGAAGTACTTCACCTC
Source organism: Anopheles arabiensis (assembly GCF_016920715.1). Taxonomy (NCBI): domain Eukaryota; kingdom Metazoa; phylum Arthropoda; class Insecta; order Diptera; family Culicidae; genus Anopheles; species Anopheles arabiensis. Next base: position 65,439,520 of record NC_053517.1, on the reverse strand, counting down.
CACTGTGTGCCAATTGCCATCCGACACCTTGCGCTGCTGGTTAACCGTCACTGTTTCCACCTTGTCGCCTAGCGAGAAGGAAAATACCACTTTTCCGTTGATGATTTCGAGAGCAATGAAATCATGCTGCTCGTTATAGCGACCATTGTACAGCAGGAGCCCACTGTCGCGTACGGTCGCAAACTTCAGCCGTATATTGAACCGGTGCCGTTGCCTCATCCCTGGGAACGTGAGGAACGAATTTCTCGTAAACGATCGCGACATCAGCTCGCACGTTTTCGTGTACGGTGGCCAATGTCCGCCTTGCCCGCTGGTAAGACAACTATAACCATCGCCACAAACCTCTGATATGCACGGTTTCAAGCCGGCTATCGACGTTTCACAATTAACCCCAGTGTATTGCTCGGTACAGACGCACGAGTATCCTCCTTCTCTGCGCATACAACTTCCGCCATTCTGGCAAGGATCCGAGTAGCACAGGTCGACCTCCGTATCGCACAAATAGTGTTCCCTACTGCCGGTGAATCCTTCCGGACATTTGCAGGCAAACGTGTTGACGGGATGGATCGGACGAAACAGAACCGTGTCGCTGTGTATGAACCCAGACGCATTGCCAAACTTCAACACAGACAGACATTGTTCGTAGTTTAGGCATGGCTCCCGTACGCACAGATTATCATCAAACGGTAGCACACGCACCGTCGCCAGCCGTGCCAGTATGGCTCGGTTTAGGTAAATCCGTTCCTGTAGATACTGTGAACTGTAGTACTCTTCGAACGCCACATCCGGTCTGCGTGCAGAGAAGCTAACGTTCAGTATCTTTCCGCTTACGTCGATGTCCTCTTGTATTGAAAACAAAAAGATGTTCTCCTTGGGACACGGTATAATTGCAGCCAGCCCATCGAGGAAGAAGCTTAGCAGCGGCGATAAAAATGCTTCCTCCGTCATCTCGTCCAGTCGTACCGTTACCGAGTTGAACAACATGTCCTCCGTTATCAGGCGCACAATCAATTGCATGATTGCTTTTGCCTCATTGATTCCGTCCGTTACCGATACCTCCATGGTTGCAAATTTCGGTACATTCGTGTTGAGTTGCGGACTCAATGTTAACCCACCGGTGGAGCTGTTCAATCTTAGCAGGTTTGCATTATTTCCCGAAAGGATTCGGTACGTCAACTTGTCCGTTACGTCTGCATCGAACGCTGGAATACGCCCAATAACTCCACTCGGAAAACAGTCCCGGAAGTTGTTGAAAATCACTTGAAAGTCGCGTAATACGGGAGCATTGTCATTGACATCCGTCACCAGAATCTCTACATAAACGTCGTTCCGAAGCGGTGGACTAGCTGCTCGTATGATTAGCTCGAACCGTTTGCGTGGCGATTCATAATCCAGCTCCGTCATTGTTAGTAGCTGCGCTCGATCCGAACCTGGTCGTGTAACGAGCGAAAACGAGTTCGAATCATCTCCTCCAATAATCGAATAGTGTACGATCGCGTTCACACCTTCGTCGGGATCGTGGGCGTAAATCTCCCCGACCACGGAACCCACTGGACTGTTTTCCGGCACATACAGCGTCAGCTTATCGGATGCAAATGTCGGCGGAGAATCATTCACATCGTCCAGCCGGATCTGCACTTCAACGCTACTGCTCATTGTGGGCGTACCTTTGTCACTAGCGATGGCAGTCAGGTGGTACACCGGAATGCTTTCACGATCGAGCCCTTTATTGGTGCGTATCACGCCCGAGATGGGATCTACCACAAATGAACCTTCGTCCATGTCCTTCTGACCGAGCGCATACTTTACGCGCCCATTAAGCCCCATATCCAGATCGGTAGCTGCAATCTGTACCACCGACGTTCCGATTAATGCGTCCTCGGGAATCGTCGCTTGATACAACGGAACTTTAAACACCGGCGCATTATCGTTCACGTCCGTCACGCTGATTTCGACATCCGTTGTATCGCTCAGGGACGGGTTGCCCCCGTCCTTTGCCGTTACGGTCAAAAGGTATCCGCTCGTACTCTCCCGATCCAGTTTAGCGTTCGTTATGATTGCGCCCGTTTGTGCGTTAATGGTGAACGGTTCGTTCGCTCCGAGTCCATTCACTGACTCATCGTTCAGTAGGTATGTTATTTGTGCGTTGATACCTACATCACTATCAGATGCAGACACTACCAGCACGGTTGTACCGATGGGTGCATCCTCAAAAACGGAAGCACTGTAGGGGGCGTTCTCGAAAACGGGAGCAAAATTGTTAGCATCCGTGATGTTTATATTCACTATCGCAGTATCCGTCCGCTGGCCACTGTCGGTGGCAGTGATGGTAAGCGCAAATCTTCGCTCTTGCTTATAATCCAACGGCTGTGCAATGGTTATCAGTCCCCGACCGTTTTGCGACGTTATTGCAAACCGACCGCGCGTATTGCCGGCCGTGATTTCATAATGCAACCGTGAATCTTCGTCAGGATCGGTGGCAGTCACTGTCGTTACCGGTGTACCTGGCGGTTGATCCTCCGCCAACATCGCTTCGTAGTACTTGGGGCTAAATGTCGGATCGTTATCATTCACGTCCTGGATCGTCACTATCACTGACGTGCTGGCCGATTTCGGAGGGATTCCACCATCGACCGCAACCACCTGAAAGCTGTACCGGCTTTGCTCTTCGCGATCCAGCGCCTTGGTCGTGTGAATCCAGCCAGTGCGTGGATCTACAGCTAGTGGCATCCCATCGTCGCGGTTCTGTATACTGTACGTTATCTCCGAATTCGCTCCTTCGTCGGAATCGTATGCCTGCACGCGTACGATGTTATAGCCCACGGGTACACTCTCAAGCACCGCCTCTTGGAACTGGGAGGTATAAAAACGTGGTGCATTGTCGTTCGCATCAAGTACGTTCACCAGTAGCTGTGTTGTGTTTGAGCGTGAAGGACTTCCTCCGTCTTGAGCACGAATCACCAGCCGATAGCTCCTGACATTTTCGTAGTCCAACGGTTTCACCAGAGACACATCACCACTCATCGAGTCAATGGAAAACTGTGATTGCGTATTTCCACCGATTATGGCATAGCTGTACAGAATGAAGCGTGCGCATGGAACATGAAAAGAAAAGTACATGAAAGTAATTAGCTGCGTCTGACTGAGGACACTTGGCTAGTGGCTGACATCAGCAATAGAATTGATTAGCAAGCAAACGAGAGACTTGAGAGGGAATTGGTTTTCGATGATTGAAATGGAATCGTTATTGCAAAATTTAACTTTTCTGTTATGCCAGTTTTATAGGCAATATCTTTTAAAAAGAATTAGAAAAATGATTAGTTTTAAAAAAAGGTTTAAGTTAATTTATACATGAAAATACAAAATATTGAAAGTAACTTATAACTGATGACAATATTAAATATACAATATTAAACAGATTTTTTAGCCTAATTGAAGAATATACTCACCGAATTGCAGCATTATTTCCCTGATCCGCATCCGACGCTTGTATATGGGCAATCACATTATTTTCGTTTGCCCACTGATCTTCACGCACCTGCACCGTGTACGTTCGCTCACTAAACTGCGGATAGTTGTCGTTGTCGTCTAAAATTTTCACCAAAACCGTCGTGGTGGCCGATTTGCGTTCCGATTGTGGCGTTGCCATATCGGTTGCAGTTACCATAATCGTGTACATTCCCGACACTTCGCGATCTAATGCACTTCTTGTCGATATTGTACCACTGCGCGCATCAATGCGGAACTTTTGTGAACTGCCGTTATTATCGCCCTCCACTGGATTGCCCTCGTTGCTACCGTTGGCCGCTGTCCCCGATTGTTCCTGGTTCTCGCCGAGGATACTTGTGATGGCATACTCGATGTCAGCATTTTTGCCTATATCCTGATCCGTCGCGCGTATTGTAATGACGGTTGAGCCAACGCTCACTCCCTCGCGCACTGTAGCATGGAATTGTTCTGCCTCGAACGTTGGTGTATGATCGTTGCAGTCGAGCACATTAACCTGCAGCGTGGTGGTGCCGGAACGAGGAGGAAAACTGTCATCCGTTGCTATCACCCGAAAGTAGTGTACGTCCATTAGCTCACGGTCGAGGGTGGAGGAGGTTGTCACCACACCAGTGCGCGAGTCAACCTTGAACATTGCCTGGGATCGTGAGTCCAGCAACGAAACGAGTGAATACACCACTGGCGAGTCTTCCGGATCACGCGCGCGCACCGTAATGACATTTGCGCCGGGCGGTTGCTCCTCCAGTACCGAGGCCACGTACAATGCCTGCTCGAAATAGGGACTTTGATTTCTCAACTCTCGTCGCACGCGCTTTGCTATATCGGTATCATTTAGCTCCTGGTGGTGGTATACGATCTTTAGGCGATGATCGGCATCTATGATATCCTTCCGATCGCATCGCACATTGTACGTTATAATCACCTTCCATAGAGTTTCCGGTATGCACAGATCTCCAGTAGCGATCAAATCGCCTGTGCGAGTCTCAATCTCAAATCGCTCATCGTTCACATCTAGGTAACGAACCGTACAGTGATGTAGTACCGTTTTCGGCAAAAATGCACCAATCGAGTTAATATACTGTGACTTCTTTAGGCAAATGTGCTTCCACTTGTCAGTGGTGTGAATGGCATACGATGCGTACGTTTCGGAGATCCACTGCTTGGCGTCGGCAATTTTGCGATGTATTCGATCGGCCGGTAGATCCCTTATTTCACGGCGCTTTCGCGTGATTATGCCGTGTCGATATTCATTCTCAAGCACGGTATCGAACAGGATGTCACCTTCGCGAAAGGTCGTGTAGTTAGTGACACTCGTAGCCGCCAACCACGGATATTCGGAACGATAGTAATGGAACCGATCGCCCAAGTACTCGCCGTACATGCGTTGCTCGTACTCTTCAGCATCATCGTCTTCCCGCACTGGCAGCGGAGTATCCTTCGCGGTTGCTAAGCGATACACTGCTTCTCGTCTGTGTCGCTGGTGATGATGATATCCGGTATCATCCTCCTCAAAGAGCTTACGAAAACTAGCCGCAACCGCTTCGTCCTCGTCGGAGCAATTGCGCCCAACGATGAATATCCTTATCGGTAAACTGTAATAGTCTATACTACGCAGTCTGTTCGAGGTAGAATCGACGTAAAACGTAAATAGTGTAGGATAGTAGATGCCATCACATTTGAGCTTTCGCTTCAAGCTCACTTGCCCATTGTCCGGATCCACCCGGAGCAGATGGTGCACGTAGTGGGCAGATTTATGGGCATTGATTTTGTACTGCCGTTCCGATCCAAGTTTGTAAACGGAAGAGTTAAACAGTATCTTCCCTGGTTCGTCGTCTTCACTTGCTATTATCATATATCCATTGCAGGTGCTACAAAGCAACAGAAGCTGCAAAAGCACCGCTATCAGAGCAAGCCTTGCCGCCAGAGTGCACCGTGGCACGTTCATGGCGAATTGTTTCCGGCACTACCGTTTGTTGTTCCGCGTATCCAGCCTAAGTTTTGTTCACTAGCGTTCTACACTGCCGGACATGGTAGACGATCTGTGGAGAAAAGAGAATCCCACACAATCGGTCAACAAATGCACGCCACTAACACCAACCGAAAGAATCCGCTATACCGAACTAATAATTAACAACAACCACTAGCACAGCGCACACCCTACGGAAACTTTTTCCAACCCTATGGTAACGAACGAAACGTAGCCTTACGCACGAACCGTACACAACGCACGGCGATTGGTCGCGTATTAAATGCACCCCTAGCAGTAAAGCGCTTTTCTTCTCCGTACGCCCCGAAAACAGGATGAATCATCAACGCAAGCGGCGGCGTTTTCCCTAACATGCCGCTGACCCGAGGGAAATATCGATTTTCCCCCATTTCTTGTGTACGGCAGACAGCCGACAAGGATATACAGAGAATTCGCTCTCCCGGTGCCGTTACGTTCCGAGAAATCGGTAAGAACGTTAGACAAGCAATACACGCAGGGCTCTCGCTCACCCCATTGGCGAGTGTAAATTATACATACAGAAGAAGGTGGTACACAGTTTGCCTGTTCTTTGGTTTATCAAGGGCTTGATATACATATAATACGCCAATCCATCGTTCGCTTGCGAAATGCAGAAACATTTCCCCACATAGCGTGCAAGCATTACGGGTTGGGGGGCTTTCGGGGCAGCGTACACGCGAAGTTTGCTTTTAAATAAAGTAATCTCACAGAGAAACGACATTTTTGCACATGTGAACTCTGAACTAGGGGAACGGTATCCCTCCAAACAAAAAACTACACACATCGGTATTTTTAACGCAAGATTTAAGGTGCTTTTAAAAATATTATTACTACAAAAATGGAGCAACCGAGTAAGTTTTTGTCTTAAGAGCAGTACTTTCGCAAGGAATAGTTAATGTTTTACTGTTTATAGAAGATTTCTTAATTTGTTTATAGAACAAGCCCATAACAAGCCTTTAACAAAACGACAAGCAGCATGACAGCACTATTTCACAGCCGCGTTCGATTCCGGTTTTCAATAAAATGCATTTAAGTATCATAAAACAGGGTTTAAATAACTCACACCCCGTCTACACGCATTCCACAATTCGGTAGCAAACAAACCAATTTGAGCCCATCTTCATTATCATAGCATTTCCTGTGCCAAGACCAACCGCCCTACATTTTCCCGCTACTCTCCAGCGAGCGCTGAAAAATGCTTATCTCAAACAGGTTATCCACGATCCAGCCGCACAGCATCTTTCACCCTAGGCATGCTGCGAAAGGAAAATATGCTTGCGTAAGCAAAATCACGCGAGAACTTCGCGCTTCGGGTTGCGGAGAGCAGAAAGCAGCTTCACGAGCCTACAGCATCATGCCAGCGCGCTCGCGTATGTTGGCTACAGCATACGCAGCACCGTACGCTTGATCTCCTCGTGCAGCACCTCCTAATGCCAGCCAGCCAGCCAGCCAGACATACACACACGGCAAACTCAATCTAGCGGTAAACTGTCAATGACCGTCGCCACTTCTTTCTTTAACCACTTTTTGTTGGGGTCGTCTTGAGCAACACATACGCGGGGGGATGTCTTGCGGATCTGGCTTAACACTATCTCCAGAGAAGCATGTGTGCGAGGGTTTGTATGTGTGTGTGCCAATCTCACTGCACAAATAAGGGTGGCGGTGGGGGGGGGGATGTGTGCATGGTCCATCAAGAGATGTGGCGTTTCTACCCCGTCCTGCTTTCGGGAATTCATTCATTGAATATCGTTCTCCACAATTCGCTCACTACGGCGTAGGTTCACACGGTTGAGTGTTTAATGGAGGCTCCAGGCGCACGTTGATCTTGAACAATTATTTAAATCTTTCCATCCCTTTTCAATGAATTCTCACAAAATACACTTCCAAAGAACACACCTTTAAATAAAAAAAACATACACACACTATACAACTTAAAGGATACACCGCACCGACAAGTGCAATTTCATGAACCACTGTACGCAGGAAACACACGCATTCTTATGTTTTCTCTCGCCCCTTTTCTTTGCCACCTTTATTGCACATACTCCAGTTTCGTTTTGTATCGCTCTTCTCGTTGGCTTTCAAATAAAGGTAACACAAACACCGGGAGTCACGCACACCACCACACACCCATACACACCAAGGAACGCTACCTTCGCAAACAAATCTCTCCCTCTCCTTTTTTTTCGGGAAACAGGTTCAAACACTGCACACTGCATGAACGGAATACTGAATTTACTGCCCAAAAACTTACTTTTCCGAAGCAACCCTTTATCACTGGTTCTTCTTAAACCTTTCGCGCACACTTTACAACTTGATTTGAGAGTTAAAAGTTAGGATTTCATTTATTTTACTCCATTTAAATGCTACTCTACGACGACCGCCCTCCTGCTCGCCTGCACTGTGCTCGAACTATGCTGAACTGCTCGAATTTCGTGCAGCCTGCTAGGCACATGAATCGCGCACGTGGATATATTGGTTGACATATCGCGTAAATGGAATTGGCTTTGCGTAGAATTATGTTGATAAAATTTAATTTATGTTAATGCAGAGCATAAGATAGCTGAAAAAAGTGGAATCCCTTTTGCGTAATTTTTTGCTGAACGTGAAACAGAACATTGCCTCTTTTCAGTGTTTGATTTTTAATATTTTTTTTTCGTTGGTATTCTGTATTCCTCATATCCGTGTGGTCCATTATAATATTTATGTTTTTAAATTTCATGGGACATTAAGAAAAAATCGTGCCAATACGAATACAAAAATTCCATATTGGTCAAGCAATCACAGTTCCACCAGTGAGCTAGTAGAGTAACGCGTTACTTAAAGGGGTCTAGTAGTATGTTCTTCGCATATTACGCGTCCCACGTTACACCATAAGAGAGTGACGAATACGCGTCGTAGCGGATCAAATTCATATTTTCTCCATCACTATCACTAACCTGATTTTTTCGTTATGAAAGTTTAATGCATAAGTTGCGCAAAACAAAACAAAAGAAAATGTTAAAGCTCTCTCTCTCTCTCTCTCTCTCTCTCTCTCTCTTTTTCTCTCTTTCTTTCTTTCCCTCTCTCCCTCTCTCTCTTTTTCTTTCTCTCCCTCTCTCTCTCTCTCTCTCTCTCTCTCTCTCTCTCTCTCGTATTTCCCTGAATAAAACGATGGAAGATATCCACCCTTGTGTTCGTTACGTTAGTTATGGATCATCCCTTACAATTAAACGCGTTTGTTACAACTTCGATAATTCGTTTTAAAACGATAATGTCTACGTGTTTCATCTGAAATGAAGCTATTGGCATTGTACAAAGTGGTTCGCATTTAACAGCATTTCATTCCTTTCTTTCAATTTATGATTCTAGCATTCACACAACTTATTTGTAGCCATTTCGATTCGCAAGTGATTGTTTATTGCAACATGAAGTAAACGGCAACTAAACATTTCCTACTAGCAAACTCCCAACACACACGAGAGGGTATTCTCATTGAAGAAGGTTCCTTCTGGGCATTGTAGATGCGTTGCGACCAGCTCCGCGTTACAGCTGTAGTAGTACCGACAGTGGGCAGGATCAGCAAACAACCCCGGGCGTACGCATTCGTAAGGAACTATCGTACCGGGTGGCATGTTGGACCAGTCACGCTGCACACACTGTCCTTCGACGAACATTTGATTGGCCGGGCAGCGGTATAACCGTGGGCGCAGTAGACGATTTCCTTGTACCGTTTCCGCTGCACAGATGTAGTAGATGTTGTTATTTCCCGGCCAGGCCGCCATTTGTCCCACGAAGCTGCAGTTGAATTGTGGCGTTAGGCAGACGGTATCGTTCAGCGGTAGGGAGCAATCCCCACTTGCTGGTGAAAAGGCCGCCCCTCCACAGTCCATATTAATCGCAACTGGATTGTTGCCGTTCAGGAAGCACATGTGGTACTGCCGACAATTGAACGGATCCGGAAACACGCCGGGCGTGTTACACTCAAAGCCACCTCCCCCGGTCGGATTGCACGACCCAATGCTGGTAGAGCATCCTCCCTCGAACTCGTTACAGTACAGGCCCTCGTCCGCATTGCAGGCTTCGACCAGAGACGGTTCCCACACCGAGCCTATCTTAACGCAAACGGCCACCGTGTTGCAGTTGGCGCAAATTATACCGGGCGCTTGGCGGTCGGCACATGATGAAGTTTGAAATTGTGTCACCGACACTACATGGCTTCCACCGGTGGCACTAACCAAATACTAAAATTATAAGTTGAGAATGAAGAATTATTTGAAGAATTAAATCAAGCAAACACTAAATTATGGGTTCAATTTCAGCAATAAATTAGTCGTATACTACAACGTATACACACCAAATTACTACTGCAATTCATGCTGTATTCACTTGATTCACTTCTTATTAACGATGTCCACAAAAAAAACTTTTTCTGTCGGTGTTTTATACCAGTTACCCTTTCTTGGAAATGGTTTTGATTACCGATAGTGTTTAGTGCATATAATGTTGCTGATGTAAGATTGCATCACGACTTTGGTACAATAGACGGCAAAGTTTGTATCCCGATCCTACATGTTAGACGTACCACTACAAATAAAGCCAATCGCACCGGCAGAGTTAACATTTTACAATGTTGTAACCCTTTTTACACAAAATACCAACTGCCCAAATGTAACCGCTACAGGGCAACAACAGCTGCAAGTGATAGGACACGTGGGCGAAAGTACTGGAACGAGTATGGAACTAAAAATGAAAGTATATCGCCAATAAGTTTTTCTTTTATACTGCATCATTTCTATCTCCTCGAGTGAAACAGATAAAAAAACAGCCTGATAAAATCATGTACTGCTCCGCCTGGAAGCAATGTTTCTGATGCAGAGGGAATTCTTTAACGGTTCGTACTTTATCACACTCGCACGATCACGCAACCAGACTAGCAAGAGGAACACCAAAAAGGTTACCATTATCAGTACATTTTGTACCTTTGTTACAATCAGTTCACGGGTTCAGCTTGGAATGGAAAAATAATGTAATGTATTGGAAGATTTTTAGGAAAGACCGTAAAATGGGGGATTTTTGCTTTCCAATTGCTCAATGTTGATTTTGTGCCTGTGCCTTAATGTCATAAACCTGTACTCCACCAGTCTATTTGCTTTTTTAGTTCTATCATTTTGAGTTTGGTGTGGTGGGTGATCTAAAGAGTTGCCATTTCTCTTTGACCATTTCCATGCCCTCCAAACAGGAACCTAGAAACGTTGTGGGTCATGTTTCCGGTCCCGGTTTCAGCATTTGTAATGGAAAAGAAAGCAAAACAAACACGCAATTGTTGGAGTTGTGTCCCAGTTAATCATTGTTTCCACACATTATCTCAGCTTGTTAACATTTCTCGTAAAATGTGTTATCTTTTGCTAATTTTATTTACAAATTTTACTTACCTGCTCCTCAAAAATTAGGCTTTGGTGTGATCTATTCAGATTCTTGAGGCTTATTAGAACATAATATAATACAGTATAAATTATCAAAACAATGTGTATTGTAAATAAAAAAAAACCCATTATTAAGTTGAAGGAAAATCAAGCTTTATCTCTTAAATGTAGGACTTTTTATTTATCCTCTTCTGCTTTTTTTTTGTTTGCTTCACTAACGGCTAAATTTGTGCCAGCAAAGATATTGAACAAACGAAAACTAAAAACATAATTCAAATGTTTAATAAAAACCGCAAAACGAATGATCCTGGTTGCGAAATTAACACATTTGCACGCGCACGCTAGAGGGCCGTTGTTGAAAACATTCGGTTCACATGTACGCAACTGAAATGTAATTTTGATTATACTCTTTTTCTTTTTTCCTCTCCAATTGCATGCCCACTCCCCCACAATTACACACTCAATCGATTCAAAGCATTTCTCTTTACGATAAGCAGCCATGTATGCAGTAACGCTAGAAGTTATAATAAATATGTTCTGGCCGATGTATTTTTACGGGATGCTTTTGTTCACTCCGATCAGTTTGTAAATAATATCTAAGCATCGAAATACGTTTCGCTTTTTCTCGTGGCATTATTGGTGTCCCCCACACACGTACACACACAGCTGCATACAAGTTTTAATAGGAAAAAAATAAGCACAAGGAACGTGTGAACTACAAGGATATACATTTATATGCGCGCTCACTTACAAAAAAGCAGTCATTGTGGATCTCTTATTTTCATTGCACACACACACACAAACGCTGCACAAAATACATTTCTCGATGCATAATTGGATGTACTGCGCTACCATCATCGGTGGTCTCTTTCCCCACTATGGTTTGGTCGGCCAGCTCGTCCACGAACCTTTTTAATGCCATCACCCCCCCGAGTAATAAACAACACACACTCACACGTTCACAAAATGCGTTAGTTTCATCTATTAGGGATTTAATTTCATTTGTAAATATCCTACATACTGAAGGGTTCATAAGAAAAGCACTATGGAAAGATTATACAACACCCAAGCGCTGTGTATTGTTTTTTGCTTTCCCCGGGGAAGGAAAATCAAACGTAATCGTTTTGCGTGTAAATGTTGCGGCCCTTGTGTGTATCTACACTTCATGCGACAGAGGACCCCCTTCAATTTGTAATCCTGCCACTTATTCGGGTTTTATGCTTTCATCGGATAAATTCCATATTATACATTTAAACCGACTCGAAAAGCGTTCAGGTAGGGAAAGATACATTGTTTCCTTCAGTTTTAAATTAAAAAAGAAATCATTTGCGACATGTACGAAAAACTAAATAAACAAATCATTATTTGTAACATAAGAAAAATAGTCCATTTTCAAGCAAATAGAGCAAACGACTCCGCTCGCACGCATGCCACACAATGTCATAAATAGGTGCAAACGGTTGAAGATAAATTGCGAAAGCGCACCTGGTGCAGCAGATAGGAAATTGTAATGTTAGCAATTTAGGCAAGGATTAACACTATTCTTGCTTCAAACAACTGTCACGAAGCCTTCACATTCCGGTTTAGAGCGTCATGCGATAACGCAACCAGCATGATGTTACTATACACACAGTCGTGTGTATATTCACGCCCGAGGATAATAGCACGCAATAAGGACACTCACATTAACTCACATTAACGAAGAGAATAAAGAAAAAGGACAGTTCATCGGTAGTAAGAAGCTATTTATGCAATCAGAGTATGCAATGCAAATGCATCATCCACGTTCTAATTCTCCACTTTCAACAACTTGAGGGATATCCTGTTCAACTGACTTTTAGCTATAAATGTAACGTCTTGTTCGTTATGATTTTCATTTCTATCACGCCCCTTCCAAGTTTTCGTCTCATTGCAAACGTTTCTTTCGTTTTCTCACGCGCACACACACACACACAGCTTGTTTGAAGGGTGACAATGATGCAGTATTGCGTCGCATATTGCAGCGCCGATAAAGATGCAAATTGTAGGAAGCTATTAGCGGGGTGTTTTTGATTTTATAATAAAACCTTAGTTTTCGCGAATTTTTCGTCTTTCTCGAATCCCTCCATGTTTTTTCTCGTTATTTTTTTTTTCTTCTTCTTCAGTATATCAACTTCGATTTATCGTACTTCTTTGCTTTCGTCATTCATTTACGATGAATAAGCTGGCATGTTTCTTTTTTCCGGTCATTGTTTAATATTATGAATAGCTCATTGTCCACTGTTATGTGATTTCATTGCCACTGACAATGGGAAAAAATTCAATGGATCTGTGTTCGGACTGATTTTAGGCTAGATCAGTGACTACATTTCAGTTAATGAGTAATGTTGTAGTAGTTAAATAAAAAAGAAAAAAAAACCTCGTACATCATTTCGGCGATTGCATGTTCGCATTAACATTTTACGGCAGGATGATAAACAGATGAGCAGAGCAGTTGACGAAAGCCATTGGTTTTCCGGTTGCATTGACATTAATATCCAATAATTGAATTATTTGATAGTATTGCCACACCGATTCAATGCCGACCCTTACTAAATAACAAAACAGTATGTGCGATTTGTCATTTTTTGTACCCTTGGTTGACTCGCGATGTTCTTATTCATTGCCCAAAAAAAAAAACATAAATATGTAACTAAATCCTGCAAACTGCGTCGATACATAAATAGTATTAATATTCACTTACGTTTGCTAACTCAAAATCTGTATACTTTTAATCAGCACTTGTCCATACATTTTACACTGTCTCCTTGGCTAGAGTTTAACTGTTTTATCTGTTTAAATCATCATTCGTTACGATCATCGAATTACTTAGCGTCAGCGGTATTTTCGCATTATAAATCCTAGGGTCAAGGAGAATAGGCTTCAACAAACAATACGGGAATATAAAATGTAAACAATAAACTCAAGAAAACAAAATACAATTTGTTTTCTTTTGAAAAAACTTACATACTACAAGGGTATAATAATGGGCATTTGTATCGAGTCGAGCGGGGTTCGGCTCACGTTCAGGAAATCGTGTGATGGATGCATCTGCTCCTTGTTCTAATTTGACAAGCGAGGGTACGCCCGCTGCTGTACTTCCAATTGATTAGGAAAAAGGTTTGCTGAAAAAATCTATCCTGCTGCCTGCATAGTGATGTTGGTCGAGTGTGTTTAGGACTCAACGCGTTTCTTGTCCTTTCGCTTTTTCAAGAACGACGGAGTTCGCAATCCTTTCTTCTTCTTTTTGTCCTTCTTGGGGGATCCATCGGTTGAAATATCCTGCAACTCAGAAGGAAGGCACATTTTTAGAATATCGAATGCACGAATCTAATCGTCGTGATTATGACTAAGCCAATGTTTAGCTTGCCTCTCTTACCTCTTTGCTGCTGTGGGAAAATGTGCTCATGTGTGCATCGGATTGTTCGCCATTTTGTACTTGTTCGCCTGGGACAAAAATTGTTGAAAATTGTCATGATAAATTGCATAGTTTTTTTTTAATTCTAACACGGCACACTTTTGAAAAAAGCTAAATTATATCAACAAAAACACAAAACATGCTTCTACTAATCATCGCATTCAGAAATATTAATTCTCTTATTGTTGTTCTCTCCCATAGTCTCGACGATCGTTGTAAATGACTCCTGTAACTCTTTCATGTCATGCTCCATCTTACAGAACACTCTGTTAATTATTCCGACGGTGATAAAGACATCGATTGCCGTAAGCTTTTCATGCTCTGAGTCAGTGTTTTCTACCATATTGTATTCCTGTACTGACCAGTTATTTTCCACGAACAGTGTACTATAATTCACGCCGGCAGCATTGTTATTACAGTCTGTTCTATAATGCCAATTTCGTAATGCACCAATTTCGTGAGAGTTCCGAAACGTCGGGTAACGAATATTTTCGCCATACGCTTCTGGTGAATCGGTAAATCTGGGCATGCGCCATATAGCGCATTCGTCTGTTAAACGCCAAATAGGCACCGCAAGTTCATACGAAAGCTGTGTTAAGGGATTGTTTCTATTCGCACAATGGAAATGATGCACTTTTGCCATATTTGTGGCTACACGAAATCCATTGTAATTATTTGTCCTAAATGTGGGATATACGGCACCTAGATCTAAAACATCATAATATAGGATTGTTTTTTTCGAGTTCGTTGTTCAAACAATTTTTGTTTAAACATGTTTAGGAGAAAAAGAACAAAAATGTTAGTTTCATTCATTTTTAAATAAAAAAAACATTGAAATACATACATGTACCATACACGAAGTATAGTCACTAAAAACCGTCCACCACCACATTGACAGCAACCAATCTGGTGTGCCCGGACAATGGAAAATTACTCTTACAACATGATATTTTCTACCGTGAACATAACCACCATGCATTTCGAAAATAAACTTGAATTTCCGATGCTTGGAAGTTCAAAGTAGCAAAAGATCACTTAAATCGATTTTTTCTTTACTCACTAGTAGCGCGTTCCTTGCTAATTCATACACCTGAAACTCCACTTTCTGAAGACAAGTTTAGTAAAATATAAAATAACAGATTCTGTTCCAACCAACAAGCAAAACACAACACATAAACATTTCAAACATAAAACAGTTAAGCGATCGATCGATCGCATACCAAAATGGTATTTGTGGTGGTTTTTTCGTACTTACCATCGCTTAGTACCACCTCTGGCTGGCTTGGTTTGGGCGCTTGCTTAGTTTCTATTCTTAGGACGTGATGTTCTACAAAACAACCAAATCGAACGTAAAAAGTGGTTACGGTCACGTTTTTGCTCAACTTTATCTCACAAAAATAAAACAACTTACCTGCTGTTGTGTCTTCCTGCTCCGACTGGCTAGGCGGGCTGACGAGCGAGGCGCCCTTGGCAGGGCCGCTGATCTGCAATGAGCTCAGTGCTTCCGATTCGGAGAAATCAGTGTCCGTGCCTGTAAGCACGTGATGAAGGTCATTGGTTATTTGCATTACGGATGCGTGTATAGAAATGTCAGGGACAGGATAATTTTACTCACCGTCACCATGTCGCTTCTTTTCGACCGTTTTTTTGTATTCGTTCAGCTCGTCGTCAGTTACGGAGTCGAATGGATTTTTCGCGTACGGTGCCTTGTAGACAGTGGCGTTGTGCTGGTAGCCACGTTGAATAATACCCTTAGAAGCGGCACCCATTAGTACTACATGATCTCCAGCGGCCGAAACATTGGCATCTTTCAGCCGGTTTGCCTCATCCCACGAAACTCCTTCCAGAATGTGGGACTGTGGTCCAGCCGATATTTTATCGGCTCGGCGATTATCTTTTATCTATGCACACGATAGTATTGCAAAAGAAAAAGAAATGGATCGAGTATTTTCATAAGCTAACTTATGTTAGAATGTATGTCAAATATCTTACTGCCGTTAGAGTCGCTTACCTGTTGCTGAATTCTTTTGAATTCCCGCGGGTTCGTGTTTGTCGGCACAAACTGATGGGCATGTTCGATTTTAACAGGTGTCGACGAGTGCGTCGGAGACGGTTCGGCGACCCACTGCACGAGTTCAATGCACGATTGATGAAACGATAAAGATGTTAGAAAGGATTGGGTTAGACCAAACTGTACGATATATTATTTATATTTACATTTATAGCTGTAAGATGTAGTGGATAACACGATGCACCACAATGCCATCATCATACAGTGCGGTGAGAAAAACTGAGTGTTGTTTTGTTTTCGAACTAGATTTTCATGTAGAAGCTACAATAAAGCGCCAACGTTTCGAACAACATTTAACAGTTCAAACACAAAAAAACAACAACTTCAGTTTTTGCACAAACCCACCGGCATTGGTTCACACAAGTGGCTAGTGGCCTTTTATTGTTAATAGATTAATGTGCTTGAAGTTAGAGTAACAAGGTTCTTTTTGTAGTGCCGCAAGTTATCCATGTTCTGACACTAGTTACTACTTTCTGTGCTTTGCTAACAACGCTTCACGCTAAATACACTGGGCGTTGAAATGTATGTTATATTTGATTTTGTTAAATTAAAATCCATTTCATTTTGTAAGACGATCAATCGGCTTTTGCTTTGTTTTTTTGTGACAGAGATTAAAGTAAAACCTTTGCAGTTGTTTACGCTGACAACTAATTATATGCATCTAAACACATTCAATGTACGAGTATTAATCTGTGTTGTGTAACTTTTGCACAATGAATATTCTATTGTTTTCACCGTGGAATGTTAGTTACTTTCATTTGTCAGCAATATAACTTGTATCTTCACTAAAAAAGGAATGTTTTTAGACATTGGTAATTGGTGTTTGCGATGAATAAATGTTCCGAATAACATAAATAAAACAAATTAAATAATTCTTTGGTGTGGTTTGACAAAATAACAAAATATTGCAGCTTGTCTCATACCAAATACACCAAATATGTTAAAAATAAAACGCGAATAAAATAAAACATTCTTCGCTGACCGACAGCTTCGTTTTTTGGTTATTCATAAATTGCTAGTATAATTGAAAAAAAAAGCACAACTCCTGTTTTTTGTTTTTTGTTTTGCTGGAATAGCTACAATTAGTTTGTGCATTAGAATGTATAATAATATAACACACGAGCCCTTTTCAACCTTTTCCAAAAGCAAGTAAAATCAAACTACAATTGTTTGTTAGTAGCATTGAGTAAATGTGGTGTAAAGGAGAAGACAAATACGTGCGTAAGGGTTCCAAATCCAACCGACGAATTGCTAAGATCAAACAGTCAAAAGATCAATCTCATGACCGTTAGTTGTTTGGACCGAAGGCGTTATTAGACGAAGCCATTATAAAGTATTTAAAAATCGCTCATTGCTTAGTGTCAAATGCTATTAATAGCTGCATTAGTTTAGGTTTCCTTCAATGGTAACAATCTCTACCTTGGTAATCTTCTTCGGGTCTGGTGTACCAGTTTCTAGCACCTCCACCTTCTGGTACACATTAGGCGAATTCAGCCAACGAGTGCGATCTCCAACCTTACGCGGATCACCCTTACGCCAAATGCTGAAATGTGAGAAGAAAGCAAAAATATTGTTTTTTTTGTTCAAAGTTCATAATAGATCCTGTTACCCTTTTTTCAACATACCCTTGCTTGAACAGCTCCTCTTCTTCGATTAAATAGCCTAATGATGACACAGCTGGTGGTACCTCAATGTCGTTGCGTGGTTTTGGAACATCGCCCTTTATCAACGGATTGCGGAAGATGTAACCGGTACGGAAGCCGGCGTTATCGAGCATTCGCATAAGGGCTTCAAACTCGGAACCCCCAACACGCCACTTCGGGGTCTGAAAACGTTATGGAATTGAATAAAATTGTTAATCATACAAAATCGCCTATCGCATAAGTATCGCGCTGATTTGTAATAGAGATATTGAAAACCTAGTCTGCTCACCTTAGTAAGTTGTCCCTCCTTATTATCCGCCGTTTGAGCTGATGCTGCCTCCTGTCCCTCGCCCGATGGTTTGCGAGCAGCATCGTAGATAGCTTTACGGGTTTCCTCCGGGATCAAAATCAAGTTTTCCAAACCAACAGGCAACAATTTCAACTGAGCTTCGCAGGCATGCACCATATGGGTGACATGATAGAACGCTTCTTCAATAGTTTCTCCACAACACAACGCTCCGTGATTGGAAAGCAGCAATACCTTGGAAACTGGTCCCAGGCTGCGCAACAGTTTATCCTTCTCTTCCGGTTCGTTCAAGGCTTCGGATATAATAACAATCAAAGTCATAGAAGAAAAGAGTGTATCAAAATATACATAAAACCATTAATCGACTGTCAAAATGTCTAATCATTGAAAATCGTATGTAGCTTCATCCAGAGATAACGAAAGATACGAAAAATGCCGAACGACGCATTATTCTTTAATTATTATTTGCAAAGTTTCACTGTATTCATGAAGCGAGAATGTCGAATACAGCCTTCTCTTACGAGGTTTGGTTATGGTATGTTGGTTTGATTTGTGTATATTTTCATATAAACAAGAAAACTGTGTTCTGGTCAAAAACAGCTCAAACAAAAAATATCCGTGTAGTATTTAGCATCAGCAAGGTTCTTACCTCCGGCATACGTGTGGAAGGCTATTTCTCCCAAGAGGGCAGTGTGCTTCGTGAGCGGTTGCAATCCTTGCTTTAATGCCGATATGGCGGTTACGGCACTGTAAGCTACATATATTGCACAACGAATGTCCGGTCTGGCAGCATGTATAACGGAGTGGAGGGTGAACTCTGTGGAATGAATAGGATACAAACATGTTGCAATAACAAAATGGAAAAAGCTCAAACACATTTCCCGAAATTAACAGTCTGCTACTTACGATTATTGTTGATCCCGAAATTAGTAGTGCCATGTTCGACGATCTGCCCCTGCATGTTCACCTTGTTCAGCGAAGAAGCAGTAACCTCATGAAACAGCATACCGTAGGGGTTGACGAGGAACAGTTCCTGGTCGGCATTGAGGCGTGCCGTTATCTGGCACGCGATTCCTTGCGTCCAGCCAAACAGATCCATCAGCCTAAATGTGGCCGCAAGCTTGCAGCGAAGGATCTTTTCCCCCTTTTCGTAACCCATCGACTCTACGCCACGAATGTCGTTGATCGGCACTACGCAATTGGAGCTTTTGAATACGCTACCAATGCGAGCCGCCGGCATGCCCATGATGTCGGAAAGTTGTTGCAGTATCGTCGATGATCCCTCGCGCATCTGACCGTCCACGATTCGTTCCAGTTCCTCTCGGAACAGGCGCGAGTTCATGATTGATTCCACGCGCTTACGTCGTTCCATCTCTCGCATGTCCGCCTCGATGTCGGCCGGGCGCGGCTTCATGCCCTCCTCTTCGGATACCGTTTCCAGCCCTCCATTTGTATGAATTGTTGCCGTTTCGGTTTCGGTTGCCATCCTGCAATGATTTTTTTACCCCCAATATCTATTAGCGATAACATAGCGATACCTTGAATCTTTTGCTTCTTGCGATGCTCCTCTTCTTCGCTGCTCGCGAATGATTAAATATTGACATTTACGATCGCCTACTTGATTTCTGCACTTGGCTAGTTATTAGAGGTGTAGGCCCAGCCCTGGCCCAGCCCTATGGATGATGACTGTTGATTCGGTTTTGTAACTTTGCCCAGTACTCTACTGTCTATTTCTACTCGAGATCAGATTCGATTATCTAGCCGTTTAACGCAATCTGCGACACGATGACACGATTGCGAGAGTTCAAAAGAATCGAACACACAACAAGTGCAAACGACTAACAAACACCAACGCTGCGCCGCGCATACAGACTGTTCCATTGTATGTCGGAGCCACTCTAAACTTGGTAAATATATAGAAATGATGTCATCTCTATCAATCTATGAGCTCTTCGGGTCATTTATGCTCTCGCGCGCCCCCTGTTTATTGCTGCATTTTTTTATGTTCCATTCAATCTCGTCACCCCGCTACGGCGAACTGCACGCACACACACAGGCAGGCGCGCGTTTCCTCTCAATCTTTTTTTTCCCTCACTCGCATACACCGAAATCCACCTCATGACCGCATTCACCCTAAATGTATATGCTCCCACCATCCTCTTTTCCTTATCGATGGGGCATGTATAGCGTGTGACATATATATTATGCATACATAAATCTATACGCCCGCATGCGTACGTATGGGTGCGCAATAGAGAAAATTTGGAATCCTTAAAACAACGCACACACAAAAGCACACGCATGTCGCGTATACACGATTGCGGTGCATAGAGCTTCGTTTCACCCCATCTTGCCCTCTTCAGCACAACACCACTTGGGCGAAGTTGTGCCATTCGTGTTTCTTTTACAGCTAGTCAGCCAAACTTTTCCTCCTCATAATACCCATCATCATCATCATCATCATCATCACCTCATCTTCTTTTTGATTGACCGCAACGACTACACACACGCACACATGAAATGCCGCTCGCACATAAGCCGTTTCCAAATTCGAATGATATCGCACATACAGCGGCACGCCCATCCGCGAGAGCCCCTGACAATTTAGATTCACTTTTTGACCTGAGCCCACTGTTGGATCGGGGACCTATTTTCGGGCATATCTATTCACCAGTCAAACACTGCACATATCAATTGTATTACGCTAGCAGCACCCCAAGAAAGCAGATATATCTTTGTCTAAATATTATTCACCTGTCTGCACTGTTTCCGTTCCCAAATTTTCGTTCAATTTCGCCTCGGCGTCTTCTTTCTCTGAGCACTTGAAAAATTTTCTACCGACGAATGTTGCGGAAATAAGGTTAGCTCATGACGGCCATTTTGACAGATGATGTGTATAAAAATGGTTGCACAATTTAAGATACGAGGTACGTGGTTTAATTCGGACACAGGGTAGTCCGTAAGTATTTTCGGTTGACAAAAAATTACACATGACACTTCGAGAGAGCTTAACCACTTACTAATATAAGAAGTTATTGTGCAAAAGAGCTAAGCCGCTTGGACAATTAAGATACTTTTTTTTCATTAATTAAAAAACTCTTCATGTCAGCGATGATTGATTCTTACAGGGGTTTTCAGGGATAATATGGCGTAACAATTATTGTTGAACAAAAATTAAGTTCGAAAATATCACTAGACCAAATATTTATGACGGTAAAACGCCTGCTCAATTCATTATCTTCTTCTATTTGGCGTAACCTCCTACGTGGACATACCGGCCTACAAAGGCGTTCGAGACTTTATTCATTACAACGTAGCCAGATAGTCAATCCTTGCTACGGGGGGACGGTCCATTCTAGGCTTGAACCCATGACGGGAATGTTATTGAGTCGTTCGAGTTGACGGCTGTACCACGGGACCGCTCCCTGTCAAATTCATGCACACGATTAATCCGCCCCCGGATAATCAACTTTCTACTGTAGTTAAAAAAAGAACAATTGTGTTTGATTAAATTCTGAGATTTATCAAATTATTTTGTATGTACTAGGATTCTTTAATAAAATTAGGAGTTTTTACTGGTTTCAAAACATAATTTTGAATTACAAATTGTAATTTCTAAAATATTGCGTTGAATAATCCTTCTTCCCGATACAAAGATTGTAATGAAATATAGTAAGTCCTTTTTTAAACATTTTTGAAACACCTTTATTGGTACTTGTAAGCTTGATAATGTGTTACACGATCATGCAGACAGCATACATTGTTGTTCCTGCTGTGAGTTATTTCTTGCTTTTCACCGTTCATCTACGCTAGAAACGAGGTTAAGCCTTTTCAAAATACCACAACATAAAGAGAGGCCTGTAATAACAGCTATGGATATTTGATTAACACCATCGATACCACCGATATCAATACTAGGCACAAAGCAATTCATGTCCGAACTCGCCGTGGAAACTATGTGGGTAAAACAAATCGTAAGGAGCTAATCACAATGCAAAAGAAAACTAAACAAGTGCATTTTGTTCATTTTGAGGAAATCATAATGCATAATGTCAACCAGTCTTGCTAAATGTATCTGTACTGTGAACATTTTGTTGAGTACATGTGCAATATCAGGAGTAGCCTTTTGAAAGCAAACGTCGATGCAAGTTATGGAAATAAGCGCGCACTATTCAAAGGATATAAGATTCAGTGAGATGGACAATGGTTCCGCCGGTTTAGGTGTTGTGACTTGTTTCAGCGCCGCAAGCCATCGATTAGCGGAAGCATTCGAGCCGGATTTGAAACGATACGCATGTCCATGGTTGTAGTTTACCAGCTGGAAGAACTCGTCCTGCAGCGGAAGATCCGATTCTTCGGCCGTCCATCCTTCGAGGGGAAATATTTTGGATGGTTCCTTTTTGAAGTTGCTTCGCTCGTTGCTGGAAGATAAATCATGCATTTATATATTTATTTTGTAAATGACACAGAACGAGATATTTCGAAGTCTATTATACCCCTTGAATGTTTTTGGTGGAAAGTATATCATCGTGTTGGACCATATCAACACCCAATACCGCTGCCAGGATGCTACGGTAGGTTTGCGTCCATACTTGAGTACGGTTTTACGTTTCAAGTATCCTTCCACCAAGTTTCCACTCGTTATTGGCTCCAGCTCGACCAACTGCAGGGCCGTCGGATGTTCAGATTCCTGGTCGCTACTGTGACTACCCCCGCTTCCTGTTGCAGCGATACTGTTTGCGCGTTTCGATTCGACATAGGAATCATCGAGCAGGTGTCGCATCTTATTCAATCCATCTGCCACCTTTGCATGACGACTGCTCGATGCCGATGAGGAGCTGCTTGACTGTTCGGAAGATCTAGGATAAAAAATGCTGCGACAAACATCAGAAAAAGGAACATTAAATTAATTTTCCGCACAATATCAGGTAAACAGAACAACTGCTTATCGCCACATCATACTTTGTTCCTAAACTATAGCATTTCCTATGGCCAGGTATGAACTGTCGTGCGCTCGAAACGATAGTTTGGCTAGTGTTTGGTGCGCATGTCGTCGAGTCTGGAGAATCTTTACATTCCGCCAAAGCGATAGTAGTTTTCACGTTGCGGCCAATGCTATCACTCTGTTCTATTTTTGGTTTTAGTAATCGCACAGTACCGCCAGACGACATGGTTGATGCACCGGCGGTAGGTTCCAAGTTGAGAGATTTTCTAAAAAAGAGGTTTTTGGATAATGTTCGATTGATTGGGTTGGTAGCATCAAAAGCAATACATACTTATATTGATCCTCCTCAAATATATTCTGTAGCTCGTCTATATACCGCCGAGACTGTAGGTAACGTAGCGTCGGAGGTACCGGACTGATAAACGTATAGTTCGAACTTTGGTAGCTAGACAACACTCGCAACACGTTGTTCATTTTGGTTTCGCGTGCATAACTCTCCTCTCCCGATTTGTTGGGGTGCATCAAATCGATATAGATAATGTCCGTAAGAAATATCCCTAAGTCCGAAGAAAAACAGTACACAAAAAATAGTAACAATAATCTATCGCTGTTGCTTGTGAAACGAGATTGCTTACCTAGGTATGGTATTCCCGGAAGTTTGAATTGATTTAAACATTTCCGCAATGAGGACCAATTATCGCTTTCATCAAACAGGTGGCTCAACCTATCCAGCTGTTGCTGATCTTTTCGGGACACTAACAACCAACTTTCTTTTAACCGATGAACGCTGGCACTTTTCAGTGCAGATATAACGGCAAACAGTGAGTGAAGATTGTTGATGTCATGTAATTTCTTCGCCACCTAAAACAAAACACAGTATTAAACATAAAGCAATTCCTAATTGCTCTTTCTGCTTCAGGAAGCTGTTCCATTGAAGGCACATGTGTAATGACAGCCAGTAGTTCGTACCTTTATAAAATGACTGATGATCTCGGCCCGATCTTTCGGGCTAACGCCGTTGAGTATTTCCTGTACAGTCCAAAATGTCGTATGATTGAATCGTTTCGTGAATGCTACCACATTGGGCGCTAGGGTATGTTTGTTTTTCTTCGTCCAGCCGCAGCTGGTCAGCTCCTCTGGTTGTATTGCATTAAAAATGGGAAAATCCAAAAGTGTTATCTGAGCGGCCAGCTCAGCCGGTGACACTTGCTGGCAGCTGAATACGATTGAGCCGACGTCACTAATCGTTGTATTCGGCGGTAGACTGTATGATTTTTTGGAATAGCTATGCCAAGGCCTGTAGGATGTAATGTTACGTCAATGATATTTCATTATCTAAACACATCAACACTCTAGCAATCGTGTAAACTGATTGACTTTGCCTATTTACCTAAATGACGACGTTGCTGAACATCCATCGTTGAGACTTTCGATCGAGCCTGCGGTCGCTTTATGGCACAAGTGTTTATCATCGGGTTGGCGATCGCGATGGCGCTCCGGTTTTCGCTTACCGTCTTCGATCAATGGCGTATCGATGCTTCCGTCCAGTGCTTTCTCCGCATGCTGGTTCGGTTGCGAAACGTTTCCATCGGAGGAGGAGAGTTGCTCATATCCATCATCACCATCGCCATCGTACGATTCGTTGTGACCGCCTGTTGACGATAAGCTCCGACCAGTTTTCGTATCTCGACCTACCTTACTTTTGCACGTGTGTCTGTCGGCGAGATCACGCGGTATTTCAGAATAGCGCATCATTCGACAACGTACGCAGGCGAGATGCAATTTAGCATCGTATTTTGGTCCAACTTTAGCTAGTTATGATTTTTCCCTGATATCTACGAGTGGCGAGCTATTAATGTGTTGTTGTTATTCGATACCTTTGACAAAATGTCACCCGTAAAACATGGCGAGGGTTTTTGACGTTCCCATATTGCTGCATCTCGCTTATTTTTTCTACCCTTCCTTTACTTGCCGACAGTGCTCGTTTCAAAGTGAGCTTTTGCCTCCCCCCGTAGCACTTTAGATCGAACGCTTCGTGCAACTTTTGGAGCGTGGCCACGGAGGTGAAAATGTTGAAATTTTTTTCAACTTTTTCAAAACTGCTTTCCATCTTGAACCCACAAAAACCTCGCTCGAAACGCCAGAAACCGTCACAACGACTTACAAAAAGTATCGCCAGCGAGGTAAATTCGCACCAGTTTGGAGCGTTGACGAGCTCACGAAGACCGGTTTTGACCGATGCAAGCACCTTGGGATAAATGAGACCTTAAGACCTGGGTCTATGAACATCCCAAGTGCCACAAATCCACTAAACAACCACTAAACGGGTTCTAAACGACTCAAGCTTTCAAACGGAATATAGAAAGACTTCGTTTAGCAGACGGCAAACGACTCATGCATTCTAAAAATAGCAAAAAGCTGGTGGTGCCATCTGTTGGTAGGATATCTCCCAACCAGTGAAGCTTCCTCGCTTAGAGAAGGAGAGTTTTCTCATTTCCTCTGTACTGTTGTATGGTTTCGCTTTGAAGTTATGCATCGCTAGAACTAGAACGGCGATACGATTGTTTAAATACTAAACTCCAATGTAAATCACCAGCACTGAGGCAAGTGAGATTTGAATAATGGTCGATGGTGTTGATACCCATGTATCTGTGACCACACGACCGGATTTTTGCTCGGAAAGTTAGAAGGCTATATAGGTCATGATTAGATGAAACTTGTCGAAACACATTGCAAGAAAAGGACAGCAATATAATGATGAGAGGTAATAAGTCGTTTATTGTGTAAACCAATAAGCTAGAGGGGACTTTCGTTTTTTTCTATGGACATTCGATTTTCCAGTCGTTTAAGCTTAATCTGTGGCGCTTGGGATCTATGAATCAAACCAGTGAAACTTCTTAGCTTCCGATTTGTTTGAATACATTTAATTTTCCAGTCGTTTAAGCTTAATCTGTGGTGCTGCACAAAAAAATCATTTGTTCAGAATCATGTACAGCATGCTACAATTTACGTGACGTAACAGTAAATTCGTTCGGAGAAAATTCGATTTCAAATCCAACGTCGTGAATACAGTAGAGCGTCGATTATCCGGGCAGCTCGGGACCGGACGGTTGGCGGTTAATCGATTTGCACGGATAATGGTCCAAGAAATGTCAAACGCATATAAAAATTATAAATTAAAATTTAAATTAAAAATTACGATTAATTCGTTTTGAATCAATCGATTAATCGTTAGTAGAATATTATTTTAATCAATAACTATAGGTTTTACAACTGTTTATGAACAAAAATGAATTTCGAAAATATCACTAGACACTACAGAGCTGCACAAGAAACTGATTGCCCACTTGACTATCGCTCCAAAAGTTCGCCTTACGCTAGAACAGCTGTCACATGTATGCGCACGGTTAAGCCACCCGTCGGTTTATCCGCCCCCAGATAATCGAGGTTCTACTGTAATTAATTACATGTCCCAATTGACATTTTCGAGCACCAATAATCGGGAATTCGAGCAAATTCCCTTAAACTGGAGCCTTAAACTTTCCTTAAACTGCACCAGTTTAAGGAAATTTAGAAAAAAGGCCTTTAAAATCAACTGTGATGCGGCTTTTTCGTTGTTTTCGTCTAGATTCGCTGGAAAATGATGTTTTCTGTCGTTATTGATGTTATCATGTAGCCATTTTATACTTAAATAATATCGATTTTTGATAAAATAACGTCACACAAAATTTGTTTTTGATTTTCAAAAAAAATCAAAGCTACGAATGTAAAATGAGCTCGACGTCGTCGTGCATCGATAGAAGAAAGTCAAATTTACGAACTCACCAAATCTTAGCGCTTTCAATACACTTGATCACAGAGCGTTTCTACATACACCGAGACTGCAGGTGAGAGATGGCTGTGAGAGAATTGACAACCGGTTTCTCACGCTGGTGTGTATAGAAGCTCTGAAAAGCGCCGAGATGAGACTTTTAAAATGATGTTGAAAAAATCCATTTTAAACGCTAAAAAGAAGTCAAAAAAGCTTCTTTTACTTTTTAATAATATATCTACGATTATTAGACGGCAAAAATGCAAGCTATAATTGATCGATCGCTATAAACTGCCAATTCAATTTTTCTCAGCTCCATCGTTATTTGCATGCTGAGGAGATTTCTCTCACCGAAAATGCTGTCAGTCGCTGTCAAAGCACGCTGTCAGTTATTTTCTCAGCTGCATTCTCGGTGTATGTAGAAACGCTCACACACAAATTTACAATTTCAGGCGTATCGAGTACTAATCGAGCAGATATGGAAAAACAATTTGGAGCAATGTTCCAATCGTTTCAGGAAGTTCCTCAGACGTCAATAACATGAAATGGCGTTAGACGTTAATTGTCATCTTGTTTTAGGTGAGGCAACCTTGTGTTCATACAAATCGATGCTACAATTCCGTATCGTGTCGACGAATGGACTTTCGTCGAAAATGACCTCGATTTTCTTTCATCGAACTAGCAGTGCGTTCTTCCTGACGAAACTTCTGGCCAGTGATTGCAGCAAAAAAGCCAATCTCCGAACGGTGAACCGTCGAACAAATTGCACGTACGCCACTCTGCCGTCGAAAAAGGCAAAGGCACCGAAATACGTTCATGTTGCCACCCCAGACAGTTATTCGTGTGAAAATTCGCATCTCGTAGTGTGTTATTAAAGTCGGTGAAGTTTTCGTGATTGGTTGTAAAAGATTAGAGTAAAATCTGGTAAATTAGTCGCGTGCGACTCATTTTTCCTCGTTCGCAGTGAAAAACTGTCGGCCAGACATTATCGGCAATCGCCAATTGGTTCTCCGTTGGTGCTGAGTCCAATCGGCTACCGATGTGAGCTAGCCATTCACGCCAAGTGCAAACAAAAGTGAATTATCCAGCAGGCCCTTTTTTCATCATTCACTTCCGCCTCAACAATTGCAATCAAATATGTTACCGATGTGTAATGTTCGCCCGTGAAGTAATTGCTTGGGCCGCTAGGGAGGACGATAAGTGAAACGGTAGGGAGGAAAAACGCGAGAGAAAACCCAAAAATGTGTACGTATGGTGTCCTTGGTTGAAGAAAAGTCTACCTTGCTTCGCATAATCCAAGTTGAGTGGTAAAGCAAATCAATTGCATTACACCATCTTTGAGTCCGGTTGTTCTGTTGGCACTGAAAGCTA
Organism: Anopheles arabiensis; assembly: GCF_016920715.1. Lineage (NCBI taxonomy): Eukaryota > Metazoa > Arthropoda > Insecta > Diptera > Culicidae > Anopheles > Anopheles arabiensis. Next base: position 65,411,019 of record NC_053517.1, on the reverse strand, counting down.
TGGTAGTAACCAAGAACGATGAAAAGTAAGTCCAAAAACTCTTTGACGAACGGGAGTGGCAGTAGTGGTAGTAGCAGTAGTGGCAGTGGCAGTGATAATTACGCCAATGGTAGCAGCAACTATGGGCCCGCCGGGGCATCGATGACAGGCACAGCGGGGAACAGTGGTGCCTCCGCTGGGACCATGAATGGAGGCAGCAGCAGACACCCACAATCCTCTTCCAGCCTGAGTGCTGACAATATTCCATGTCGAACTATTTCCGCTACCGATATCAGAGTGGCGAGTGTGGATGCGGATTGTCTAGACCAGCAGCAGCCTCAGCAACCGATGAACCATCACAATAATCCGCACCGACCACATATATCGCTGGACAAGTGCGATGATTTTCAATTCAATGTTCCGCCGGAAGCTCCTGTTTTCGAGCCGTCGGAGGAAGATTTTAAAAATCCCCTCGTGTATATCAACAAAATTCGTCCGACCGCAGAAAAGTTCGGAATTTGCAAAATTCGTCCACCGAGCGTGAGTATATTCAATATAGGAGCTTGTTTTTTTTCTTTCTTATTGTTCATCCATTATTAAATCTATAAAAAAGTTCGCCACGTTGTTTTTGAAAAGTAAAATAAAATGCATGCTTACGTACCTTCTTGATGGGTGGCTGTTTGGTTGCTTAGAAACTGATAACCGTGTAAGAATACGACTAAAAATAATGTTTCTTCTTTTGTATCGATTTTACTCTGTTTTTATCCTGCGATCGATGGTGCACCTTGCAGTCCTGGCAGCCTCCCTTCACTGTGGATGTAGAAAAGCTGACATTTACGCCACGCATTCAGCGGTTGAACGAACTGGAAGCGGAAACACGCATTAAACTTAACTTTCTCGATCAGATTGCCAAGTTTTGCGAGTTGCAAGGGACAACTCTCAAGATACCGATGGTGGAAAGAAAGCCGCTAGATCTGTACACCCTACATAAGATCGTTAATCAAGAAGGAGGCCTGGAACTGGTTACAAAGGAGCGTAAATGGTCCAAAGTAGCATGTCGTATGGGCTACCAGCAAGGCAAGAGCGTTGGATCAAATCTGCGAACTCACTACGACCGATTGCTGTATCCGTTTGATGTGTATCGCTCGGGCAAGGTGGTGGATTTGGCAAACATTGACCCAGAGCCATCCGAAGACTGCGAGTATGAGCCGCACTGTATTGAGTCACGTCAACAGGTTCAACCTCCGATGACGGCAGCTCGTCGCTCCCAGCGGTTTGCCCAGCAACAGAACAACAGCAAACCCTCATCGACCACCGGAAGCAGTGCCGGTGGAAGTGTACGTGGTTCATCCGACGAGATGTCTCCGAGCAAGAAAGAGTTGCGACACAGAAGCATGCTTGAGTTTGCGAGTAAATTAGCGGCCGCCGCCCGAGACCAAGCGACAACCAACGGCGGTGCGTCGAAGGAGGAAAAAGTTGGAGTCGGTGGAACGCACGGTTACGATCCGATGGCAAAGTACATTTGTCATATGTGCAATCGAGGTGATGTCGAAGAATCTATGCTACTGTGCGACGGATGCGATGCTTCGTATCACACGTTCTGTCTAATGCCGCCACTACAAGACATTCCGAAGGGAGACTGGCGCTGTCCCAAGTGCATCGTGGAGGAACACTCAAAACCGGTGGAAGCGTTTGGGTTTGAGCAGGCACAACGTGAGTACACGCTGCAGCAGTTCGGCGAGATGGCTGATCAATTCAAATCGAACTACTTTAACATGCCGGTTCATCTCGTACCGACCGAGCTGGTGGAGAGGGAATTTTGGCGCATCGTATCATCTATTGACGAAGACGTGACGGTAGAGTATGGGGCCGACTTGCACACGATGGACCATGGCAGTGGCTTTCCTACCAAGTCGTCGTCTCTTTCGTCCACTGATCAGGAGTATGCAGAGTCAAGCTGGAACCTCAATAATTTGCCCGTGCTTGACGAATCAATCCTTGGACACATTAATGCTGATATCAGCGGCATGAAGGTACCATGGATGTATGTTGGAATGTGCTTTGCCACGTTCTGTTGGCATAATGAGGACCACTGGAGTTACTCCATTAACTATTTGCACTGGGGAGAACCGAAAACATGGTACGGTGTGCCCGGCAGCCGAGCAGAAGATTTTGAGCTAGCGATGAAATCGGCTGCCCCGGAGTTGTTCCATTCGCAGCCGGATTTGCTGCACCAGCTGGTTACAATTATGAATCCCAACATTCTGATGAACGCCAACGTCCCTGTTTACCGGACGGATCAGCACGCGGGCGAATTTGTCGTAACATTCCCGCGTGCGTATCACGCCGGCTTTAACCAAGGATACAACTTCGCCGAGGCAGTCAATTTTGCGCCGGCTGATTGGATGAAGATGGGCAGAGAGTGCGTCAACCACTATTCAAAGTTGCGGCGGTACTGCGTATTTTCTCATGATGAGCTCGTTTGCAAGATGGCACTGGAACCAGACAGGCTGAATTTGGGTATTGCAACAGCATGCTATATCGATATGGCAGAGATGGTTGACACCGAGAAGAAACTACGAAAAAATCTTCTAGAATGGGTAAGTTACTGGAAGGTTTCTGTAGTGGTTTCTGAGATTTAATTCCTTTTTTCACTATTTGTGTATTTTGATAGGGTGTATCGAATGCTGAACGGGAGGCATTTGAGCTGCTGACGGACGACGCTAGACAATGCGAGATTTGCAAAACTACCTGCTTCCTTTCGGCGGTGAATTGTAAATGCACCAAGAACCTGGCTTGTCTGCGCCATTTTGCTGAGCTGTGCGAATGCCCCCCGGAAAACCACACCCTCAAGTATCGGTACACACTGGACGAGTTGCCGTTGATGGTGCAAAAGTTGAAGGTAAAGGCAGAATCGTTTGAGAAATGGTTGTTCCGTGTGCGCGACGTTCTTGATCCATCGGTTGCGAGTAGCATTACACTCGAGGAATTGCAAAGCATAGCGCATGAAGCCGAAAGTCAAAAGTTCCCCAACAGCGTTATTCTGGAGCGTTTAAATCTGTCAATATTGGAGGCCCAGAAGTGCATTACGGTTATTCAGCAGCTTGATATTAATAAAATACGAACGCGCACGCGAAATTCTTTAGAGTGTGCCAAATACAAGCTGTCGATGGATGAGCTGGAGTTGTTCATCAACGAAATCAACAATCTCCGATGTGTAATTCGAGAGGGTGACAGTGTACGAGAGCTGCAGCGCATCGGGCAAGAATGGCTGCGCCAGGCAGATAAGGCATTGAAATTGCGCTTTAAGGATACGAATGTGCAGCAGCTGAATCAGCTCATCGAAGAAGGAAATGCGCTATGCATTGAGTTGCCGCAAATTGCGGAGTTGCGGGATCGACTTACGCAGTACAAATGGTATCGAGAGGTGCGAACATTACGTGAAAATACGGTCGATCGCTTGTCGCTGGAGGAAATTAAAAAGCTCATCAATGAAGGAATGCGAATACTACCGCACACAGTATTAGAGAAGGAACTGTCACAGTTGCACGGTATTATGTTGCAGGTAAGTTTATGAAATTAAATATTTTTGCATGTTTTGCAGTTAACCAATGACTATTACTTCTCGTTACTGAATTTCTTGTTAGATTGTGGATTGGGAGCAATCTGCTAACCAATGCTTCAAAACGGAAACGCAGCATAAGATCAGCGAAATTGATAGTCTTCTAGAGCGTGCGCAAAATATCGAGGAGTTCTTGCCATTGGCCGGTCAGCTGAAAGACGCGTTGCATAAATCGAAGGAATGGTTACATGCGATCGAAACGCTAGAAAGTAGCAAAAATTATAACTTTTTCCACACACTCCAAAATCTGGCCAACCGCGCCAAGCTGCTGCCAGTAGAGGTGGAAAGCAAGCTGCTGTGTGAAACAATTTTCGGTACAACAACTGCGGGCGGTGGCTGCTACAATCGAAATGGTGGTCAGATGCTACTGTTCAACTCAATGGGTTTCATCGGGGCTAGTGGCGACGAGTGGCGCAATAAATCGTCTCTGCCTGCATCGTCGCAGAAGCGAAAAAGAAATGGTTCAATCTCCAATCTGGACGATCCGGTAATACCTGGTAGTGGAATGGAAACAATCATGAAAAAAATAAAGGAGGACAGTAGCATCGCCGAACAGGATAAGAGATTGCTGCGAGCTAAGCTGCTATTGGACTGGAACGAGTCGGATGGTGGCATGGGAACCAGCAGCGATAAAAACATGCTCGGACGCTACGACAATATGAAGCAGCAGCAGGAAAATCGTTTGAATTGTAACAGTGGTTGCGATGTGGTTTATCATTGCGCCAAGTGCTACGAGATGGTGGCCAAAGCGAACGTGTTACGGAAGTATCGGCATAAGCAGCATCATCATCATTGCCGGCATCATGAAAGGCACAGCAAGGTAAAACAGGAGCAGAATCATCAGCAGCACAGTAATAGTAGTAGTTTGTCATCTATGGAACAATTGTTGCAAATGAAAACTTTAAGCGAGGATGATTTTCTTCCCGAGAAGGAAGGAGCAAGTGAAAGGACAACAGCTGAAGGAGGAAGCAGTTTTGACGATTTTTCCTTTAAATTTGGCGAACACGACGAAGCGGAAGACGAGCTAGACGACGAAGAGGCGGCAGATGAGGTTAAAGCAGAAGATGAGGACGAGGATGAGGAAGAAGCTGCCTGTCTTGGACCGCCGGGACGGAATGGGTGCCATGGTTGCAAACCGCCGGACGAAAAGGAACGGAAACCAAGTGCGTTGTTACCGGCATGCACAAGCGCTAGAATAAAAGAGGAACCGCTAGACGATGTGGAGCACCTCGATGAAGAGGAAAGGGAGATGCGGCACAGCTCTAAAGTCCCTGGTGGAGAAGGGGCCGTGACCGGTGCAACTAAAACCATCTGTCCCGAGAGCACTAGTCAACCGTTGGCAGTGGTGTCTGCAAATGGCAAAAGTCATGCCAACGGTGCCAACGGCGTTAGTACCTCTACGAACGCTTCTTATCCACCGCACGACCGGCAGCGACAAGAACACAACCCACAGAGCAATCTAACAAGCTTATGATGACACAGACAGCGATCCATCGTCGAGGGATACGGAAACAAATGAGGTGGAGTTATTGAGAGTTAACGAGTGACTGAAATAAGTGAATTTGAGTATATTTACTTCAGCGCATATTTGTGTGTTGAAGTGACAAAAAAACCTAAACAAAAAGGTGTAAAAAGGTATAAAACGGCCCACCTGATGATTCTTATCCTCCGTTTTGATGAGGTCGAAGAGAATGAACAAATTAAGGAAGAGGTAGTAAGGTCCGAAAATGAATTGTTTCGGTTAAATTATTAGACACTAGCTTTTTTGTTAGTTAGTAAGTTTTGGAAACAGATTTTCTCAACTGGACTAGAGTTCATAACACAAAAAAAAAATCCTTTGAGAAAAAAGCAGAATTAGTGGACGAATGCTTGCAATAAGTGTATTTTACTTCTGCTTGTATAGCCTTTTCGCAGAAGATGTTTGTAGTAGAAGTGTTAGAAATGAGAAAGTAGCAGTAGGACAAAGGGAATAAACGTTAGGAATCGTAGACCATCATCGCATCCTTACGATATTTTGATATACGTTTTTGTTCTTACATTGAAGCAAAAGCATGCCAATAGTGTTTGGGAAATAGAAGGACAAATGCCAGTGATTGACATTGTGCTGGCAATGTATTTAAAACAAGGATGCGCATGTTGAACTGGCAACTATGACGATTAGCACTACTATTACTACTACTACTACTACACTACTGCTACTGCTGCTGATGATATGGCCGTTCGCCGTTGCCATTGTTGCAAGAATGCAACCAGGTCTTGCCCGCTGCATTCGGAAGAAAGATGCAATGCGCGTACCTTTTTTAAGCTCCTAAATGCAATGCGTTAGTTGAACGTTCTGCATTACATTGACGTGTTTATGGCTTGCAAGATTCCTCTCTTGTTTGGGGTGTTGTCAACAGCATGCTCTCCATATGCTTATTTTTAATTGTAACATACACAAACGGTTCAAACCAGCAGCATATGTCACGTTTGTGCAATTTGCGATCGAAGTAGACAACACATGGATAGATTTAATAAGTATTTCCTTTTCAAGTTTCGTTTGCTATGCTACGGTACTGCGTTTCAATCCAGCTTCATGGGGAAATGGGGTGGTGTAGATCTCTATAATAAGGCTTAATAAGGCTTAATTAAGGTCCTGCAGGAATAATTAGCAAGCATGAAAAGAAACTAATCTTACGTAGATAATTCTGCGCATCCACCAAACCACACTCACGCACCTTTAAGCACTTTTGGACCAGACCGCAGGGTTAGAATTATTTGTGAGTGGCTGCTCTGTGAAAAGCTTGCAGCAATTTGAAATCATCTAATAAAAATTAATTATATAGCCCTGTTTCGTTCTAGTAATAAACAATCAAGGCTAGCTATAGAATATTGTGTTATTTTTCTTTCCGAATGTATCACAAATGCCATTTGTATATGAACACAGGTATATTTTCAATTTGCATTCATATCTCTTTAGTCAATAACAGTTCAGTCGAACTTAAGCTGATCGGCTTCTATTGTGTCGATTATGCATCAAGTAAAGAATATTAAATCCTAACTGCACCCTTTTAATTTATAAATTTGTCCACAGTTGTCAGTAATAAAAGATAGAGCATTCAGATGTTGCTTGCAATAGTGCAAGGAAAGGAGTCTTCTCTGCACTATCTGGGGTGTGCAGCATATGTGCATGTCTGGTACTGAACGAGCCTCCAAACATTGATCTTAGTTGTACAGTTTGGTAGCTGTAAATACAAAACCGGTTTTAATTTTCTTCTTCGTAAATTTGAAGTAGGTATTCTTCTGAGGAACTATTAAATGTCTGCCTTCTTCATTAATGAATATCCCAATGCTTCCGTACACCATTGCGCGTAATTAAGCTTTTCCGGAATATCAATTCTATAAATGGAACGAGTGCATTGTGTGGGGAGTTTGTTTGCTTGTTTGTTTATTTGTTTCATTCATTGTTTGGATTTTCCTCCTTATGATGACACAAGATCAGAAACGTAGATTTCTATCAAACGTGCAACATGCCTTGGGATAGTAATGTTACGCAATTTACGTACGCGGTAAACGAACACGTTTTCTCACACATTTCGGTTTCTGGCTATTTCGATTTAAAATAAAATGGATTAATTAAATCACCAAAAGGATTTATCCGCAAATGGGACGCGGCTACGGTTAAACTACCATGCACAGAACCGGTCCTGTGCAAAGCCCAAAGCTTACGCTTACGGAAGGTCCCAAACGGGAATCCCCGTAAAGCGAGAAATTCCTGCTGACTACAGTATAGCACTGTTTTTTTTTCGGATCGGTTACGGATCGAATACATACACTTTGGCACAACGGCTTCGTGAATCAAACCGCCGTACGACTCCGTGGAGCATCAATAACTATCCCTCCAGCGAGTGTACTGACGGCATTGACATACACCAGGGACGAACCGTAGCCATTGGGTGTGTAAGTCAAAACGGGCTGACCGGATCAAGTTTATAGGGGTCAACTCATCTCTTGAAGTTCCTTGATAACTGATAGAGAGGGTGCCCCGTTTATGCATATGTGTGTGAGTGTATGTGTGTGTATTTGTCTTCGCAGAAACGTACCGCACTATGGGCGGAGTTGCGATTAGTTTACCCGTGATGATTCGATATAAAAGATAGCATCGAAAAGAAATGTAAAATATTCATACCCGCAAAATATGCTTGCGTCATTAGCAGATAAAAATTAATCGTAAGCAATTAGTTTGGTTGAAAAAAAAACTATCTTGCAAGTGTGAAATTTGTAACCGGTTCAACATTCTACCACTGTTCGGATTTTCATACAATCGTGATGATTTCATTAACATAGCATAATAAAAATAAAAAAAGCTGAATTAAACAATGCTCCTCCGAGTGTTGTTTCCACCTATTCCTTCTCTCACCGTAATACTGGAGTGGTAGTGTGAGTGTGATCAACAACATCTTAGCTTCTCGCCTGCTTTACGAAAGATGATGATCTTGTGCTGGGATCTTGCCGATTGGAGCATCTACGAATTGATCAGTCATTTTTAGACCTCTGCCTGCGTCGGAGAGTCGTCCATAAATCGATCTGCGCTGTTTTTAGGCTGCAATATAAATATTAACTACTACAACACTGGCAAAAAGGACGATATCTTCCCACATACATATAGCAGTGCAATGATGGGCGTTCGAAGGATTTTGGCAGCATTGCTGCTGATTACATCCTCTAGTGGAGTGTTATCACGTGAGTTTGATTTGTAATAACTGTGCTGTTTTCCCCTGATATTCCGCTCTCCTTCGAAGCTCCACTACCGATCACTAAAAATGGGTTAATAAGCTAAGCCATCGATGTATACGTGTTTGTTTAATTTGTTCCTTGACCTTGTCTCTCCGGGGATTCGTGCTCACGCTTACAGAGGAAGATCCCGAATGCAAAACACCGACCATGTCAGACGGATTCTGCGTGTCCATTGAACGGTGCCGGAATATTTACTCCATCATTATCTCACCGACGCCACCTTCGCGAGGCATTCAGAACTACATCAACCGAGCGGCCTGCAGTCTGCCCGATGTGCCCCGCAGCGTCTGTTGCCAACCGTTAGAGGTCGTACCCGCTCCCACAACAACTACAACGACAACAACGACCACCACTACTACCGTCGCTCCGAGTACCGTTGTCGCACCGGTCAAAACCAATGCCGGGCCAGTGATGGTGACTGGCGTCGAGCCGGACGCTGGCGCCACGCTCAACTGGAATCTGCTGCCAACGAGAAACTGCGGCACCATCACGGTCAACCGGATAGCGCACGGTAATACGACGCGCGTGTTTGAGTATCCGTGGATGGTGTTGCTGCGGTACGAATCGAACGGTGTGCTGTCGGACCGATGTGGTGGATCGCTGATAAATAATCGTTATGTACTGACTGCGGCACATTGTGTCCGGACATCGAGCAGCATCCGATTGTGAGTATGAATGCTTCGACCATCGAGTTACGTTACCATCGCTCCTAAAAGGGCTCCAACATATAGCTAGTACAAAAGCATTGCATTAATAGTCGTAACGCGCGCATATAACGTTTGAATTGTTTCATTGCAGGGTGAAAGTGCGACTAGGTGAGCATGACAAACGCCAGCAGATTGACTGTCACGTGTACAGTGATGGTGAAAAGGATTGTGCAGATCCGGCAGTCGATGTCGACATCGAGTCCATGATCGTGCACAAAGACTACAATCGCCCGATCAAGTTCCGGCACGACATTGCCCTGCTAAGGATGGCACAGGAAGTTGAGTTCTCGGGTAAGAACGTGTAGTGATGCCCTTGCCGATCGACAGTCAAATAACGTTCAACTATTTTTTCCCCGCATCTCGCACGACCGGCAGATTCCGTTAAACCAATTTGCTTGCCGGTTAATGAAGACGTAAGGCGAAAGGTATTGCCAAAGTACATCATCACCGGCTGGGGTACGACGGAACAGCAATCGTTGTCAGACCTGCTGCTGCAAGCCATCGTTAACCATGTGCCAGTACCGGAGTGTCAGCAAAAGATGAACGAAAACTTCCTCTACGTTACGCTGGCGGACGAGTGGCAGATGTGTGCGGCGGGCGAGGGGCTGGTCGATTCCTGCCAGGGTGATTCGGGTGGCCCGCTAGGGTTTAGCGTGGATGTGGCTGGGGCAAAGTTTGTGCAGTTCGGAATCGTATCGGCAGGAGTGCGGTCCTGCGGAAAGGAAAGCGTGCCCGGCATTTACACCCGTGTGACGAGCTACATGAACTGGATAGTGGCTAATATGAAGCCATAAAATTGGGTCGTCTGGTTGCGTCAAGCACTACTTTTTGGGGTTTATCTGTGTCGATGATAGTAACTAAATACGATAACGATAGGCAACTGGCAATCAATGTAAAATAGCAATAAAGATATGAAATTTAAATTTTACAATACCCGTTGTGGATAATGTCTGGATTGTTGTTGGCTGGAGCATAGGGAAATCATAGGGTAATGAAGCTGAGAAAATTGTGAATTACAGTGAGGTGTGAAATCGCAACTACAGTGAAAGCGTGAGGTCTAATTGCACGTTGATGCTAATTGGGAAATCCTCTGTGTCGCTCTCGATTGCATAGTATTCAAATAATGCTATGCTAAACTATGGAACAGCGAATGCGGACAATTAGTAAATGTGAGTGCAGTTTGTGTGAATAGTTAATTATACAAATGCTACGCACAACTTCACTGACCCAGTTGGGCCAATTTCAACCAAGTTTTGTCCTTTGATGTGGTAGTTGCGAGAGTGTGTAACACTTCTTGTTTCTTAGCATCTCCTACTGCCAGACACAATGCTATCATAACGTTGCGTTGATGTAAAATATAATACTAACTTATATACTGTAAAATATGGTAAACCAGATAATACACAAATATGAATATGCTACCTTACAGTGATTATTTCGCTTTGATATGGGCGGCAACAGTTCCTGGATGCAGTTGTCCGTTAGTTGCTACCAATTATGATACATCCTTCGATAAACAATCCGTTTGCTATTGACCAGCGTTTTATATTGGACGCACTTGGTTGAACCGGCAAAACTTTCTCGATTTCTATTTTCCTGATGAATCGGCAAGGGCATAAAGAAACTCCTTTTCAATTGTTTGCTTACCAACTGTTTTTCTGGTGTCTTCGCGGAACTATGTTCGTAGCAAACAATCCTTTGGCAAGGCTGTCGAACCCCCAGAATCCGACGTGCAGGATGGCTGCACATTCGGCTATTGTAAGAACTATATACACCTTGGTTTAGCGCACGCGTCAATTGAAAGTGACAGCCTCCCTCCCGTGCGCGGTTCCAAAACATCAACAAATTCACCCCAATCTTTTCACCGCCCGTGTTCTCTGCAGCTCATGGGATTCATAAAGTAATAAGAAAAGTAAATTGTGATGATACCGTACGTACTTTGATTGTGCATAATGAGTCGTATCCAATGGCGTGTTCGAGAGCTTCCAAAGACCATCAGGTAAATGGAGCGAATGCATACATTTCATTGATCATTCGTGTACCGATTTGTTTTCGGAAGCTGTTGCTGAGTATGTGCTGAGATTAATGGTATTTTTTTGTTGCTTTTAGCCAAACAATTCGATTTCGGTGGCAGTACGGCAAACAATGCATTCGCTCACTAACCTACAATCATCACATGAACCAATCGTACGCTTCGGATGTTTGCATGGAACCAATATTTTGGTTCGTTGACAATTTTACCCATCTTCTAGGACCGGTAATATGCACGTTTGACATCGCATATAGTATGAGTTGTGCTAATCGTTTGCCCTTTTTTTCCTCTAGTTTTTTGTATTTGCTGTAATATGTTTAACAACTGCGGTAGTTACGATATGCTACTGGATCGGATTGCCCTACTGGTGGAACAGAAATCGGTATATGACCGTGTTCTTAATGATAGTAGGACATTGGTTGTTATTAAACGTGGTGTACAACTTCTATAAAGCTGCGTCTGTATCGCCAGGCTATCCACCGGAGGTAAAGCAATTCAAAGACCTCCATAACCAGTTGTATGTATACTGAATGCATGGTTTTGTTAAAATCTTACAGAAAGAACTGATAGCGGAAGCAGTGAGTATATGCAAAAAGTGTATTGCCCCAAAACCTCCTCGAACACATCACTGTTCCGTGTGTAACCGGTGCGTGCTAAAAATGGACCACCATTGTCGTAAGTTTCAACGTGTGGGTCGTTTTGACGCGTTTGCTAATTAACCTGTATATATATTTTAGCCTGGCTCAATAATTGTGTTGGTTACCACAATCATAGATATTTCTTCCTGTACATGTTGTACACGACAATTGGTACACTGTTTATAATATCTTTTGGGTTTGAGTTGGGCTATGGTGTGTTGTTCCTCGATGAGGCGGGCTGGAAAGAGATGGAGCCGTTGCAAGGACATCCTGTGCGATTCAACCTTTCCGGTCATATTATACCCGTGGTAAATGCAAAAGCAGGAAACAGTTCAAATGCAATCAAACGACTAAACTCCGGTTTCCCTTTTTACTTTATCCCATTTTAGACGGAAATGAATGACTACGAACATGACGGGATGGCTCCTGCTGAGCACGATCTGCCCATACCTCATCCAAACGATCGAACGGAAACTATTCACGGTGCAATACTGTTTATGGCTCTTATCAATGTGGCCACCTTGTTCGCTCTTGGTTCGCTCACCGCCTGGCACAGTACGCTAATTACGCGAGGTGAAACCAGCATCGAAGCGCACATAAACAAATCCGAAACCAAGCGGCTAGCAGCAATGAACAAAGTGTATCGAAATCCGTACGATTTCGGTTCGAGGCAGAATTGGAGAATATTTCTTGGAATTACTCGCAAACGTACTTGGTGGCGGCACGTACTTCTACCGTCCTCTCATAAGCCAGAAGGTAATGGACTGACATGGTTAACGTACGAAATCGCGTCTGATAATGCTGACGAATGGCCTTAGAGTTAAGACAAACGCGAACGTTAAGGAAAAGCGACATTTTCAAACTGCTGTGTAGCAAACTAGTCATGAATAATCCTTCGACAGACATTCTCAGTTCTAGCCCTAAGTTACCAACTATTCAACGAAAATAAAAGTTTAATGAAACATTCATGAAATTTGTGAAGGTAACAACATTTTCCTCTCTATGCTTTAGTGCAGTCATTTATATGTTTGTTTAAATGTTTAGTTTCATTGTGAAAAGAGGCAAGGCATGCATACAAAATCATTGGATCACATTGGCATGCTTTAAATATGTTATTTAATAATCGTTAGTATTTTTATTGTTGCTATTTTATCGTTCTTCAATTTCCATTAATTTATAGCAAGAATTTAACCTAACGCTCAACGACACCTTTTATCCAGTTCATGTGATTTGCGATTCGCGATAAGACTGATACTGTCTGTGCTTTGGAGGAAGTTAAACATCCAATGGTACGGGACGTTGTACCTACGACCAACGGTATACGTATACCGCTCTGATCGACAATTCCCTCGACGGGATTGCCAGGTAAATCCGCACACACCGTGTCGGTGGCATAGTAGTTTTCTATGCACACATTTTCATCGTCTGTAATGGAATTGTCGCCCCCGGGAAGGGAACGGCAGTCTGAATTGTACATGGCACTTCTGGGATAGACATATCTCAGACCTACGAATGAAAGATAATATTAACAATAGCATTATATTCTGTTTCAAAGAACATTTTGTCTCACTTACCTCCAGTGCCACTGCCAATAGCATATAGTTTCAATGGAATCTTATCACTCTTGGGCCATAGACAAGCGGGTAAGACGTTAGAGGAAAATTGCACACGATTCATCATCCGCACCAAAGCCACATTATTGGCGTCATTTAATCCTTTCCCGTAGGATGGATGAATGATGATCTCATCTATTTCTTGCACGTTGGAGCTTTGTATTCCAAATCCCAGTCCTATTGATTTCAAACCACGTGCGGATGCAATGCAACTCGCAGCGGTGAGCACGTATTGATCACTTACTAAAACTCCTGTGCAAGGCCATACATTCTGTTGCGCATAGCCGATGGCGGCAATATGGGGATACTCTTCCCGTCCAACTGGTCTTCCTTCTGAAGGAATGTGCTCGAACTCTTCCGTCGGAGTACGTTTATACTGCTTCCAGTAGGAAACACAGTTGTTCAGCTTGTAGCCGGACGAGGAAGATGGATTCGTTGGTCGCGATCCGGTGGCAGATAGCCGCGTTGGTCGGGATAATGTGTTAGTGGGTGTGGTAGGGCAACAAATAATCGGTTCTAGCCCATGTTGACAGATAGAAATGGTTGTACCCACCGATTCTTTCGGACAGGATCGGTACGGTGTGCAGGAACCTGTTCGTCCGTCTTGCAGCTGACAAGATTGACTTACTGTATAGGAGTAGAACGATTCTCCCGAGTCCGGGAAGACAATTTGCCGTTTGGGTCTGGCCGATCGCACTTGCCGTCTTTTTACACTATTACCCAGCACTGTTTCCTCTATCCATTTGATATGGGAAGCAATTTTAACGTAACTCGCCTCCGAACCAAAGCCGCAGTCGTCACCAGCAACGGTCAAACCGAACACGTAGGAGTAGTACCTATCATGATGCCAGATCTCCCTTTCCAATGGTCCTCCATGCTCAATCTGAGTAAAATTAAAATAATTATTTTTTATAAACATAATTTGTAACTTAATTTCTACTTACTCGACATGTTCCAGGAACTAAGGATTGGTTGTTTTTAGTGCACATGATCTTGTTGCTATTCTGCCAGCTGCAAGAGTTACTGTCAGCTCTCATTCTCGTTAATACTAGCGTATTATCTGTGATTTAAAAATGATTTAATCTAATTATCGAATCATGTTTATGCAATTCGATCAATCATCGAATTGATCTTGTTGAGACATATCCTTAAAATGCTTATAAAAGTAATATTTAAAGAGTTAATCTAGCCTCAACCTCACAAACCAGCTTATAATCAATCCGTAAAATTTTAGATATATTCTGCCAGTTGTACGTTCAATGAGGACGAAGTTACATTCGAATTACCATTGATTTTTTGAAATGCATGTTATGGGGGTTAGAGTTGGCAAGAAGCTTCCTTTTAATAGATTAACCAGTTTTACTTTTAAGTGGCGATTCAAAAAAAGAAATGTTCTGTACATAAAACAATAAGTAGGACATGTAATACTTTACTGTTGGATAACGCTTCGTTCTCCATGACGAAGTTGTTCATGTTGTAAGGACCCAATCCAGCCATTTCGTAGAATGGAAGTGTAACCGTTTCAGAGTTCAGAATACATGCTGGCACCACATTTGGCTCCAACCTTAACAGAAATGAAATCAATCAATGCTAAAATGCATTTCTTTTTTTCGTAAAACACTTACCTAACGTTACGCTGCAGCTTAACGAGGGCGATATCGTTATCAATTGTACTGCCACCTCGGTAGTCAGGATGCTTAATAAATCGTTCGATTTTGATGACTTGGGAATGTGGATGATCGTTAAAAATGTCCAAATCGCCAACTTTCACGAAATCGGGCGTTTTGTTCAGAATGAATCGATCACAATGAGCCACCGTTAGGACGAAGTTCTCATTGATAAGCACACCACCACAGTTCCACTGTATCCGTCCATTAGCAGTGCTGTATCCAAGGTAAACGCGATGCTTTGCTACCGTTTCCAGGTCCATGTAGCTTTTTTCTGGCTCAACAAATACCTTACCACCTATACGATTAGCTACCATGGCTTCCTCGATTTCGCGGATGTTCAAGTGTCTTCCAGCACAGGCTATAAGGAGGCAGTGTATGTAGTCCATTCAGAACTTGCTAGTATCCTACCGCTAGCATCGAAGTAGTATCCTTACCTTTAGCATCGAACGATACTCCTGTTTCCGTCTGTAACCAATCCACGTATGAGGACACTCTTGTATAAACTGCGGGCGTAGCTGTTCCGCAAAATCTTCCAAAAGAGGTGATTCCCACCACGAACGGTATGAGGCGATTGTTTGCCATCAGTTTCAGCTGTAACGGGCCGCCCGAATCGCCGTGACAAGTGTCCATCCTTTCGTCTGATGCGCACATTTGCTGATCGATTAACCCTTGGCGCCGTCGGCGACTGGGAGGATAAAACCGGCCACAGGCTGAGTTATCGACCGGGGAAAGTTGCACCTTCAGCAGAATTGGAGTACGCTCCCCGCCGAAACTAGTTTGACCAAAACCTACCGCTTCTAAGCGGCGCAGTGGAACCTGCGCCCCCGTCCAGAGGCATGCCGGTACTACTGCATCCGTCAATGTTACCGGGCGATCCAGTGTGACGAGACCGATGTCGTGATATTCGGCACGAAACTCATGTTCTGGATGGCGCCTGAAGCTCGATATACCGTACTCCTGGGCGAACTGGTTTTGTGGATCGTACAAGCCGGCCGTGATGTCAATTACCCCTAGGCGTACCACTTGCGGGGCCACACTGTTCCCGCAGGAAACATAAGCATTACTAGCCGTGCAGCCGAGAGCACAATGATGTTCTGCTACTCACCCATCATCATTCAGTGCGCAATGCGCTGCAGTTAGAACGTGGCGAGGCGTTATGAGGGATCCACCGCAGTCGAAACTGATCGATCCGTTAGTCTGTCTCCAGCCGATTGCAGCCATATGAGCGAATTCTCCTTGCCGAGCGGGCACACCATAGATCGGATAGATAAGATAGTAATCCCCATACTTGTGATAACGCAGATGACAATCTAAGACACGCAGGAGAAGCAGCACCGCATTATACCCCGTTTAATCGTGCAGATGTAAAACAAATCATGTTACTCACCGTTGAGAGTTTGACGAACAGTTGGCATGAACGCTTTGTTAATGTCGGTTGGAAAGATTTGTTCCGCGGGCTGAATCCGGTTGTGAACGGTGCATAAGCAGCTCAGAAATAAAACAAAAGGGAATCCTTTTATTCTTGCCATTTTTTTTGTTTGGTTCTCCCTATCTAGAGTGCTCGCCTCGCCGGTTCGCTTAGAAGAAGCCGGTTTCTGCCCTATGCCGGGAGCACCTGCTCGATCTCGCAGTTCACGCGGTACTGGATCTATCAAAGTCGCCTGGGATGGTAGAGAGCAAGTTTTAAATGTGCTCAATACGCACACTAAAGACGCGCTCTGTTGATAGATCGTTGGGGAGCAATAGCACCTTTAAGACGTATAATGAAAAGGCAATGCATTTGGGGGACTTTTGTTGTCGACCGGTATCCGTTAGCGTGTGCGTGATTTAATTGAGAAAATGTAAAGCTGTGTCTTGTGTTAGATGCAGCCCGAGAAGTAACAAACACTACGACGAGCAGAGATGTAATTATAAAAATTCACACCCGTACGATCAAGCGATTGTTTTAAATGTTTTGTAATCAGCTGTAATTACTAGATGAAGTCACGGGGATATACTTTGATTTTTATTCCCCGATTACACATGCATAATCGTACCTTACAATGAACTGATTGTTTCATCAATTTATGATTTGTAATCCTCGCTTCCATCGAAGAGCAGCATGCTAACTCACATTAGAGAAGTGCGTAGTTCTTCAATATAATAACTGCGCAAAATAGCGGTCAATTTAGTCATGATTGTAAAATTAAAAAAATAAAGACAGAAACACATAGAAAAAAAGGTAGAAGGATTTGTGTAAATTTGTTTATGAAAATATATTACCCTTCCGCCACGAAGACTTAACGAGAGATCATTTAAATTCTAATATTTTAATTAGTACTTAAATGTTGCCTCGCTGAGGTGATGGTCAAAAAGTGCTGTGTGTTCGTTAAATCTCCTCGTTAAAATGCTGATAGTTGTTTCACATGTGTATGGAATGATTTTTTAGTAAGCAGTACGACTAAGCCGTCTTTCTAAATGAATTTTTTTTTATTGTTTATTTTTTCTTCATTTATTTCATCTTCATTGTATAGTTGTAAAACATATTCTAATATTAACAAAACCTGATAAAAGTTAGGTAGAATATATTTTATTGTGTGAGATGTATTTCCTAACGTGAAAATCACTCGCAAGCAAATAAAAATAAATTGAAATAATTATTAAACAATTACAAGTTAAGTTAAAGTGTTTATTTTAAAGTTGTTTTATTGGAATAAATATACATGTTTAGTAGTAGCAAACTCCATGTAAGTTAAATAGTTATGTGAAAAAAGCTTGTGAAGTGTTTGAAAGCCACTGAAAAAACAGCTCATAATGGTTGACAACTAAACCCGAAGTAATAGGTTGGGGGAATCCCGTCCACCGTCAAAGAAACCCCGAATTGTGAACAGGTTTTCGTGGCTGGCCCTACTTTTGTCTAAAAGCTTAATTGTGTACCACGCAAGACAAGGCAACACGGTGCGTTTGTTAAAACTCATCCTTCTTTGTCAGTAGCGGCTAAAGCAAGCTGAAAGTAGCCGAGAACACGTTTTGTAAATCAATAAAAAAATGACAAGAAATTTTTCTACTAATTACCCGTAGCCTCGAGCGGTAGATCGGTGATCGTTTCCAACCACTCGTAGTAGGAGCCGTAGCGCGTGAATACGGCGGGACTTTTGACACCGCAAGCTTTACCGATCGATTTGTGACCGATCAGGAAGGGAACACTTTTCCCATTTCGGTTGATCACCAGCTGTAGAGGAGAACTGTGCATATTCTAAAACAATATGCAATAGCCGATTAAAGATCAATGGTCAATGTGCTAGGGCGTTACAGTTTCGGCACCACTCACCGAGCATTCGGTTGTGTCCGAGTTCATTGCACAGAAACAGCAGAGCAACACACCAAAGCGAAGCTTCGGTATGGGATTATAGTATTCGTGACACTTCTCGGAGGCTACAACGTCCAACGAAGTGGACTGAAGTGCCAATCCGCGACCATTTGAGCTATCTCCAACCATCTGTACAATGCCCTGCTTCATGTGGGGTTTCAGAATGCAAGCCGGTTTGAAGCGTCCTGCATTGACGAGATCGGGTCTCGCATCCAGATAGTAGACAGCCATGTTGTGATATTCGAACTGTGGTTTGTAGCGATAGTGCAGCGTGTGATTAACGATGCGAAAGTGCATAACGTTATCCGTGCCACTGCCAAAACGTACGTTGTCCAGGGCCGGTTGACTTTTCCCTGTAACACAATGTGCCCCGGCGAGCACAATGTTTTGGCCAATGTACGATCCTCCACAGCGAAATTCACGTGTTCCATCCGGTCTAGTCGATCCGAGCAGTACCTGTAATAAAGAAAAGACTGATAAAATACTCGTTTTAACGCGTCTGAAAGTTCACTCACAATGTGTGATGTTTGTGGATTGTGCGAGGATGTTCTATCTTGGCTGAAGATTCCCTGTACATGCAAAGCAACAC
Organism: Anopheles arabiensis; assembly: GCF_016920715.1. Taxonomy (NCBI): domain Eukaryota; kingdom Metazoa; phylum Arthropoda; class Insecta; order Diptera; family Culicidae; genus Anopheles; species Anopheles arabiensis. Next base: position 65,392,044 of record NC_053517.1, on the reverse strand, counting down.
ACAACACTGACGACAGGAACAGCATCTTCGCAAACGACTTCATCTCCGGAGCGCAATCCACTTGTTAATGTGCAGTGAGCTGAACAACATGGAACGCAGAACCTGTTGCGTTGGTGCGTAATAGTGTTAGTGTTGGGTTTGTGTGCCGTTTCTATCAGTGTGATCGTTCGATCTTGGTATGGGGATTTTACATTTTCTTTACAAATTCATCGCTGATTTATATGATTTATTTTTGTTATTTATAAAAAATGTAGTTATTGAAATGAACATATCTAATGAAAGTTACACCACAATTTACTTCTTTAAAAATGAGTCACTGTTATTTTATAGTTTTGGGTAATTCGAATAGGATATGAAGTAGGATTCAGATTTTAATTTGAACTATGTGTAACATGATCAGATTGATAGTTTTTTTTGTTTGTTTAAACGAAATAGTATAGCTAATACAGTGAAACCCCTCATAACGAGATTAAACCGTTCCAATGAAAAATAGCCTCCCGCAACTCGTTATGCGGGAGGCTCTTTTTCATATAATTTGTATGAAAAGTGAAATAATTGGTTCCAGGTCAAGAAAAGTGCAGTTATATTAGGATTATATGCATCACAACCATACGGAACACCTTCAAGTAATCCATTGATCAATTCTTGGTATCGCAATTCTCGCCTTCATGAGCAAGTAGATCAAGAATGCATGTAACACGAAGAATGCATCCTACTCGGATAATTTCGGAATCGACTCCGGAACGTAGGTTCTCCCAGCATTATCCGGAGTCGTCCAGAGTTGTTGGGAGTCGTTGGGAGTCGGAGTCATACGGAGTCGTCCGGAGTCGTTAGTAGTCGTTCGGAGTTATTAGAAGTCGTCCGGAGTCGGCCCGAGTTGTTGAGGTCGGAGTCATCCGGAATCAGCTGGAGTCGAAGTCCTCCGCAGTCGAGTTAGAGTCGGCCTTCGAAACAAAGGCCTATATACGAGGTGTACAAGCAAAGTGAAAGACAAAAAAACACAACGAAATGAAATGCTTGATCACAAGCACATTGCACCGGACTGCTTCTGTTGTCTCCGTTCGACTCTGGATGACTGCAACGGACTCCGGACGATTCCGACGCCGGTTGATTTCGGGCGACTCTGGATGACTCCGAATGACTCTGGACGACTCCAAACAACTCCGGGAGACTTCATACTACTTCGACTCGGAGCGGAACTAGTGATTCGAATTTTGCTGGAGTCGTAATCGGGCTAACAATAGCTGGCATAATCCGGCATCAATTGACCTATATTTGTGTGAACTGCTATTGAAAAAGAAAACTTACCTTATCTCAGGCAGCTTAAAGAGACCCTTTCGCCTTAAAGAGACATTCATTTTAAAAAGACAAAAATATGTATTTGTATTTTACAGAAGATAAATCGCGCCCTAAGAAGTAGAAAAGTAGAAAATAAACTTCTTGATGTTTTCAAAAATAAATGATCTTCACTCGTCTGGATTTGCTTGGGCACAACATTCGTCACAGGCGAGTAGGCTACAAGCTCCCCAAACAGCATGCTATTGATTGACGTTCCTGGAAGCAACCACCTGGTCCTCCTTCACGGTACAAACGGGCGTGTCCGCCTCATTGGCGCAATCGTCAAAGATGTCGTTTAAATCGTGCAGCTTAAAATAATCCAGCACCATACAACAATACAACAATACAATATTGACGGGCGATATGAGCGTGTCCGAGATATTCTTCCTCTGCACCGAGCGGTTAAACGTCAGCAGGAGCGGACTATAACACGGATCCAGCGGAGCGATCCCCGACCGTCTGCCCTTCTTGACCGTCGAGGGGTCGAGCGGCTTCTTTACACCGTTCACTTGGGTCATCTTCCGCTTGCTGCGATGTGTTGAAACCTTCATCAGGCACCGTTTGTGGAGTATCAGCTCTGGAAGATCGAGAGGATCGTCCTTTTACCGGTACGGGTGGACTGGACAGCACCGTGATCTGCGTCGCTGGCTCGCTGAGCAGCTCCTGGCGGCACATAAACTTCTGTCGGCTTAGCTGCTTGTAGTGTTGCACCAAACGCTGCACGAGGGCCGCATTCTTTTGCTGCAAAGTGAGTGTATATATCAGGTGGGCTTATGGTGTTCTTCCTCACCAATACATCGACACACAATTTGACGGTTTGTTCCATAACAAAATCTAGTATGCCTTGAAGTTTAAACGAAATCTCGCAGAAATTGTATGTGGTTTTAATCAGGCGTAGCACGAAGAAAGAAGCCAAAATACTTACGTGGAAGCCAATTCTTGGATTAAAACGAAAATTTGAAGGCTATAGATTCCAAAAAAGAACATTTCTTCGCTAAATCTGATACATAGGCAACAATTATTGAATTCTTTCTGCCAGCAAGCAAGGAACAGTTTACCAATCGAACCAAATATGATTTTATGCTGAAAGTGAGGAATTTATCAGAGTGCCTGCGCATATATCCTTTGGTACTGTTCAACAGACCACCGATTGATCTCAAATATCGAGTAAAATTGTAAAAATTTTGGATAGAGTTAGGAGTGAGTCCATAGAAAAATCATCAAAGCAAAAAAAAAAACTCACTTTGGTTTGCTGCCTGCCTGTTTGCTTACGACCAACGTCCATATTTTAGTCCTTAACAACTCTAACTCCCTATCTGCCAATCTCCATAGAAGACTTGATCCATCATGGCTACCAAAATCAGAACTAAGACCCACCTGTAGCCTATGTAGGCACCTTGACTGGGATCCATTCCAGTTAGCGAGCATCCAGTTAAAAAGCATCAAGTTAGCGAATACTAACCGTACACGAAGAAGAATGAGATACGTACGTGATATAACATTGAGACTGCAATTAATGGTCAAAGTGTTCGGAGCATTTTTATTGCAGATCTTCTGCTTTCAGAAACATGACAAGGCGAGGTATTATCGGTAACTGATACGTGAAATACTTTACGTCAATTGAGTAGCTGGCAATTATGCAGGATAAGATGATTGTCTAAAGTGAGATAGTATTAGGTCCTAAGGATTGTTTGTCTGATACCATGCGATACACATTTTTTCTACTTGGCGTAACGACCAATGCAATCATGGCTACGCAATATAGGCTTCCGAAACTTATCAGTACCATGCAACTGGACAGTCAGTTTCTATAACGCTACGTGCTTCCATTCAATAGATCAGTTCTCTCCAACCATGTTACGACCACGGACCACTTGTGTTTGAAAATACATTGGCCACGGCCAAAAATATAATGAATATTATCCTAGAAATGCCTGTTAAAAATGTGATCTTGTTTGTGGGAAAAACTGAAACGATATGTGTTGTTAAGTTTTTCTTTAAAAAAATCAAAGATATCGCGGAGTATATCAGTTAACGCCACGGACCACAAATGTTGCAGACCACTGCAATAGATCACTCGGTGGAGATGTGTACTATAGTACTTGAAAGATAAATATAATGATAATGGTCTTTAAACACATACATGACGGATTATCATACTGTCGTTTTATTCGTTTTTCAACCCTTAATATATATTAAGCCACATATTAGGCATCGAAATATCGTGTGAGGGCGTTTTTCAATGGTTCGACGTTCTGTTCTACCCAATTAAGATTAGCGTTCACTTGCTGTTCGATTTCGGAAGCTACCCAAGAGTCATAAGAAGAAGCGACAGAGCTCAGTAGCTGTACATCCGCAGGGTCTGTGACGTAACGAGCTATCTCAAAGATTAATTTGGGTCCGTGTTTGTAGTAAACAGAATTGCTGTGGGTAAGAATGCAAAGAAAAAAATAATCGGTATTATTTTAAATTATTCTTGATCTCGTTTTTAATGACTCGTGGTGTGATACATACCTGCGACGTTGCGATAGTTCCGATTGTAGCGATTGTACAATTTCTGCAAGCGGCACATTCAACTCTACAAGTAAGCGATGAAGTGCTTTGGTACGATCAGATTCGCTAAGAGCGAATAAATATTTGGCAAACGATTGCACCTTCGTCATATCCCCACCCAAGCAGCTAAGTGATTGAAGCAGGAATTGTTTCGCCGAAGGATTGTCAAGATTTTTATCGCTCAGCGCTTGGGAGAACTGTGCTTGTAATGCTTTGCGTTGTTCGGCGTTTGAATGCTGCAGTCCATGGCACAACAATGCATTATCCTCCATCGTGTAGTGCTTCTTGCTTGCCAGAGAACGAACTGCACTTTGTGCGTCATGTTTGCACGATTGACTACCACTACACGCCAGATCGATGGCGATGGTTCGTAGTTCCTCGACTGATGCAGACTCCCCTGTACGGTGGTCTACACCACCGTACCTTTCCAGCAGCGGAGAGGCTATCTTTTCTATAAATCTTTCAAGTAACTGAGACACGGCTTCGTTCGTTCGCAACATTCTCTGCATGTGGCGCAAATTTTCGTACGCCACAGCCCAGGGCACGTAGTCAGTTTCGCGCTGCAGATAGTTCAGCAGTTGAAGTACCACATCATAATTGCCACCTCGTGATTGTGCAATGTTCAGAGTATCATCGATGAGGCGAGCACGTGTCGCAGGCTCGAAGCCAGTATGATCTTTGTTAATTCGCTCGATCAACTCTCGGAGCATACTTTCTTCGTACTCTACTCGATAGTAACCGGTAGAGTGAGGGTTGAACGACACCACCTCATCCTGGACGGTTTCAATTGTGTACGCTACCTCTGAGACATTCGGGGGCATCCAGAATGCAGGTAATTTTTCAAAGGCATTGTTGGACGGAGTGGAAAAGGAAATGGGTATCCACCACGAGTTTTCGAATGCTTCCTCCGGAGGAGTGTTCGCGATGTAACGTTCCTGTGTAAACAAATATTCATTGCCATCACGGCGAACTTTTACCAGTGGAACGCCTGGCTGGTGTGACCAGGAGCCAAAAATTTCGTGTATGGATAGAGAAATAGGTAGGACAGCGTCTTCTTTCGCAGCCTGTTCGAGACTGTCGAATAGGTTGGATTCCTCGACAACACCACGCTCTTTGCTGTAATTACAAATGGGTAATATCACTGAATAAGTATCTGAAATGTACATTGTTATCGCGTGGATTTCTCCAGAAAAATCGTTAGAACCTACTTTTGTTGAAGGTAGTACCGTAGCCCCTTTTGGAAAGTGCGCTCGCCCAGTGCGTAGTTCATCATACGGAGCACACACGCAGACTTGTCGTATGCAATGCTATCAAAAAGACGGCTGATACTGGGGCGCGTTTCCGTGTAGTACGTCATGGGGCGAACAGTAAGCGAATTATCCGCCCTCAGTGCGGTCTGGAATGGTCCGGTTACGAAGCGCTCTCGAAGTTGCAGTTCTGGGTGACTCTGCATTAGAAAATGGAAAGCAGTGTTAACGAAAATTGAGCGCATTCGGTTTTGGTAGATATTACGTACGATCGCTCCAAGGTAGTACTGATAGAGCCTGGCAAAACCTTCGTTTAGCCACAGGTAGCTCCACCATTTCGGTGCCAGCAGGTTGCCGAAGAACTGATGTGTGAACTCATGGCCAACGATCGTTACGACGCCAACCTGTCGTTGCTCACCATCTTCTGGTCCGTACGAGATAGCAGACTCTTTGTAGGTCACGAGACCCCAATTTTCCATTGCTCCGGCAGCGTAGTCCTCATCTTTGATCGCCACATTGTCAATCTTGGACATGCTGTAAAGCTGATCGAAGTACTCTTCCATGGCACGCATAAAGCGCTTGGAAGCATCGACGGAATAGGATAGCAGATGTACCGAACTGGGCTTAGACCATGAAGCGATGGCCAGTTGTGGGTCAGTTAACACCTCGCGTTCGTATTTAAAATCGGACACCAACCAGGCAACAAGATACGTTTGCATACGAGGGGTCGTGGCAAATGTGGAAAGCTTTTTGCCGCCCTCTAGCAATTGGATCCCGCGCAGTGGTGCGTTTGAGCGGGCGTGATAGTCGATGCCACAAACGATAAGAATATCATAAGTTGTCTTTATTCCGGGCTCATCGTAGCACGGAAAGGATGTTCTTGCATCGACCGATTCGAACTGCGTAAGTCCCAGATAACTACAGGGGGGAAGTGCAATGGGGATACATTAATCTTATTTCTGTTCATTGTTTTTCCATTGGCATTCCACAATCTTACCGTCTAACACCGTTTTCGTCATCGTAAGACGATCGGTAGAAACCGGCCTGATCGTTACGAGCGATACTGTTGGTGAAATCTATCTCAAGTGTGTAGGTGCCAGTATTAGGCTGCAACGTCGTTCCAACATTAACCACAAGAAACTCTTTGTCTTCGTCGAACTCAAAATTTTTAACTGGAACGCTTAATCCTACGCCATTCCTGAGCTGTACATGCGTAATTTCACTACGCGAACTGTGTAGCACGATTTGATCAGTCGCTTCCAGTACGTTTATTCGAATTTGAACATTTCCAGTGTAGTCGAAGATTTCCCGGTGTATATCAGTATCCAGGCGGAGAGTGTAGTGCGTTGGGACCGTGGTATTCGGCAGTCGGTAGGAGTCAAACGCTCGTCCGGACACTATGCCACGTGCTTGAACAACACTTGGTGTTACGGCCAGAAGGGCCGATAACAGTAGTGCACTACAGGTGAATGCACGAAATTTCTTCATCACTAAGAACCCAGTATACAATCGACCGATCGGTTCGAGGTTTGTCAACGGTATCAGCTATTTATATGAAATGTTGGATGTCTTAATGACGAAAAGGTTTTTGCAGTATCTTATCTTGGTCAGCAGGCAAAGGCTTAAAGTTGAAAGCTCATTATGGAGCCAATTCGTTACATGTTCATTCATTGGAGAATAGAATGCTGTTTCATGTAGTTTTGTTTGCATTATTTCAGATAGAGTGTGGTGATAAAATAGATTAGATTAAGAAGAGTGAGCCGCTCAACATTTGACAATATATTGGAAACGACTGGTCTATTATCTGACACACTTGAACAGTTGTCGTTAGATGATCCTGATAGTACATGATATCGAGTAGTAAATTATATTGTTTGGTTATCAATATTTTGATTGTGCAAATATGGTTCATCGGATTAATGGTTATTTTTTTGTATGTGATCATGAATTGTCTGCCGATAAGTTTCTTTCCTTTAATTGTGAAGGTTTCGATTATAAAACTGTAGAATGCAAATTCAAAAAGATACAAGGTTCCTCACTAAATTTGTAACTAAGCTTGCTAATTTATATGTAGTGTAGCTGTTAAGTGGTTTCAAGGTATATGTGTCCAATTTATAGCTTAAAAAATATGACCGTTCAAACACAGTATTGTTATCAGTTAAGCCATAAATCATGGAGAGTCAGCTCTTTGCAAACTGAATAATTTGTTTAGGGCGGACAAATAATACCGTTTTATTATACAAATTTCCTTAAGTACTATGAAGCTGGAAGATCTGTTCTTGTCATGGAAGGAACATGTCGGATGGAAATCGATATCGTCTGGCCTTGTTACAACTGTCACGCCCATCAAATAGACCACCAGGTCACCCTCATTGCGGTTATTAACTTATTTGCAACTATTTACAAACCGTTTATGGTAAGCGTAGTGGCACAGTTTGCAATGAGCCGAATAAAAGGAAAGGCACACCGGCTCATGACTTGCTACCTATCCTGCTATGAGTAAACATAAGCCAGTACAAAGCCATCGTTTAGAAGAAGGGGTTTAGGGGTCCAGACTTGAACAAATGTTAGTCTATTATTGTCAATAACATTACTTGTTTAATATAACATGTTCAAGCATTAGTTTAGTAATCATTGTATGATATCTTTAATTTCCAAAGATTTCATAGAGAAAAGATTAGGAAAAGAGTGAAAGAGATCAACACATTTGAATTATTAACTATTGATGATAACATCAGCCTAGTTGTGACAGTACGTTCAAATTAAAGCATTTTTGAATGTCTGGAGATGCAGTTTTTGCAATAATAGACGGGTTTTTTATAATAACAGATACAAAAATGGAATATGAAAAGCAGTATTTGGACAATAAAAATAAAACTATAGATTACAATGATTACGTTTTTCTGCATCGCAAAGAAAAAACAAAATACAAAAATAAATAAATACACAAAACTGCTATGTTTTTCTTATGATACATCGTTATATTTTACTTTTCATTTCTTAAAAACACGTAACTTAACAAAGGAAGGAATTTGAGAAACAAATTATTGCTTTAGATACGAGGAAGAATGGAAATAGAGAAAAAGTAAATATGAATTAAATTATAGCTCTAGTCGAAATTCGCCGTAAAGATGTGCATCTGCATCTAATAATGGCTTGGGCGAAACAAATCGATAAACCGTTTATTAATTTTCTGTTCGTACCGATCCACACGGGCTGTAATTACTGTAATGGTTGCAAAATAATTGACAACCCACCTTGAACATGAACAAACACGTTCAATGAATCTATGCTGTTCTGAGACTCGCGTTAATGTTAAAGGTTTCCAAGAGATTCCTTCTAGATTCCTTCTGTATGTAAACAAAGGAGTAATCGCAAAAAAAAAAATCGTTCTTTTGTTAACTTTCACGTCAAAAGTGCACTTTTCCGTTGTTTATGAAAATAATTCAGTGAGGCACTGCCTGGTCCGTGATGCAAGAATGTGACGATGATGGTGATGGTGATGATGATGTTGTACTGTAGCATCGTGCTTCGCTTCACGATACAAACCTACAATCGCATTCCTCGATACTTTTCAATCGATTTACACAAACAGAAGGACAGGAAAATCGCCAACAGCTGCGTTAATCCGACTCCTATGGCAACAATGATGACCAGGTTGCGGTTGTACATGATCCAGTCTATTAGCGCATTATAGCATCCCTGAAAGAGGCGAAGGACAATACTTTAGCCATTGTTGTAAAACGAAAAAAAAAAACACACGCACACACACACCTTTTTAAAGTAGCTGTTCGAATCGGTTGGCGAGAAGGGACAGTTTTTGTCTTGCGGCTGGAATAGGGACGTTTGTACGCAGCAAGCCGTCGGTATAATCTTATCCCGTTTGCTTTCGTTCCACTTCTCAGACAGAGCAAAGTCTCGGTAGTCGTCAACGCCGCAGCAATGCAGTTCCGACATCATATAGTTCCACATTAACGTCACTGCATCGGTTTGGTTAAGATCGTTGCTGGTGTAGTAATTCGAGATCGTGGTCTGGAGGTAGTTTTTGGTTTCTGTTCGCGCGCGATCCTTGTACGCTGCTGCTAGTCCAAAGGCCGTCACCTCTGCTACTAGAATTACCAGCAAAAATAGGCCGTACTGTGGGATGGATGGTAAAAAAGAATTTGTTTAGAAAACACTATGACTATTATTTATCTGCGCATGTTGATCCCGTGGCACAGCCGTAAAGTGTGTGATTTAACAACATGCCCGTCATGGGTTCAAATCTCATGTGCTCTCCAGCTATGGGGTAGACCAATCAGTCACAAAAAGCACATTAGTGGCTTAAGGCAAGCTTGGCGGTCTGCGGTTGTTCCAAAAAATTGGAAGAAGGAAGGAAGCAAACTATTATTATTACTCTGCTCTTGTTACTATTAGGTGAAAGTATATTAAATTATGCAATGAACGTTTTACCCTTTGCATAACTGATTACGTTTAAATTATTGAGTATATTATAACATTCAAATTAAATTATGTGTGTGTGGTGTGCAAGGGAAAACAAAACTGGTGAAACGTATAGAAAAAAACACACATACACACATTTTATACTTCACGCACTCTTTAAGAAAGGCTTAAGAAATGTAAAATTGACTCATCATCGTTAGTGGATGCTGCTATACCAGCCGTATCTTCTATCTATGAGGCCATCATTTGCACATGACGTAAAGCCATGTGTGCGCAACGATGCATATACAACAAATACAAAAAAAGCGAATCGTCGGCAAAGAAACTTTAACTACTGCCATCCACTACTTTCGTTTTCAACATTACAAAACCGTAACACATTGGACGCTACCGGACTATGAAACGAATGCCAACAGACACTCATTGCACGAGAGCGCCTATTACCTAACATAAGTGGGTCGTAGAGCCCAAAAAACATAACGATCAGATCAACTAACTATTCAATGCCCAATTGTCGAGCATGATGCTAAAAATGATGGGCCATGCTTGGAGTATATTAAACTGAACCCTTCATTAACATTAATCATTAACACGGTTACGAGGAATCACGTGCTAGGTATTAGTAGCGTTAAAACGTTAACGTTTAACTAGAAGAAAAAAAATGTTTAATGGCCCTATTTCACATAAGATCTGATGAGTTTTTTAAATGGTTTCTTACGGGAAAATTATCATTAAAAGCTGATTTATTTTTGCTTGAGCACGACAAAAGTGATATTTGAAATGTAAAATAGTGTACCCAGTGTAACAAAACGCGACATAAACGGATCATTTACCCAACTAATAACGTGTCCCGTCCAAAGGTTAAACGCAGAACAGTGCGTGAAATAGCTGGTTGTAAAACACGATATGTGTCGTTTGGAACACGATAAGTACACACTATATTACAGGAGAAGGATGAACCTATAGGATGGACCATAAACCGTTTAAAGGGATGAACCTATTAGACGGGGTGACCATTTTGGTAGTCGTTTAAAATCTCCTTATCTACAATCCGTATTCCTCTATTTACATACCGTTGTTAGAAGGCACTGGCTTTCGCGTATCGCTCCACAATATCCGAGGAAGCTGAGGAAGAACATTACCGATCCGATTACAATCAGCAGATAAGCTAGCTGCTCTATAACTGCCGGTTGCGTAAAATGCTGTAAACGAAAAGGAAGAAAGTGATAAGATAACTTGTATTACTAACCATAAACACCTCTGTAAGCACGTTAGTCACAGATTTCTCATCCCACGTGCGATCTTCAAAGTGATCCCGAGGCAACAGTGTGGGCATATGCAAGACGAATGTCTCGTTTATTTAATTAACAAACAATGTGTCACTTAATCGTACACATGTAAGCCGTGTTGCAACAGCTCCGAGTGTGACTGATGTTTGTACAAGTTAAACCCCTCTGCAGATGATGGATAGATGCGTTTGCATGCGTGAATGTAAAAGGGCATCATTTTTTTCTTCTATGAGCAGATTATATATGATGTGCCAGTGTTATGATCAACGATTGTCGACGGAATATAATAAACTTTGTACTGTGATATATTTCTTGGATTTTAGTGAGTTTTATCAACCAAACAAAAATGAAATTCCCATTACCAATAGGAAAGATTTATCTTGCTTATAGAAACTCCCTTTGTTACTGTGTTGCATTGAGGTACTGTAATGAACTCTTCGTCTCTCAATCAGGTGATAGGTGCCGTCGAAGTATGATTTAAAATTGATGATAAGTTGCCATGTCTAGACGTAAAGAAAACCTGGCCATCATAAAGTTTCTACATGCAATTGCTACGAATGAATTTATAATTCACCATGCAATTATGTGTCCGAATGTCATGACGGCAAATAGTGTAAGTCCACCATGTGGCGATGTCAATGACCTCGCTTGCGTCGTATTAACTGCTGTACTGCCGTAGTCACAACTTTAGTAAGTTGCATTGTAGATAGTAAAAATGTAAAAAATTACGATTGTAAGCTTATTTACTTTAAATTATTTTAGCATTTCAATTGTAAAATTTAATGCAGTCGATATTGTTAGAACCGACTAATAAACAAGAATAATTTATGATTGTTATTTAGTTTCACTACCGCTCCCACTATCAGCCAATTCCTACTTAGTTGTGCCTACGTTTCTATGACTTTAGCTCAAAACGCCAACGCACACCGGATGCAAATTCGATTCGACGAACGTTAGAAGTTATATTGCACCCCTCAGCTACACTCGGTGATGCAATGCGTTTTAGCATCGAAGTGCAATTAATCACTGAACGAAAAAATATAGTCTTCTTTGAAGTCTTATATGGTGTCCGCAAGGGCTTGCATAGAATGAAAAAAAGAAGTAAATATACGCCAGTATGGTTTCGAAACGGTGCGTGCATCGAGCAAATGCTGAATTTAAATTAACGAATTAATACAACTGTGTGTGTCCGATGATGCAGCGCCATAGAACGCCAGGCGTGTCGTGTCAGACAAATTTTGTATTCCGTTCAGGTATTGCAATTGGCAGTACGAGTAGTGAAAGGTGCTACGATTTACTTACCTCGAGCTGATCGTTTTCGACCATTTTCAGTAACGCTATAAACGATGTTTTATCTGTGGCTAGCCATACGCCCACGCCGAGCACAATTGTTCCTAGGACCTAAAATATCGTTCGATAAAAATCATTAGTATATTGGTAAGCTTGATCAGCTCGAATTGATGCGTTCATCAGTGCTAGTGGTCGTTTCCAGTGCATATTTAAACGATCGCGCTACATGTACTTACAAAGAATAAAAAATTGAATACGGATAGTAGCGTTTTTGCTATGCATGATTCACAGTCGCACCCCATGTTGAAAGAGATCTGTTAAGGGAATGTTGATGATTGCCGGCCAAAGATCACGGTGAGTTTGCGATACTGCACACAGTCACACTCTGCAGATGTAGTAAATTGTCGGGGTTAATGTCTCGGCACCAGCAGATGACCTGCAATGAAGATAAAAAGTGGTATATCGATTAGGATCTCTCAATGTGCCGCAGTCGTTGAACGCGGAAACGTTGCTAACCATCATTGTAATAAATAATATTGAATCCTTTAAGATTGATAAACAACTTTTGGAAAGTGACATCGTGAACACTTTTCATTATGTTGAATCGCTTCGAGGTCGGAATAAAGATAACCGTTATCGTGTTTGCATGGTCTAAATTAAAGAGGTCACAGGTTAACTAAGGCACTGGATTCAATTGCTGTTCCATTCACAGATAACATCTTGACTTGGATTTACCTATTCCTTGATTACAAACTTCATACGCATCACATCAGTCTTTATATGATCATTCACCATTGTTTCAAGTATGTGCGGACTTGCCTTAATTGGTGCTGGATAAATGTTAAATGATTGCCTTGTTTTGAGCATGCTTTATTTTGTTTCGAGTCCGTCTTGGACTCGAGCGACAAATGCACCAGAAGAATCTCCATAATTTAGACCATCTCTGCTGGTCTCGGGGAATTTAATCAAATCAAGCGGAAGAGCTGATATGACAGGTCAAAGATAGCAGCACCGTGTGATTCAACTGTTCACGCGTATGATGAAGAGGTCAGAGACAGTAACGCAACTTCCACCTTAATGGGTTTTGTTAGTCACAAAATTGCTATTAGAGCTGGTCGTTTTTAACTGCGTAAGCTGTTATATTGATTTATATAATGAAACGATATGAAATCTTCTGTATGGCATGAACATAGAATGCAAACGGATATAAGTAAAAAGTACATAAAATCCATAAAAATATATTTTTTTAAATTTAATGTGATTCAATCTCGAGCTCAGATCCTATTGACCCTTTCCTCCATTTTTATATTTACTTTCTTTGATGAACAAAAACAGAGAAAGTTGATGTGTAGACATGCGTTAGACAAATCGATTCGTTACATTTGTTATAGGAGAAGCTTGTACCCTTCGTTCTCCCTTCCCCATACCCTTTATACGCCTTTACACCCCACTGGTAAAGTCATTTCCAGCCATTCTGGTGAGTTTAGCTTGGACGGATCTTTGATCAGCTTACCATACTGGATCGTACACTGCATGCACGCAACACGCTGCACGATACTTCACGAAGTGTTTGGTCGATTTAAGTGAAAAAGTGGCGTTGCTTAATCCATTACCATCTTTCAACGGCCATGCTAACGGATCCATTCCCTTTGCGCAAGCACTGCCTGTGCGCAGCTGGAGCAGTTTTTGTTCTTAACCTGAATGGAATATAGTAACTTCTGTTTATGCAGAAATTACCAACAAAAGCATGAATCACACCAAAGCAGGAAGTAGTGCATGTTGAATGTACACATTTTGAATAAAAGATGTAATAAAAAATGTTTAGAGAACGAAAACTGTACTCAGCAGATGGCGTGTGACAATTTTTGATCGTGTTGATTTGTTCGTGGCGTAATTTTCTTATTAGCTGCATAGTATCATGCATAGCCACTTCCGACACTTTAGTTTATCTGCTTCCGGGGATATGCCGGTTTGAACGGATGCAAAGAGGTTCCGTGGACCGATCGATCATCGACTGATTAACCACGTACCATGACGGGAGCGATCCATGTGCTCCAATGTCAATTCCATGGCTTTAATGTGAACGGCCTCCTATGCACACAAATCGGAGAAAGTTGCCCCATAGCTAAAGCAATGATATAATACTGCGTAGATGAAAAAAGCAAACATCGTTGCTGTTGGAAGATAGTCTAAGTTTCTATATTTGACGTAATTTTATTCCATAACAGTTGGTTCGGTTATTGCATTTGTGATGTAGGATTTGTTTGTACATAGTTTGGTGGCTTTAACTAAAAATATCATGCATTTTGCTGCCGACGGATGCATACGTTGATTGCAGTATGCAACGTAGGGCGCATCGTGAACATTGAAAACGAAAATGTGAACGCAACACCATGCATTATAAATTCAATTTCACTTTTCCAGACAATGACCTAATTGGCGCGGATATAAAGTTCGTTCTCATCCAACCTCATGCTTCAGCTTAACATGCTTGGACAAAGAGCAATGCATCCTTTTCTGGGTCGCAATAAAATATTTACTCAGAATACAGTTTCATGCATGTGTACGGGAACATAGTAAAACACATTTTCAATGTTTTGCGCCTACATTGGTCATGGTGTGACATAGTTTAAATTCCTTCCCCTACCGCTTTCCGCATATCATGCAGGAGTGATAATGCACATGCGATCATATCACCACCTCGTACGTACGGTGAAGTAATGAAATCGACAGCTCTCCTACTAGCATTACTTCGCAAGGTATGAGCTCTTCCTGCCGAAGCTCTTCCTGACAGCAATGCATTTGCGTGTTGTTTGCTATAATTACTAGCCAGTGTCTAGTGTGTAATGTACTATTACGCCTCTGACCAGTCATCAAATGATACCGATTGCATTCCTGCGCCATCGATTGCAGAACATGTTTACTGAAGTGACCTACATGACAGTACCGATCAAACAAACCGTACGAATTGTTTGGGGATATGCTTTGGGATATGTCTGTAATATGCAGTAAATTGGTCTTCATGTTTGTAAACAATGTGCTGTACGGAACAGTGAAGGAAACTAACACTAAATACAACACCAGCAGCATCAATAGCCAATTAACGGCAATCGCAAAAGATGCACAATTGTAGCATCCCTTCACTGTGCTTTCTTCTTTGATACACTCCGATACTTGATCACTTAAAATTGATCTTTCAAAAGATTGATTACCCAGCAAGTGATGCTTTTCATCGGTTGCCGGTGTCGATCGCTGTACTCGCTAGTGGCATGTAATGATGCTGCCTGGAGGGCCAATTTCTTGCTGCGTTGATAAGCACACTTAGGGAGTGATAGGACACTAGATATCGGATGCGAACGAGAAATCCGAACGACAAGTGGGAAACTGCATTACAACAGCCTACATGCCGAGTTGCCCGGAGGAAGTGATAGGCGTTTGAGGCGTCTCGCACAGTTTAGAAAGTACGCTGGACATAACAAAAGGCACCGACAATGGTAACGTGAGCCGTAATTTAAGACCTTTGAGCGATTTCGGTACGAGTGGTGCGCATGTGGACCCATCTTCACATTACTACAATTGGCTCCAGGATCTCTCCATTGGCTCGGACACTCGCTTGGTGCTGGCGAACTGCTGGTGATCTTTTTTCCTACTACTCCTTTGGGGTGAAATGTGAAAGTCGTGAGCAGTGAAGTACAAGCAAGCAGCCCCCGTATAGGTGGTGGTATGCTAATTGTTTAAATCAATACCTTCGTACGCGTTGGAACTTGGAAAACGGAAAATGAATGAGTCTATGCTACAATAACAAAAAAAAAAAAATCAAAGAGGTGAGAGCTTTCCGCGATGTCTCCTAGGGCGTATGTAAGCAAGGTGTATGGAGGTGGATGGAAGAAAGTTGGCCTCTAAAAGCGCCGCTCAGACTGTTGAACAATGCTGTAACCACGTGTACAATACATCAAGCCCCTGCTACCGTGATGAGCTTATGCTGTGACAAACTGGTGCGGGTGCTACATAGGCCAACTGTTGCAAAGAAATGAAACGCTCAATCATGCCAGACGTCGATGAAATATCATTGATCAAAATCCATGGGCTCCCGGGCGTCGGTAGACATTTAATTGACAAACCGTAATAAATATGCATGAAGCCATAGTAAACGATCCACTGGAACTGATATAGGCAGATATTACCATTCGGTGAGCGTTCCCGTTGTAATGGTTAGTAAGCGAATCTGTGATTTTCTTCGATTAAAATATGCTTTGTTCATTCCTAAAAAGTGGTTAAGGAACTAGAACCTTTGTCTTGGCTTATTGTGTCAATTGTTATAGAGACTCTTTAAAAAGCATAAGTATGAATATTGATTCCTTACAATTGACGTAAAATGAATCTGTATGCTGCTATAGAATAGAGAGTAAATTGAAATTATTTCCAAAGCGTTAAATTCTTTCGTATGAGCGGTTGATCATCATAGAAACACCAACGGATTTGCGAATTTAGCTACGATGCATGTAAAAAAGACACATCATATAACTGTCTGTCCAGTCAAGGAATGAACGGAAAAAGAATTCGATAAAAAAGCATTCCTGCAGAACGAAGTGGTTACTGAATAGGCGTTTAAAATCGTCACAGTTGATGTGGGTGGGTTGGCAGGTACGTTGCAATTGTTGTCGTTACACTCCACTTGACAGCGAGTAATACGGTCAGTCAGCACAGTGGACATGACACAGTGAACAGTGGAAGCTAATAAAAAAAGAACTTCCCGTCAAAACGATCCCGTGTTGTTCGATCACGATCATTCAGTGCTAACCCTGAGCACGATCACGCCGTGTAACGCATAAGGTGTGCCACGATTGAATCCAACTGTTACGCGTGACCACGAACCCGTTAGGGATTGTCAACGAAGCTGTTTTGGCATCGGAGGCAGGTACGTTCGATAGTACTTGGTTGCTGTCCATAGAGACTAACCGTGAGACATGAACTTGAACCAATGTTATAACACCAAACCGTTAGAAGATCACTGGTACAACTTATCTGATAGCATTATGAAGTTTCAAAATGAAATGTTCACACAGCTTTTTTTGGAACTTATTGTCATGTCGAAAGTGTCTCAGAATTGTGTCAAAATTTTAATTCATTTCCGCTATCTTTGATCATTTATAACTGATGGATCAGAATTTCTCCAATCAACAGATATGAAATGATCGATCTCGGATGGGGTTAACAATTTGTGGGAATAACAATCCCCCACTTCCGCTCTTTCTTCCATAAAGCCTCTTGCCAGCCGTGAACTTTGAATCGTTGTCTAATTGCGCTCGAAATTTTCACCACCTGCAAAGACATTTTGTTTTGCTTTACGCTTGGATGCAGCAGAGAGGATGGGGTAAATTTTGCCAAAAAAAAGAAGATAATTTTCCCTTCCTTTTATTGTCGAAACATAATGAGTGTACGATTCAGGTTGTGAGATTACTTTTACTCCACCACCCGTAAAGTGTACGTTGGCCACCCGTTTTGTTGGATTTTTTTCAAGCCGGTTCATAGTAAAAGAAAGTGAACAAACTTTTCATAAAAGCATTTTATTTACGTTCGACCTTTTGACCGTAGGGTTGGTCTTAGTCAATCAAAGCGATGCAAGGCATGGTCGGAAGTTTTAATATGCGCTAGCGGCACTTTTGTTTATGTGTGCAATAAATCTGTTGTCAACATTACACGGAAAAATTACGCCATGTTTTGTGTTGAAAGTTACTAACATATGAGGCGATTACCTTGTATCTGTTGCGTAGAATGTTTTCTCGGTGTTTTTTTTTTTATGAGAAATCTTAAGTATTCATAAAAGCACAATCTATGCAGCACTCGAAAATATCTTTAGGAAATATGCATCAACTGAACAACAGAAATGAGTTCGTAGATAAATCGTAGATAGGTGGTCGATGGGGATCTTTCTTCATTTTAAGTTTTCCCTTTCATGGATCGTGGATCAGCTCACGATATAAAAAACAACAAATACACACACCAGCAACATTCTCTCATGCGTGAAGGATAGGTCACTGTGAGCGCCCCTGGGCTGCTGAACTTTGCACACTTGCTACAGCGCTGGAACGCTTGAAAAGAAGCAACTTGTATACGGCGATGCAGGCGCGAAAACTTCATGCAGAGAAACAATAGCATCTTAATTGCACATCCAACGCACACCTACGTCTGCTAGTAGAATGGAACTATTAACCAATCTGCATGCATTATTGCATACGTTCTTGAAACTATCCCATCGATATTATGTGAAAGGCCTGCCTGTCGATTGGCCGACCGTCAAAAGTTGTGCAAAGGTTCGCTTGTTACGAAACTGTAAGTATGCCCAACCGAGGGTATGCCCGACACGGCAAAACGGCGCTATGAAATACAATAGCATTGCTGATGGTCTAGACTCTAGAATGTAAAGATTGCTTGAGACATTGTATTTTGCGTTCTCAAATACAAAACATTCTGTGTATAAAAGTAACTATTATCTATAATATATGAATGATTCAACTTCCTTACACTAAAAAGCTAATTAGCACTTAATACTTTTAATATTCTTCGACGTAAAAAAAACTAACACAGCGGAAAAGTGTTTTATCTACGCAGTTGAAATGTCCAGCTTGCGAGGCTAAATAATCTGTATTTTTAAGTTCAGCGAAGCATGCAAACACAAAAACATATTCTTCCGCCTCCGAAACTTATAAATCACTTCCATATCTTTCCGCCATGGATACTGATGAATGGGACAGCAACAAAACCACAATTCAATGTGTCTCTTGGTAGTAGCCAGTTTCACAGTCTTCCTAGATGTAAGTAGTGCGATAAAACAGGAAACGTTTCGTGTGACAGGCCTGGGATCAGCTTCAATGTTGCCTGTTAGGAAAGTGCACTGCACACTCTCCAGGGTTTACTTTCTCTTTCGCGTTTGCGTTGAACTTGCAGTTCCAGACACAGCCATAAAGGTGTTAGATGATAGAAAATCAAAAGTGGTGGCAGAGAGCGGCCGAATGGAAAGGGAACTAAACCTGCTACGGAACGTACTTCAGACGGAACGGTGGAATGTATCTAAAACTAAAGCTCGATTGCATCGCCGGTGAGCGTAGACCGTGGATTTGCCAATAGCATTCATCGTCTTTCGTTAATTCAGCATTAGTGTAGTAATAATCTTACGGAATCATACCGTGTACCATGTACATTTCAATAATACACATGAATGTGCAAAACAATAGTGGCAAAACGCTACACTACATGCTTTTGTATTTTTAGTGACAAACATACAACATTTGGCGTATGATTTGCAAATGTTGTATGCGTTCTTTCTTGCTTAGATCGCGGTAAAAGTCAGGATATGGAAATGAAGCCACAAATGGACGTTTACAACCAACGGTACTCTTGTAACGTACTTAAGAAACTCGACCGTCAATCAAGGCCAGACAGACGGCGACATCAACGAAACTTTCATTCCCGATGGATAAACGACCTAATAAGAAATGCCCTTTTGGGAACGGATGGACACCCCGTTGCCAACTGCAAACACCCATAACGGCCAGCTACATCGGTGAAAGTTGACGAAATGGAATGGTAGCAGTCTAATGATTGAAGCGATCGCAACACGTCGCACAATGCATCCACAATGCATTTAACGTAGCCCGTGCAGTTGCTGTGTGCATGCACGTTATCTTATTTGAATAAGCATACACGTTTTATTGATGCAATCTGTAATCTTTTGTATCGTTTGTTTTGCTTTTGACAATATAAAAGCATCGCAAATTGTTTGATTCAGATTCAATGGATTAGGGTTAAGAAAGAAGGTACTTTCTTTTACGCTTTTGTTGCCTTTTTTTAAATAGGCGTTGTAAATGGCTACAGGTTTAAAAAGACACAAGACACAATTGTTTCGCTCCATACTACATTCGCTCGCATCAGTTCGAATACACATTACGGGGTTTTTTTACAGTGAGACCGTTAGTACATCACTTCACAAAAACAACTACACCCTTATTTATGGACTGGCCAGCTATGGAAGCGTGGAAGAATGGAATGTACCGTACCAGCCAAGCCTAAACATAAACTCTCCGTCTCCAAGGTCGATTGAAATGTCACTTCTACTACCATCAATGAAACGTGTTTAGGACCAGTTCTAGCCGCCAGTATTGATGTGGGGATGTTGTTCATGAGCGAAAATCGACAAAACCGGACAAGCATATTGAAACTCGTCCTCAGTTTTGAGACTTCGCTGATGATTCTGTGGAAACCTTCATTTGTGTTGACGGTGTGCAACTAGGTTCCACTAGATTGTCCAGAGTATTCCCACACGGTGCACGCAAACTGCATGCATACACATGATACCTTGCGATTCTTATCGCACTATCTCCGCAAGTATATACATCTCAATGCTGCTGCTGTTGGAGCGTCAAGGTTGGCGAGCTTCTGCACACTGGTTACGCAATAATGCTCGCAATGACAGACAATCGACCTAATGCACAAGTGAAACTATTGTGCGTAACATCATCCCAGTTTGGCGCCGTTTTGGCAAAACTGGCAAAGTGGGGACTGGTTTGTTGATCGACCCAGCATTCCATTAACAGTGCGTATTGTTGTTTGGATTGCATAACTGAGTGTTTAAAGCACAACATTGAAGCTTTGAAACGTACACATGGCTGAGCTTCCATCACAGGAAATGCTTGATTGACATCGGATGACCGCAAAATTTAAACCGCCTACTAAGGAAGATAGATCAAAATGGAAAAGCACTATTGATTAGGAACCCGTAAACGAGCCCAAACTTTGATGACGGTACAGATGACAACGATCTGTCCAATGGCGATCGGGGACAGGAAATCTGTGTCATGCGTTCAGAAATGACCATTTGTAACGATGGTCTGTAACATTGGAACTATGACATCGAATGATCATATGGACGACCGAAAAGGCTGTCACACAGATTATCGCTAGAAACGGTAAAGCTTACCAACACCATTGTTATACAGTAAATTTAATTAACAATTTTTTTAATCAATCGGCCTATTCGGTCAGTTTCTACTGAATAAAAAAAAATATCATACGGTACATAAGCTAACTGAAACCGTTATCGTGCTCAATATATTGTATCAGTATTGTTATATCATGTTTGAGAGTGTTTGTCATTGCTGTGCTTGATTGAAACATCTCTTTTATAAGACAAATATTAATCACAATTAAATGTAGCAGGGTATTGACATAATAATTGCTTGTGATTTTATAATTCGATGCTTAACATTTTCAGAAGAAGAAGAAAAACATTTTCAGAAGCGAAATTTACTTCAATTGTGCTTTTGGATTCTAGAACTCCTTGGACAAAATCGTGTCCAATGGTATTTACAGATAAAATAAAACTATCAAAAATAACAACTTTCGTAAAAGCAGGATATGGACATGTATTCCATTCATTCGGCTGATGGATTACTTAGCAAGGTAAATAGCAGGAAGTTTTCATCGCGGAAAGGATGCACAACACCGGAAGTAAAACTTCCGCCAGCCGGATGAAAATGTGCTATGCGTTAAATATGGGTCGTTCGATTTTCGTTAATCTAACGGCCTTGTATAGTTGCGGCATTACTTATTGGCTGAATTTTATCATTTAGTTGTCTTTAATTGAGCCCAAAAAAGTGTTAGACTCTTGTCATCGCAGTCGATTTTAGCCACTGAATGGGGAAGCATTTCGGGCATTTGAATCTCTTGTTGCAGTGCCTGTAGCACGTCGAGGGGATTGGGTCGTTCAA
Source organism: Anopheles arabiensis (assembly GCF_016920715.1). Lineage (NCBI taxonomy): Eukaryota > Metazoa > Arthropoda > Insecta > Diptera > Culicidae > Anopheles > Anopheles arabiensis. The sequence goes on along the minus strand of NC_053517.1, from coordinate 65,370,117 downwards.
CTTTGGCACGTTTTGGGACTAACCGCAACAGCATAGGCCAAGGCTTACCACAACTATGTTTACCACCGGATACGGCGTTGGCTGAAAGGAAGAAATCACCGACAGGAGAGTACGACGGTTTCCATTTTCATTGGGAACCCTATTTCCCTATGGTGTTGTTGTTGGTCTAAGACGACGGTGTGCTATTTTTAATTCTCGTGTTACAAACGTGCGCGCGTCTCGGAGCAGATCTTTGTGTAGAAAATTTCGATACAATCAGATGTAAAGTAGAAGAGAAACATCATGGCAAAAGTGATAGGCGATTGATTATCATGATTTGCTTCAGTATTGTCAATCGTTTAATACAAACTTGGTGCATTTGCTTAAGAAAACAAATCAAGTGCGTTAAAGAAAAAAATATGTATCAAGTTATAAATCCTCTTTAGTTTTTGTTTCATTAACAAATCAAACAAAGCGCTTCGGTAATGAAATGACCAGTAACCAGTGAAAATCATGAATATGCATGTGCAGTAACCCCATCGTTCTGCGTTATAAAATGTTCAGAAAATTATACAGCTCATCAAGATAGAAGCATGCTACCATCAAACCGGCAAAAACTGCTCAGCGCAGCATTATTCCAGCAATCACAATTTAGTAATGATCCGTCGTACATTACATTTTCCACACATTATGCAAATGCGTTCACTGTAGTGCTTGCAGCTGATTCGCGTGGTCCACAGATTCCCGGGTCGCGGGTCTGGTGACCAGTGTAATTCTCTACAATCATAAACAGTGATCGGACTTTTCGTACTAAGGCTTCGGCTTTTAAGCTAGTTCTCGTACCAGTGTCTTATTCGTACATCTCGACAACGTTCTCCGTCCACTTCCTGCCCAGCGTATCGTGATCATCATACTTTTCAGCGAAGCAGAAAATGCTATAAATTCACTAGCCAACTTGAGCTATTCGCTCTGTTGTCTTTTGAAGAACCCCTTGTTGACGTCGGCTATTGTTGTCAGCATAAGATCGATTGTAACGAAGGATGTAACGAAAGAACCAACATGAGCAAGGGTAGCTACTGGGCAGCTCGATGTTGCTCGGTGTGTGTATGTGTGTGTGTGTTTTGTATGATCGTACAAGTCTCGCCATGACACAACGGGCCGCATAAAAATAGGAGCAACCCCAGGTGCGGGAGATTCGATGCGTACTTAGTATGTTCGTACTTGCGATGGGAATTACCTAAATCGAGGGTCACCACTCTGCTGGCGCTAGGGTTCCCTTTGTGTGCAGGGTTGATTGTCTTTGAGGAAAAATAAAAATCAAAATCTTCACACAAACAACACCACACATGGTGTGTATTGTTTTTCCCTCTACTTGTGGTGCACAGCTTTCATTCCTTTCACTCGCGACCATGCACGCATACGAACGTCCGTATTTTGGCCCCTTTGCTTTTTACTCACACGCGCAGCACCGAGAGCCCTCACCTCGTCAAGCAACGGTGGTCATTTCCTTCCACGTTCTACAGGCGTCTTGCGATGCGGTCAGCATAATTATGCTCCATGGGGTACAAGCAGGCGGCCGGTCGGTCGGTTGCATTTAATGTGTAGTTTTTTCTTCCATGTCCCTCTTTGCCTCTTTGTGAAAGGTTGTGATGGTGTGCGTCGCTTTTTACCTTGGTGGCGTTGTTGGGAACCATTACATACCCAAAGGCCGGCTTGAAATCGCCCATGTCACACACAAGTTGCCGCTTCAGAAATCTCGAATAAGGTGCCACATTTTAGGAGAGGGAAAAATAAACACCATCGTCTGAGAGCTAGCGAGAACCACTGGTACAGGAAACGTTTTCGGCGAGAGGTCAAGCGAAAAACTTAAGAATGGGTTTACTGACGGAGAGGAAACACGTTCAGAATTGGAAATGAAAATTGAGGAAACCATTCATTGTTTCACATGAGAGGTGAAGAAAGAAAAATCGTTCGATTCACTGATCTTAGACTTGAGTAAATTAATGAAATATTTGATCACTTAACCCAGTTAATCTAGCTAATTGTTTAAAGTACTTTCAATTATTTATCTTAGTTCGTATTTAGTTTGAAACATTTCTTTGACATATTGTCAAAAAATATTGTAAAAATAATCTTTGTTTTATTTTCTTTGCAGATGATCACTAGTAACAGAGCGTTTTTCTGATATATTTACCTACGGTAGCCTAGTTTAGTCAATAGGCCGGTAAAACACGTGGCGTTAATGAGCGCCAAGAGGGGAGTACATTTCTTAGTTTGTGTGTCATTCTGTTTACGTATGGTAGATACAATGCATTTGAGTAAATAAACTCCAGTAACTTTCTATATGAGAGGATGCGAGAGGTCTACATAGGATGATGATATTGAAAAAAAATTATGGAACTCTATAATCTCAAGTTTTGTGCTCTAAGTGTTTAGGATGAACCTTTAGCACCTAATATTCGGTGGTTGGCAGAATTATTATAATTATTAAATATCGTAATGTTATACTTTTATGCTAGTTTTCTCATGACATTTAAGCACATGTTTCACGATGCGGTTGAGTGCTGTCGAAATCAGTAATGTACAACAAAGCTCAACAAGGCTACCGCAAAAATGCGCCGTCCGAACCTACTATGATTAGTTTGTCTACAATTGGCTAATACTGGTGCATAGGTTCGTTACCCGAACGATATGACATCACTGCACTGTACGGAACTAGTAGCTTTAGTCACTGCTATGCGAATGTTTTAATACAGGCTCGCTTAAAAGTTGCACCAAGCGAATTGCTCGGAGGCTAAAACATTGAGCAAGTAAGTATTTTGACTAGCAGTCTGCAGTAAATCAACGTAAAATAGGGAAACATTTATAATTAACGTAGTTAACAAAGGGCCACAAGGTACTTCATCTATGTCGTTTCGATTACATTGTTAGTGTATTGGATATAAAAATACATCCACATTGTCTATTTTAAGACAACAAGCCGCCCAAGGTGAAGTTCAACGAGGAATTTTGGTGTTGATTTTTAATAAATTTATCCCATCAAATTTATTAAACAACTACCTTATTTTTGCATTGAAAAAGTAACTTTTCATTAATCATTGACTACCAACTCTGCTTGTAGTGCATTAATGTAAGCCAAAACAGCGAGTGTTAAACATTATAGTCATTTCGCTGTAAGTCTTCTCCAAGGGGGGAATTTCGTATCATATTTCCCTTTACCACAGCAACTGACACTTTTAGGACACGTATTATATACTAAACCGGATCTATTTGCTTGTGAAAAACTATTCGTGTCGAGTACGTAAAAGGTTAAACGAGCCTATGTTAGAGTTAAAGTTTTGTTTTATGTTAGTTCAACAAGTCAACTGATACATAACTTGCAGTATTGAGTGCATACATCACCAGATGGTTGCAGCGTGCTCCAGAAATATATTACAAAACAACGAAAACAGGTCGATCGTATCCTTGGCGGTAGGTTGCATAATATGCGTGCAAACATTTAGCTCAGACCACCTGCAATTTAATGCAACCGGTTGTGTCCTTTGTGCACAGTTTGCAACGCAGCATGCACCCGATCGAAACGAGATTGCTCAGTGTTTTCGGTAAGAAAGTTTATTACACAATTAAAAGTACACCTCCCGATCTAGATGGTTTCAATGAGGCCGGTGGTTAAAAAAGTGTGGTTAAGTTTTTACAATACAATTATTTATATACAAATGTGTAATAAATTGGGTAGAAGCTTCCATTTAAAGTTATCAGTACCTTCATCCAAACAAACATCCACAACTTTTCCTAAAAAAAGTAAGATGAAAAGTAAGAAAGAGTAACCAAAAACAGAATACCTGTTCCTAATGAGAATATCCACTCTCTACATCTTCCATTCCACGAAAAGGTATTGGTGACCTGTTTCGAAACCTTAAAGTGTATCACACAATGAACAGACAACAGGTCTGAAAACGGACTACGTTTAACCGACCGTAGACCTTCACTGTCTGCCAACCTTTAAAAAGATATATTTTTGAGTATCATTTTACTTTAAGGGAACAGAATCCAGATTACTGGACGTTACCATACCAGACAGCTACTACTGTTTTATATTTTGAGCTGTATATTAGCTGTATTTTTGTAGGTTTTGAAAAATGATGCGGTACTTGGTTCATACGATAGTTGAACCTCAGATGGGAACGTTGTTGAGTCGTGTAATTTGATTGGGTTTTATCACGGTGCAAGTGAACAATGACCGGCCATAGCATGTTCAAAACACCGGCATTCATCAAAAAGGAAGCTTTTAAAACAATAATTGCATTTGTTATTATGCTGGCAGACAAAACTCTAATAGAGAAACTGGTGAAATACTCTCTCAGATTCATCTGGTACAAACGTTTTTAAAACCGAAATTCGTCGAAAATCGATGAGTTGCGAGCAAAAAACAATCAGATGTTTGAAATTCTAAGACATCTCATACGACCTTACGATGGAGTTATTTGAACAATTGGTAATAACGCAGCTGTACAGCGAAATAAACGTTCAAATGATCGACTATACATAGGAGGAATTTGAAAGGTAATATTACATTAAAAAGGGATACAGTAAAAGAAAGATATTTTGAAGTCACTTAAATTAACTCAAACGTTTTTTTCATATGTTTTGTCTCATGAGGAGTTTGGTGCTGGAATTAATTTTCGACGAAAAGGTCATCACAAATGATGTCATCAGTGGTGGCGCAATGTGTTGCCGTAGACGTATTTCAGTATATAAATTCATGCTGCCTCCAAACATGGCATAATTTTTTAAAACCCATTCTCAAGTTCAACATTAAACATAGCTTAGTTGTTTTGCAACACTTAAGTTTACTTTTTTTGTACATACCTTAACACACTACTGTTACTGTTTTTTGTATCACTCTGAGAACAATAGCTTATCTGTAGAAGCTAATGTTCTTGTGGCTCTGGTTGAAACAACGTACTTTCTCTGCATTCCACGGAAATGAATCGCTCTGGATTAGTGAGCTGAAATTTAACGACAAACACGTTATGAAAAAGAAGACACACTCGCATCATAAGCACATCTGTATCACGGGAACATATTGATGCCAGCATATTTGACCTTTCTTCCGTCCACTCCCTTCATCAGGGCAAATGCGTACACATGGTTTGATTATCATTTAAATTGTAGATTTTTTATTATACCAAAAGCACTACTACTACGGGTGGGTAGAGGTCATTGATGTTTCTGGAGTAAATAGGGTCACCATGCTCTATGAAGCAAGCATGCATCTTTTAGGCTGGTAGCTAAACAAAGTTACTTTTGTTATTTTGAACAAGTTGCCACAATTGGACTGCAGCACGATAATATATTGCATACATTAACACTTTTCTTTAGTTATGATGCATTAGGATGCTCGTTACAACTGTTGCATGATAACTATTTCCTAAACAACAACAGACTAGTAGCAATAGAGCACACCACTGTCACTAGCACTATGCAGAATTTACTTTTATTCTTCCATCCAAATCTCTAGGGTGATCGTACGAATCAAATTGGAGGGAACGCATCCATTCTCCGTTCACTGCCGTCACTTGTCACTTCCACCCAGCTAACCTAACCGCATCTCCTCGGTACCCTGATCCGTGGAAGATAATACTTTGAACGGTACGGTTTGCAAAGGTTCCGCAGACACAATTTCGCTTGGACCATGTGGTTATAGGCACAAGAGGAAACGATCAATTCTTAACACGTTTCACGAGCACTGCATAGGACGGTTAGGGTTTCGAACGTACAAAAACAGGTTTCGGGCGACACGGTAAACAACAAAAACAACAGAACAGCCGTTACGGCTCTTACCAGGCATATACAACGAACACGCCGTACTCGCGACCGCGCTTGTCAAGGGCTGGTTGTAGACAAAAATATTATGGACGCAGCTGCGGCTTCGCTCAGTAACGCTTAGCTTGTTGGAATCGACGTGTTCATTCTCCGTGTTCATTTTGAAGACGTTGACAGACAGACACACAGACGTTGAAGAGGTATGTGGGACGAAACATAAAAAAATAAACAAATTATGTTTCAAAATTTATGTTCATTTTCTATAAATAAATGCACTAGCATTATAAGATTTTTTTTGTCCTTCGTCATACGGACTTCTGAATACAAATATAATTTTATCTTTCTAAAAGTTTCTAAAAGAAGTCTGGTTCATTTTTTCCATTGTTTTAAATTTATATGATTATGCCACGTCTCCAATTCATCTTTTAACAATTAATCCAATTAATCTTTTTACCTCGAAAAAGCGGTAATGGAGAACCTGAACATAAATTGCATAAATTTTTCTCTAGTTTTCTTCTCATTTGTAGTTCATTCGTAGTGTGTATGCGACCAATCAATTCTTAAGCTAAGGCCACATGAAACGCTCACGCATCAGGAAAGCGAGGGAACAAAATGAAAACGGTTGCAATAGGGAATCACTATGGACGTAGGGAAATCTTTATTCGAATAATAAAAATTAACCGTCGTGTCCATCACCAAACTTATATTATCTTTCGTATGACTGGAATACCCATATTTTGGTATGTTGTGTATGTAAAAATTATCCTGTTTATTTAAAAACTCAAATCATGCAAAATAAATGAATGAATAACAAATAAATAAATAAAACATAAGGCAATGTTGTGAATGTTATTTTTCTTTCAAATTTCAATAAAATAGCAATTTTTGTAAACCCAAACTGGTATTGTGGGTTGGCCCGTCTCGTGATACAGTGATCAGCATCCAAACTGAAAGTATGACGACATATTTCTGAACATTTTAGGCAAGAATCTCATGAACAAAACATATTTTCAATCGTGCGGTTCCTTGTAAATCTATTTTGATTCCTATGGATATCGAACTGTAAAACGTGCATTGCTTATATTTTCGGTTTCATTAAATGAATGAGTTGTTGTGAATGTATAGCTAAAACCTGGTGAAAGAACGGCAATAAAAGCAAAAAAAACAGTTTTGTGGTGTGTTGCTACGCGTGTAGCAATCCGGTTATTTCATTCGCAACGGTAAAGAGATTTTACAAACTGTTGTTCGCGTTAGGCTCCGAAATAGACGATCCGAGATCGTCGCGGTACCGTGAAAATCGCGCGTGACTTGAGCTGTCAATTCTGTTATAAAGTCTGACAGATAGGCGAGATAACCTCGGTTCGTGTATGGACTCATCCCAGGTCTGGTGACGATTGAATGTGCCAAAAAGAAATATTGATTTATCAATTTGCGAATTAAATTATTTATTTCATATTGTTTAAGTAAAATAAAATACAAAACTCGTTTCTCTACTCGGTTTTCAAACAAATTCACCAGAAAAAGTAAAAACAATCGGTTCGCGCTACCGCGAAAATCTCAGCAATACCGAAGTTGAGTATCTCTGCGAAACAGCAGGCGCGATCGGAGGCGCGGAAGATTTGAGGGTCGTCTTTCTGTCTGGTTTGTGATGGCGCCCTGTTCCCGATCAGCTGTGCAACTTGACCCTATTTGATCCTTTAGTGACCGTTTCTGAACTTATTTCTAATTGGCCCTAATTTTGGGAATCTAGCAGTCGCACAAACCAATCGGCTTATCTCTTTTTGTATGGCATGTGGCGCCATCTGCTGGGTTAGTTAAGAATTTCTCCTAGCTTTCATGACAGCTAAATGTTTACAAATAATACGGTGCTCGTCTAGAACGCATGTGGTCAATATCGTGCCAACATAGTTGTTAAAAATCCAGACACCAAAGTGGAAAAGAAAGACACGTGTGTAGGATTGCGCCCCACACTAGATAGTTAAAACTCGCGACTCGAGTTTTCCAAGGGAGCAAAAACCAGCACAGTTACCATATTCACCGGAGAGCGCTAACAAGTGTCAAGCAAGAGCTACCCGCCAAGGACTCTATGCAAGATTTGCTAGCAAGGTGATATGAAGATGTAGAAGTAAATTCAAGCTCCAAAATCTGTGCTGTTAACTAAATTCTGCATGTATTTCTTGGGGTACTTATTGTGGTACGTGCTGTGTTCCGGTAGCGATGTTTACATTTTTGGGTTTGTACGCTGGCTTAATTTCCCCTCTTTCCGTGGACATACAAATGTTTCCTAATTATTAGTCGAGACACCACCCTTTGAACCCATAATTTGCATAACTAATTACGTAGATGGCGCTATTGTGAAAAGGGGAGTAGTTGTGTCATTGCCTCGAGATGGCGCTGCTATTGGTTTTATGGCTTAACTCACGCGTACAACAAATTGCCTACATTTTGGCGCATTTCAATCCTAAACAACACGGGTTTTGTATTAAGTTTTGTTTTACTTTTTAAAGTAATTGGTGATGAACAGATCTCATCAAATACCATAAATAAGGGTATTCAGAAGATACAATCCTTGCAGCAACTAGAAAAAGCATTGAAATTTGCAAGAAACGAAACACCAGTCAAAATAGCAGCCCAGCGTTCATTCAGTAATAGATAACAGACAATATGTGATTGCAAAGATCATACTGTTGAATTTTGACTTGGCGGAAAAAATCCATTGAAGAACCTATTTATGAACAAGCTGAACTTATTACTATTTATGAACTTCAATACAAGGTTTTCCAAGTCAGTTTGGAATGTAAATATTGTTATTCACTGCATCTAAGATGTTTTTCAACAGCTGCCAAATGGTTTAATTGTTTCAAAAAGAAATTTCAGTTTCAACTCATGGTTTTCAACACATCACAAAGAACTGTCAAACTCTATCCAGCTTGAAAGGTGTTGAAAATCATGCAGTAGAAATTAAAAATTATTATGATGGAAATGAAATATCAGATTGATGTGGATTAACAAGCTTAAAGAGTGAAGATCGAACACCTGCAATCGCGTTTCATAGGGAGGTAGTGAGGCAGCACCAAACAAACGACGAAAAGCAATCCTGGTAAAGAGGAGCTGAGTACTTTCTATTCTCAAACAACCGTCGATAGTGGGAGGATTCCATGATGATGCTAGCATATTCAAGAATAGACCTAATCAGAGCACAGTAAAGGTTTCTTATGCAGCTTTGAGCTCTAAAGATAGAGGTAAAACGTAAAATAAACCCAATGGTTCGGTTAGCTTTTAGTAGAAGCAGAGCAGAGCAGATCAAGCTGCAGAACCTCATCAGTTGCAGATAAGTTAAGACGACTGTCAAATATAACACCAAGGTCACGGATAGACATAACACGAGAGAGGGACGGGTTAGAAAGAGTATAGTTAAACAAAATAGGAGAAAGAGAGTGAGAGAAAGAAATAATAGTACACTATTCAGGACACAGGCGAAGTAAATTGGATGAACACCAATGAACAAAAACATTGAGGTAATGTTGAAGTCTCAAACAATCAGAAAAAGAAGACACAAGTAAAAAAGATTTTGATATCATCCGCATAAAGGAGATGACCATCAGGAGGTTAGACATTACAAACATCATTGATGAACAAAGAAAACAGAAGATAAATACGACCGGATTTTAACCCTGCAAGATCGATTATTTAAGTATGAGGACAGCCTGCAAATAATGCCATCACCAAACCCATATTATTATAGTTTGCTTCCTCAAACTCAAACCGTGGAGGTGACAAATTTATAATTTTAAAATACAAACTGTGATATCCCATGTGTTGGGGTGCAGTTTTGTGCCCGAGAATGTGTGCCGCAGTCTTGTGATCAAAATCTGCAGTTCTGAGAATTGTTAACGTATTCAAGAATCGAGCTGCAATCTTGCGAATAATTCGATGACGATACGTGAAAGTGTCCGGCAGTCTTGAGTTCAATCGTAAAATTCTGCAAAGAGAAAAGAGGGGGGGGGGTTAAGGACAGTGAAAACCCGGTACAGGTTGTCTGGGTCGAGAAGAAACTGCGTATCTAGAATTTCAATTGCTTCTAGAATTTCAATCTAGAACGCAATTGGTTTTCGTGTAATTTTGCATAGGTGAGGCCTTTTAGAATTTGATTTAGATTTTTAAATTCGAACTAAAGGGAAATTATTTTGCATTAGACAATTGATGTGTAAAATCAATTTAATTTGTTTTGTCTGTGGTAGCTATCAAATTAAAAAAAAAAAAACTGCGTATTTCCGAACCAGCTTATGAGATTTACCGCGTATATCGGGGACTTCCTGTACTTTGCTTGTTAAGAATGAGGTACAGTTTACGTTCAGTAGTCCACACTTCATTGAGTGCGGATTATCGAATTACGTTTTGAGGTGTTTTTTAAAACTTCTTATTTTTACCCAGTTTATGAGATTATTTTTAAATTACATAGATTTTCACGTTGTATAAAGAAAGCTTCTTCTTCTTCTTTTGCACAACAGCCGTTGTCGGTCAAGGTCAGTCTGTACCCACTAGTAATCCTGATTATTGGTGTTACCACATTTTATATCGCATGTATCAATAAGATGCATTGAATACAGCCAATTGCAATTACCAGCCTTGCATCACGAACCATTGCATTTATTGTTTTATATTTTTAAGCGTATTCTTTTATAGGGAATTTTGAGCATGTCGTGCATAACACAAAAACATAATGCATAAAACCGCATACTTAAAGCAAACCCCAAACACTTTTGTAGTTCTAAACATACAGGTTTTTTACGCTTTAAATTTTGCGTAATGTCCTACGCGAATATGCCAGTCAGATAGTCAGTTTTGCGAGTTGACCACTATACCACAGGACGAGTTAGAAAAATGCATTGTTAATTTAAAACCTTCAGATAAATGTTAAAAGTCTATAGCAGACATGTGAAACATACGGCCCGCAAAGGCTCCTAATCCGAACCGTGAAGAACTTTGGCAGTTATTTGCATGAATCAGAAATAGATTGTAAATTATAAGATAAGAAAAACGGTTGTTTTGATGTTGATTCACTGAGTAAGAAGGTTTCAACAATCAGTTTTAATAGTTCGATTATCGAAGAGTGAAGTAAGTTACACATAGTTACTTGTTTGGGAAGGTATCCGCGAAGATGTCATGTAGTAAGTGTTTTAGTAGTTGTTTCCTGAGAGCACTCTAAAGTCGGACTATCAATATTTTCGCCCATTTTCCGACATTGAGTTCGGAAAGTTCGGAAATCATGTATTGAAATACCATTTTCTTCACTTCATTGATGAAGGTACTCTTTAGATATGGTTCTGCCAAAATCAGGTCGACATATTCAAAAACCATGAAAAACCAAGCCCTCAAAAAAGTTAAGAACTGTATGAGGTCGACTGTATGCTGGTGCAACAAAATGGCCACATATCTAGCCAATACTTGCTGATGTAGTGATAAATTTTGATTTATCGTTATTAGTCATTAGCGTTGTCAAAATGCAGCATTTGTACACCCGACAAACCGATGTGACACTTCGAACAAAATTACCTTCAAAAGTTGTCTCCTTATTTCAAATGAAAATACGTTAAACACTAGCGCCATCTCTATAATGATTCGCTTACTACACTGACACAGAGGAGAAACTACTAAAACCCCTTTTTGTTTTTCTCCCCAACTTCCAACGATGAATATTTTCTCCACTTCCACATGAATTTCATGAACTGTTTATTGGAGGCTTATAAAAAAATGTAAATAAGATTCTAGGTCCAAGAATAAGTCCTTAATGATTTTTGTCGATTGAAAGTCCTACCATCCCACCGCCATCCAACTGCGGCCCGCGAGAATATTTTGAACCGTAATGTAGCCCGCGACCCAAAACGAGTTTGACATCACTGGTAAACAGGAAATTTGCTCAAAAATGATATAGAAAAGGAATATGCGATTTCATGCAACTTCACATGTTAAGAAAGCCTACATAAATAGCCAGATCCGCTCAGTTCTAGGCACCCACGGCTTTGGAGTCGGTTATAAGGCAGAGCACCAAAATAATCCCTTTTCGAATGAAGTATCAAACGGGAAAATGTGTTGGAAAATCCGGAAAGACAGTATAGGCCTGCATGTCCACGTATGACGTTTACGTCAATAATAATAATAAGAAGAAAAAGACTGAAGGTTAGTTTAGTGAAATACTAAAAGAAGTGAAACTCGATTGAATAACTATTGTAATTCGTAACGATCGACACTACCAAAATATACTATAGGCAGCCGCACATCCATTCCTTTGAGGAGTCGGACGTCTAAATGGCCGTGGAAAAAAACTCTAAAGGATGCAAGGAAAAGGAAAAAAACTCTAAAGGAACGACCTAAACGAGGCCTCCCTTGGGGTGACAGAACGCTGCGCAGGCTCAAAACGGCTAAAGCTGCCGCGTATCGCGATTATTTGTTGCGTAGGTGTCCCGCTGCATTGCGCAACTATAATACTGCGCACTCTCTCTATCGGCGCTATAACAGGTTCCGCTACCTGGGGCACGTACGGCGTACGGTTTTGCGCTGCCGCGGCAATTCACGTGTACTGTGGAACTTCGCAAACAATCGTCGGAAATCCTCTGGTTTTCCTAGCTCCGTCAGTTTCAACGGGCGCAACGGCAACAATCCGTCTGCAGTATGTGATATTTTTGCCTCGCGCTTTGCCGCCACCTTTCTTCCAGCTGTAACTGATGAGAGGCAGATAGCCGACGCATTATCAAACGTACCGGTGGATGCTATGGCCCCAAACTTGCCGATCATCGATGAGTATTCAGTCTCGAAAGCGATTGACAGGCTGAAATCTTCGTTTGCTCCAGGGCCTGACGGGATCCCGGCTTCCACGCTTAAGCGTTGTGGCACCACCATCGCGCCTATCCTGGCCTCGATTTTTCGCGACTCGCTGCGTTTGGGCATCTATCCTGCCTGCTGGAAAATTTCGTGGCTTGTTCCAGTGCACAAAAAGGGGGACAAATCAAATGCATGTAATTACCGTGGCATTACATCGCTTTGTGCCTGCGCTAAGGTCTTCGAGCTCCTGGTGTACGAACCTCTCCTCGCAGCTGCCTCGAACTACATTAGCACAGCTCAACATGGATTTGTCCCTCAGCGTTCAACCACCACCAACCTGGTTGAGTTCGTTAGCCTCTGCCACAGGACCATCGATGCCGGCTCGCAGATCGACGCAGTCTACACGGACATCAAGGCTGTCTTCGATAGCGTTCCGCACGCCTTGCTGCTCGCAAAGCTCGAAACGCTTGGTCTGCCCGTGCAGCTGCTGGCCTGGATGCGCTCCTATCTTGCTGGTCGCACATACTGCGTGAAGATGGGACCCCATACGTCGCGCCGTATCGATGCTTCTTCGGGGGTGCCGCAGGGGAGTAACCTTGGACCGCTGCTGTTTGTCATTTTCCTGAATGACGTAACACGGTTGCTCCCTCCTGACGGCCACCTATTGTATGCAGACGACGCGAAGCTGTTCCTGCCTATCCGTGACCGGTCAGACCAACTCCGCCTTCAAGCCACTCTAAGTGCCTTCCAGTCATGGTGCTCTTTGAATGGTCTTGAATTGTGCGTCGAGAAGTGTGTTGTCGTTACGTTTGCGAGAAAGCGGTGCCCCTTAGTGTATGACTATGCGTTAAATGGATCTACCATTGGTCGCAAAAGCTGTGTCACGGATCTAGGAGTGCTCCTTGACGAAAAGTTGAGCTTCCACGACCAGCTAGAGCACGTTGTCACTAAGGGTAACCAATTGATCGGCTTACTAAAACAAATAGCACGAGACATCACTGACCCGATATGCATCAAGACGCTATATTGTGCTTTGGTGCGACCAGTGTTAGAATACGCTTCAGTAGTATGGTGGCCTACAGCTGCTCGTCCCCTAGCTCGTTTAGAGTCGATCCAGCGCAAATTCACGCGGTTCGCTTTGCGCTCCTGGAGTGTCCAACTGGACTATGAGGGACGCTGTGCGTTGCTTGGCATCGAGACGCTGAAGCAGCGGAACTGCAACGCTCAGAGGCTGTTTGTCGCGGGACTTCTTGACAATCGGATCGACTCGCCCGCGCTTCTTTCGAGGCTCAACATGTATGTCCCGCCGAGATCGCTCCGAGCTAGATCGCTACTTGACGTGGAGGAACGCCGCACTCGCTTTGGCTCCTCTGATCCGTTTATTCGTATGTGCCGTGAGTTTAATGTTATTTGTGATCGTCATCAACCTGACATGTCGCGCACCGCATTGTTAAATAGTATTCGTGTCGTGCGACCTTTTACATGTTAATTATGTTACTTAAGACTAAGCGTGACAAATGAATGACCGAAATGTGACTATGCTAATGTAAATGAATTCGCTTCAAGTGGGCCACTTGCGGTCCGTTGAATTTTAATTAATAAATAACAAATAACAAGACATGCACGTCAATAAAAACAATCACATCGAGTGTTTGCTTCCACACTCGCGAGAAGATACATTCGTTTCTTTTAGGCTAACGTAATACCGTATCCATTGAACCGTCAGTGCGGAGCCGTTGGTACGCTCCGAAATGCCCACCAAACTGGAATTTATAATTCGGTCAAGGTCAATGAAAATGTTGTGTGAACATTTGCTGCCAAATCGTTTGAACGAACTGTCAAACTGAAGTTGTTGAAACATTTTGTTGCAAAAAAAATCGATTTATTTGTTGCAGGAGCATTTTCGAATCCGTGTGCATACCAAGACAGGTATAAAACAATTTCAACCTAATTTAAAAACATTATGGTGAGCAACTTTGTGTACAGTATTTGAAATCAATATGAAAATCCAGAAATGTTGCCATCGAATAAATGTTGCGCAACCAAGGATTAAAAAAATTAAGATACAAATTATCGAATTTGCGTTTTTGTATGGAGCGTAACGTATTAGAAAGGATCAAACTATTGCGTATAGCGAATTCATGTCGAAAAATGTTAAAGTGTCTTTACAAGGGGTAAACATATACCGAGTACCATGTTGAAACGAATATTTTGATCACAAAAAGTTCATGGAGCTTATTAAATGTAAGTCTAATTAAAAGTACTGACGTACTGCAAAAGTATGTATACCATGAATTGCATGGGAATCGCGAGGAATGGCCGGTCGCGTGGTAAACAGTACCTCAATAAGGAGCACTGATTATCCTGCTACGGGTATTCAATAAGTCGCTGATAGCTCAATACCGGTTGTTCTGCCAAAGAAGAAGAAGAAGAAGAATAAGGAATGATGTACTGTGGAAATTTGATATAAACAATAACTTCAGAGCGTTTACTGTCACCTGAACAAAACAAGAAGAAAGCTTAAAAATGAGTAAGTAAAATAATCTAAATTCATTTTGCCTTCAGCGTAAATAATTTTAAAACAAAACATTATTGAATTGATGTATCTAATAATTAATTGAATTATATCATCAAAAGAATGCCTGTCATGTGCCCAACTCTTGCATGGATCGAGTCCCTGATACTTAAGGCGGTTTATCCTGGTATATGGGTAAACCAATCAACTCACTGGTGTCCAAACGAATGATTGATATGTCAGATCTTAACTACCTACGGTTATTACGCCAGATAAGAAGAAACGAAGCTTTGGGATAAACCGTTGGAATAGTTTTAGTACTCCTCGGATTGCATATTCTTCTATTTTTGAATTAAAACGAGACATTAATGTTAGCCAGTGTGTAACCGGGTAAATCAGCTAGTTTTAATAATAATCCACCACTTTTTACCGAACACTGTTTTATCTCATAACATTGGTTGTTGATGTGAAAGTGCAGATCATCGAGCGTGCGGATTCAAAAGGTGCGGATGCAGCATATTTGCTAAACAGACCTTATTATAAACCACACTATCAGCTATAGACACATTGTAACACACTTCGCAAAGCCAAATCACACTAATTATATTACATTAGCAAATCATTCCACACCATAGCAACATACCCAGACCATACCGTCCATATAAAAAAACATTGAGACACATTTATCGAAAACAACCGAAACGCGCAACATAAGCATTTCAAGCGTTACTGCAGCAAAGTGGTCAAACAGAGAACGCATAGTAATTTATTGCTAAAAGCGCAGTGTAGGCAAAGATCGACGAACGCACTCGTTCTTTGGCTAGAATAGTTGAAACTTTCCAGAACCTTTGTAAAAACACTAAAAGCGCAGCAAAGGCACATTGTTATATCTTTCGGATATATTGAATGAAACACGACCACTCTGTTTGGTTGTTCGTACGCGAGAGAGCGTGCCGCCAAAATCCTCTTTGTATTTTCTTCTTCCTTCACTTCCATATCTGCCGCCGCGCGTCAACTGTCACAGCGGTTTACACATCGTGGTTGGATACGCACGGTGTGTACGAGGTGTATATAACATCTCTCCCCTTGACGACTGAAAACAAGGATCCGGATGATTGCATTGAAATCATCTTCCTTGCAATCTGCTCGAACGTCTCAGGTTCACTGCATCCTGACTACTTGTAGGTTGTGCATCTGTCAGATTGTTGTTCGAATCTGGTAGGTCCTCCCCCACACCCATCATTTGATTAGTGTGCCGTTCCCATACTCTGCCATCGTCGAGACGTACCGAATACCGCAGTTTTCCTAACTTTTCCATCACTCGTCCAAATTTCCATTTGTCCGACGATAGGTAGTCTCGCACTCTTACACGGTCGCCATCCGAAAATTGCTTCGTATGCAAATTTCCTCCATGATCTACTTCATTCGAAGGTAGCATAAGATCAATACGTGACCTTATTTGACGACCGTAAATCAGTTGTGATGGTGTTTTACCTGTGGAAGGATGAATCATTTTGCGGTAAGTGATTAGTATGTTGCATAGACTAAGATGCAACTCAGACATTGAACATTTCAAAGCCTTCAGCTTTTGCTTGAACGTTTGCACATAACGTTCCGCTTGCCCGTTAGTAGCTGGATGGTATGGTGCTCCCATCTTATGGACAATTCCGTTCATCTTCAAAAATCGCTGAAACACATCGGAAGTGAACTGTCTTCCGTGATCGCTGACCAATACCGATGGTAATCCATGACTACTAAATATCTCGCGACACATTTGTACCGTTTTTTTCTGCTGTAGTAGATTTGCAAATTCGTATTTCCGGCCATTTACTGTAGGCGTCGACCATGATAAAGAAATAGGTATCCATGAAAGGTCCCGCAAAGTCTACATGAACTCTTTCGAACGGAGCCGTTGGTTTCTCCCAACAGTGTAAGGGAACTTTTGATGGTTCCGGTCTTGTAGATTGGCACTCAGCGCAGTTCTTTATCATTGTCTCAATAGCGATGTCGATACCGGGCCACCAGCAATAGCCTCTTGCTAGAGATTTTGTTCTTGTTACGCCAAAATGTGTCGAATGCAGTTCCTCTAGTACTCGCGCTCTCAATTTAGCCGGAACGTTGTTTTGTGGGTTTACAGGGGTTACAAGTACTTTTTATTATCACCACTTAAAATAACAGGATGGGTGTGTGTGTGGCGAACCGATCGCTTCGGTGTCGAGCAAAAGAGAGAGCTTCGTTACCACATTGCCACTACTTATAAAGCCTAACTGAGTGCCTCTCGCGGGCACTCCCTAGCTTCGGGTTTGCTATAAACTAAAGCATGCGTTACACTACGCTAACCTTAACATGCAGATCCCATAACACGCCCAATTTTTTTTTTTTTTTTTTAGTTATGCCATTTCTTGAGCCTATTTTTGTGTATTACTTCGCTTTTATTATGATCTTCGAGCCTAACGTTTTCTCCTTCATCTTTGATTACGGTGTACGGACCAGTGTATGGAGGTTCTAATTTTTTTTTGTTTTCTTCCCTGATTAGTACTTGATTGCCTGGTTGGAACATTTTCGTTTTTGTTTTTTCATCGTAGTGGATTTTGCTTTTTTGCTTATTTTTTATCAACCTTTCCCTGACTTCTGCATGGGCTATTCTCAATTTTATTTGTAATACATTCGCATAGTCGTCTAGATTGTATCGCACTTTCTTTGCGCTCTCATTTATTATGTTGGTTGGTACATTAGCCTGTCTTCCATGCATTAGGTAAAATGGTGTATATCCTGTAGCGGTATGCACGGTATTATTATAAGCAAACTCGTAAAAGTTTAACCATTGGAACCAATCTAGTGCTTTCTCTTCGCTATATATCCGTAAGAAATTTCCTAGCTGTTTATGTGAATTTTACAGCGCTCCAACTGTTTCGTGATGGTAAGCGGTTGATTGTAATTTCTGAATTTGCAATACCTTACATATTTCGCTAAATAATCCTGATAAAAATTCAGTTCCTCTGTCAGTACAAATGGTTCTTGGCACTCCATACTTTAGGATGACTTTTTCTACGAAAGTTCGTGCTACTGTATCTGTTCGTTTATTTGTGATTGGCGTGGCTGTTATGAATTTAGTTAGATCGCATTGCGTAGTTAAGATATATTCAAATCCGTTAGAATTTACTAGGGGACCAACAAGGTCTATAAAAATCTTCTCCATTGCTTCATTGGCCGTATCTGTTATTTTGAGAGGAATTTTAAATGGTTTATTTGATTTATAAAGCTGACAGTGCTTACATTTTGCTATCATATCTCTAACGTCTTTATCGATTCCGGGCCAAGTGTATTTTTGCTTAATTGTATTAATCGTTCTTTGAATTCCTGCGTGCCCTGCGGTTGGTAGTGTATGATAATCATTCATAACAATCAATTTCTTTGCTTTTTCTCGTTCTCCAAGTACTTTTACGTCTTCGTTTAGTATGATTATTTTTGGCATCCCCTTCTCATTGAGGGTTTTTAAGTTTTCCATGAATTTGGTTGTATGTTCATCACGTTTTCTTATTACCAAATACAGTGAACCCTCTCTTATTTGACACCTCTCCAATTTGAAAAACCTCTCTTATTTGAACATTTTGCACAGTCCCTTGCTTTACAGTACATTTTTGTTCCTCTAATTTGGAAAACCTCTGAAATCTATGTCCCTCTTATTTGTGTATGGTGTTGCCATGGTTATTGAATGATGTATGCTCAAATTGGCAATCCTGTTCGCAGTTTCCTATAGCAACAGTTCAGGCTGCATACTAAATGTTCTGTCTCTTTCTTGTTTGGATGGACCTTTCATTCACTTTCCACCTCTGTAATTTGAAAACCCCTCTTATTCGACAGTCCCATCGCCTCTCAAATAAAATAATAAAATCTTACTTTTCAACGATTTGATGTAAGATTTTATCCTTACTATCATTCCTCGTAAGCGAACGATAGTGGTGGATTGTGGTAATATTATTTTGTGTTTAGAAACAATAAGATCTTTAGTATTAGGATTTAACTGAAGCTCAACATTGGTTACTTTAGATATTGCTGACTCATTAATGTCTTCGCAAGTATCGTTGCTTTCAGTTTTGGATCTCGTAGATATTAGCACTTCATCTCGCACACTCATGGCTTTCAATTCAGAAATTGGCAATCGGGATAAGGCGTCCGCTATTACATTTTCTGCTCCTTTTTTGTAACAGACGGTGAAGTTGTATTCTTCTAACGCTAAACGAAATTTAGTTAGGCGGCTTGAAGGATCGTTCATGGTAAATAGATACGTTAAAGGTTTATGATCTGTGAAGATGTTAAAATGTCTTCCAAATAAGTAGGGACGGTAATGTTTAATTGACCATACTATTGCTAATAGTTCTTTTTCAATTGTTGCATAATTTAATTCGGCTTTGTTTAATGCTCTACTAGCAAATGATATTGGTTTTCCATTTTGATTACTAAGGACTGCTCCTATGGCACTGTTGGAGGCATCAGTGTGCAAATTGAAAGTATTTGTTGAATTATAATCTGGAAAATCTAAAATCGGTGGTTTAACAAATGATTCTTTCAATTTTTCAAACGCAAATTGACAATCAGGAGTCCATTCAAAGGGAACACCTTTTCTTGTCAAACGATTTAGTGGCATGCATATTGCAGCAAAGTTTTTAATATGTTTTCTGTAATAGTTTGCAAAAGCTACAAATCTCTTAGTTTCATCAGCAGAAGTTGGGGCTTTCCAATTTTGGATGCATTCCAATTTGCTCGGATCTGGTTTTATACCTTCCGCGGAAATATAGTGACCTAGGTAAATTAACTCTTCTTTAAGGAAGTGGCATTTTTCCGGATTCAGCTTTAGGTTTACCTTTCTTAATCTTTCAAATATATTCATTAAATGTTTGTTATGTTCCTCTATTGTTTTTCCAAATACTATAATGTCATCTAGATATATCAGACATTGTTCTGTATTTAATCCTGACATAGCTACCGTCATCATCCTTGAAAACGTAGATGGGCTTATTTTTAATCCCATCGGTAGCTTAGTCATTTGGTATTGACCGGTAGGGGTTGTAAAAGCTGTAATAGGCCTGTCTTTTTTTCGTAATGGACATTGATAGTACCCCTGGGATAAGTCTAAATGCGAAAAATATTTGCATCCAGACAACGTATCAATGACTTCATCGATGTTAGGTAGAGGAAATTTGTCGTTTTGCAATACCGTATTTACCTTTCGGTAGTCTATTACGAGTCTCCATTTCTTTGTATCATCAGCACTCTTTTTAGGGACCAATAAGATTGGACTATTCCACTCCGATTGTGTTTCTTCTATAGTTTTATTTTTCAACATTTTGTTAATTTGATTTTCTACTTCTGCCTTTTGGGAGTAGGGTAGTCTGTAAGGTTTGGAATATATTGGCATAGTATTGTTGTTAACTTTCAAGGAAGCTTCGTAAATTGAACTAGTGCTTAATTGATCGTTTTGTAGACAGAATACATCATTATATTTGATGCAAATTTTCCCAATAATAGATCTATCAGGTTCCGATAAATGAGTTAGTTTGAGTTCTTTTAATAGTTTATTTGCGTGATTACTATCGTGACGAAGAGTATTGAGTTCTAATATTTTATAATCTGTAGCAGGTTTTATGATTGGAAGTATCTTTGCTAAAGTTACGGTTTTGTTTTGGAAATTTGCTATCCGAATTGGAAGTTTACCATTTTTAGAATGGGCTATAGAATTTGCTACATACACATTTGGTTGAAGCACTTGATTTAATACAACACAAGTATTGGTTTCTGCTGTTTAAAAAAATGTAACAATCTCTGTTCTAGGCGGAATTATTAGGTTTACTGCATTATTATTGGTAGTACAAATTAAATCCATATTTCCAAAGTTTAGGATAGCCTTATGTTTTTTAAGAAAATCAGCTCCTGTTAATCCTACGATATGAGAAGGCAATGTATCCACAACATGAAACACTATATGAAAACTATTTGAATCCGTAGAAATGATGGTGTTAATACATCCTAGTGATTTGGCTGGACCGTTAATTCCATACATTTTTAACACAATTGTTTTATCGATAATTGAATTTTTAGGCAAGTAATTAAGATTTAATATACAACAGGTGGCTCCTGTATCAAGGACAAGATCATGATATTCACCAAATAAATAAAATTTTGCTTTAACACTGCTATTGAAATGTAGCTTAGCGAAATAAATTAATTATTTCCTCATGTTCAATATCAGATTCTGGGATGTTACCGTTAACTGATTCTAATGGATTACTAGATGCCAATTGCACTCGAGTTGTTGTATTATTTCGTCTATTGGAATTATTGTTAGATGGTAACTGACTAAAGTGATTGTTGGAATAAGGCCTACCTCTATACGTTCCTCTGTTGTTATTATTGGTAAATCTTGATTGATTTTCACTTGAGGAATTGTTACCAAAACGTTGTGAATTGGATCCACGGTAAGGTTGATTATAAAATGATCTAGGATAATACGAGTGATGAGGGCGTCTGGTATATCGACGAATGTTCTGCGGATATGAACACCAAAGTGTCATTTCTCTATCCTCTCCAGCTGATTTAACTGGTTCGCACTCCAAAGCATCAGATATGGCTTTATTTAGAGTAGAGGGGTTGCGAGCTTGAAGGAAGAATTTTGTATTGGCTTTGTTTAAACCTTGTATGAATGCACGAATCACTATAGGGTTTACTATATTATGCGCGGCAAATTCGGTTTCAAACGTTCCAGTAGACACGTGTGCAGCAACAAGTTTAGCAGCCATTTTCTCCAATTCTAGTCCAAATTCAGAAATCGATTTAGCACCTTGTCTTAGAGACAGGATTTCTTTTTCCACGGCTAATGGTGTTAGTTGCACACTAAAACGTGTTCGTAGAAGAACGAAAGCTTGTTTTAGCGTCTCTGCTGTATCGATAACTCCATGGGCAATACCAACTAAAGTAGTTCTCACAAACTTGAGGATTTCCTTTTCATCTACTTCTTGTGCGTAATCTTGCAACAATTCGATACTTTCAATGTATGCATTTAGTAATGTGGGTGTACCATCAAACGGTTTAATCAACTTCAGAGCCAATTGAATATCAAGTTTGGGAGCCATTTTGTGCCTTACAATATTACCAACTGCAGTAATGATGCGCCGAGGTGTACGAGTAGCGCAAGTTGTTCTTTTCATGAAGGTTTAGGATGAGATCCTTTTGTTAAATGGTTAAGGTTTATTCAAATTGTTTTAAATTCAGGAATATGCCAATATTGTTAAAAAGGAAAATGATCAAAAGCAAGAAACCGGATTGAAACCAGTGACGAACGATCACCTCACAAGCTTGTAGGACTTTATAGCATTCGTCGAACTTTCAACACAATCAAACACTTTGATAGCATAATTAACATAGAATGGATTTAGTAATAAACGCACTTTCAGGTTGAGCTATAGGACGGATTTGAATATATTGAATAACTATTTAAAATCAACAACGCGATAACTAATTATGAGAAAATATAGGGATCATAGTTTTAGCTTTTTTTTTTCACTTAGCACTGGTTTAACACTTTTTACTCGATTTGTTAGCGGTTTGAGTTTACGCAGTTTAAAATAAATATAATAAATATAAACGCAATTTGACGCAATTGAACAAAAAAAAATAATTTAAATTATCTAGCTAGCTCTCTTTAAAAAAAATATGTGGCAATTTTGTGGTTACGTACCTTGCTCTCGAAGGGTTAAGTGTGTGCAGCTTAGTATGATGTCTTCAGACCGCATGGTTTTGAGCAGCGCGATGGCGGGATATAGATGTCTTCAGATCGCATAGTTTTGCTCAGCGCGATGGCGGGATATAGGTGTCTTCAGACCGCGTGGTTTTGCTCAGCGCGATGGCGGGATATAGATGTCTTCAGATAGACACTACGATGGCGGCTTGGATTGTCTTCATGTGGCGGCTTACGGTGTCTTTTTGCGGCGTTTTTTTTTTTTTGTAACTGCAGCTTTCCTCTCGGTCAGTTTTTTTGGCCTGTCGTCTCACGATGCGTGCGATAGAACGGTCACACGTCGTCTCACGATGCGTGCGATAGAACGGTGCACGAGTCGGCTCACGATGCGTGCGATGGAACGGTGTACGCGTCGGCTCACGATGTGTGCGATGAACGGTACGCTCGTGTAGCGCGTTCTGCAGTTAGGTGGCGTGTGGTTGTATGCGTGCGCATGGACTTCGATCGGGATGAGCGTCGCTCTGAGGGTTATTCGTCTCTCTTCGTCCCCTTTTGTGTTGGCTGTTGCGTCGATCCTCTTTTGTTAACACTGTCCAATACTTTGCGGCACTTACACTTTCACTTCACCACGTTGCACTGATTATTGTGTTATACTTAAACGGCTACCGGCACACAGTACTTTATTAACCATCCAAGCGAACAGCTCCTGGCAGGATCGCCATGTTTTGTGGGTTTACAGGGGTTACAAGTACTTTTTATTATCACCACTTAAAATAACAGGATGGGTGTGTGTGTGGCGAACCGATCGCTTCGGTGTCGAGCAAAAGAGAGAGCTTCGTTACCACATTGCCACTACTTATAAAGCCTAACTGAGTGCCTCTCGCGGGCACTCCCTAGCTTCGGGTTTGCTATAAACTAAAGCATGCGTTACACTACGCTAACCTTAACATGCAGATCCCATAACAACGTAAACTCTTACTCCCCCAAGTAAGCAACCTTGTTGTATCGTAAACTCTTGTCGTTCAATTCCGAATCTGTTTTCATTTGGTACTTGCTTCCCATGTGTGATACCTTGTATGAGTGTTTTTACTGTTAGATCTTCGGCTGTTGCTTGGCTTAGTTCTTTTACTGTAAGTGGAAGTGTTTCAATCTGGTTAATTTCAATACCATCAGTTTCTTCAAAGAATGTAGTGGTATCTTGGCAACTTAATGGCAGTCGTGAAAGGGTATCTGCATTAGCATTATCGGCGGCTTTTCTGAATCGTATTTTGTAATCAAATGCTTGTAAGTAAGTTGCGTAGTGTTGCATTCGTAAAGCTGACATTACTGGAATACCTTTGTGCTCTCCTAGAATTTTAGCAATCGCTTGATAATCGGTAACCAGTGTAAATTGACGTCCGTATAAATATTGGAAAAATTTCTTCACCGCAAACATGATAGCGTATGCCTCTTTATCTACATGCATATACTTTTGTTGTACCTTATTCAGAGTTTGTGACGCGAACTGAATAGGTCGTTCTGTGCCGTCGGGATATACATGGCTCAATACTGCACCAACTCCGTATGGAGAAGCATCTGTTGCCAACAAAATTGGTAGTTCTGGTGAATAGTGCACTAAGCATTCATTAAATTGGATATGCTCTTTCACTTTTTGAAATGATTTCTCTTGTTCTTTGTTCCATTTAAATGGAGTGTCATTCTTTAGCAAGTTATTTAAAGGATAGAGAATTGTGCTCAGATCTCGCATAAACCTTCCATAGTAATTGACCAGACCCACAAACGAACGTACTTCGTCTTTGTTACTTGGCCTACGCATATTAGCAATTGCTTCGATCTTGTCACGCATTTTGTGTATACCATGTTCATCTATGGTGTAACCACAATAATCTATTTGTTTAGCAAGAAACAGGCATTTTTCTTTGTTAAGGCGTATGTTTCCATCATTTAGTCGTTTTAAGACTTCTTCTAGCCTTTGCAAATGAATTTGATCATTAGGACCAGTGATTTTAATATCATCGAGAAAAACGCTTACCCCTGAAATTCCATGCAGGATTCCTTCCATTTGCCGTTGCCAAATCGCCGGGGCTGATGCAATACCATACATCAAACGCTTTGGACGAAACAGTCCTCGAGTATTAAGAGTCAGCATCTCACGATCTTCGGGTGCTACCTCCATTTGCAAATAAGCTTGTACTAAATCGATTTTTGAAAACCGTTTACCACCAGCTAGGGACGCAAACAACTCTTCTACAGTTGGTAATGGGTGTTGATCTACCTGCAA
The DNA here is from genome assembly GCF_016920715.1 of Anopheles arabiensis. Classification (NCBI taxonomy): domain Eukaryota; kingdom Metazoa; phylum Arthropoda; class Insecta; order Diptera; family Culicidae; genus Anopheles; species Anopheles arabiensis. The sequence continues at coordinate 65,344,959 of NC_053517.1, read as the reverse complement.
CTTTTGATTAACAGTTTGCTTGTAATCTCCGCAAATTCGGACTTTACCTTCTGCCTTCCGCACCGGTACAATCGGCGTTGCCCATTTGCTGGTTGGTACTTCTTCTAGCACGTCCTCTGCAACAAGCTTGTCAAGCTCTTGATCTACAGCATCGATCAAATTGAACGGCACACGTCGTGCTTTCAAGAAGATTGGCTGTGTGTTTTCTTTGAGGGTCAGGTGTGCTTGTACTCCCGATATTTTGCCTAAATTTGGATCGAAAACGTCGGCGTATTTCTGCAAAATAGTATTAAGGCTGTTTGTATTTATTGCCATTTCATTTACCTTGTTTACCTGTAACCGATTATTCCAATCGGGTACCGCATTTAACCATTCTCTACCAAGTAATGGTCGTTTCATGAGATTCACCACATAGAGCGGAAGCATTTCATTATCCACTTTTACTTTTATTGTGCCAAGCACTTCGATTGCATTGTTTGTATAGCTCACGAGTTCGACATTGCATTTTTGAAGAGGTTTGTTTTTGAAATATTTCTCGTAGCATTGTTTTCCAATAATGGTTAGCGGTGATCCTGTATCCACTTCGAAACGCATTGTAATGTTATCTACGGTAAGATCTATCCACCATTTCGGAACGATGTTGTTTAACGAAATTACCGTGCACACTTCATTTTGGCTTTGCTTTTTCATGCAAACTTTTGCTAAATGCCCTTTCTTCCGACAGAAGTTGCAAATCGTATTGATATGCTTGCATTTGTTTGCCACATGTTTTGCATCACCGCATCGATAACAGGTTACGTTCTTTGGCAAGCTTTTGTTTGCTTTTGCTTCTTTGTGGTTATGTTTTTCATTACGTTTCTGAACTGCATGTACATCTTGTGATGGACCACCATTTTCTATTTCAGCACTGCTTTTTTTGATAGCTCCATGCCAACAGCTATGTCTCTCGCTTCCTCTAACGTAAGGTTCCGCTTTTCAAGCAAACGATTACGGATATCGTTCCTCTTCAAACCAAATACTAATTGGTTTCGCAATGCGGTTGACAAATACTGCCCGAAATTGCATGTTGTGGCAATTTTTCGCAATGCCACTAAATATTCGTCCACACTTTCTTCTGCTGAATGGGCATCTTTGTCACCTTGACGTCGGCACTTGAACCTGACATTTTCGCTAATTTCCAATGGTTCTTCCAAATATTCTTCCAGCGTAGCAATCACCTCTTTGTACTCGCATTCCCGTGGTCGTTTTCAGAGCTATGTCGCACAGCACATCGTATGCTTCACCTCCCATTTGGTGAAGAAGAACATTTCGCTTGACCCTTACATCTTTTATAGCGTATATCTCAAACGCTGTTTCGATTCTTTCCACCCATCGACTCCATTTGCATTTTGCCTTATCAAAGGCGTCGAATGCGAAATTTGCATGAGTGATGGTGCGGGGGGCCTCAGCAGTATTGTTGTTATTTGTAGCATTTGCAGCATTTGCAGCACTTGTAGTCGGTCGAGGTTCCTCGTCGTTCGCCATACTGCGGGTTTTTACTCCGTCCCTCGTCGCCACTTTGTTATATCTTCCCGATATATTGAATGAAACACGACCACTCTGTTTGGTTGTTCGTACGCGAGAGAGCGTGCCGCCAAAATCCTCTTTGTATTTTCTTCTTCCTTCACTTCCATATCTGCCGCCGCGCGTCAACTGTCACAGCGGTTTACACATCGTGGTTGGATACGCACGGTGTGTACGAGGTGTATATAACACACATAATGACTGGCACCTCACTCCGATACAATGTATAAATTGCAACTTCATATCGATAACCTTTAATTGGCACAAAAACACATCCCAAAACCAAATGTACGAAACCTATTGAGTATAAATAAAACCAATTCCGAATGTGGAAGTCAGATTCGTTCGGACTGTCAAGACAGGACGTTACGCTGCCCAAAAATTTCGCCTTCCAACTTTTTTCAAGAGTTTAGTTGTGTCCCCCTTCCCAAGACAAGGCTTCTAAACTCCAACGTTTCCAGTAAGGGAAATCCTTTCCGGGTTTCTATGATCGCCTGGACGATCAAGTGTTGAAAAGTCCGCTTCGAACAAAGTATTATTCTTCCTCGATACATGTCAGCGAAACACTGACCTACCGCGACGTTGATCGATGTACCGTATGTACGATCATCACATTACATGGCGACCCTAGCAATCTCCGAACTTACTACACGGATTACCGAGCGTGAACTGTACAATGATAATAACAATCTTTTAAGAATCAGGATATTTTTTCACTTTTTTTAATTGGTAATCGTTTTCCACCTAGGCCTTACTGTAATCGAATTGCCTTACGGGGTTAAAGTTGATACCATTTCAGCATTTTTATTGGATGAAAGCGTGATTGCACTTGACCATATGCATAGGCATACGAAAAAAAGAAAAATAATTCAAATTTCATGTGAATTTATGAAATACACATTTTTTTAGCCTGATGTGGAGAAAGACATCTTCTTCTTCTTCTTTTTGACTCAACAACCGTTGTCGTTCAAGGCCTGCCTGTACCCACTTGTGGGATTGGCTTTCAGTGACTTTTTTTTATTACCCCCTATAGCAGAATGACATCAATTGTTTGTATTCTGAATGCAAGTAATTCTATCAAGTTATCAACTCCCTCGACTCAATAATACACCGTCATGGGTTCAAGCCGTTTCACACTTTGAAAAACTAAAAAAATCATATTTGCCAATGTCGATTCAGCCACAGACCCAACACCCGTCTGTGCACTATTTCAGTATTATCGCAAACCTAAATTGTCCAGCTCCTACTGGAGGGCGGAAGGGAGTACTTTGGTAACCAATGCGTTGGATCGTAGATTTATATATTGGTCAGATATGCTACACTGCATGCAAGCACGCAAAAGTTGAGCAAGAATTCGGAATACTGTGCATGTTATTGAAGAAATTATAACAAAAAGTCAAAACTTTACGACGAGTTTTCAATTCCGGACACCACATCCAGTTAAGAAAGAGGATGTTTAGATTATAAAATTGGTTATTCAACTGCATAATGAAAGCAGGATTCCAGAATTGATTTAGGAAGAAGGGAATATAAATGAGCGGAAAAAACAATAACAAATTGTATAAAATACATCAGTCAGATACAGTATGTGAACATTTGTGTCACCGCCTGAGTCTGCAATTTCGATCTGTTGGCAGAACAAGCCAGTATAGCAAGACAAGATAAGTGAGCATGGTTGCATTGTGTCTATGACAACACAAAATATCCATCAATCGCAGCAAACATTCCATGTGAAATTTGCTTACAAACCTCAAATAAAAATAAAATCAAGAAGCTTAGCTTACAAAATCCCATTTGCTAAAGATATGTTTCAAGATGGAGAACGTACTACAAGAAAATGTTTTGTGTGTGCAAAATGATAAACAGGATTTTGTAGTGTCTGCCACTGTTTATAAAGCACGTCATTTGCGAAAACTCAATTGTGATACATTCGTTATGGTATCCTGTAATGGAAAATATAAACGAACAAGGATTGCATATCGTACGGATAATCCTTATTTCAATGAGGTAATTACTGCTCCTTGCCTTTTATTTACTGAACTAGTTGTTCTGGTAAGAAGAAGTAGCAGATAAAATAATGAATACTTAATTCGCTATGAAGTATTTCAGTTTTTCATTGCACTGCTCTGGACGAAAACTTCGTAGGAAAGGAATCGTGTTTTCATTGTATCGGCCTTCGATTTGCACGACCATGCATTCATGCATCGGGGAATTCCATGTAGATCTTAACACCGTGTGGGAACAAGAGAGTAAGTACTAGGCAGTACAATTTAGACGATTTATTTATAAATACTTGTTACAGATCATGCATTTATAAAGAAATGGGCAATGTTCGAACCGATTGGTAGAGCCTCGTCGAACGAACTGCACTGTGGTTATCTTCTGATAGATTTAATGATAACTTCTTCGAAAGAGATGTCATTTCCCATTTCATTGGATAATGCGTTAGACTACGACATTATTGAGAGGTATGAAGTGTTTTAGAAAGGAGTTTGAATTAAATTTGTGTTAATTTTTAAAGCTCTTACACAGAAATAAGCTACTTCCTACGTACGATGCAAACGACGAAGTTCAAAAAGTACGATTTTGCTTCAGTGTTTTTGAAGGAGAGTTTGTTAATAGCGCAGAATATGCTGTCCGTATTTCGTACGCAGGGTTGAAGGTAAGTATCACTAATAGCCCTTTTCACGTGGTCATAAAACATGATATTAATTCAACAGGTACGAACAAGAACCAGTTCTTTTGGAAGAAACTGTCGTTGGAATGAAAAGTTATCCTTTGTTGGTACGTATCCTACGACCAATCAAATAATTGGAATTGATCTACTCACAACTAATTGCTGTACTAGTATTGTAAAATCAGCAAAAGATATTCATTTCTCTTCTTTATCGAAACATACCAACGACACATGTAAGTTACATGTATTACGTAGATAAGCAAATTATTTGATTTGCGATTATTGTTTGTAGATAATTTGCCCACGTTTGGACCAGCTTGGATGTATTTGTACAGCGGTACTCAGGAATCACAATATGTTGGCAAACTTTTAGTATCTTTCAATACGGAGGTTTTGTCATTCCAATCGGTACCGGCACACAAAACACATACCAATCGAATCTATGAGCCACTTGTCACGTCCAACTACTGGGAAGAGCAAGTTTTTGTAATTAAGCTCTGCATGATACAGATGCAGCTCTTCGCCGAGCTGTCCACGCGTCAACTATTGGTATATCTTAGCTGTGCTGATATTCGCTCCAAAGTCATAATTCTTAACATAGACAAACAAAAACTAACACAATGTCATCGATCTGTGCATTGTGGTGAGGTTATTATAACACTGAAGACACAAGCACCCGACTATAGGCATAAATATTTTGTACAAGCGACCATCAGTAATTTACATGGTGACATAAAGGATTTCTCGAATCTGTTCAAAAGAGCAATAATCGGGCAAGGTGAAAACAAATTTGATTTGAAAAATCGCAATATTTTTATCCATTTGCTGGCACAGTTGGAATTGGATTTTATACATGCTTATGAAACAATAGCACAAGGCAATTTCAAGCAACATACAAAATTGGATCAACTGCGTAAAAGCTACATCTTGCAACAATTGGTGAGTATGTTCATGCTATATGTATATACACTAAACGAGTTTAAAGTGATATACCTGATAACTAATACTCGTGTTTTCGCCAGATGTTGAAGAAATCAGAGATTACTGCTATTAGATCCCGTTTGAGTTCTTCTACCACCTTTCAAGAAGTTGCATTGCTCATTACGGACGTAGACGCTATTTTAAGCTGTTTATTGGAGTTATCAAATGATGTAAGTACTACTAAATAGCTTTCAAGTAAATGTGACACTTTTCCAGATATTTATTTATTCTGAAAGGATCAAAACCAGTACCCTGACGTCTTGCTACATGTGTATGCGTCAGGTCATTCATCAGTGATTGCAATTGCACGGTTCCACATGGTCCATTACCTTCAGTCAAACGCTTCAGGCGTGCCTGGAATACGATGTGGAAAACGATGCTCAATACTCCTGAGATCAATACACTGCAACCATTCGTGTCCTGATCATTGCGGTTGTATTTATGCTAAGCTGGACTATCAGTTGCAAATAGGAACCGAACGAAGGGAACAGGAACCTCCGAGCGGCTTGATGGTAGTGGAAGATCCCTCATGGGGTATTACTGATGTTCGACAGCAACTACTGAACAATCATATGACAACAACATTTGTTCGCTGCAAAATACACGTGTATCAAGGACGGATTTTTGCGGGAGTAGATGAATCTGAACAGTGTAATGTAAAATTAAGTATACTTTTTGAAGATTACGAAATGGCTCTTACGGTAGGTTTTATATAGTTTGTGTAAACTATTACTGGATTTACTGAATGAGTACTTTCGTTGCAGACACTACCATGCCCGCTTTCATCATTCTGGAATGAAACGATCGATTTTCAGAATGTGCCTTTTGTCAGGTCTACTGTGGCGTATGGCAATAATCAGCGATGTACTGTTATATTTATTTTACAGGACGATAAAAAGCTAACGGTAATTGTGTTGAGTTTTCTGTGGGCATTTGGGTGTTTACTATGTGAATGTTTGTTTGAATTGTTTGATATAATCACGTCGTGTTGGTATCCAAAAAAATGTAAAACAAAATAATTTAAATTTCATTCTAGTCAAAAATAGCAATTGGCTGGTTGGAAACATCAATTAAGCCGTTACAAGCAGAAGAACTAAAGGAAAGAAGCAAAGATCAGCCGCACGAAACCCTCAGGACTACAGAACTTCGAATTTTGAATATGACCATGCAATGGATTCCCCTTTTTCAACGAGGAATAAAGGTGGCAGAAATCCTTGTATCAAGCGAAATAGAGGAGGTTTTTGTCCAACAGTTTACAACTTTTTTTTATATTAATTTTAACAAATCAGTTAACACTAACTATATTAATATTTTAGATTCCTAACTTAGCACAGAAAAGCTGTGAACTGTTGCTAGTACATAGTTTGCCACCAGAGATAGTTCCAACGTTGGTTCCTTTTATAATTCGAGTACGCTTTATTGGTCTACGACAAATGCATAAGCGTTCATATGAAAAGTTGAAAAAAGCTAGAATTTTGATAACAATTGGAGATGGTAACATTATGAGTGGAGTTTCTAAAGCTACTTATGAAAACAGTGCTAACTTTCCGGAAGGATACGAAACATGTTCTGTAGTGAGTAGAACAACAACAAAAAAAATACAAGAAAAATGTAATAACTTTTCGACAATTATTACAGCGGCTTCCAGCGAATCCAAATTATTGGCCTTTGATGACCATCAAGCATTTTTGTTTAACAAAAGAAAAACAGATGAAATTAATCGGCAAATCCATAGTAAATGCATCTGGATTGCTAAATAATTCAATTGTCAAAAGATCTCCTGCTGAAAACACAACTATAATCGAAATAGATCAGGAAGAGAATATAACGAGTATTCCAAAACGTTATGAATTGACTACGTTATATTTATGGTCAAACGTTCGTGATATGATCGATCAACAGGTTAAAGAATTTGTTGAACCTAAAACATCGACGATAGAGCTGAATGCTGATGCTATGAATCACACATGGTGGACAAAATTTTATGATAACCAGCTTTCAAAAAAATACCAAAGAGCTATACTGAAGGTGAAATTTGTAAATTAATATTAGTACATTTTAAAAGTAACATTTCTTCATAATATTTCACAGATATTTCCTACAGAACTGGAGAATGTTTCAGAATTTCACGGATTCAAAGATTGGAGTGGTAGTTACACATTGCATAAAGTAAAAGACGAAAAGAAAGGTGGCATCCTTAAGCAAGAATATGGCGTTGTTAAAAGTCTGATTCAAATTCATTCTGACATTAAAACAATGGATCTTAACAAGCAAAACGAAGCGTAAGGCGCGGCAGTCGTGTATTATATCTGCTTACATTCATTATCAAGTTTTACCACTATTTCAGCGTGGACAAACGAATAATACCGACCACCGTGGAATTAGTAGTTGTGGTGTACGTTGTACAGGCTTTAAATCTTACTTCGCGTGATATTATGTCAGAATCAGATGCCTACATAAAAATATCCTACGGCCACCAATGTGTACGCGATCGTGCATATTACATTCCAAATCAAGCATCCCCCGTGTTTGGGAGACGGTTTGAACTACGCGGCAAATTGCCAAGGTAAGCATGAACAATGATAATTGATAATTGATTGAATAATTGATTAATGATTATGATTTGAACGTTGTTTATAAGCAAACATATATTTATTTGCACCACAGGGATCAAATATTGCATCTATCAGTGTATGACAGAGACTTTGCCTCCAAGGATGACTTAATCGGCAGCACCAGCATAGATATCGAGGATCGTTTCCGCAGCAAACATTTACCCTGTTTTGGATTGCCAAACTATTTTACATCGAAAGGCTGCAACAAGTGGCGCCACCAAATGAAACCATCCGAAATGCTGCTTGATTTGTGTGAACGGTATCGAGTGGAGAAGCCACGAATTGAGGGACACAAGATCATCATTGGAAAGGCAGAATTCAAAGCCGAAGTTCCGACGGCAAATGAGTGCCTAACGGAACAGCTTTGCCTGCTGGCGCTTAATAATTTCAAGCACGTTGTCAATGGGTTTTCCCTAACGCCAGAACACGTGGAAACACGTTCGTTGTATCATCCCAAGCGGGGTGGCATTGAGCAGGGCAAGGTTCAACTATGGATTGAGTTGTACGAACCAAGCCGTCCACATCCGTTACCGATTGACATTACACCACAACTCCCGAAACCTTACGAGCTGCGGCTGATCGTTTGGAACACGGCTGACGTGATGCTAAATGAGCGCAACATTTTCGGCACGGAGATGAGTGACATCTACGTAAAATGGTACGTACCAATTCATCAAGGTCATGTCCGCCTAAGGGACGGGGTCAATGACAGCCAAGTTACCTTTTCTTTCCCTCCGCTTCGTGTCGTTGCAGTTGGCTACAGGAGTTCACGGAAGCTCAGTACACGGACGTTCATTATCGTTCACTAACCGGGGAAGGAAACTTTAACTGGCGCATGGTGTTTCCTTTCCGCTACTCGCCCGCCGATGGGATGGTAGGTAGATTTCATGCTTCGGGTGTTGACCTCCACTGCCCGATCGCTGGCGGTGGGTAGGTGGGGAAGGTTGCCACCAGCAACATTGGAAATGTTTAGGTAACTTTGATAATTAAGATTTTATTACGCTCTCAGTTAGTGCTCCGTCGCAGAAAGGCTTTCTATGAGCAATACGATACCGAGCTCAAGTATCCCCCAGTATTGACCGTGCAGATTTGGGATAATGACTCGTTTTCGGCGGACGATTTTCTCGGAACGGTGGATCTTAACCTCACGCAACTGCCTGTCCCAGCCAGCATGGCTGATGCTTGCACGCTGACTCAAAGCCTATCATTAACAGGATCCGGAAGCGGTACAGGTGGCAATGGTTCTTTGAACCTGTTTGTACGTCGCCGTGTCAGAGGATGGTTCCCGGTGCATGGCAACATAGCCTCCAACATCGATACCAGTGATCAACAACGTCAGTATGACGGTATATCGTTGACGGTGAGTCTTTCCCACGAAGGTGTATCATCAATCGCGTCGAGGGTATGAACTTTTTAATTTAATTATCTACCATTCTTTCCATACTTCTATGGAACCGTTCATGCCAAAATCAGGGTAAAATTGAGCTGGAGCTGGAAATTCTTAGTCAAGAAGATGCTACCCAGAATCCAGTTGGAGTGGGTCGTAAGCCACCGCAGCATCTTCCCGAGCCGCTGTAAGTATAGTTGCAGAATCGGTAGTTAGACCGGGAGTGCCAACATCGAAGAGCATAAAATTCCTTCCGTACACCGTCTTGCCCACGGTTAGAAACAACGTGAAACCGTACAAAACAAACTGCCGCATTTAATACACTGACGACACTGGTAGTCTACAAAAATGTCCTTCTTCGATTACTCAGCCATCGAGCCATTCAGAGTATCTTCAGACAATCATTGAGATTTTTATGGCTTCGATGGGATTCTATTTGTCTCAATTAATAGCAAAGCCAGTTGCTGACCATACACTTCTTTACTTTTTTGAAGAAGAGAGAGAGAGAGAGAGAGAGAGAGAGAGAGAGCGCGCGTGGTTTAGGTGTAGACTGATAAACAAGTTAACTGAAACTTCTTCTTCGCACTGTCTTCGGAATATTTGCACAACAAACAAGAAATTATTTTGGATCTTCATTAATCAATGTAAACATTGTATTTCTCGCGTTTCAACACATGGTTGTAATTAGTTATGCGTTTCGATGTGTTCGATGCTTTGTTACTGTTTCCATCCGCAACGCATCAGCATTATTGTTTGACAAACAACAACTGGTGCTATATTTCCGTCACTTTACGCAGTAGATGTTGAATCTTTTTATCACTTTCTACCTAGGCTAATGTTCATTTTTTTATTATTTATTCCTTCTTTTTCCAGGCGTCCGGAAGTATCTTTTAACTGGTTACAGCAACCAGCAAAAACATTCAACAAGCTGTTGTGGCCGCGTGTACGAAAATCCTTCATTTGGATAGGAATCACACTGTTACTGTGTTTGGTTGTTTATGGGTTGGTGATAAATATGCCTACAGTCTTTATGGTGCGATCGTTAGAACAGCGACAATCCACTGCAAGTTCGTTTTCCGGAGAATCTTAACTTGAGTTCAAATGATGTAATATAATTGATTCATATTTTTCAATAAATTAAAATATAAATTATTTAAATTGTTGCACACAATATTACTTATATATTGTCCATTGTGTGTGTAGTAAATGAAAATGATCCAACTTTACAACCCTGATGATACATATGTATGATACATATTCATACCAACTTTATGTATGATACATATTCATTATGTTTGTATTTTCATTCACCGAGTCAGTTCATAATTGATTTACCTTGCTTTTTCGGCTAACGGCGTTTTTCACACGCCCAAAAGTTTCATATTACATGGCAAAAATAACTGACTGCACTCATGAAATTGTTTAGCTCTTTGAACAAAAAATCGATTTTTGTGTAGTAGGAAAATAGGCACGGTAAATCAGGATTGTAGACACCCTTATACGCTGTGTTTCGTAGTAAATGTTAGTGTGTAAGCTCGCCGTTTGTTTGGCATGGAACCGACGACAGATTCAACAACTTATACGCTGTAATATGGGTGAAGCCACATGCAACAAGTTACACCCATTGCAGGATGATTCGAATGAAACCAAAAACGGCGTAACGTGCACTGGCGGTAAACTGAACTATCCCGGGACCCATTAAAATAATGACCGATAAGATCCAACAACACAGCAGAGAACGTTCGTTTGGGAATAGACAGTGAAATGTTACTTTGATAAATGGATACAATTGGCGCGAAACTCTTCGTGCGGTATCGATGCGCAAGTGGACCGTTCGTGAATCAGGCTGATTTCGGTCGATTGCATGATGCTAAAATGGTTGATGACGTTTCATTTTTTCCTTTTATTTCAAAGCAATTAAATTATAAAAAAGCTGCAGGTTTTATCATAAAAGGATGGGTCATTTATTGAGTGTTATAAATAATTTCACCCTATCCGACTCAAGTAAACAAAATTAACGACAGCTTCATAGTTTGTGTTGAAATTCAACTCATTCTCTTGAATGTCCTGCAAGTGATAACATCAACAGCTGCTTTCATGTAGCTCGTTAGAAGGAAACCTTACTTCAGCAAAATCACTAATCATATGATGGTTTCGATGGTGAATACAAGGCGTTCGTTGGGATTCCAAAGATCGTACTCTTATCGCAATCATTAATCTATGTACTTCATCTAACCCAGCCATCCAACTTGGCGAGGAATATAGACAGCAAAACGATTTTGTAGCAGCAGGCGCTAAATGATGTTTTCTTTGCGACGCGTGTGGTTTATCTTCCATGACTATTCCTCCGCGTGACTCTCCCCAGCCACGGAGGAATCAACAGTATCTGGGCTGTGAAATGTTAACCTAAACACGTCAGCACAGAGTACAACGTGCGAATGGGAGGGTACGTCAGTATGGAGCTTTAACCACGCTGTACCACATTTTCATCGCTGTATGTTTGCCCTCCAAAGAATGGCCACCATTCGACCCACCCTCGAAAGAGGAGGGGTTTCCACTAGTTTTGTTTTCCCCACATTGCTACGCACACACACCGAGCCAACTGTTTCCTGTCCCCTGTGTGGATTATTGCAGAAGACTGGCACTTTCTCGCCTCGCTCTAATCATTTGCTTAATTTAACTCGTTCCGGTGCTGTTGCAACAGTATTCCGTCAGCCGTTGGACAAGCCGAACGTGTGAGAGGAGTGCATGGATGATATCGTATCAACTTGGAACAACCAGAGTATAATCCTTTGCTGTAAATATACTGCAGCTTTGTGTTGTAAAGTGTTGTAAAGTCACATGTGATTGTGATTAGTACGATGGACATCGATGGATCAGAACACAAGGATTATGTGAAAAGATGACGATTTTAACTGCTGTTTGGTGTTACAGTGTTCCTACACTGGTGATCGTTAAATCCAATCGTTATTAAAGTGTTGTGTCGTTATAAATGAGTTACATTTCTGTGTTAAATTCAGTTTTCTTAAGCAATTACGCCCGTGGCCGTTACTTCGTATAAAAAAGATCCTGTGTTAATGCGTTTGGTGATAATATGTAAAATTGATTTACAAAATATTACGGTTTCATGGAACAAATTGTGTACTTTTAATATTGCAATGAAAGCCTTTCTACACAAAGGATTCAACTTAAACGCAAAACAGAATCATACTAATTGACCAGTACGTTTCAGCAATTCCTTACGAAGGATTGACATATGTAGTTAGCGTGACGTGTGTGGTATTAATTACTAACCGCAATAAAACACCAATTAATTTGAATCACAAAAAAATTCACATAATTGCGTCCAGTAATGCCATGGTGAAAATGTTAATTCGTGTTCAACTTGACCATGAAATTGCGGATTGCGTTAAAGTAATGTTGAAATATTTGAGTGAAAATTTTCATGAATAAAGTAATGAAAAATAGTTATTTGAGATACAATTATTAAGTTCGAGATGAGCCACAGTTATAAAATATCGATGTATGTTATTACAAAAAGGTGGACCTGTAAAGTAAATAGCCTAATTGCTGGTCTCATCATGGACTAATAAAAAAAATCAAACCATGCATGCAACTGATATGATATCAGTTAAATTTAGGCTATCTGATTGTAAAATTATGTGTCATAAAAGCGTATGAAAATTTCTGGTACAAACAATTGTTAACTTTACTTTATCACACTTTTTCTATTTGAATTACTTGGAGGTAGGATGAATTGCCTTCGAAGGCATTTAAGCGTTTATAGTGATCTTTTATAACTTTGATACCTTTTTTTAAAAAATTTTTTTCGGCTCGAAATAGGCCTTTTTTCGGCAATGTCCTCATCATTGGTCCTAAATTTCTTTTCAGCAAAAAAAAAATTCTAGTTCTACAAATAGAGAATAGTCCCTAAGGCAAGATCTGAAGCGCACGGTGGATGGGGCAACAATCTTATTCAATAACTTGTGACACGGTTTTTTGATGAATTGTGATCTCACGTGGCAGCCACTATGCGCAAAGCTTTATCATATCAATTTTTATGTAAATCATATGGCACACATGTTTCTTAGATAACGCATCTGCTTCTGTAATCTCGATCCATCCTATTTTATGGATATCAAACCAATTATTCCTATTTTCTGGGGTTTCCAGAAAAGTAGGAAACACCTCTTCAGGTTCCACAGTTTTGTGCTTCGATTGTGCCGCTATGGCAACGTTTAAACTAAAAAAACTAATATTTATTGTTTGAAAGTGATAGTGTCCCTACGGTACTTATCAATTCAACCGCTGTTTGGTTTGAACAGTTTTATTCCCATCAAAATTGAGTGATTTATCAGCACACGAAAAAGTTTGTATTGATGTTTTGCTACAGCAGTAGCCTCACTAAAAATCGTATATATATTTTGTAATCTAATAAACTAACAGCTATCAAACTCATTCACATATATTTCCATGGTTGAACAAAATTGGCAATCATTTTAAATGAATTTTTATGCTGCAATTTATACAAATGAACAAATACTTATTCATCCATCTGTAGTGTAATGTCCTTTTAAGGAATCAAATTTTTCTACGAAATAAAGGACATCTTTAATTGCTTTTATACAGATGTATAGTGTTGAGGGGACAAAAAGGCGTTAAGGAAATTGTAATATTTTGAAGTATCAGTCGGAAAATCTTTGAATTCAGGAAGAACTCGATTTTTTATAGAGATGTTTTTGCCTCGTTCCGAAAAGATAAACAAAAATGTAAATAACAACATGCTGACTGTACACCCTCCCCATAATACTATTTCGCTATAATTATTGAAACAATAAAACAGTACATCTCAAGTATGCGAATATTCGGACATATGTAATCAATGGAATAACTGCTATTTTTGTAAACATTTTACCTACCACAGCTAATTGTCAAATGTTAAAAGTTTTGTATGATGCGTAAGAGCATTGCTCACTTCAATAAACGATGCCTACTCCGCTGTACTTAATTCATAGTCCTAGATCAGTTCGATCGGATACGGATCACAATCATCCAACATGCGAAGTCAACCACGAAGAAGAAGATCTTCAACAAACTCAAGCCTTCAAGGTGAAGCATTAGCAAGCGAAAACATTGCCAATGAACAGCGAAATTTTATAACGCATCAAAACATCTTCCAGAGTTGGCTTCTATCCCGGCTGAAGCTTCCAACTGGCCATGGTATTCAAAACACAAAGGTGAATCAAATCAATGCACACGATAATAATGAACTGCAAGCCATCTTAACACAGCCGGCTGAGGCCGAAGTATGCTTACTTAGCGATAGCCCATACCGGATTCTAAGGGTGAGTAAGATGTTAAAACGCTTTGCTAAATGTACTCAAGCAACAACTCCCATTTCCAATGGTTGCGTATCGTTACATATTTTGTCTGCATAAATGAATCACGGTACACTGTAACCGCACATTTAAATTATAGTAATCCATTTGCCTCAGTTTTATGTAAAGGTCAAATTGAACATGTTTCATTTTTAATCGTGTTCCCCTGTGTTCCCCAAACTTGTTCAAACTTCAACCGATCGCGTGAAGCTAATGGATGCATGTCATATAACTGATTGCTTAAAATGCTTTACATAAGGTCCTTACCGTTGAGTAGGGTCAGTATATTCCCAGAAGTAAATTTAAAAAATGTATCACGCGTGCTAGACAGTCCACTTCCTCCGGGACTAAAGTGGAGTACTTTTTACTTTCCCCCCTTTCGAAATTTAATTTTATACCATATCTGTTCTGATGGCTTTCCCGCAGTGAAACGATTCAATGCCATTCCAATGTTTCCGAATGGTTGATTCTATACCTAGGAACCATTTCGTACGATCTACCTACGATACTTCGTGCAGCGTTCGTCGGTACGAACGTTTCAGGTGCATCATCAGAGCTCTCCGATTTTAACCACAAGCAATGGCAAAGGACACTCTTTGATTGATAGCAAAGAGGGTTTTACTCTCGAGCTTCATTCGTTTCTCGTGCTTTTACAAAGCTGCTACTTTTTTTTGAATGGATGTACGGAGGTAGCCCTTATTGCTCGCTCTCTGTTTACTTGGCTCTCTCAGCATCCTTGGTAATCCTTATGGAAAGACGTCCGGTCCTATAAAACACCTATTCGCTGGGTGGTGTGGTCTCAGTCTAGTGTTGTCCGCGATCTTAGCCGATGTGTTTGATGAGAAAGTGAAAATTCGGAACCATTCGTGTGTAACGGTTTATTACTTAAAGGATCAAACCATCGCACATCTTATTCAGTGTGGCAGTAGTGGCAAATATCAACATTTTCAATGGAAGTGTTATGTTGTGATATATGTCCTGTATTTGAAATGAAAGTAGTAAACTTCGTGCTTTGTACTGAAATGAACCATCTAAAATCAAGCGAAATGGGGCAATAAAGATTGAAAGATAAAGATTGATAAAGATATAGATGCGATGAGCTTTTACGACTCCCATCCATAATCCCTACAAGCTAATATGCGGAATAAATAAAAAGTGCGTTTATATTTGCGTTTATGCTACGAATAATACTACGAATCAATAATTTTGAATGCAGGAAGTACAATTCAGGAAGTTATGTGTTTTAGAAAATTTCGAAGTTAAATGAATTTCATGAAATGTAATAATGTATAGTCCTTTTTTACAATTTATCATTTTATTTTCATTTTTAAATTTTTATACTTTTTAATGTTTTATATTTCATATCCATTGGAATTTCATGACTATTTCAACATTTTTTTATTATTTTATATAGTTAAGTGTAAATAAAGGAACTGTACAATTTACTTCTAAACATAATAAATAGTTTCAAAGTGTTTAAAACATTTTCCTAAAAAAATCTTTGCTAGTCTTATCAGTTTTTTTTATCAGCTATTATTGAAACTTTGATAATGTGAACCTAACTTTTAATTCTGACTTTTTAAATTGATTTAATTAATTGTCACTATCCGGAAAGTTCGACCGCAGCTTCGTATAGTAAATGACAATTCGTTAATTGAGCTTGATGAATTAGATTGACGGATACAGGAAATTTGGCGATGTTAAGTTACAACTTTGTTCGTAGGTATACCAAATAGAAGATAGATCAATTACCAAACCTGTAACATAGTGGTCGCTTACGATTTATAGCAATAGCAATAAGTTGATTACAGCTTTCAAGAGAATAAAAAACCTCAATAATTGGCGTAAAGTTAAAATAGCAGCGGTAATAAATACTTAACTAGAGGCGGTGCGATAGTCTATCCGGCAAACAAACCGTATTTACACGGCCTTATCTCTTACCTACGACTAACTTAATTCGGTGAAATTGTGTTAGCCTTTTGTGACTCTAATCTTCGTAGTACTTTTAAGAATAGGTAATCAGTGTCAAAACTTAGATAAACATAATACTTTAAAACAAAACATGCTTTAAGCTTACATAAGTAACATAAGATGTTTCACAAATCAACGAAGTACAACAGTAACGCAGTACAACGAAACGTTACTTAAAACATTAAACAGAGTTTTGTTTGAACACGCGTGGAGCTCGATCTCAACAGTACCATTATACCCAGTGCCAATTTATTCCAGATTTACGAATATTATTGTCATCTGTTTGTGGAGCTGTGATCTAAAAAATCCTTCATCGATCAACACAGCTTACTTAGAGCTCTAGTGCTTCAGTGTATCCTTGTTCAAGTGCTCACCGGAATCACTGTAGGTTTCAGCGAGTAATTGAACCCATCATCCTATACTACACTTCAAGTGCAGCTAATCTGATGTTATCTGTTGCTATGTATACACGCAAATCTCTACGACATATGTGGCGCAACTGTGCACAACGGAACGGGTTCACGATCGCAACACCACTGAAAATACCCGTCAACTGGAGCCGAGTACTGCGCCTTCAAGGAAGCGCACGCATTAATGCGGAGGAAGTATTGCAGGTTACTATCGAACGGTATTGGTAGTTAGTGTAGTTTAGCAAAGCAGAAATAAATTAAATGCAGCTTTTGACTACACATGCACTTTTATTTGTAAAATCATACGAATGAAAAGTTAACTAACCCATCGCACCGTGTGAGTGTATACCGTGGTTGCAATGGAGACGCCTGGTACGATGTAATTTCTTATGCTCGTCAAGCGGAACGTAAACAACGTCTTTGATTTGAAGATTTGGTTGAAATTACTGGTAGAAATGTTCCGCACCAGGTTGATTCGTTTCAAAACGGTTGTTTTGCTTTCAATGCTTCATGGTGAAATCGATTGACTTTCCGTGCTTATCACTCAATACAGTTCAATTATCATACAATCAATACGCGACTCATCCGACCATCTGACTGTCGTGTTTGCATTGGCGATCCTACCGATAGGCACGCATCACTTCACGCCTGGTTCGATTTGGGAATTAAATCGCCAAGCATTTCCACCGATGACAGCAGCGTACAACATAGCGATAGGTTTGGCATATCTACGGACACACGAACAGTTAGATAATGCGTTGCTTTGTTACCAATGGTGGGCATTCCTTGGACAAAGTAAACATTCAATAAAATGTATTCTGGAAAGGGTTATACTTTCTCCCGAAAAGGCATTGGGTGGAAGGTAGCTTTATCGCAACACAGCAAACGCGAAGTGACATCTACTTTTATCATTAACACATGAAAGATGTCATCCATATAATGTTAGTTTATTCGTTCGAGTGATACATAGAACGCAACTATTAAAGCGCTCAGTTGATGAACGTCGGTTGAACCATTTTGGTTGTTTAGTTGATGTGATCGAACAAGTGAAGCATGGGTGAAAAATACGAAAAGAAGCACAAAACTGCACCGTACACCGAAACGCCGAGGGTGAAACTTTGCTGGATTGATACAATGAAAAACACCTTGCGTAGTTCGTTTTCCTTTCTGAGGGTCAGTCCATTGAAGCGATAAGACTTATTTATATTTTATGTGTTGAAAGGGTAACATGCTGTGGGTTGGATGTATGGTAGCGTTGGTGAAGTTAAAGAAAGTTTTGTGGCAAATTCAACAGATTTAGCTCTGTTTATTCAATTAAAATTTGATTGCTGGATGCAGTTGTTTCTTTGAAACAATACAAGTTGATTACTGTCTACTAAGTTCCATTAGTATTTTAGATGCAGCTTCATTGTATCAACACACAAAACAATAATTGTTAAATATTGTGCATAAATCTCGTAATTGTGTAATATTAAATCAAATTGGGTACCACACAAGAGAGTGGAGAGTGGAGTTGATACCAGAGAGTGAAATGCTTTCTAAATAATATTTCTACGAAACTTTGAACAGGCGGCAGAAGCCGGTAATCTAGAGGAATTCATACGCCTGTATGAAGGGGACAATAACCGACTTTCGGTGAAGGATAGCAAGGGACGCACGGCTGCCCATCAGGCGGCTGCACGGAATCGAGTTAACATCCTTACCTTCATACACGGCCAAGGCGGAAACTTGAATGCACAGGACATGGTTGGAAACACACCGCTTCATACGGCAGTCGAAAACGATTCGTTGGATGCGCTGGAATTTCTGTTGAAAATGTAAGTATATAATAAAGCTATGCTTAATCTTTCAGCTGCTTGCACACGTTTGGAGCGATAAGAGCGCGTTCTGGCTTTTGAAATAAGCGGTGCATTGTTTTGTTATGGAATTAAAAGTTTCGGATGAAAGTTTGTCGTTTAGGACGCATCTCATAAACCCGTCGGTTGGTTTGTTTTCGTATACCAGCCTTACATTTCTAAATTTTATTAAAAAGTGCATGGAAATTGCACAGCTCATTCAAACATTAATGTACAATAACTATGGAACTATTATTTACTTATGATTTAAAAACAATAATTAAATTATCTAAATCTTCTTAATGGATATTTCATCAGATTCGTTCAGTCCTTTTGTTTATTCTAACATATTGCTCTTACAGAAAATTTGATAAAAAAATAATATTAATTTTTCTATATGGTAAATGTACCAATAGTGGTACAATTTGTAGTGGTACCGATGTGTTTTAATGGATTTAAAGTGTCATGAAGGTAAATTCATGAATATTTTAACAAATAGCAATTGGAATATGTTTATCTTTGCAATCACAACCATTTTTACCATGAAACACATCAAATTTTTCAAAAAAAAAAAACATATTTTTGTGACTGCTTCGTTGTATCTATAATGGTGGTATGGTTCCTATAGTCGTCGTATTGTGTTCCTATAGTGGTGGTAAACAAATATGCCTCAAAACAGTGTATACTATCAATGGAGCTTAATTTTGAAGCTATTTTCGTATAAATAGCAAGGATCACTGTCATTATTTCGATTTCTTACATAATTTGATCGTAAAAAATGTATGAATTTGGTTAATTAAAATATTGACTTAAATACTGTATGACACCTTTCGTCAACCCACATCTTAAATCTAAACCTAAAATTTCCTGTTTTTATTGATTTTATAACTAAGAGCACTGTAGGAACATGCCTATTTTGCGTACCTATAATGGCACTATGGTAAAAAACACTTAAAATCACGTAAATTTGGTCAAAAGGCAAATAATTATAATAAACAATATCATTTGTTAACAATTATGTTAAAAAACTAATAATTGCGTTGTTATGTGGTAATGTAGAACGTTAACAATGATATGAGATTCGTTATGAAATCCTAAAGATTTTGGAAAAATGTTGACACAATTTACAAAATAATGAATTTTTCGGTCACTATGTAACGGAATGGCCCCATTTAACTTGTAAACCCTTTTTAAAAGGACAGAAAACATGTCACACTATCATAAATAACTTAATTACTGTTAATTATTCGTATGAGACGCATTTTAGTGCAATACCACCACTATTGGTACCAGCACCACTATAGGTACGTTTACCCTAAGTGAACTTAATCCATCTATTCACTTAGGCATTTGTTAGGATTCGGGAATTTGTTGATTATTCAATTTGTCTGCTTATTTTCGTTTGATTTATGACAATAATTTAAACATATATTTAATATTGGTAAATTTACCTTTATGTCCGAAAATGGTTGTTTCTTTAAATAAGATGTAAACGATGGCGTCGGCTATCTTATTATAGTACCTTATTATTTAATGAAGTATTAATCATAGGATTGAACTCTTTGCAATTGAGCTATGTAATTTGCAACTATGTTATTATGCTAGCCAAAGCCAACGCTCCTCAACCTAAGCCATATGTCGACACTGAATGCGTGCGAAGGCTAAAACTTCATTACCTTAAATATGAATGTGTATGATATAATAACGATGCTTTGCAATTTTTGCATATCATTCATAATTACTATAGTTTTTCTAGTATATTTGTGATCATATGCTTTGTAAGTTTATATATTTTGTATTCGTTTTGATTCAATGGCATAAGACTTAAAAAAACATCCTTAAGACAAAGAAAATGTCTTAATTTTCATTAATGGTCGTAATTTTATAGTTTCTTCAAGTCAAATCCCTTAGTAAAGTACCAATAAATAGTAAAGCACCAATTTAATTATTAAGGCATATTTTGCCATACAACAAGTTTAAGCTTCATCAAGTTCAATCAGGCCAACTTAATTATGATTAAAACAATAACATCTAAATCGTGATCCACTATCCAATTGCCTAATACTCGACAGTCCGGTGGCAACGAATGTACTGAACGAAAAGAAGCTCGCTCCAGTGCATCTTGCTACAGAGCAGAACAAAGTGCACGCTCTGCAGGTGATGGGTAAATATCGAGAAGTAATCGACATACAGCAGGGCGGAGAACACGGCAGAACGGCCTTGCATTTGGCGGCCATTTACGACAACGAAGAGTGTGCTAGAATATTGGTAAGAGCTCTCGTGTTCTTGTTGCGAAGGTTGTATTTATTGCACCTTAAACGTATTGCCTTTCTGCTTGATGACATTTACGCATGTAGATATCCGAGTTTGGAGCGTGTCCAAGGAAACCCTGCAACAACGGATACTACCCAATACACGAGGCCGCTAAAAACGCCAGCTCCAAAACGATGGAGGTCTTCTTCCAGTGGGGTGAATCGAAGGGTTGTACCAGGGAGGAGATGATTTCCTTCTACGACTCGGAAGGCAACGTGCCGCTACATTCGGCCGTGCACGGTGGCGACATTAAGGCGGTGGAGCTGTGTCTTAAATCTGGTGCAAAAATTTCGACGCAACAGCACGACCTCTCAACGCCGGTTCATCTGGCGGCTGCCCAAGGGGCGATTGAGATAGTGAAGCTCATGTTTCGTATGCAACCACTCGAGAAGCGTATCAGTTTGAACTGCACTGACATCCAGAAGATGACTCCGTTACACTGTGCCGCCATGTTTGACCATCCGGAAATTGTCGAGTATCTGGTGAAGGAGGGTGCCGATATCAATGCGATGGATAAGGAGAAGCGCTCACCCTTGCTGCTGTCCTCGTCACGCGGTGGCTGGCGCACCGTGATGGCCTTGATTAGGCTGGGCGCAAACATTAGCCTAAAGGACGCCAACTCACGGAACGTCCTACATCTGGTCATTATGAACGGTGGGTGTTTGGACGAGTTTGCGAAAGAGGTTTGTCGCACACAGTCCGAGATTTATCTGTTGCAGCTGCTGAACGAGAAGGACGACGCCGGTTGTTCGCCGCTGCACTACGCTAGCCGCGAAGGCCACATACGGTCGCTGGAGAACCTGATCCGGCTAGGAGCGTGCATTAATCTTAAGAACAATAACAACGAGAGCCCACTGCACTTTGCAGCGCGCTACGGACGATACAACACCGTACGCCAGCTGCTCGACTCCGAAAAGGGGACGTTTATCATCAACGAAAGCGATGGCGAAGGACTCACCCCGTTGCATATTGCGTCGCAGCAGGGTCACACAAGGGTCGTCCAGCTTTTGCTGAATCGAGGAGCACTGCTACACCGGGACCACAATGGACGCAATCCACTTCATCTGGCTGCAATGTCTGGTTACAGGCAGACGATCGAGCTGCTGCATTCCGTCCATTCGCACCTGTTGGATCAGGTCGACAAAGATGGGGTAAGTAGGATGGGTATGCGAAGATGACGGGTTTTGGCCTACCCTTACATGTTAGCTTAATATTTTGTTTGGTTAAACGCAATCGATATATGCAATTCACGAGATTCAAAATTTGATATATGCAAGGCGTTCACGCCTACTCAAGATGAAAGTTGCTCTCGATTCTCACTATTCTACTTAGAATACAGCGCTGCATTTAGCGACGATGGAGAATAAACCAAATGCGGTGATACTACTGCTAAGTCTTGGCTGTAAACTGCTACACAATTACATGGACATGAGCGCTATCGATTATGCGATTTATTACAAGTATCCCGAAGCGGCCCTGGCTATGGCAACCCACGAGGAGCGCTCCAGCGAGGTGATGGCACTCAAATCGGACAAACATCCGTGCGTAACGCTCGCACTGATCGCTTCGATGCCGCGTGTTTTTGAAGCCGTACAGGACAATTGCATCACCAAGGCTAACTGCAAGAAGGACTCGAAAAGCTTCTACGTAAGTACGATACGACTGACTCCAGTCGGTTAATTAATTTCTTTTCAGCAAACACTCTTCCGCACGTGGCTCACGGGCACGGGCACACGGGAAATGGTCTAAATAAAAGGCTACCAGCTGTGTTGCAAGCGTTCTAATAAAACCCTTCTCACAAACAGATTCGATACTCGTTTAGCTGTCTGCAGTGTCCAGCACTGTACGCGCAAATGGACGCTCGCACCGGAGAAGCCGTCCAGATATCGAAACCGATTCCGCTTCCCGCGTTGAATGTAAGCGGCTACTAACCTTGGCACGCTGTGCTTTTGCATGGTTTGCCTGGATCAGGATCTGCATGATATTTTGCAAAATTTCAGTCATTATACCATTATGCTTGCTCTCATTGGCATGGCTAGCTTGTCACATGGCATCAACTTCGGAATCGGCAGCACAGCGAACGCTTTGTGTTGCATGGCACAGCGAAGGTAGCAATTACGCACCATTTGTCAGCCGGTCCCGCTCAATCATCCTCGGCTGTTTCGTCTGCCTAGCTGACTGTATGCATTTTGCATGCGTTTATCGTTGTAACGTCACGATCGTTTTGAATGACACTAATATCTGAAGAAAAAAGAAGCATTTTGCGTAGAAAATGTGTACGAAGCTTGGAATGATTAACACTTTAGCACTTTTCAAGCAAGCAAGAGTGTGTTATTTGTCGCTCGTTAAATTGAGAGTATATGATTTGTTCATTTTTATTTAATTTACTTTAGATCAAATATTCATTTCACGCGTACCAAAAGTCACAAGAGGGCATTGCAGAAATGCGGAAAACTTTGAACGATCCCAAATGGCGCCCACAACCTTTGCATGTTGTTAATGTGAGTTATTTTTCGCTTAAAGGTAATGAATGTATGTCGTACCTGTATGTGTATCAAGGCCAGTATTAAAGATGGTTTTAGTTTTGTGGCAAATCTTCGGTAAGGGATTTTTCCTATTTTTTTAGTGTGCTTTAAGGTTCCATGAAATGCTTTAAATGTTTTATTTTAAATTTCTGCAACAACGGATGACTCATGCCATTAACAAATGGTAACATGTTTTACCTTTGTTTAGATGTTTTTATGTGTGCTATGAATTTATTCAAAATGTCACTCGTAAGAGTTCAAATTTGACGATAAGTAGATACATAATAACGTAAAAAAAACATGAAATTTTTACAAATACACCATTCAATTATCATGTATAAAATAACAAATCATTAATTTGGAACATATATTTGCAAGGAAAAGAACATTGTTTCAAGATAAAGACACGTTCCTACTCATCGACCCAAATTCCAGATCATCCGATCTATTTAAGGTAAGGGAAACGCGATCAAAGTAAAACCGAAGTGTATCAAACTTTTGAGATACGATGACACCGGCATTAACCTTTGCACAGGGTTTTGTCTGCAACGAACTACCGTTCTAGTTTATCCACCTCGAACGTTCCGTCCAGCTTCTTACAGCTTACGTGCCCTTATTTGTAGTGCATTGTTCGTGTTTGCTGTTTGCACAGTCAGTGTCTCCGTAATATTGGTGGCTTTCAAAACCTCATCAGTTCGTGCTTGAAGTAATTTAATTAATCTTTTATTCACGCCACTTCCTGTTGATATTACCTTGCCGCATGACGATCTTCTTGCGTCTGCCGCAATTTTCACGCCACCGCTCGCCAGGCCATGGTGGCACACGGTCGTGTGGAGTTACTGGCCCATCCCCTCAGTCAAAAGTACTTGCAAATGAAGTGGAACTCCTACGGCAAATACTTTCACCTAGCCAACTTGCTGTTCTACAGTGTGTTTTTGTTTTTCGTGACACTGTTCACGTCCCAGCTGATGCGCAACGCTACTCCTATCGGGCATACGGATGGAAATGTAAGAAACCGGGAAACGGAAGCTGAGAAACTGAGCCAGTTTCGAGGAAGGCTGCGTTTTAAGACTTATTAAAAATTCATCTCACATGCTTTGCAGCACACACAAGCAGCAGGTACACCGGTGGACAGTGGGCAACATATACTGGCACTCCGCTCAACAATAGCCCGTTCGAAGGGATACAATTTGGGTACCGTGGCTAATGTGAGCTCCTCCGTAGCACCACCTACGATTGAGGAACAGATGGAAGTCACAACCACGACGCTTGTCTCCGGGATCGGTATAATTATCTATATTGTCGTCAATGCTTTGCGTGAGCTGGTGCAGGTTTACCAACAAAAGTGGCACTACTTACTCGAGCCGAACAACTTCATCTCGTGGATACTGTATACGTCGGCACTGATTATGATTTGGCCCATGTTTTCTAGTGGGATGTGCTTCAGTATCAACTATTCGGCGGCTTCGATAACTGTCTTTCTGTCATGGTTCAATTTGCTGTTGTTTCTCCAACGATTTGACCAGGTAAGTAATTTTCATTTTTCATTCCTTAATCGTTGACAACATTGTCACATTTGAGGTTTGGTGTATTTGCTCCACTGCTTACTAGCAGTGTGAGCCATCAAATGAATGTTTTCAATCAATCCGTACAGTTAAAGTTGCTCCAACATCAAACCTACACTGAAATCACTAAAAAGCAACATAGAACCAATGAGCATGACATAAACACGTGTACGCTAGGACCGTTCCGTTCGTGGCAACCGATTTGGAAACATTGACGTCAAGCATCGTATATAACGCAAGAGCTACACTGAAAAGGATACGTTTGGGAAATTCTTTACATTTTTCTCTATTATAGATTATCCTGGTGCTCCCAATTTACGGTATCGTGCAGAAGCTGATGCTTGCTTTGGCCGTTCTTTATACCAATTTTATACCAAACAACGATTTTTAAACGGATACAATGATGAAGACAGCAGCCTGCTTTAAAGTCATAAAACAGTTGAATCAATGCATTGGACACTTATTCATTTATTTGTCTGTTGAAAATGTTGGTTATTTCTTGCTTTGCAGTGTTTTTTCTGTATTACCATTGTAGAATATGAATATTTTTTATAGTTATCAACTACAAAATATCTAGATATGATCATATGTTTTATATGTTTCTACTGTTTGCAACGAAATTTTTTTTATTAAATTTTCTTGTTTATTAAAACCATGTATAAACTAATGGGCCATCAATTCAGACTACTATCTGGTATGACTTTTCCTACACAGTTCATATACTTGTTTTGCCAAAAGTACGTGTTTTTTGCGACGTGTTTTGCTACATTCTCACCAATCAGTGGTATGTGTGTTCCTCACAGCCATGCGAAGGAAGTGTTTGTGAAAGTAAAATGTAATAAAGGCAAATGGCTTTCGGACGGTATTTGTCGAAGGAAACGATAGCTTCAAACATTCCTTCACCATTCTACACGCCACGACAGCAGCAACGGAACGGTTATTAATTTTTTGTCTTCTTCTTTGTCCCGGTTTTGTATGTTTGTTTGTTTTTAGATTGGTATATACGTGGTCATGTTTCTGGAAATCCTTCAAACGCTTATCAAGGTCCTGATTGTGTTCAGCATTTTGATCATCGCATTTGGGTTGGCATTTTACATTCTGCTGTCGAAGGTACGTACTGTTGGCTATTCGGTTCGTGCGATTGTAATTAAAGCGTCCCTTTAAACCGTTCAGGTGTCTGAGCCTCAAGTGAATCATCTGTCCTTCTCATCGATACCTATGTCTCTGGTGCGGACCTTTTCGATGATGCTGGGTGAGATGGATTTCGTCGGCACGTACGTGCAACCGTACCACGTGGGAGATCTACCCTTTCCTTTCCCTTCGTTTGTTATACTCTGTAAGTGATGTGAACGACGCAGGCAAGTGTGCAGACGTACACGGGCTAATACAATTTTTGTTGCGCAGGTTTGTTCATGATCCTTATGCCGATTCTGTTGATGAATCTGCTGATCGGTTTGGCGGTTGGTGACATCGAATCGGTTCGTCGCAATGCCCAACTCAAGCGGCTTGCCATGCAGGTGGTACTGCACACGGAGCTGGAGCGCAAGCTGCCCCAGATGTGGCTCGAGATGGTTGACAAAATGGAGCTGATCGAGTATCCGAACGAGAAAAAGTGTAAACTTGGCTTCCTCGATTCCGTCCTGCGTAAGTGGTTCTGCAATCCTTTCACGGATGATTACAAAGGTACCGTATTAGCTTTACCAGCGCGACATCACGCTGTACTGGTAGCCGGCAATGATATATCGCCATTCATATAGGTGGTATCGATTATGTACTGGAAAACACGGAAGACTACGTAGCGGTTGAGTTGGAGAAGCAGAAACGAAAACTGCGTGACATTGGTACAGCCCTGGATGCACAACATCAATTGCTTCGGTTGATCGTACAGGTACGTAATGCGATTAACGTTGATGTATGTGTACTAGAGCATAACACCAACACAAACACCCTTTCTCTCTCCCTCTCTCTCTCTGTCTCTTTCTCTCTCCCTATCGATTGTATTGACTTATTACTCAGAAAATGGAGATAAAAACCGAAGCAGATGACGTCGATGAAGGTGTCTCGACAAGCGATCTGAAGGCGTCCAGCGGGCTATTGACCGGGACTCGATCATCGCGCTGGTCATCGCCGAGAATACGCAAGAAACTAGGTGCCACCCTCAGCTTCAACAAATCTATTGGCAAGTGAACGCATCTAAAGTGAAGTTCATAGTCAATTGTTCGTTCAATCCGCTGATGCATCTTGAGAGCCGCAATGAATATGAACCTAACTGGGCGGTTTTCATAACCGTTTCATTTCAAACTAATCATAAAAAGAATACACAGAGCTTGTACGCGCGTGTTTGTGTGTATGTGTACGCGTGTGTGCGTATGTAGATATGTAACATTATCATTTCAGCATCCATGTTTATGTGTGATGAAACTGGCAGAAACGAATTGTATGCATAGACCACAAAATGATGTATTTTTATTGAAGATACTATTTTTACCCCTTTTACTACAGTAACGTTTGCACGCGGCACATTGATGTTGTTAGTAGAGCTACTATATTATAAATGTGATGAAAATAAATAAAAACATGAGTTAGCGCTACAAATAATGAATAGTTGTTCATTTATTTTTATGTGATTCCGGAAGGTAGGTCCGCACAGCATTATCCGGAGCCGGAATCGTCTGGAATCGACTGAAGTCACACGGAGTAGTCCGGAGTCATCAGGAGTCGCCCGGAGTCGTTCGGAGTTGTCCAAAGTAGGAGTTGTTCGGACTCGAAGTCGTTCGGAGTCGGAGTCGTTCGGAGTCGGAGTCGGCCGGACATGCACGCTGCAATGTTATTGTGGTCAGGCATTTAATTTCTGACTCCAACTCCTGTTGACTACGTTAGACTCAAATACTTACTTACTTACTTATCCGGCGTTACAACCGCTCTTGACCTGCATCAGTGTTCGTAACCGCTCATGGTCTCGCACCATCGTCTTCAGTCCGTTACCCCGGCCTTAATGGCGGACGCCTCCACGCCATCCTGTCACCTCAATTTGGGCCTACCACGCCTTCTTTGTCCTTGTGGACGGCCTAAAAAGACTATACGAACTGGGTCGTCTGTTTCCATACGTACAACATGGTCAGCCCACCGGAGCCTGGTGAGCTTGATACGCTGCAAGACAGTGAGATCGCCGTACATCTCATATAGCTCGTCATTATAGCGACTTGCGTGGAACTCAGCTACCATGTCATTGTTGTTGCTGACCTTTGACCCGAGATAGGCAAATTATGAGACGACTTCAAAAGTGCATCGACTCAAACAGCTATTCTAAAAAAATAATGGTCTGTCTAAGTCTAAGTAACACTCGGACATTGAAGTCAAACAAGTGGTAGGGGTTGTTGAAAATCGATAGAGATCGGAGAAAACGATCGTTCGAACCGTAGCGGGTCTGGCGGAATGAGATTGATAGAGATAGGGGAGAGGGTCTATCACAAAGACGACGATAGATAGGTTGGCAGCTACATGGCGCAATGACAAGAGTTCGGAACCACGCACCACACGCCCATACAGGTGATAAGTTCGAGTCTATTTGGTGGACGCCATAATAAACGAATGTTTCATCAGTGACAGCGTGTTTTGGACCAGTATTCCTTGAGGCATAAGAGAGTTTTAACTGGTTTAGATCCAGTTGCACATGTCCAGTTGCACTTAAACGATAAAGGGGGCCTAGAGAGGTATGGCGGATATAAAGGAAAGGGTTTACATGTTTCAATGTACAGCATATTTCATTTAGTAGAAGAGATTTTTTAACAATGGACACAACTTTCAATTACGTCATATTTGCTTTGCTCACATATTGAGTTCGAGGAGAAGAGATGAATTCCGCTCCTAGTAGAAATGAATTCCGTCTAAAACGAGTGAGATAGGCACTTTCTTCTATGAACCTCCTTATTAATCATTCTTTAGGTATTGGTGGGCAAATGATTTGATTCAGAACTGATTTCGCCATACCTTGGTTGCACAACTCATAAATTAGTTTGCTCAATTAGATAATTAGTAAATTGATTAATCCATCGGGATCTTGATGATCCTACATGTATTTACTTAAATAAGGCTACCATAAACTATATAAGATGCATAATTGGTCAGAGGAAATCTAATGCACCAGTAACAAAAATATTGTATAACAAAAATATGGATTTGGAATCGGGAAATGAACTGACGTGTATGTAGACGTCCTTCTAGTAGAAGGAGCGTTTAATTCCCATCACGAAAACTGCCCACCACGCCACAACGAAATCGAACATTGTGCGGCAGTTTGTGGACATTCCGGTATCTACAACATCTTGGCACTATTAGACAACAATCAGAGCATCGAAAGGAAGTCTGGTTCCGAATGTCTGACGACTCTGAGCGACGCTACATCACTGCGTTCGTTTGGCCAGGAGGTCGATGCTTCCAGCCAAATATTGCAAAACTACCTGTGAAACATGAACATACATATGTCAGGAAGCGGAAATCGCTTCCACTGGTTCCGCAGCTGCAGACAATGACGCCGCAACTAAAAGCGTTCAATTGAACACTTTAACGGCCGCGCACACCACCGTGGTGTGATGCAGCTTTTCGCTTCACTCAGATTATTGTATTATGAGTGTTTCAATATTTATTTTCATTATTTCATTATAGTATTTCATTATTTTCACGAAAGCGAATCCTGCGGCTGTTAAAGTGTTGAGAGATAGAGCGGCAGAATATCGATGTGACACCCCAGTCAGTGAACAGGTTCAACATCCCCCTGCAATGTCCCATCGGGAATTCCTAGACCAACATGATGAAAAAGCTCTACTCCAACATTTTTGTCGCGAAGACTGAAGAGAAATTGATTAAAACTGAAGATAAAACTTAACAACCTGCTCGCTGTAGCGAAAATTCCGGATAAGTGATAGATCCCAGCTCGCAAGGACTTTTTAATTTGATTAATTTGTGCAAGGAAGCTTTTTTTGTGTTTCAGACAAGGTGCACAATTGAGGGATTAAGGACACACGCGGCTCTTTAGTATAAACAACTTATATTCTAATATAAAAAATATGTGCGCTAAAAGGACTGTTGTGTGTGTCGGGTCGTAGCCTATGATCGAGTGCCCTACGCTCGGTAGCCCGATCGCTCCCGAAGCCCTTAACAGCCATTCAGACGTCGGATGCTGTCAGTTGCACGACAGCATCGAGTCGCGGTTATACTGAACTGTTTGTGTACACAACAGCTTTAATAATTACCTTTGATGGAAAATTTATGAACAGCAATTATCTGTCTTAGTTTTATTAGTTTAGTCCGAGTAAAAGTCCATTTTTATGCAAACATAAGTTCGGCTTTCAATTTGCATATTGCTGTTGTTTAGGGTTAAAAATTGCATAAAAAATAAATTGAACTGAGCTATGAAAATCTCCCTACACAAAATATGGCACAAATTTGGACAAGGTGCAGCTACACCTTTAGCTGTGCAAAAGTAGTTCGGGTTGCGAGGTTTAGAAAAGTGTGAACTCAAATGTGTTTAAAAAATGTCCCATCAATGGTCAGAGAAATCTAAAGGAGATTAACGATCACCGGAAGCCAACGGCGTTAGACCGTAGGCAGTAGCGGGCACTTCTCTAGCATTTCCAAATAGTAAAGCAATTAGTGTGATTAGAAAGTCAGTAGTCTACCCTCTACCTATCTCAGAAGGTTCCAGTACAAGGAAGAAGCTCGTTGATTTAACGCAGCTTTATCTGAAGTGGACTGTCACATTGATTTAAAGTTATAGAGGCCATTTTAAGATATTTATTAGTAATTTTTGGAGGTTGTCTTGGTTTGTAAAAATGAAAATGTCGCAACAACCATAATATTTAATTCACAGGTAATGTACATGATCATGATCTTCGGTGAGTCAGGTTTCGGATGTTCAACGTTCTCGTTCGTATTCAACGGTATCAACGGAATTGATACGAAACACATCGAAAAGCATGGTACCTTTCGTTGCAAGAAGGCGCGATAACCCCAAGCTAAAAGAATTAGAATGCGTTATAATGTCCGCCATAAAGCGATCGGGTTTGCAGATTCTTCTTCTTCTTCTTCTTCTTCACATGTCGGTACAACAACCAATGTCGGTGAAGGTATGCCTGTACACCATACTAGTGGGTTTGACTTTCAGTGACTTATTTCTTAACCATAGCAGGATAATCAGTTCTACGTACCGGGACACGGTCCATTCGGGCCCATGAGCCCATGATCCCGGTCCATGTGTTGTTAAGTCGTGCAAGTAGACGACTGCACCACGAGACCTGGCCATTCCGGTCTCATAGATAACGAATATATGTCATAGATTAGGAATAATGAAATTGTACAATTACAACAGACTAAAAACAAAAATAAGGTACAACATTGTGATACACAACATCATGAATAACGGCGGTATGCAATGAACGAATAGATGTTTGGTTTTCCGTGTACTCCCACAACGTTCACTTTTATTTTTCGCATAATGAATCGCATATCTTCGCCGTGCAACATGCATTACAATTTCCCTACAAACAAGGGCTCTTGATTTTATTTGCTTTTCTCTTTCTCTCTCTCTCTCTCGTTCTCTTTCTCCTTTTCTCTCTCTCTCTTTGTCGTTCTACGCATTTATTCTAGCTTATTCGTCGCCTTCGTCGAAAGCATTCCACTTCGTAGGCAAACACGTTCCACCAGATGTTACAAAACACTAGCCACACACGATTCACACGCTTTCGTTTGCTCTCTCCAATCTAAGATTGCTTCATACTTCGAATACAGGCTCCAGATAAAAGATGGTATGAATTTAATCTCTCTGCGATTGAATGAAACCCGCAACCATCTGCACTATAGTCACATGAACCGGTGATACTACCCTTCTTCTTAAAGTATGTTATTACGATTGAATTTTTATTACAATTATTTTTCTCAAATCTCACTCTTCTTTGATTTCATCATGGGTGCTTCTGCCTTACTCTGCTTCAGGTTCGATTTTCTGATCCTTTACGAGACGGTTACAGCTGTACCCCGTACGTTTACGGCTATCATCACCACGCTGGTTTTAAGTTGTTCTGAATTTCAGAATAATTCTATTCATTTCAATGCTGCACACCCTCGACACGACGAAATTAACACATCATGCAAAGGGTAATCTCGAACCGAAAGCAAGTCGCCTCAACCTTGTCTCAGCTTTGGGAGCTATCAAAATCGATCGATCGAAAAGGGCGTTTCGACTTACAATTTCATGATAAGGTCAATATCATAACGCTAAGCATGGGTTGCAGTGGCTGTCAGTAGGTGTTATAATAGGCAAAGAATTAATTTAATTCTTTGTAGGTTGCCAATACATTCAGTAGTACGCTGCCTATGAACCAATTAAGTGACGCACCAAACGGCCGCATACGGTGGTGGTGATCGAGTGCAGCGTGGCATTTAGTTTCAGCTCGATATAGATGTGATTTCCTTTTATCCCTTTGCCCTGCATTGTTATAAGAGTGTTATTCTGAACGTTTACATTTGACTACGAAACAATCACTACACACCTGGCACCAGAACCGGATAGACGATAGCTAACATATACTGTTTTGTTTTTTGTTTTTTTTTTGCTTCCATGTGTTGATGCTATTGCTGAGCTTCGGGCGGCGTTATGTGATTAATTTGTTTGTTTGTTTGTTTTTTTGTGTTATTTGCTGTTGCTTATTTTCATTTTGTTTCTTTTTATTATTGCTCGTTTGCGTGACATACAGATATTGTGTGCGCTGCAGCTGCAGTGTGCAAATTCATTTCAGTGTAATTTTTGAGTATGGACTTTCATTTCTTAGACTGACTTTGTACCGATTCGGTGCATTACAGTGAGAAAGAAAACTTATATCATTACAAAGCTAAACACAGTAGTTTAGGATGACTAGCCAGCTTCAGTAGAATCGAATCGGACAAACTGGATAAAGCTGGGTAAGCGGTTTCAAACCCGATTGCGGAATATTGCATTTTGCGCATACCTTGCGCTAACCCGCTGCACTACACAATTAGAAGCGATTGGTAATTAATTGCTGTTGCATGCATGTATTGAAAATTGTGTACCCCTTCTGTCGCACCATATGCTTTTTTTAATATATAGAAAAATGTTTGATTTTAATGCTGACATTTCCATATGCCATCCTAGTGTCCTAGTGACTGTAGCGCATTACTGACAATAGATCGAAGATCGGACAAAAGTGTTAATGCGGTTGCTTTCAACACGCTAGCTTTGATGCAGGAGCTCGTTATCGGCCGCTTGTCGATCGTTTTCGAAACAATTCTAAATATTTGGGGCTCATTTTTTATCATACTATTTGTTTGTGTTAGCTTATGGCGCAGACTTATTGCGCTTACGAGGATCAAATTGCATGCATACATATCGGTACATTGGTTATGAACAGCTTGGTGCTAGAGTAGAGTAAGAAGAGAAACGATGACAATTAACAATTTGAATGATGTTTGCAGCTGCAAAATTGTTCATGGTGGCATTTGGTAGATTTTGAGGCAAACATCTGGCTACTAGTCTTAAAAAGCAGTTGCTCGCTTCTGTGCAAGCACAGACATTGCACTAATTATAGCTTTTAAAACATTTTCACTCCTTTTTTGCCGCATATTGCATGTTCACCTAAACACTCGTATGTTCTCCAGATTATGTTTCAGTTAAAACATTCACTGAACTATTGGGCTGAACAGATAATTAACACACAAAGTACAGATGAGAGGGTCACGCAGAGATTGAATACTGTACTGTGTTTATGCTTCTGCAGTTGCGGTACATAGCCGTTCTCGTCAGACGGGTTTCACCACATCCAATCCATACCACGTTTGTGCAACATACCCATTACAAATAATCTCAGGAGATTCATGGCCGCTGTTTATGGCGAATACGTTGGTACGGTAACGATTCTTGATCCTTTCGCGTAACTATTGTACAATCACACATACACACATACAAATACGTTCATATACATCCACTGTTCACATCTCGAGCACATACGTTCTTGTCCTATGCCACTGGGTTGCGTTAGATGTGCAACAGATTGTAGCACGTGGTGTGTATGCGAGGGAGAATAATGCTACCACAGCAAGCTAGTATGACTTAAACTGCGCTACACAAAACATTCGATTATCGATAGCGTCGGTACTATGTGTAAGCGAATGGTACATTGAACGGCGAGCGAATCTTGCTCGCGATTAGTTCACCGGCCCATTTTGAATTGGATTCTTTTATAGTATGTTGTGTGCTTTATTTTCGTTCCATTTCCAGCACGAACATTGTATCGCGGTTTGAAATTGTGCGACAGGTGCAGATAAAACCGGAATTAAAGAAAAATGTGCCTCTTTCAGAGACCAATCACGTTTGCACGTTTGAATAGCATAGAAATTTAGAAACTGTTCTTTGGTAAGAAGTACTCTTTCCTAGATCGCTCTACACGTTTGCAAGACTTTGCGCGTGCATACTAATAGCGTCCAGCGAAACGTCCAGAACGTGTGTTTCGTCCACGTCGATTACCGCCCTTGGGGTTGGGTTTGTCATCCTTTGATTCTTTACTGTCGT
Organism: Anopheles arabiensis; assembly: GCF_016920715.1. Classification (NCBI taxonomy): domain Eukaryota; kingdom Metazoa; phylum Arthropoda; class Insecta; order Diptera; family Culicidae; genus Anopheles; species Anopheles arabiensis. The sequence continues at coordinate 65,310,159 of NC_053517.1, read as the reverse complement.
CCTCTTTGCTGGAGTCTGCTTCGGTCTGTGCACCCGATTCGTCATCTTCGTTTGCAGGGGTAGTAGACGTTCTCGCACCGTCCTTACCCACCAAGTCCGATGCTGCTTCCGTTTCCATTGGCTCGACCTGTTCCGATCCGTTATGACCGTCGTCGCTTTTACCATCCTCAGCCATGCTGGCGTCGCCAGATTCTTGAGACATGAAAGTAAATATCATATTTAATCATGCGTTTTAGAGAAGGTGTACAGCTGAGGCAAACTCACTCCACGATAAACCGATTAACTGAACATAAACGTGATATCATGCTGGGAATCGTGTAAATAAGGTGAATAAAATAACTTAATGTTTACGAAAGAAAAAAAGGCATTTGTTTCAAGTCAAATTATCACGTGCACCATGTGCATATATTCACAGTACAAAGATCAATAAGTTTTAAACACTCGCGTAAACATAATCGGAACAGGAACGTTCCTATCTGGATTAGTAAATATAGTAGGGTGATGTGCAACACAAATCTAAGACGGCAAGCAACAGAAGAAAATAAATTATCACAAAAAGGGTAAAATAAACTGGACTTTCGTGCGAATTATTTTCTACAACCAACTCAAAAAGCCTTCAGTTACACCACATCTGCCTGTTTAACGGAAGCCATATCACTAGTGTTTAGATTGTAACGAGTAGCACTGCAACCAGTATCTTCATAATCATCACCTGTGGCTTCCGAGGGATCGTACAGGTCCGAGTCCTTCTTTTCGCCTTCACCGTTGTTTGCCTGTTCACCGTTCTGCTCTCCAGTGCACTTTTTCTCATCGACCAGCTTTTGTTTCTTCTTGGCCGCCTCCGCTTCCTCCAACGCAACGGCGGCACGCTTCTGAGCGATGCGTACCTCCATTGCCTTCTCATTGAGAAAGCGAATAAAAGCACGGTAGTGCGAATGTGTTCGAGCATGCACCTCGCCGGTTGCCTCACTATCGAAATACTTGTGGCAGATACGACACTCCACACATTCCAGCTTCCCAATTAAGCTCAACCCGAGGGCGCGGTTCTTTTTGTAGCGAGGCAACTTGTTGTCAATTTCCGGCGCGATCTCGTCGCCCGGTTTGTAATCTAGTATACAGTCTTCACTTTCTTCCTCCTTTACCATCTCATCCTCAGGGCATTCTTCGTCCAGCTTCGGGTCGTCCAGTGTCGCACCGACACCATCTTCCACTGATGGTTTGCTGCAGTCGCCGGCATCATCAGCTGTGGCTTCAGCCATGGCGGTCCCTTCTTCGCCCACTTTACTCGACTCGCCATTCTCCTCGGTACCACCTGATGCGGACTGTTCGGCTAGCTGAGTCTTAGTCGCAGACTTGCCTTCTATATCCGATTTCTTTGTGCTAGTCCCTGAGGTATCCTTTTCCTTTCTCTTTTTGGGTGCTATCTCTTCACGAATATCCAGCAATTCATCGTTCATTGTAGAGATGGTCAACTCTGGCATTTGGAATGGGAGAAAGGAAAGCAAACGTGATACGAATTATTACAATCGACCCAACTAGCGGCTAAAGCGGAAGAAGATTAGCTGGAAAACTTACGTTTTGCCTTTCGTTCGATCTCAAGTCGACTCGGTTTTGATTTGCAGTTTTTCATGTGTACAACCGAAAGTAGATGATCATCATATTCCGTGCGATTGTGAAACTCGAGCTCACAGTCGTCGCACTTGGGGTGAAGGAACTTCTTCAAATCCAAATGCTTCTCGGAGCGCCGATGGGCAATGATGTGCCCGTAGAAGAACAGTTCACACATGGGACAGTACTCGCGCACCTTGTAGTAGTTTTTCGCCTTCCCCATACGCTTCAGACGATCGATCTCGATCGTTTTAAGCTGCTCGGCGATGCGGGCCTCCTGCCGCAACAGTGTAGCACGCATTCGATAGCTCTCTTCAATGCTTTCCTTCATTACCCGATGCGTTCGACCGGTGATGTGGTTCTCAAACGATGTGGCGTCGTACATATGCTTATCGCACATATGACAGTAGAGAAAGTCGTTCGACACATCCATGTACGGTGATACCTTTGAAGTGGAGGATTTTTCCTTCGACCCACCCACAGGACCACCAGCTGGATTGCCCTTTTTGACTCCTTTATTACCACTGTATGCGCATCGAATTGATTACAGACGTTGTTGCGACATGGGAAAAGAATGAAAATATGTGTAAGTCAATAACTAAGGATCAGATCTACCTATTTTATAATTATTCCAACACAATACAAAAACAAACACTCACACACACTTATACGCACACACCGAGGACTACTTGAACTCAACCCGCAATGTAGATCATTCGCATGTTGCCTAATTACAGTTAGCAGTTTGGTAAAATTGTCTTTTTTTACAATTATGAATTTAATCAAGCCGGTGCTTCCAGTTTAGTATAATCTCAATTTCTGTGTATTGTATTGACGTAGGGAAATTAAAGAAAAGTTCATGCATTACGTGCACTACCAACATTTAATAACATAAATATGTTTCTTACTAGCATAGAGATGAGATAATTCTTAAAATTAAATGACATATAATGCGTATATAATGTTTAAACGTGAAGTTGGAGCCCAATCGGCAGTAAGTGCAATGATTTTTCTTATAGTTGCCTATGAAGATTTTTTTAATCACCTGTAAAGTATTAATTTGAAGTGGTGCATATATTCATGTATAATCAACCATGCAATCATGCAACATAACATAACCACCAGGCGTGGGGCATAGAATAACAACATATAAGTAGCATAAGCGGAATAATGTAGTGTGATAAACAATGCAAAAAGCCAGTGTGCAGGTTTATTGTAATATTACCTGTTCTTATTTTTACTATTATTACTAGACTGAATTGGATTTCGTCTTTGATACCCAAGATTTAACCGCGAAATATAGTCGTTCTGAAACGGAATAAACCGATAGAATAGAGAACAATAAATGGAGTACAAGATTGATCACAGTAGAAATTATAATGCTAGGCGAAAAACGAAAACAGACAGTCTTTAAGTATTTATTTCAGATTAAATAAAAGAAACACAATCATAATACAGCAAAACAGACTCATACATTGGTGATAAAATCATATTCAATATACAAAGAGATCATCCAAAAACATCGAAAGTCCTGTGAGATCAAATCAAATTTGCAACAAAAATCTTTTTATAGTTCTAACTTAAAACACCCACTCACATACACACGCACACACACACATATATTTAAGATACTGGGGGCGGCTTTTTGGTCTTTGCTTATCGATAGTAGAATCCAATTACAAGTCTAGTATCGAAGAGTCTTTGTTATTCGGCTCTTTTCTACATACTGAAATAGTAAGAATAGTAAGGAACAGGTCTTATTTAAAGGCGTTTCATTGCATATATATAAGGGTGAAATATGATTGCTGTACGAGGTGAGCGACAGTAAAATACAAACATTTGTACTTATTCAAGTTCAAGTTTAAGAACGAGAGAGAATAATGAAGAGAGCATGAAACGACGAATTAATACAAAAGATGTACCAGCGAGGCTTAAAACAACCATTCAAACTATAGGTTATCATTGAAACCGAACCGTGCAACGTAAAGAAATGAAAGATAAATAGATAACGTGAAGAAAGAAATATTGTAGATCATACTATTGGCAGTATCAGTTGCATATTTTGCGGATGAAGTTTGCATTATATAAATTAATGCTTGATACTAAACAGAAGCACCAACAACTGTAAACGTTTATTATGAAAGAATAATCTCAGAATTTTCGTAAAAAATTACGTTTGAAAATTCCGTGCAATGCAAACATTAGGTTGTGTATAAAGTTATTGCTCATTAGGTATACTTATTTTCTTAGCAAAATTTATTATTAATTATTTTTAAAAATCAAACTGACTTCTAATGTAATCTTCGTCATGGTATGGATGGTAACATAACAGAAACGAATTTTTAAGTGAATGTTACACTCGGCTTATAAATGCAATAATGCGCTCATACACGGGTTGATATATAGCTGGAGTGTGTGCGAGAAGAACGAAACTCCACGAAAAAGCTCCTGTTCATTTCCTTACCTATGATCGTTTCGGCTGCTTGTACCAGCATTGCCGAGAGCATCTTTACCTAAAGGTTTATTATAATTTTTCGATAGTACGTTCTTGGAACGAACAACTGCATCCGGTTTGCGAATGCCACGTCCATTTATGTTACGATTTTTGGTGTATCGGTTCTGAAGATTTTTTTTCACATACAAAATATAGAGTAAAAGAGAAAAAAGGGGAAGTGAAAAAAAGTGTTTGTATCGATAATCGGCCAAGTCGAAGCACCATCATATTGGTATATTGGTAAAATCGACATAATAGGTTTACGCAAACCCGCTAGCCGTTTTTGGTGTGAGTTTTTAGCCTTTAGGATTGGAGATGCTTTAATAATAGTCTTCTAATGTTTATGGATTTTGTTAAGCTATATAAATTAAGAAGCAAAAATCAAATGTATGAAAGGTTGATGTAATAAAAACCCAAAGAGACATAATAATACATCTACAATCGAAATCAATATCATTAACTTTAAAATACTAGTTACATTTATTTGAATTGGAATGAAAATCATTTGCATTTTTTGGACTGTTCGAATGTTTAAAATACCATAAACGATTCTAAGAAAATAGAAATTAGTAATTCAAATTAATATGAAAAGCGGAATAATGAAATAAGGACAAATAAAAAGTTCAAATATTATACAATTTGTTTCACTTATGATTATTATGATCGTAATGTAGAAAAACATTCATTTACTGCTCTTTGTTAAGGAATAGGTTTTCAAAAGAGAAAAATATTCAATTGGAATGAGATTCCACGTGTGCCGCACGAGCAAATTTTCAAAAGGTAGGAGACATATAATAAGCGGTAACTAATAAAATGTAAATACCCTGCTGAACAAAAAGCTATCTAGCTCGACGAAAAAAAAAATTGTATATCGGTACAGAACAGAACAGAAAAGATGCGTGATGTAACACTTACCCTAATAAAATTGTATCCATTCATATCGTCAAATCGCGAAGATTGCACACCGTCCAGAAGCGACGGCACTTGGTGGTTCGCGTTTTGATTGCCGAGCAGGTTGTTAATTAAACTGTTGGCAAACGAGAGCGCATCATTGTTCACGCGGACCCCGCCCACACCCGCATCCCAAGGATTGATACGGTTGCCATAGTTGTTTCCGAAGTTACTACTGCTACCTCCGCCACCGCCGCCACCTCCGCCACCACTTCCACCGCCACCGCCGCCGCTTCCACCACCTCCGCCACGACGGTTGTTGTTGTTCCGATAAGCCATGCTTTCAGTACGACAATTTATTTCTTCGGCTTAAGGAATATCTGAAAAAAAAGAATAAACAAACGATTTTGAGCTGTAATGCGACATCGCAAAAACATTTCCAGTTCTTACGCAAACGGCCATCAATCAGAAAGTATTGATGTAATGCAAGAACACTAACACGTTTGGCGGCGTTCCCGGTCGAATGATGATTTAAAATACGGCCGGCATACGGAGTGCCCTGGAGTACGAACTACGGCTGTGGGACATGCGCAGTATATCAACGAAATGTGCTTCATTTTGCACGAATAAGCATTAAAAATGCTTAAACTAAACGTCAACAATTTGGTCTCACTTGGACAGGCGTAGAGTTTAGTTTAAGAAAAAAATATTTTAATGATGAATTAAACCCATTCGTCAAATATGTATAACTATTAGAGCTACTTTAAAAAACAAATTTGCATTTTTTGTAAAGTATTAAACATTATAACTACATTATTTTCCCCGTCGTAGATAATTTAACATTTAACGCAAACAGCATAGATTTTGGATTTTTTAACTTGAGTGCAAACAAACGATAAACTCGAAGAAGCAAAAATTGATACGATCACAACGGTTAATAAAGCTAACGTCAAGACGTCTTCCACCCTTCCAGTCTGTCAAAAATCGATCGAAACAGCTGTTCGGCAAGCATAAAAATCAACCCCCATATAATGCGGATTTTTGCTACTTCTTTTTCTTATGAATTTTCATTGCCAGCAGTATAGCATTTAACAATTGATTTTTTAGCCAACATTCGCCAACGCTCTCTCAATATCTGTATTCACAAAATAATAATAACTCAATCGATTGATGCTCCAACCGCTATCTGCAATAATGATAATCACACGGGTTTTTTACACGATACCGGCTTTCATTACATTTGATGACGGCATGATTCGGAAGAGCTGGAAAATGTCTATTTCACTCATACCGTATGGCAACGCAAGTGGGTAACCGAGACAGTATCAGCGTGAGAAAAGCGCTGAGAAAAATCGATAATTTTCCATCACCTAACATCATCCCCAATTTTACACGCCATTGCTACACGATTACCGTATTGTTTTTTCGCATAATATAACCGGTGTATTGGTGAAGCATTTACGCTTAACATTACTAAAATATAAATGCCGGTAACTATCACTAGCGAGGCCGATAATAGACGTGTTTTTTTTTCTAAATAATTTATACACGACAGCACACAGGCGGCACATTTCGGTTCCATTTCTCCGTAGCAAGTAGATTTTATAGTCGTGTTACGATTTGCACACCGGTGGTGGTTGAATTATAACATGAACAACTTACTGTGCTTAAGCAATTACTTACTTGATATATAGAAGAAAAATTGTACACTTTGAGATACACCTATGAAATTTTCTGAAAGCGATGAAAAAGTTTGACAGACAGAGTTTTTATTTTCACAAAACGTTTCGTCAAACGTTAGAAACACCGATAGACCCGTTTATCTCTTTCTAGCAACATTTTTTGTCTCGTTTCGTTCAAACGTCTAACGTCTGACTCAAAATGAAGGAGGCATTTGAATGTTTCGTGGAAATTATCTTTTGTTCTTTTTGGTTTGTTTGATATTATCTTTATTGAATTACTTTAAATTTAAATTTTTTTAAACCATCAATCGTCAATTTTTTTGCGTGAACGTGATCAGCACAAACAGAATTAACAAAACACTGTTATTAAATTCCAGTTCCTATTGTGCAAATAAAAATCCAAATAATTATTTTTGGGCCTTGAAAACTTATCCCAAATGGTAAAAAAGAAAATTATTCACAAATACAGTGCTGTACTTCGATAACAAAAATATTTGCCCTTTATAAGTATTTTTCTCTTAATAAGAAAAGAAAAGAGGAAATATTGTTGTAACGCTTTCAAGTAGGAATTGTATGTGACGATGTATATATGTGTGATGTTTAAAACTAATAAGATGTGTCGAAATAATAAATAAAATAAATAATAAATACTCAAAGTTTGATGAAGTTCACAGACATTTATGTTTAAGCCCATTCAAGAGAGAATTATTGCTTGTCATCTTACGTAAATCCTACTTAAACAAAGCATTTGCAGAGAATACTGTTATTTTCATAACATTACAAACAATTTAAAGAGCAAAAGCTTTTCATACACTTGGCTGAAAACATATTTGGTACTATTAGTAGCATTGGTTCGCTAATAAAAATAGTTTGAAAAAACTGAATATCTTTTTAAAAACAATTAAACTGATAGGTACAGTCTGTTCCCGAGATACGCGATTTATGAGTTCCCGAGGCATTCGCCTAACACGAATATTCGCGTTGAAAAATGGGTATTTTTTAAATATTTTTTTGGGTATGGGTATTTGGGTGGGTGGGTATGGGTATTTTAGTATTTATATAAACTTAACTATTTATTTAATACAATTCGTGCAGAAATTTAGAAAAAAAACTAGTTTTCGTTTTCAAAATTGATATTGTATTAAATGAATAATAAATAAATAAATAAATTAACGATGGTATTGAAGTTCTGTTCAACAAGTTTTAAACCTAGCATTCGCTAACCGTAATCTTTTTAGTTAGTTTTGCACAGGTGTAGATTCACAGATGCGGAGAAATATTAAAATGAATGAAGTCTTGTGGCTTAAAATTGTGTTAATTACGATAGTACGAACAATAAAAGCTGATAAAGATAGATGAATTTAAATGAAACAATTTTCGGATCGACTAACGCTGCTAAACAGCTATATTTCGAGATTGATACAAAACCCACAGTCCTAAAATTTTAATGTAGCCTTCTCATTGTTTCCGCTCCAAATGATTGCGTGATTCATTGTTTTATTGAAGCATCATTCATTTCTGTTACATTATTTGCATTCTGTAGTACTTTCGGTTCGTAACGTTCCACTTTCTTAACGTTTTCTAACACGTTTCTTAACGTTCTAGCACACCTTCTTTCCGCTTTTTTTCTCTCTCTCTCCTTCGTTCTTTCTCTCTTTCTCGCTTTCTCTCGCTTTCTCTCTCTCTGTCTCTTGTGAGGGAATCCATCGTAAGTACTCTCATTTTTCATTTCACTAACAATGCATTCTTTTGCACTGGCGAGAAGATTTATAATAGCTTCCACTCCACTTTCTTTCGGCAAGTGTTCAGGCATAACAACATTGGACAAGTAATAATCAATGCTTTCCATAACAATCAATATTAAATAAATCATTTTTTTTTCAAATTTCGAATACACAATCGCTTCAATGTTGCACAACGATCTGTACGCATTGATGGTATGCTATGTGCTCTGCTTTGTATTGTGTCTTTTAAGATTTGATCTCGCACCATGGACAACGAAAAAAGTGCAAATTTACCACAATCTCTTCAACTACATTTACGTCAGCGCGGGCGCGTAGTATTACATTTGTGACTTCAAAAAAAGCTACAAGCATAATCGTACAAAAATACACAGTCTTCATCCATGCTAGCGATTAGTTTCCGTAACTTTTCTGCATTTCCGCATATTTTCAATAAGTATATAATAAATGATACAAGATTTGCTTAGTTGCCTGTGTACTGGGGTGTTTATATTCTTACTGGGATACAGTGCACATCAAAATTGATCGAGTTCAATATGTTAGATTAGCATGCGTCAGTGATGATCATTAGTAGGGATATTATGCATTGATTTAGTATATATATATATATTGCAAAATAGAGTTATTTTGTAGCTATGAAATGCAATTATTATTAATATGTCACGATTACTTGCTAAATGTTGTTTTCGCACATCATACTATAATTATTATTACTATATACCATATTTAAATTTATCTCAAACGCTCATCACGCACATCAAAACCGAACTAAAATGTGTGGAAAGGGGAAAGTGGTTGCATTATGTACGAGCAACCAGTGTGATGTTTACAGTTGCGATTTTTTTTTTTGTCATAAAAATTGTTGTTGATAAATTGTGAGTTTCATCATATGCACATAACTTGTTCTTCTTTTCAGTAGTATTGGATTGGTCCATTGCGTGCAAACAGGACATTACATAGGGTTGTACATTGGATTCAAGCGGTAGGATAATTGCATAAATCGGCGAAAGAGAAGCAGATTTGTAAAGATTTCTTTTCAATTAGTTCAAGCATAATATATATATGCACTTTACTGAGTACGCATGTACGCACGTATATATATATGAACAAAGTTAAAAGCCTGAGATACACTAGTCTATCAAATGAATGTTTTTTAGTAAAAGTCTAGGAGCTGATAGAATGGTAACAATTATTCAGCGACTCGTTTTAAACGAATCCCATTTTTCCCAGTTGATTGCTAAATAACCTTTCATGTAACAGTGTACTACAGGAAAATAAATTCATTATATAAAGGAAAACATGCAACAATGACATTCGTTTGAAAATAAAAATAGTCAATACAGTGGTCAGTATGCGATATCCAAACGTAGTCACACCATAGACGATGCTTATCACACGTGTGTTTGTAAGGGTTACAAAGGAAAATTGTCCACTAGTGCTACATTTCTTAAAATTAGGCAATCAATATTTTAAAGTTTTTCGCCGTGCAAACAGCGCACAGCTCCGTTTGCTACAATGTTAACGTTCGTTTTATTCGTCTCAACATTTTACATTTTAAAAGATAGTCTTAACATTTTACCACATCCCTGACCGATGCAGAAATGCATGTAAAGTTTTATGATGCGTTAGTGAAACGGACAGACTAAATTAGTAATATAAAGTATCGTAATAACATAAATGAGTTAAAATTTCCCTATATTCTCAATCATGGTACTTGTAGGAGGCACAATAACAGTTGTACGAAATAAATAATACATTTTATAGGGATAAGTATAGCACACACCAAACGATCATTGTTTTTCGCAAATAATGATCACGTTTATACACGACCTATTGTAGTTGTTGCAATTGATGTAAAAAGTCAAAACGAGTGATGATTATCTTTCAAATATAAAATGTGGCCAAAATATTATAGTTTAGATACAGATTTTTTAAGGTTTGTTGCTTAAATTTTTACTCTCTTGTATTAATAATTGCAGCTCATACGAAGTAGACACATTAAACTGCTTACAGTGAGTGAATATATTCTTCTACTAGTAAACGTAATGGATTTCACATTTCAGTTGTATATCCGTAGCATAAAATATGTCCATAATTATTCATGTCGCTAACTACAAACAGTGAGGAAAAGGGGAAAAGGTAACAATTATCTTAATTTTAGTGGACTTTTGGATTGGTTTGATAAGTGCCGGTATTAATTAATTCCATTTATATAGTTAAGCATATTGCAGCCACGTACAAGCATCGCACCTCCAGTGGCAGCTATTAGTCATTGCTCGTTTATGCGCTTTTTCCCACCACCTCCAGAGTAGTTTAATATGAATGCTTTTTTTATTTTTAGATTCAAATACGGGTGCCTTTGAGATAGAAGTTGGTTTAGTGATTTATTACATTATAGATAAATACAGAAAATTGCTGTACGATCTAAACGATTAATCGAAGTTGATTACGAGGAGAGTTCCATCGATAGTGTTTCATTCATCAATTAATTTAAGGTACAGAAACATCACCTTTCAGTTCAACTGTTGACGCGATTATAAAATTGCAAAAGACTATCAAAAGATTAGTTCATGTAAGTAATTTGGCGTCTGCGTTAAAAGTTGTAGCATGCTATCGTACTCGTGGCGGTAGTAACGAAACTTTTTTCTTTTACTCTGTTTAATATGAAAAGAAGACGATCCGAAAATATGATGTGTCCCTTCATATGATGTTTATAGTGTAATTTTTTTGTATAAGCTACGTGCAGTTTAACAACATTCGTAAAACAGTTTCAAAACATGTGTGTGTGGGTGGTTTTTTTGTTATGGCGGCAACAATACACCCCTTTTAAAAGCTTACTTGTTTCAGTACATAAGGAGTGAAAACACTATTTAATATTTGAATATCATGTTTAACTAATCTTAGATAGTACAATGAATAAACAACTCAATCTAATCGCATTCAATTACAATTCTTCTAGTTCATTGAATTTGCACTAGTTCAAATTCAAAACATTTGTTATTTTAACTAGTTTCCTGTAAGAGCTTTTCGTACTAACGCATATTTCGATAACCAACGTTATAAGTAGGCAAAATACAAAATCTAATATCGTAGAACGTAAATAAAATGAATTGAAACCGATCTATATTGATGGAAATTTACTATTGAACTACACATTGTGTTCCTATTTGTATGTCTGTTGACGTTTAACGTATTACAGTCTATTTAAACATTGATTCTTTTGAACAAGCTACTACTATGACACGAATACTAACATAAAAAACCTATTTGTTGTGTGTAACACTTCAACATTTTAAACCTGTCCGTACTCAATAGTAACACATACATAGATTGTCGTTTGCTGATTAATTATACATCAACTACGATCTGTATAAATGAAACAAAAAATATGAAATATGAAGGGTGGCAACGATATTTAACATAGGTCTCATACAATGGGAACAGTTAAAAGGGGGAACAGTTAATGTGTATCAATAAAAGATAAATCGGCAATAAGCCATACTGTTGTTTTGATCAACAAAATATGCTATTCGTATGCTGATTTTCATTTCACTTTGTTGCATGATATCATTACTGAATTTCCTTCATCTACTCTTCGATTCGTTAAACTGCATTCGGATACATTGGTTGTGGCTTTTGCGCGGGTGTTATAATGCTTGTTATTAATTAACTAATATCACATTGTAGAGTAGAAGATATATTTCCACAGATAACTATCAGTTGCTCTTTTCAACTTCCCAACTAGTTTGAATTCATTACACTTTTTCGTTCATTAGGTAGCGCAACCACGCTCCTTTTGATTCATTTTGAAAATATATTCATGAGCGCATGATGCTACATTATTGCCTGAATAAATGTAAAATGATTGGAAAATTGTAGTATTTTTTTCTTCTGTACTTTTAAAATGTGTGTTATGTTATGCTGTCGATATTATTTAATATTTCTAAATTATGAGGCATGGATGTTACTTTTATGAGAAGAATGTTTTTTTTTTTTTTACGAGTTTTAGGAATCTATAGATCCATGTTTGAATGCTTATTTTATGTGCGTTAGATAACAATGAATTTTACAAACTGTAACTCATAGTTTAGTGCTCAGTAGGTTTATTTATGTTTGGTAATAATTTTGTTTCCAATATAATACTAACATATGTGTGGTTAATTCTTAGGTCTCTTAGTACATTTCGACATATTAGTAAACAATTGTTACATAAAAGCAGTCACACAAACAAACTCTAGTCAAAATGAAAACATAACTGGTAAAATCCGCTTTTTCCTAGTTTTTTAAACAATTATTACTTGTGTATTTAGTAGTAGGCGTTTTTATCATGCCGCAAATGCTTTGATTTGAATTGAAAACTCATCACCAAGATTGCCCCTTTCTATTGCATTATTAAAAGCGAGAAGTGAATACTTGGCTTTTGAGATACCTTCTCATTATTACTCAGCTTCCACATACTGACATTTTGTTCTTAATAGCTATTGGTTGCACTGCTTTATAAGGGTAGTGTTTGTTTGATCTGTTCCAGCTTGCAATTACTGGCCACAACAATTTGATTTCAGCATAAAAAAACATGCCAAACTCACTAATTCTCCATCAAACGTACATACTTCTTCATGCTGTTTCTACAATGGCACGGTGCGTATTCTGGTGTTGCGTTTTGATAAGGTACCGTATCTGCTCGCCCCTGCACCACACAATACCCGGTCGAAACGTAGAATCCTGTGATTACCGCTTACAGTTGCTAATTAGTTCTTGCTAGCTATTGCCACCGGCATTGCTGAACATTCTTTCGCTGCGACCCGTTGTGCTTGCCGTAATGTGATTTTAATTTTGCGTTTTGGTACCAATGTTCCGATCCGGCGGTTTATAGAATTGTTGTACAAAATGTAACAAATCGTAAACCGCACCCGGTCCCTTTCCAGGCTTCATGCAGATGAAATCGTCTAAGCTGTGGGTGCTCGCTAAAAGGAGACAAAATTAAACATTAAAATTCTGAGCAAAATGTTACAAACATTTCAGTTGTGCAATAAATGATTAATTATATGAATGTAATAGTAAAAAAATATCTAGCCGAAGAAAACTAATTGCATACGATATTTGCATTCGTCATAAGCAGAATTATGAAACTATAATACAATTCCCATTGCAGGATATAATGCTTCAATTCCTTGCAAACAATTCAACCAAAAAAACCCTTTCCAGATAGCACTAATACAAAATGTACTCACCGCTGGTCTGTATTGGCGGGTAGGACGGCGGTGGTTTAATCCAGGATCCATCTGGTCTACGCATATGCCGTCGATCCGAGGAAAACTCAGCCAAGTATTTTTCTGCCGGAATCACTCTGAAAAAACTATTTCCCAAACACACAGAACATGCAAGCTAGATTAGTTACAAAACTGGTCCAAACCTAAACGTAGTTGATAACATCAACACGAATTACGTCTGAGACTCGCTAAAATTGATTAACGAACCAATAACAGTTCGTAGTTAGTGTGAGAGCGATAAAACCCTTCTTTGTGACGCTGTGATGAAGGGCCGATAATGACATCATTCGCTAAATAATGGTGAGTAAATGCTTACCGGTGATGCTCTGGCGTTAAGGCATAATCCGATCGGAACGTTTCAGTAACATATTTGTGAAAGTAGGTCGGGAACGGTAACGTTGTGTCTAGATCAAACACCAGACACCGGTTCGGTGACGGATTGTGCATGAAAAACACATGGTAGTCCCATATCACCAGCTTTTCATCGCCTCGACCTGCTTTCTGTCTCCATAAGGGTACAGTGCGCCGTTCGTTGGACACAAAAACAGCATAACATTTCGGAAGTTCCGAGGGATACGTTTTCTTCACTTGTTCACACAGCTTCCAGACATTCTCCTCGCTAGAATGAAATGAAAAAAAAGGAAGGCATTAATAGATGCGTATGTATTTGATTATTTATTTACTTGCTTACAAGGGTTCTCATGTAATCTGACAACGTTGATAAGATCTGATAACATTCAGTTTGTTTTTTTTTCATATTAAACCAAGATCTGCTGCTAAAACCATTTGCTTAATGGCATTATTTGCGAAGCAAACTGAAATGATTGGAGACTCCTGCTCTAGATACTTGATTCTTAACCCTACCCTACCTTGAAGAGTGAGAGAAACAGGAACACTTTTTAAATCTTCGTGTCACTGTATTTAGTATGTGATTGTATGGACGATTGATGAGCAAACAGCAATTTTTTTATTCTTCAAACCCATGACTCGAATCCATTTAAAATTATTCATTCAAGTTCTTTCATTTTGTACTCAGTTTACTAAACGTAAATAAGGTGTCCGGCCCGTGTTTTTAAATACATTGTTTTGGGTTTTCTTGTAAAACTCGGCACTTTTTTGGAATTTTTATCTTTTATTTACAGAGAAGTTAGAGGAAAATACCGATACCGACGCCATCTGACGTCCGGTCTGACAATTTGTAAAAAAGTCCGTGAAATTGAAAATCAATTTTAGGATGCACAGAATTGACTGAAATGTACTGTATATGGCTAGAGCGCTATTAATTATTTTACCATACTAATACTTTAGCCATCTATTCTGCGATCGTTCAGTTATAATCCATGTTTTTCTTTCTTGTCATGAGTACAGGTGACCCCCGTGATACGACTGTATTTGGGACCGAAAAAATACCCCAAGGCAAGGAGTTAGTCGAAAAAGACGTATGTCGAATATGTGTCAGTATAAAGTTTATAACCGAAGCTGAAGAGTCGAAATCTATGATATCGATAAACTTTTATTAAAAACAATGTTCGATAATTTTCAATTTGACTACAAAAGCAGTTTACAATATATATATATATATTTATTCAAGATCGGGTAGTTGGTGAATCTTTGTAAATTTCTATCTAACGATTATCTAAGGGAAATTCAAAAACAATACATCAATTTCTTCTCAATAACAACTTTCAACATCAAAATCGTCGTATCTGCGAATCGTCGTAACTCGAGGGAGTCGTATCTCGGGGAATACCTGTAATAAATCTACCTAACTGTTGCTTTCGAAACGGTTTGAGCAAAAAGCTGTGATGTTTTTCTTTTTATATATTAACATAAATGTTTCGTAATATTATTGTTTGCAGTTAATTGAAAGGATCGCTTAAAAAAAATTGAAAAGTTTGTCCAATAAGATTAAACTAACTAATTTTATTCGATAAACAAAAATAAAACAAACTAGTGATTTGAAAATGAAATTTATACAATTTGGCAGATTTTTTAGCTTTGTAAATTTGCTGAACCTTATTCTATTTGGTGTAACGTCCTCTGCGAACATTCCGGTCTATTTGCTGAAATTTGCTAAATGTTTAATTTGTAACTAAATTTGTTTTACCTATCTTTGCAAAAAGGGATTGATAATAACTTTTGTTTACTATTCTTAGTTTCGCTTGGAAATGTCAGCTTTTGGATCTTTGAATTCTATATATTTTAGTAATTTATTTAAATTGCATACTGTTGTTGCATTAAACACAACAAATACAGGCTGTGGAAAATATTTGCTAGCAACGGGTCATGGTAAGCATCATCAGGATCTGCATAGAACACTCCATCTGCTCTCAATAGCATTATTGCCACTACGCTTGCATCGTAAACCATGAAACTGTTCCTGCATCCAGTATTGGAAAAGCATATGAGATCCCATGAGTGCATCCGTACACTCGTAAAACCATTCTTATTAAATCGCTTTACGTAGATGCTTCCGATTGCAATGGGATTTGAATAGGGTAAATCATACAACCTTCACCTAACTTAGAATGCAAGATTTATTGTGTGAATTTGTGTAACTTATCTTTAAAAAGTATGCATTTAGTTGAGAACAAGTCACTAAGAACATGCACCATCATAATCGCGAAACACATCTAAAAGTTGCCAAACTATATCCGCTTTCTGTTAACATGACTATTTGAATATTTACTATGGGTGAAAAATGAAATTTTATGGTCATATTTAACCATCATGACCATCATGAAATCAGCATGTGCATGAGAGAAATAAATTCAGAAAATCTATGAGATGTTGTGAGCATTCAAAGGCTACAGAAATTGTAGATAGTTCTGCATGAGATAGTCTATTTAGCATGTATTTGATTAGTGACCCCAGAAAATGCATGTCATGAGGTTGTTTGTTTAAATTGATTAAAACAAAATGTCATATGATATACCGGTAAAATCATTCAACAATGGATACCACATTTTCAATCGAGTATGTCCGGGATAAGGCAAAATATACAGGAAGCAAATGTACATGATATAGCCGATGCCATAACAATGACAATCTAAATCAGTAAATACCACTTATTATCTTATTATGCTTATTTGTTATACCACTTGAACTTTTATTGATAAGGTGATCAATCTTCCGCGAAAACCATAGTAACAAAAAAAAGAGAGAGTTTTAAACCGCAAGCAGGGAGTTCGTATGTACAACCATCCAGAGCTTTTTCACGTCCCCAATGTATTCGGATGGATTCAAACCTTTTGGACAAAAAACAACCTTCTGCGAAGGTAAATTATCTCAAATCATATTCTTTACCAAAACCCTTTTTGTTTCCTTTTGTATGTTGATTCAAAATCAAATTTTAACTTTTAAAATACATCTGTGAACATTCCGATACTGCCGATCCGATCGGATGAATCCGGTAGTAAATCAAACGTTTCATAATGAATTTGTCTGGCAATGATGTAAGAAAATGAATAAATCCATTCATTTAAAAACTATGACCGAGGGTTTACATGTCTTTATGTAATTCAACAGAATGAATAGAACCAATGTACTGTCGTATGTGATAATATAAATAAATAAAACTAAGTGCAGCATAAACAGAAACGACGACACTTGTAGTGCTTTTAATTTACACTTCACTTAATAATATGCTGTATTACATAGCATGTTAATGGTTATAGCTTGTAGCACGATTCACTTTTACAAAGCAAAATGATTGTCCCACTGAGATAATGTACGTATAAGGTGGCGATGTTTTGGATATACACAGGAGACTGTTGCCAACACAATTTACCATGAGGCTGTATGGCTATTAAGGCATCATTCAGCTATAACAAGAAGAGATAAAACACTTAGGAATACTGTCATCAAAGTGCTTGTAACAAGGTCGTAACGATATGTCTGTCAACAAACACGTAATTGTGTTTCATACTTTCTTGTTTATACATCATTTTACAATAATCCAAAAACTCACAATGTACTAAAATTAACTTCAACCAATACAAAATTGTAACTCTGTGCAATGTACTCATTCGAGTGTTGCTATCTCCAAAAGCATCATACGACATACTTTTTGAGCAATCAGTGCAATAACATGATATAACTGTTCAAAATTTGCTTCATATTGTATGAACATTTAGTATCTAATTATAAAGAAGCCACCACCGTACGCGGTGAATTGAATTGGGGGATGTGTCTTAAATTTTTACATCACTAGCTTGTCCTTGTACGCCTTATTTTTACGTTTTCTAAGGAAAATGGTTCAAGAGCAAGACTATTTAGCGGAAAGTCGCTACCAGCCGTAAGTTGTTTTTGTATGCCAAGTAACGCTTCATAACCGGGTTAAGAGTAAGCTCTGCCGCTGACTGGTCTGTTTATCGTTTCCATTAGAGGAGAAAATAAGATTGCTCACTGATTAACTTTTGGTTGCCTGTTATTTACTTATGTCATTTTAGTTATGTTGCATGCGTCGTACTCGACGTTCATGCCCAGCAAAGCCATCCATCGAATGTAAAAATAACCGTTCACACGTTCCAGTCCTGTTATGGCTATGAAACTTATTTGTGAGGCGCTGCTACTAACTGCTAATATTTTATAGCTATTTTTTAGCAATACGATTTGCATTTAAGCTCCAGCAAATATGTTCCATTAGAATTGTTGATTGCTGGGAACAGAACATAACAAATGTTCAAATAATTGAAAAACACATGTTGATGTAGCTAAAAAAAATATGGTAGTCTTGAATAGACAAATAACTCGGGGATCTCCTCGATATAATACAAATTTAATTTTCAATCATCATACATAACTTTTTTATGTTTGGCGTAACGATATCCGCGGTCATGGCAGCCTTTACAGACTATCGAAACTTATCAGTACCACGCAGCCGAATAGTTAGTCTTTTCTACAGGAGATCGGTCCACATGAGGCGTGAAGAGTAGGGAGGAAAAATGTTATTCCAACACAGCAATAGTAGTTTTCGCAGAAAATTTTTCAAATAGCATCGTTGTGTACTTCTATTTAATAGTGAATGATAATGATAATGATAATAACTTACCAAATAATTAAATCTTGAAACCCAATGCTATCCTATGACGCTTTCATGCAATACCACTTCATGACGTTCAATTTGAGAACCGTGCCTTACATCATTTTCAATGCAAATTAGATGTCATGTTTATTGATTTATCGAAGAATCTACAACCACAGAATAATCATCTAGTGTAACGTTAGAGACACATTATAACACCATTTAGGAGGTCTTGTAACATACCATAAGTCCAAACTAATATGTAAAAAAGTGTATCAAAAAGGCTGAAAAGTGTTGAAGAGTTCATTTAATTTCTGTTCTGTTCGTTATCTATGTAACACAATCGTTATCCATTGAAAACACAATTTGACTCGAGATGGCTTTATAGTCTATTGATTAATAAACACTAAACACTAAACACTAATTCTTCCATATGTCTGTTAGATTTAGAGGATATTTTAATTTGCAAAAGGACATCAACATCAACAGGATGCTTTGGCAATTCAATACCAGAAACGCTCGTCCCACTAAAAGCATGATTGGAATTTTTCCGCTAATGGAAAAATAATTAGTTATATTTTTGGGGGATCCCACTTCCTTCGTTCGGCATTTGAAATCATCTCAGTTTTCATGTTGCGAACCTCCATGACCCGGGTAAGATCAATCATTTCGATCTACTCGTTGATTTAAAATTTATACCTGTGTTTTGCTGTGATTCCGTTACGATAAATATAATCGATTTTCAGTAAACCATTTATTACCACGGTATCAGAATACAATCCCAATAAACCCCACAAAAATTATACTTTCGCATTGCACTGTTAAACCGTCTCCATAAGCAGTGCGATGACGATCAATCGCGAGGAAATTTTTCATTAAACTTTCTCAAAATGCAATGGGTCAAGACTTAAAAAGTAACATTTAAGTGGGTTGTTTAAAAAGTAAGATCCTTAAAATGATAACTCATTTAATATTCAACTGAAGTTGAATATTGTAGAAAGTCATTGAAACTAAAAATTGCAAAAAAAAACTTCCAAATAAATCCAAAATGATAGTTGGCTTTGCCAACTTGGTACAGCACTTAAGATAGATGCGGCATCCAAAATGACATGCGGTGCTTACGGTGTTACTTAGAATCAAAATACTCATTTTAATACTGTGTGGCCCAAATTTATGGTTTCGCGTTAAACAACTGTATAAAACGTCCCTTCCAAATTTTAAAATTCGAGCCGCTGTCGCGTTTGACACATAGAAGTACAGAATTAAGGTATTTATATGATAGTTGGAGGTGAAGCGAAGTTTTTAGATTGGTAGCAACAGAAAATAATGATTTACTCATTATTTATGAGCAACAGAAACAGAAATTTACTCACTTTGCAGAGATTAGACCAGGCTATGAATTATTAGGTTAAAAATGAAGGGCCGTAATTAGGCAGGCAGCAAAGGCTTAAGAAAAGATTGACAACAATACCGAGCGCGTATATTTAAAAATGTGTTTTATTTCTTGTTTTCAGGAGGGACGGCTTTGTAGTTTCTAAATGAAACGAAAATGTGAAACAGGATAAACAAAAGTCATGTTCAACACTCCCCTTCTCCACACAATTGGAAAAATTATGAAAGAGTGAAATTATTTCGTGCTTTAGATGTTGAAAATCATTTAAAAGACTAATCTTCTTCTTCTTCTTTGGCTCAACAACCGTTGTCGGTCAAGGCCTGCCTGTACCACTTGTGGGCTTGGCTTTCAGTGACTAATTGTTTTCCCCCCCATAGCAGGATAGTCAGTCCTACTACTCAAGGACTAATATTTCGCTAAAATTAGTTTCAAGACAAATCATAAGCAATAACATTACAATAGAAAAAAGACTGAAGTCGTATTACTGTAAAATAGAATTAAAGTTATTAATATTAAAGTAGCAACGTTGATATTTCGCGGTATAAAGGGCTTCAATTACGTTTGAGCTTAGTATTTAAATTAACCTACGTATTATCTTATTTATCTAATATATAAATATTTCCAATATTTAATGTATCTATGCAAGAACTTCAAACGATCCCTTCGGAAATAGTACTATTAGAAGAAACAATATGGCCTGTACTTCTTCTTTTTCTTTATTATATTTTATTTTATTTTTTTCTTTGGCACAACAAACGTTCCTGGCACAACAACCGTTGACGCCTGCGTGTACCTACTACTAAAGTGGATTTGTCTTTCAGTGACTTATTGTTACCAGAGCAGGATAGTCAATCCTACGTATGGGGGCACGGTCTATTCGTGGCTTGAACCCATGACGGGCATGTTGTAAAGTCGTTCGAGTTGACGACTGTACCACCAGTCCGGCCCAGTATACTTCTTACAAACTGATGTTTATAAAATATGACGTAACTTCTAAAGTTGCCCAAAGGGCGTCCTGATTTTTGCTGAAGCTGTATAATAAGTTAGTTTACTAGGAAAAACTTTAATATACATAACCCTATGATTTTTAACATGTTAAAGACATGACATTTAACATGTTTTATTTAGTTTTAATTTTCTTGTTATAGTTATTGCCATAACTTTCTTGGAAATAAGTAATTTTCTAAATAAGCCATTCATTTAAATGTGATTAAATAACCTTTCTAAAACACTGTTAATTCTTACAATCAAGGTATTACTTTTTTAAATATTGTCGTTGAAAGATGCCTTTACCTAAATGTGAATAATTTGAAACAGTTTTCATATTTGAAAATTTATTCCTAATGATTCACGTGGTGTAGAAGTCTAATTGTTTACCTTTCTTAATGTAATAGTAAATTAAATATTGTCGTTGAAAGATGCCTTTACCTAAATGTGAATAATTTGAAACATTTTACATATTTGAAAATTTATTCCTAATGATTCACGTGGTGTAGAAGTCTAATTGTTTACCTTTCTTAATGTAATAGTATTTACTTAAAAGCTAAAATACTCTGGGCATTGAACTCGAAACCTTAAACAAATTCTTTTCATCCCAGTCTGCTTCCAGTGTGCATTGTGATCACAGGTACACAATACAATACATTTAAAATCATTTTTTATATTTATATTATAGAAAATGAAGGTGCAAACATTTGTGACAGTTTTTCATCTTGACGCCGCTGGTTACCTACACATACTATATTGCCTAATGGCACGCACATTTCGGCTAGATGATGATTGCTTACACGAAACGCAGGCATTCAAAAAGTATAAGAAAAATATGAAAAAGAAAAAGAAATAAACCCAGTTTTCAACATAAGGTTTGATAAGGGTACAAGGTCATAGAAATGGAGGGAAAAGTTTAGTTGGTCCTATTCTACGTAAAATCACACTCAAATTCGATTTGAATATAGCAGTCAATCACACTACTTTATCCTATAACATGATATTAATATTTTGTTCTATTATAACTACATGTTATATTAGAATTGTAATTTTGACATTTACTTTACAGGGTTTTCCAAGTCAGTTTGGAATGTAAACGTTGTTATTCACCGCATGCAAAATGTTGAACCACATCGATCTGACATTTCCATCATAATAATTTTTAATTTCGTCAGCATGATTTTCAACACGACTCACACTGGATTGAGTTTGACAGTTCTTTATTATGTTTGAAAATAATGTGTTGAAACTTAAATTTCATGTTGAAGCAAATACACCATTTGAAATTGTCAACGACCATACCATGTTGAAAACACCAGTTCTCGTCCGATCACCATTTGATAGCTCTTGAAAAATATATTCGATGGGGTGAATAATTATGTGCACATTTAAAAGTGACTTGGAAAACCATTTACATTTTGCTTATTGAGAAGGAACAGTTTAGCAAGCTTACGTTGATTAGCAAAACTATTCTCCTTTATAAATGTATGTATAATTTTAAAATTACTAATTCATAAATAATGAACATTTTAAATTTTTACCCATTAAAATTTATAGAGCAAGGGTTCCTAGGTAGACTAAATTGAATAATATGTGCTTGACGCGGTTCCGTGGAACAGTCGCCAACTCGTACGACTCGATAAGACGCCCGTTATGGGTTTAAACCTAGAATGGACCGTCTCCCCGTAGCAAGGATTTGTCTATCCGGCCGTGTGGTAATGAATTAAGTCTCGAAAGCCTGTATAGGCCGGCATGCCCGCGTAGGACGTTACGCCATATAGAAGAAGAAGAAGAAGAAGATGCTTAACGAACGATTGCTTACTTTCATACGTGTAACGAACGACGACTTATTTCACAAGTCCAACAAGTGAAACCCTGAAACAAGTAAAACAACAGCTTGATTTACCAGTGTAAAGATGAAGATGGCTTTTCGGTATCCACAAAAGAGCAAAACATTTCATTAGGCCTCGTTTCTTTCACTCGTTTTCAATTCACAATGCAGCTGGGTTTCGCGGGTTAGACATACATATCGTATTTTGCTTCTTTTTTTTAGAATTTAAGGATATATTCAAGAAAAATCCATACGCATTTTGAGTATCGCACAAAAACTTTACCGATAAAATTGATTACTCGTTTGAGTGCTATTTTACACGCGTAACTAGGATAAATATGTAGTTGTGACTCTCCTTCTTCGTGAGAAACATTTTTTCTACAACATTCCTTTCTGCTTCATTGCCATCACTTCAACATCAAAAGTATTATCGCTTCTTTACATCGGCGAAATTTCCGTTAAATTACTACCGTTGTAGTATTTATAATCTAGCTAAATAGTGTATTAAACCCAATTTATTCGGCAAACTTTTAAATGAATGTTGTGTTTCTGCTCACTCACTGATAAAATTTGTAAACAATAACAAACTTATAGTCGATAAACTTTAATAAACATCTGGAAGCCAAAGA
Organism: Anopheles arabiensis; assembly: GCF_016920715.1. Taxonomy (NCBI): domain Eukaryota; kingdom Metazoa; phylum Arthropoda; class Insecta; order Diptera; family Culicidae; genus Anopheles; species Anopheles arabiensis. The sequence continues at coordinate 65,286,606 of NC_053517.1, read as the reverse complement.
AACAGGCAAGAAACATTAAGCTCCTTTTTGTGCTGATGCAATGGTGCTCTAAATGTAGATTAACCTTTTCCACAGGCAGTACAAAACAACCAAAACCACAGGCAAAATTCAAACAGTGATGGGGCCGCCTGGTTGTGCTGGTGATAAACCTTCGTATCTGCCAAGACTTGTAAACAAGTACAGCAGGGCCAAGTGAGGAAAATAGTAGAAAGCATCGCGCCTTTGATCGTCTGGCATCTTGAGGTGGATGACGGCAAGATAAACAGGTCAGTTCGAAAGCTTTTCAGCAAATTCTATCCTAAATGGCGGTGCTGGCCCAGTAGCGGCTTAACTTGTCGCATTATTAGCGATGTACAGGGAAGGGTAGCGAAGGTCACTTGGAATGAATATAGCAGCGAAAGGCACCTTCTATAATGTTTTCAGTCTAGTTACATTGGAAAGCTCCATTAGTATTAACCGTATGATACACACATCTATAAAAGTAAGCTAAAGAGGAATCACCACTTCAATGACTCTTGGAAACAAACCAATAAGATAGGCTCGAACTTTGGAGAAATAAAAAAGCCTTTTTTGTGTTAATGTGATAACAATTTAATGTAGAATGGCTTCTTTTTCCAAATTAATACTCTTAAAGCAATATGGCGATCATTCCGAAAAGACGCTTTAGTGAGTAGTGTTGTAATACTAGAATTGTATAGTTGTGTTTGACATTTCAACGATTTTCAAACGAAAGGTTTTTTAACATTCTTCTTCTTCTTTGGCACAACAACTGTTGTCGGTCAAGGCCTGCCTTTACCCACTAGTGAAAGTGAGCTTGGCTTTCAGTGACTTATTGTTACCATAGCAGGATAGTCAGTCCTACGTATGGGGACACGGTCTATTTGGGGCTTGAACCCATGACGGGCATGTTTTTAAGTCGTACAAGTTGACGACTGTACCACAAGACCGGCAACTTTATGTTAAAAAATTTACTTATATTTAATAGCATTTCCAGAATTTATTTAGTTATTTCCAACATCAGGTTAAGAAACTGCATCTTAACATGATCTAATCGACGTTTGACAAAATTCTACAAAATGTATTAAAATCTTGGCATGAATAATATTAAACAAAATTGAAATCATTTTTTAAAAAAGAAGTTAGAGGAGGAGAACAGATAAAAACAAATAAATAAATAGATAAATAATTAAATGTTTAAAAAACAATGGCTGTTTTATTCTCATCTGGACCGTCCCTCCATTTTTATATTTGATCGATTATGCGGTTACCACATGCTTACGTCTTAACATTATTTATTTGAAATTAAAAAAAATCATAAAGCAAACAAATAAGTTCAATCAATTTGTTTAACGCATGAATGCTGCATCAAGTTGACATTCAAACAGTCTAGTGAAACTCTTTAAAGGAAAGCGCACGAGGAATGTTCTTACGGTAGAGTTTGCACATGATTTCCATAATTTTCCAGGAACTAGCCGTAGAGGTGGTTACCATTTCCATTGTATGAAGGTAGAACAGCGGACTGTACGACGGCAGGCAGTCAAAAGGAAATCTCGCTTTTTTCCATTTCAATCTACTCAGACCTTACAATATATGTTCTTCTACACATTGCCATGGTTTTCCATTTTTCAAATTACCATCCTGGTGAGGAAACCACTCAAAAGGAACTAAATTATGGGTATGTGACTAGTAACGTTGCGACGGAACGGGAAGCATACAAAGTTGATCCGATGTATATCAGCGGGTCACCAGTCGCCGGACGCCATCAAATTGGCACCGTACTGGTGAAACAATGCTGGCCTCGGCAACGGCATCAAACGCGCTTGCAATGGCAGGCAAACATACGGCCTCTGGATTATACTACTAGCGTGCTAAGCTCAACATTAAAAATCGTGCGTGCATCAACCTGTGTCCGTTAGTCGCCTGATAGACGAAGGCGGCGCGAAGTTGAGGGCAACAAGCTGGAAGGTTGGTGCCTGTAAGCTGGAAGGTTGGTGCTTGTAAGCTCGCAAAAAGGCTGTGAAGTGGTCATTATTATGGGTTAGCATGCGATGCGCATAAAAATCCATCCCCCAGTATTTCCTTCGCTGACATCTCATTCGTTTCACTACTCCTGGCAAATATGTAAAATCCCTTGAGATAGATTTCCCTTGATGTGCGCTTGCTTAAATTTTGTTCTTCTTACACTTCTTTGCTCTCGAAAGTAACTCGTTTAGCAACACAACACAAAACACATTAAGGGCCAGTTTTAGAGGTCTCATTCGTCAGATTGTAACGTGTCAGTTATGCAGCTTATTTCAGAGAGAAAAGTAACGCAAACGGTGATCTTACGATTATGTTAAACTCTTTCATGATGAATAAAACAATATAACTTATCTTACAAAATTTAAAAATTTGAATAACATACTAAAACTTTGAAAATAAACTTTCAGATCAAATTTTGATAACTGCATGAAGTTAGTTTAATGAAATGTTTGTCTTTTAGTAGCTATGGTCATGGCAAATATTTCACTGTACTATACTCAGATTGATCTTATACATATCTAAAAGGATAATGGGTCACGTAAATGACGAAAACTATTACGAAAGCTTTTCAAAAAAGACGTAAATATGTTTGCTTTTGTGTGATACGTTTTGTTACTGACTCATTCAAATTAATAGTACAAATTTATTAAAGCCTTCATAAAAATATATTAGAAAATACAGACAACTATACAACTTTTTTCTTTTACAAATTTGATTTAATATATTATATACTTTAATAATAATAATTTTTATAATATTATATATTATATATTATACACTCATGTTAAAGATAAAAATACGTACAAAATGTAAAAGACCTTGTTATTCAAAATTCATTTCAGGATTATTCCAGGATTTTTTAGAAAACCAAATCAGGTATTCAGTATTTATGTACAATCATCAAACAATTCAATTTTATTCACGATAAATATTGTCAGATAAATTCATATTTACTAGCAGTACAACCTTTGTGGGAATTCGTAAAGTACATGGACATAATAATAAGCACGGTAAAACATATGTAAAGGGAGTAGATACTTTGTTTGAACGCATATATGTGTGATAATTTAAAATGATCTCCCACGTGAAAATCTAAAACGAGTTTGGACATGCGTGGCTCAAGAAGGCGAATAGTGGTATATTCGTATAATGCCACAAAAAAAATTACAATGCTGTAATTTTATGTACAATCTCAATTATACGTAAAATTTATCATTATTGCTACTTTGCTAGAACATTGAACCTCAACGAAATTGCGATTACTGTATAACCATACTCTGTATTTGCGCAATGAGTAGAACGTGTTAGAATAATCAACATGGGACCGTTAGCATAGTAAATTGCACCGAGGCACTATGACATGTAATGCACACACGCACGATTACACATTAATCCATTGTAGGCCTTGGAGCAAGGATAAAGTTAGACGGAGAACATCACAACATTATTCAAAGGCCACAGTGCAAATGGACCGATGGACATTCCCATTCCCAATGTTTTCATTTTTCGTACCACTGACTATATACAGTGAACGTACTGATAATGTTTGGCGCCAAGATGCCGTTGCTTTCTACTCAGATAATAACGGTGGGTCGGGACAGACAAGATGTTATTCACCGCAGGTCGAAACGAGCGTGAAACGTTTTCCCAAAATGTCATGCTTTTGGCACTCCCTTCGGTACCTTATGTTGAAATATGCTTGACCTTACTTCTGCCGAACGAACCATTTTGAGAATGTTGAAGCACGTTGCGTACTTGCCATCATAGGCGGTACTTTTTTGCCTTGGATGACGATGAAAAAGTCTACTATGAATAGAAGCATAAAACTCAGGCACAGAAACACCGTTGAGAACAAGGAAAAGAGGAATCATCCATACCATACAAAGGAAAACGGGAAAATCGCGATGTACGAGAAAAAGCAGCATTCAAGGGACGCAGCAGCAATTTCATTCGTACTGGAGCAAAATTGTTGGCCAGTTTGATGACGATTGGACAGAATAAATAAAAATTGTATAAACATTCTTATGGCGCACTCTTAATTCAACCACCCAGGAATGTTCCTGCCATCCCTATCATCAATGATACGTCCGCTTTCGCCCTGATGAAATTACGTGGCTGTAATGGAAATGAAGTTAATAGGTATGATGTGCACCGGACCGCACAATCCATCCATTTCAAATTATTCCGTTACGTTGCACAAAAATTATATGATTAAAAATCTTATACTTTTCAACCGAATGATCCAGCATAAAGGACGCCTCGTATTTCACGTGAAACATGTGTCAGCAAACATTTAATTTTTTTTTGTTTTTTTTTCAGTCCAATTTTATTATTTTTATTAGTCTTTCAAGTATTTCAAAGGGAATGGGTTTTTAGATTATCCCTATCCTGTGTCGTATTTTAGTTATGATTTAACTTCCTGTTACGAGTTACAATCCCAATTCATAAGTCATTAATTTAAATTTATTAATAATTACATTTCATACCCGAGAAACATTACCAATAAGGACCGCAAGTAAACAAGGTGTGTCGGACTTTTGCGTAAGTTGTAAATTGCATTTGTGCCTATAGTGGATATTAAATATATACGAATCTTATATTATAAAGCCAAGCATATTAAGCGAAAGAGAATATTTATAACCATATTCTAATAATGGAATAATGGGTATTATTTTTGTTTCTACGATCTTTTTTCAATCAGCTTCTGCTGGGAATGCGCCATTGACAGGATAATAAGATTGTTATCCGTTCAATAACTGCAATCTGTCCAAGTTCACTTTTGAACCAGAATTAAAAAATAGTTTCAAGGTCGACAAGGATTCGATTTCAAGATCAGTTTCAGGAATGTTTTGAGTATGGTATCAGTTCCACGAACGGTATAGGTTATTGATAAGTCCTAAAACCGGTATGGTTACTGAATAATTTCCAGTACAGGTACAGGTTCAATATCAATTCCAGAATTAATATAGGTTTAGGATTTGTTTCAGGAAGGGTATTGATTTTGAAACAATTCCTGAAATGTTATGGATTAGAAATCAGTACCTAGACTGATAAAGATTCAGAATTAGTTCCATAACTGGAATAAGTTTCGGATTAATTCCAGGATCAATATGCTTCCGGGATTTATCGCATGTTGTTAAATCGTGCGAGATGACGACTATACCACAGAACCGGCCCTATACCGACGATAAATCGAGGCTAAGCGAACGCTAAAAGGTCACTCTTTCGTCAATACCCGTGAAAAATGATGGATGTCTTCAAATAATAATAATTTGCAGAGTAATTTGCCTTAAGGGAATAGCCAACGTGTTTTATATGTTTAAGATGGATAAACCACAATATTCATGCTATGTGGTTTTAGTATACATCATTATTGTTTAAAAAAATATTATGTACATTTTTTAGGTAGAAACACGATAAATAATGGCAGGAAATACTGATTTTTATTAATTAATTAATATATCTATTTGTATCCAGATTTGTCTTGCTCGATTTCGCTGAGACAACTAAATTATAATATTAATTCTACCCTATCTCTATCTCTATCGGGTTGTGCCGTCACCAAAGTTAAAAATTAAAAGCAAGTTTCATTTGAAAGTATCAGTAGTTATGTTAAAGTCAAAATGCTCAGACCATATATTAAATTGCCGAGCCATGGCAAGGATCGGGTCATTAGCTCCATGTAGTGTCCGTCTAGTGTCGTTTTGCAATAATTTTCTGGAACGGAGTGGCTTCAAAGGTGCGTAAATTTTTTTTTTCTAGTAAAGGAGGTACATCAAATTCATTTTTTTAAAGTTTTACCACAAAAACACTTTGGCTCACTCTGAAGCGGTGTTAAAGTGTTTGTATCCCCAATAGAAGGCGTCAAGAACGATAACTATGCATATTGTTGAATCCCTCGAAGGACCGCCTTTTATAGCAAGCCTGGTAAATTTCCGTTGAATACGTTCAATTATGTTGATCGGTGAGACACAATGCGGGAACAAAACCACGGAGCAGCACTCCACGCAAGATCGTACCCGTAAACAACGATTTCAGACATAAGGGGTCATTACATCCACGGGTTTGTCTGATAATGAAACCTAATAGTTTAGGCGCCTTACTCAACGTGTTGTCAATTTGTACGTAAAAATTCAAACCCTCGTCTAAGGTAACTCCTAAGTCGGAAGCTTCTTGACGACGGGATAGTAAACAACCGTTCATTAAATATTTATAAACAACAGGATTCTTAAGTCGATACAATAAAACACTTCTCAATGGCAAGTTCCATGTCGTTAGAAAGGCACCAGGTACTGAAGGAGTTAATAAAATCTTGAAGCAAGAGACAATCGTCATGGGTTTTGACAGGTATGAATATCTTCACATCATCTGGGCACATTATTCTCTGTTGAATATCTCTGTTCAAAAATCTAAATTTTACACGCTCAAAATTCTATTATTGCACATTTTATATCAAAATTTTGGCACGGTTTAGGACAATACGAAACGCTGCTACAATGCACGTTTGTCCTTGGTTTAAACCGGAATTCCGCAAAATACAGCGATTATCCGTATGCGTACCTCCGTATGTAAGGTTCCACTTAAATGAGTCTCCTGTATAGGTTGGCATGTCTGTGTAGGACATTACGCCAAATAGAAGAAGAATATGCATAATGTGTGTCACCAAACCTTCTGTTTTTTTTCTCCATATTTTCAATAGTGAAGCAGAGCTTCCCATTTTTTGTTACACTTTTTGTTACAAATGTTACCATGCTTACAATTAGAATGTTACATCCACCGCAGCGAAATTTTTAGTAGAGCAAAAGAAAGCCTAAAGATGATGCTTCAAAATGACTGGGTGTGTTTCGTTCCACCACAGTTAAATAAATTTTTGACGACACCTTTACTTATTAAATAGTCAGTGATTAATTTTAAATATATCGAGATAAATTATTGGTTAGTAAATTGTAACTACTTTTGCAAATGAAGACACAAACAAAAGACTCAAGTCCATGAAGCAAACGGATCAACTTAGGGGTTTCAATTGTTTAGTTACGATTGAACGAAGTTCAGATAGGCGTCAGTATTTCAGTTGGAAATCAAATGTTCAGTCAAATGTTTACTTTTAGTTGAACAATGTTCAAAACCAACTTAAATTGTTTATTTTGGCACGAAAACGGTGCGTAAGACAGACTGTTTACTTGCAAGACTTGCAAAAGTGTTATTTGTCAGTAAATTTGAGAGAAAGAAAAATTTCTGTTGTTACGTTTACAACATGTGTAGTGTATATGTTTTATACGAGCATAAATAACGTTAAAACTATAACAACAGACGACCAATAAATGTAAACTTACGATATATGCCACGGATTACCAAGTGTTTCATCAAAAGCCAATTACACTATGCGTTGATCACAATAAAAAAGAACATCGAAAGAACAAAGAATAAAAGAAGATAGCGAACAGTATAAAGAATTCGATAGTGATTATATTTTTAACTATCACAACAACAAATTAAACATACAGTTTTCCATAATGGCGTAATATAGACGATTCATTCAAACAACTTTTCATTTTTAAACAACAATGAATGTGAAGCATTGCCAAGATTAACACGGAGAAGGTAGAAACTTTTCAGATTCTACACAGGATGCGTACAGTCAAATTCCACGCATTTTTTCGAAAAGCATTTTTCAGATCATGTGTGAAATGTGGGACCAAGCATAGCGGTCTGCGAACATACCCCGGACTGTATAGCATTTAACCTCAACCTTCGTTTATTTCAGTATCATTTCTGCCGTTCGCATCCTCCGTCTAAAGGAAGTTGCTCTTTTCGTTAGCCAATTATGCTCTTTTCTAACCGAATTCCAAAAACTTAAAAAATATGATCCTCCACCAAACACCAGGCGGCTCCGTTTGCGTACACATTTCAGGCGCTTGCTCCTTCTGTTCTTCTTCTTATCAATTGTTTCCTTTCTCTTTTCCTCTCCGTTCTGCGCTCATGCTGATACCCACATTCGCTTCGTAAACGGCAAGATAAACAGAAGCATTCTTTGTCAAATGAAGCTGGTCGAAAATGTTGTATACCGCACAAAGGTGCGTAGACCGTGAAATACTGAAGACCTTCCCCAGTTGGTGGCAGTGAGTGCGTGTATATGTTTATCCACGCTCAACGGGGCAAAAGGAAAACATAAATTGATGTTAAAAAGATTGATTGAGTGCCCGGGACTTTGAAGAAATAGCAGGTGTGTAGGTACTAGAAACAACAGAATTGGGTGAATGTTGTGTCACGCTAACGTAAAGCTTCATCATCTCTCGCTCTCATTCTCTCTTTAACTATGCGCAACTTAATGTGGTAGCAATTTACTAGCTTTTTAATACCGATCTAGTTCTTTCAAGAATTCTTGATAAATTATTTAAAAAAAACTAATTCAGTTTACTTACCAGTAGCAAGAAACGTACGAGCAGTCGTTGATGTTTGAAAACAGCATAAAGTTAGCATCGTTTGTCGACATTTTCGCCGCTCCACACGTCTACTACTCTTTAGCTCCTGTTTTCCACGCTCTCGGCCTACTTCTAAGTGTGTGTGTGTGCTTTTGCCACCACTCTTCGCAGATTTTTCCTCGTGACACCACAACACTTCAATGGAGCGGGCGTCCAAGGGAGAGAAATAGCAGATGTTGCAGATTTTCCTCTCGCAACACGAGCCAAATTGCCGGGATACGGAGAGCAGCAAACGTTGTTATTATTGCTGAACACTTTTCCCCGTGCTGCTACAGAAGCAGTTGTTGCTGCTGGAATTATATTTGCTGTTCGCGCTTCAGTTGCCTCCACACTCTGGAGCGTTTTTCTCGCTTCGACCACCGTACCAACGCCCTAGCACTCAGTTTCCTTCTTTCACACCAGCTCGATCACCCAACGGCAAACGGCACAGAACACACCCGCAGACCACACTTGCTCACTCACTCGTACGATCTCACAGCCGGAGTCGGATTCTCTCGCAGGACATCTACCAGACAAGCAACGCTACACTCTACTTCACACTGGAACGATTGCTTGCTCGGTGCGTTTGGCAAATATTTGAAAAATATTCACTTTTTCACCGTCTGCCTTACCGTGCTCACGCTAGGCGTGAGGGTACTTTGATGGATTACTGTTGTTTGACTTTTATTGATATTGCTCTGGGGGTGTATATTTTCAATTTAACTAGCACGTTCGATATTTTAACGATTAGAATAGACCCTGCTTCCTCAAACACGCAAACACGTATCTAGCTCGAAGACAGCACGTACCACACACACACACATAAATCAGTCTGATAAATTTACTAGCCTTTAAGAGAAGCTGCTAACTGTCGTAATAATTCACTTGCAAATATTCGCCACAGCGTATAATCGATGCCTCGGACGCAAAAAGGAGGCTGCGGAATCTACAGCAGAGATGTGCGTGTACGCAAGTGTATGAGAGCTTCAAACAAAGGGTCGCTCTGATCTCGAAACAAACGCACGATACGCAGATACGGATGTTGCTGAACAGTAAGTAGGAGGTTATTTCGAAATGAAGATTTGCTGCTTTCGGCCGAGAAGATGCGTTTTTGTTGCCTATTGGGTTGCAAAGTTTTGGATGGTTCTGGAAAGTCTGGAAGGGCTGGCAGGATGTCGGGAGGAAACCAGGGAAATATATTCCTATCTAACCGTTCCTACAACTTTCGGACTGATGTCATCGTTTTCCCTACGTTATCACTGTACGAAAATTTGCACTCGTGTACAATTGCAATCCATTCTCAACGCGGGAAACTGCCACATTTGGAAAGTGAGTAGCCACTATCGACGGGATATATCGTCGCTATCGCACTGCCGATGATGTATGATGGTGCATAACTGCGGTTAGGCCCCGACAGGGTGGCTTTAGCTAGGGGTGGGTTTTCTGGAAGGGATGCGCACGACCTCAAACGGTACTACACATACCCATGACACGAATAGGCCGGACGTAAAGGATATCGCGATAAGACCACAAAGCACGGATAACGTTCTCGCACTGGCACGTTGCTGCAGGTTTTACCTATCTTAAGGGCTTGGTACTCTCTTGTTTTGCCAAACTGCAAGCTGTAGGTTGAGTTTTCCTTTACTCTCGCGGGAAAATCGTGTTATGCACGAAGAGAGCTCTCCGAGCACGTTAGTCAACAAATAACAAGTTCCGAACGTTGCTGCGGAAACTGTCGCAAGTAAGCACGGGTTACACACAACACAAACTAGTCATACATGTTGTAAAGAAACGTAATCAACATCTTTGCAACTTGGCGTGTACCGACTGTTCTAGATTCAGTTGGGCGATTTTTTTTTGTTACAGAACCTGTGACCTATGATGCAGACGGAAATATTAAAGGCAAAAATAAAGAGGTGAATGAGGCCAATCGGCTCAAAGTCTCTATAAAAAAAAGAAAACAAGGCAAAAATGTCTTTGTAAAATTACGTATCTAGCCACTCTTTTAATTTAAACAAACGAGAAGATTAAGAGTACAAATTGTCCCGGGTTCCGCTGTGAATGCGTTCCGCATAACTCAATCAAATATCTCATTTTTCTGTCAAAATATTGTTTGAAACAGGTATTTTTAAATAAATGGAGAAACTTTATACACCTGTGGCGACCACGGTGTGGCCCTACCACTGTTCGGATCTCTTTTTCCCTTTATTCTCTTCTCAAAGACACATCCAATTTTGTAAACCACTCGACAAAGTTAAATAAATCTTGGCAATCTCAAAATATAAAAATGGTCTACCGTTTATTCAGGTAGCCAAACACCCAATTACTGATTTAATACGATACGTGGAAAAAGTTAAGATTATACAGCCATTCCAAGGATTTCCAAACTTGATTTTTTTTATATCGCTTTATACCTCTCTATCTCTTTCTATTTCTTTCTTCATCTCGCGCTCTCTTTCCCCCTCTCTCTCTCTCTCTCTCACTCTCTCTCTCTCTCTTTCTCTCTATCTTTCTCTATTTCTCCATGTATGTCATTCTCTATCTCTCCATCTATCTTTTTCTCTCTCTTCTACCTACCGATAACGTAAAAAACAATCTGATTACTCTAGGTCCAGCATGAGTATCTTCGCAAAGACGCTCCATTGTACAAATTGTATACAAGATATTAGTGCGGACCGAGTAGAAACTACGTTTATCGAGTTTCCGCGTTGGTCAAATTTGGCAGTTTCTGGCAGCTAATTTTTTTAAGATTTTGCTTCAAGTTGTAGGTTTTAGTCAATAATTGAATTATTTGATATAGCTCAAACTGAAGAGAACATTTTTGTGTATTTTTAAATGATTTTTTAAACTTATTGTGTATTTTTAAATGATTTTTTAAACTCGTCCAGCAGGAAATTTATTTTTCATTTGAAAATTGATGTGTAACAGTACGAACTGCTCAAAGAACTGTCAAATGCACCGAGAAAACAGCTAAGACAGTAACTGACAGCATGCTTTGACAGCGACTGACAGCATTTTCCAAGATCTATTAAGGAGAACAGGTCGATGCAAAGCCCGTTGCTAGGTTGCCATTTTCAGCTCGCTTTTGACAGTTTCATGAAAAAGTGTTTACAAAAACACGGCTAATAGTTAACGTGGAAAAGTGGACGAATTTACTATTAGGAAGATTATATTGGTTAAATTTCTTGCGATCAATCACTTCTGGAGAATAAAGTAGAAATAGTTGCAGTCTACTCTGTATACAGATAACCTCATTGCTTGCTATTCCGTGGCCACGAATCACTACTGTTTGCTACGGTCCTGCTGGAAGAACGAAAAATTTAACAGGCATAAAACAGCACTTTACATGTTCCAACTGGGTAACAGAAGTCCTATTTACCTTCAATTAAACACTGAGAGTAAAATGAAACATGGAATCGGCACACACAAGTACAATATTCATACCGTCTTCTGCTTATAACCCGGCGACGAATGATAAAAGAGATCCTTGGATTGTATCAGCCATGTAATATTCTAACTGGATTCTACTTCTTGTAATATTCTAATAGGAAATGAGTGCAAAATGTTGAACAAAACTCTTATTCACTCCATAGCAACGTCCATCACTAAACATAAACAATGTTCAATTTAACTGTCAAAATTTTCCCATGGCTTTCTGTCAATTTACTCTAAACGCTTCGACCTGTTCTCTTTCAAAGACTTTGGCATTTTCGGTGAGAGAAATACGCTTGGCATGCAAAGAACGAGGTGAGAAATTTGCAGTTTAACCGTAGAGTTGGCAACCAGATTTACACACGTAAGTTGGCAACCGGCATACCCGGGTATTCCACACGTTTTGATGCAAAAAATTAACGATTTTCATAGGTAAACAATGCTTTCTATATTCTAATGCTATAAGCAAGTAATGCCGACCATATATTCTCTTTTATTTCATTTATTCATTAAGTTTTTTTCATTTTATTATAAAAATAACGGTCAAATTGAAATTTGGAATCGCTTGAATTTGACTCGAAAATAAGCACAATACGAAAAGAGGAAGAAGAGAAACGTCATTCTCCATACAAAATGTATGGAATACCCGGGTATGCTGGTTGCCAACTTACGTGGTAAAGTTTAAAAAAATCAAAATAAAATATTTACCGACTGTTTAAAATTACAATTTATGCACCAAAAAATCAGAAATTAAAAGTTGGGAGGCTACGGAAAATTTCAGGTCAATAAAAGCAATGAATCAAAAGTTATTTCAGTTTAAAGTTAAAAAAAATACCAGGGTATCCGGTTGCCAACTTAAAGGTTAAGGTGGACGATCAATTATAGTTAGTCTTTTTGCAATCAAACAAGCACATAAATATTGATAAATTGCAGAAGAATATTTTTTGACTACATTTTAGCGATAAAATCTTTTTTTTTATCAACATCGTTCCAAAAGTCCCATCTCGGTGTCTTTCGGAGCTTCTACACACACCGGCGTGAGAAACCAGTTATCAATTCTGTCACAGCCATCTCTCACCTTCAGTCTCGGTGTATGTAGAAACGCTCTAACAGTTACCGCGTATCTCGGGGACTTCCTGTATGCATAAATATTTATTGCAACTTGTTGTAAAACATGTGAAGTAGTTTAAACCATTAAATATCATCGACTTCGTAAGCATGCTGTCATATTAAAAATGAGCAAAATATGGCAAGATACACTGCTTGTACTGAATGGTGTTTAGCTCGACTAATAAATAGAGCTAACTTATAAAGAAAAAAGAAAATAATTAAACAAATATTACAAAACTATGCTTTCAGTTATTATCTAAATCACGAGCTGAAAATTAAAATCAATTTGCTGGATTATACACATTATTTATATCGTTATAAACCTCCAGGGGTCGGCAAACTTTTCGACAAAAAGAGCCAAATTACATAAAAATGTTAGCAGTGATCCACTGAAGGAGCCAAATTCATATGTCATGTGCATATGAGGACTAAGAGCAATCTTGCAAATGCCTAACGTTTGGCCTAAGGATACGTACTAATGTATTGCCGGAGGGCATAAGTTCATTTCCTTTTTTTTTTCTTAAAAAAACTTGCAAAAAAAAATATATTATAGAATTTTGTACAAAATGCTTTTTGCCACCTCAAATAACCTGCATCGTACATTGTATACTTCCAATCCACCTCTGAGACATCTCAAATTGAGGTAATGTCCTAGAGCCCGTTACGGTCTGTTATGGTAGATCACCGATAACGCCGAGTAAATGTTTTGGTAAACGAATGAATGAACATAACCATAAAAAGCTGTTATAGCGCCTAAATAAGTAAATAAGTAGTTCATGTGTTACATAATGTAACATAATTAATAGGTTGTATAATAACTTAAGCAACGGGTTGTTTAAGACAACGCAACTCTCAACTGCCTCTCAAATCCATAGGGCACGTCAAGAGAAAATTATTAACAACACATATCGTTCATGGAACTGTTCTCAAAACCGGATTTGGAACCAAAATCACACTAGTTCCACTTCATACTAATCTTCGAAACCATATTGACCTTTGAAATGGTACTGAAACCATACCGATCCCCCATACAGATCTTGAAACCCCATCTAATATCATTCCTTTCATTAAACTTATTTCTAGATTCCAAGATATTATTCCGAGAAGGAACCAGGATCTGTTTCTCTCATGTAATTCATGTTTACAGGATCTGTTTCTCTGTTGTAATTCATCAACCGTTTTTTTGACGTTAGAGGAAGTGGTTACGGTGGAAATAGTTTCTACAGCTAGCAACAAATTGTGGATCTGTTTTTCTCATGTCATTCATGTTTCACTCTGTGATCCATTCCGAACCATTTCTGGCAACAGTTTTTTGAAAACTTTAACGTAGAAATAAAGTTATCCATTTAACCATGATGAGCCGGCCCCATGATACAGTCATCAACTGACAAGACTAACAATATGTCCGTCATGAATTCAAGCCACGTGTGGACCGAGCCTCCCATACGAAGTGGGCTATCCTACCATGGGTACACGCTAAGGCTAAGTGGCTAAGGTAGACTTAGACTAGTGTTTGGCAAATTTAGATGCAAACCTTTAAAAATTTTAGTAAAGAGCCGCCAAAAGAGTCGCCGTCTAGGTAGGAAAGAGCAAACAACTACTATTAAGCTAAATAAGAAAAAAATGTCAGTAAGTAACAAAAGTTAATGCGTGTTTCCCCTTAAATAAATTTTATTTATGTAGAGAATGGCTTTTATCGTTTTACTCAAAAATATAACAGCGGATTGCCATATATTGCCATCCCCTAGTTTAAATAAGTCAGTAATTCGCTTTTATTGGGTTGTTAACAACAAATACAATTCTCCATTTAATATATTTAATTACACATTTAATTTCGAACTGTTGAATCATAGGGAGATAATTATTTTAATCCTTTGAAATGATGGATATATTCATAATGTCAACACAAGGTAACGCGGGGGAAATAAACATAGAAACTTCTATTCTCTCTGTTTTTTTTTGCTTTGCATTATCCTACGTATAAAAATTAAAGATAACAATTTAATTTTGAAGTCACTACATTTATTTGTAGTTTAAAACAAAAACAAAAAAAGGAGCCCAACCCCCAACGAGCGAATAATGTAAGCGTATTTTATTCGTTATTTTCCAATAGAGCTTTTCGCGTATCCACGTTTAACTGTATTGAATCTATTTGTCATTATCTTTTTCTTCTTTTGGCACAACAATCGATGTCGGTCAAGGCATGCCTGTACCACTAGTGGGCTACAGCATTCATTGATTTAAGAACTACCCCATAGCAGGATAGTCAGTCCTTCGTATGGGGGCACGGTCCATCGGGGGCTTGTACCCATGCCGGGTATGTTGTTAAGTCGTACAAGTTGACGACTGTACCACGAGACCCGCGAATTCAAATAGTTAAATAATCTATTGACAATTGTTTACATGAACCATTTATATAATTTAGAATTAAGTTTATAATTAAAATGATTAAAATATTTAGACACTCTTCTTTATATTTGTTCACGGATTTTAACATTATTTCTACAGTATAGAGTTGTTTGTGTTTGTATTATTTATTATATGGTTAATGGTACTTATTCGAATTGATTCGTGTTTTGTATGAAATGCGATCCATGTACTCTACGGTTCGATGCAAACATGGGTCTAGCTGTTGAACCGTCCGCTTTAATAATACAACTTTATATAAACTTTCTGTAAAAATAACGGAATGTATTCATAATAAAGCTTACATGTTTCTTTTCAAAAATCGTACTAATGTGTTTTCATTTGTTATAGTGTAATGTGATATTTTGTGAGTGAACCTCCAACACCAACAACAATCTCACAAGAGTAAAAACATTTAAACGTATAATCAATCCAACCCGGCGCGACAGTTTAAATTGAAGGACGGCATACGGAGAAGAAAACAAACAAAAAACACGCCAAAACAGAACAGAAAGGTGACAGATCATTAATTTATTCCACACATCAAAAGCGAAACAACGGTTGGTAGAATTTATTGACATGTAATAATGAAAACTCATTTTCAGTGCGTAACATACGTTATGTTTTGTGTTGTGTTGTTTGTTCTTCGTATATTTTGATCGAGCTACGTTTCATAGTTTCAGGTTTGCCTCCCACCGAATGGCTGCCGGGGGAGTTTTTCGCATTTTTCAATTTCTTTCGTTTCTTTTTTTTATGCCAACTACGTTGACAATCGTAAAATGGTTTTCTTAATTTTGTACCAAGCAATTTTGGTGCTTTGTTGTTCGATCTATTCCCAATGATCGGTACACTGTTCTTATGTTTATTATAATATGTATGGTTGGTATTTGCATTCATAGTTTAATATGTTTACCTGTAGTACTGTTTATAGTATTTCAGGGTGTATTAGATCTTCCGTTTATTTTTTTTTTGCTGTTAGAGGAAGTGGTTACGGTGGAAATAGTTTCTACAGCTAGCAACAAATTGGCGCTTATTTACAATCAGTACACGAGCAGGGCAACAAATGGAACCGAGATTGTGATCCATACGAAGGTAGCGTGCACAATGGGGAAGAAGAATGGCCTTTATGTTGATGTTTCGAATGTCCAGCACACCACCGCCGTATCCGTGCCGGTCCAGGGAAGGCGGGAGGCGACAAACAAGCGTCCATCAATCCAGGATGGTGCGGCGAGCGTTTAGGCGCTGTTGCCTCCGATTTACCTAGCAAGACGCCAGCAGGACCGAGTGGGGCGGTCGGATGGTTGGCGGGTAGCTCATTTTCCGAGTCCGGCAAGCATGTACACGGGATCGTGAAAGTTGGTCCCACGGTACAGCTCCGGCACGGTGGAAACCAGCGCTCGAATCCGGTGCGAGGGCCGATAGTTCCGGATGGCGTGCAGGAAAGCGGCACTGCCCGCCGGCTTGGGATAGTCCTCGACAAACTCTGGAATAGAAGAACCCTTCAGAAAACTTGGAGTCATTGGAGCTTTCAACCCCGCGGGCGGGTGGTTGTACCTTTGCGTAGATTGCTGATCATGTTTTGACCCTCCAGCAGCTTCACCTGATCGTTGTTCAAGTTCTTCGACTCGAGCGATTCCAGATTGTGCTTAAGGTTCTGGAAGAAATCGCCCAGGTTTGTCAGCGCGCCTGGAAATGAATGGGGGATGTGGGGGGTAAGGAAAATTACATCTTCCCGGCGAAACGCGTTTTGCGCACAAGCCAATTAACGATATTAGATCACACGACACATCTAAACATCCCACACAGTACAGTACAGTACACCACAAAACAGTAACATCATGCAACCGATCGCTAGCCAGATTAGAGCACACGTGAATAGTAACACAGCTGTTCGAAGAGAGAGAGAGAGGGCAGGGAGGAAGTTCCATGGAGCATAATTCATCACCTGACGACTGACAGTGATGGGAACGAAAGGAGTCGCGTTCAACCACAGTAGATGTGAGTGTGAAACATCGAGCAGATGAATTAAATCACCACTGGCGCAAGTAAACGAATTAACTATCAGTCACACCGGTAGCCCATGGGAACAGGTATGCTCCTGTGTGTACGAATATCTACACACTTCGCACTGACGGTGGAGCATCCTCGGCGCAAACCACCACCCACCATTATTAGACCAAGCCCGATGACGATGATAAATTTTATGTCGTCTCACAAAACGGCCTAGCGGTTAGAGTACTACCCGCCAAAGGACGCTGGGATATGG
Source organism: Anopheles arabiensis (assembly GCF_016920715.1). Classification (NCBI taxonomy): domain Eukaryota; kingdom Metazoa; phylum Arthropoda; class Insecta; order Diptera; family Culicidae; genus Anopheles; species Anopheles arabiensis. The sequence goes on along the minus strand of NC_053517.1, from coordinate 65,268,909 downwards.
CAATTAAAATGACTATTTATGGTTGTATGATACATGCACCGGCCGGTTCTGCTATCCACGGGCGCTAAACGCACACCACGGTCGCGTCAATGAATAATGGTTCCAATAATCAAGCCCGTTCACTACCAATCCCTCCCTTCCGGCAGGCATGGTGATCAATCAATCAATTTTTGCTACTAATCAATTGGCGTGATGTAAGCACGATAAACAAATGCAAATGAGGTGAGCGTGGAAAGCAGGTGATGCTAGCGCAGGATGACTACGCACGAGAGGTATAACCGAAGACTGCTACCATCTCTACGTGGCCAATTAAAATAGTTTAAAACAAATGCAGACTGTTTTTTTGTTGTTGCCCTGTTGGGGTGCAAGATGCACTGATTAATTTTGGCAACTAGTTGATCGGTGAGCTTGATCATGTGAAATTTCATTAGTACTGTGGAGCTGTGGGCAACGGACGAATCAGAAGGGCGCTGAATAGTATTGATTTGTTGGATTTATATGTAAATAAATGCATGTGGAAATATTTAATATAATTACATGATAATTGTGCAATACATGCATAAATGTGTAATAAATGTACATAAACATAATAAAGTGTAAGGTAAGCAATAATTGGTGTACTTCGTAACACTGAAAGCCCAAAAATTAAAACAAAATGTGAAGGACATGCAAAAACTATTGAAAAAAATGGGTAAACATTGCTTTTAGCCACTAGCTTTTCGTAGTCTATAATAGAAAATACACAATACACAATAGAAAATACAATAACAGAAAATAATCAAAATGTTGCATCTTTCCTCATTACTTATGGTAAGTAAGAACCCCCCAGGTGAACAAACTATATTACTAGTAATGTATCAAAAAGACTAATATAGTGAACAGTAGCTTACTGACTGATTGTAAGTAATGAAAAAAAGACAATAATTGAATTATGTAAGTCGAAAGCAATATTGTATGTTCTTTGAACAGTGAACAACTAAGAAGAATAATAACAAGTGATTTAAAAAAAAAACTACTAACAAAAATGTTAAGTCATCTAAGCACAACATATAATCACAATTATTATACTTAAAGTATCTGATCACTAATTATGAAGCACAATTTGCATGCTTTTTGTTTAGTTAAATACAATAAAGCTCCGAAAGCACTGCAGATTATAAAGTTGAGCATTCGTAAGCGTGCCATTGCCATTTGCAGCCATCTGTGCCGTACCAAATAGGGTATTGAGATGGGAGAAAATCCTTTCATTGTTACCGTACCGTAAAACTCACCAACACTGATGGAAGGCATAAAGCTGCCCTCCTCCGCCGCCGTACCGCCTCCTCCACCCTGCGTGGGCATAATATGGGAACGACGTGCCATGGTAGAGCGAAGAGCAGCGGCCCGCTTTTGACCTACGATTCCGAAGGATTCATCCAAAGTTCCGGCATTACGATTCTCCCCGTCGGTAGAACTACCAAAAGCAGTGCGCTGTCTTGGGCCTATCTCAACCAGTTTGCCGTGAAGCATATAGTTCGCCGTGTCTGGCCCATCGGGAACCAAAGGTTCACCGAACAGTGCTTCCTCTTCGTAGGAACCGATCGCATCATCCGCTGACAGATGTGGTCGATGTTGCAGCCTACCGTACGGAAGCAACAGTTGAAGGACCGTTGCTAGTGATCTTCTTACGCCAGCCATTTCGGACTCGGAAGCGGTCGATGGTACTGATCGGTGGCCCCCACTGCGGGGAATTGGTTGCATATGTTTTAGTTGACTGAACAGATCGAGGTCTTTGCGTCCCGCATCACTGATACGCTCTCGGCCTAATCCTGCCGACCCGGTGTCTACGAAATCCATTGGCTGGGTCGGTAAGGATCTTGACGCTGATGCATGGCCTGTGTCGTCGGGGCTTTCGTTTACGTTGCCATACACTGTACAGTCTGAAAATGAACAATCTAATTAAGATAGTTAATTAGTAACATTTTATATCAGTTATACAATGATCTTTCGATCGATCAAATGCGTCCGATATTCGGGGCGAGTACCGGCTTCGAACGACGAAATCCGTTCGACGCTCATGAGAGAATGAGAATCATGAGATACAACTGTCAAGCATTTAAAGACGTTTATATCTACGATTCAAGGATGGTCATGTTTTGAATTTTGATTTTTTTGCCGTTGGTATTGGATTTCATTCGTTACATCATTATTGGATGATTTGTTATCAATCAGAAGGCAGCTTGACACACTTTCTTGAAATTTGATTTAACTTATTTCAAATTTAGAAGGGACGACAGGATTGGATTTACTTTTTAAAAATGTGTAAAAATACTGATTGATTTTATTTTAAAGAGTTATAAACGTTATTTATATGGTGAAAATGTTTTGCGATATTTTTCTATAAATTTTTCAGACATTTCATATGAAAAACATAAAATTTGACCTTTACATGAATATTCAAGTATGTTTATATATATTCCGATATATTTTATGTTTTTAATATAAAATTTCAAAACTGATGAAAACTTTTTTATTGGGAATAGATAACAAAACATTTTCAAAATGTTAGGCCGCAAATACACGACGCGCGTTTCCGCGCCCGCGGAAACGCGTATAACAATCCAGCCATAGAAATGAAATGTCATTCGAACGCGCTACCGCGGAAACGCAGAGATGCACAGCTGGATATCTCTGCGGAACTGTTATACGCGTTTGAACGCGCCCGCGGAAACGCGCGTCGTGTATTTGCGGCCTTACATATCTCTAAGTTCAGTTCACTTCAATCATTTAAAGCAAAATTTAAAGCAAAACGTTACATTGAAAACAACATTCGTTCCAAATCCGCAGCGCAAAACCTCGCGGATTTCTCCCCATACAAACGGGAACGTTCGACCCCGGCAGGTAGAACTCATTCTTTCGCGCGCTTCTTACGGTCTCTCAATGGTACGTTATTTTAAAATTAAGCGCCAAGTGAGCGCCTTCTGACAGCCGCGGCGAACGGATCTCGTCGTTCGAAGCCCATAGTCGCCCCGATTATTTCACCATTTTTTGTAGCATCAAAGCATGAATGATGTGAATTATTTTCAAGAATATATGATAAAAAACAGATCAGAACATATTAGTTATAGGATAACGATATAATTTAGATAAATTAACGCATAAAAACATCAGTTTGGTGGGAGTATTAAACATTGTTTGAACATGTTTATATGAAACAGATAAAGCAGTACAAACAACACCCGAATGCTAAAATCCTGAAGAAGTATTGGTCCGTTTTTTTCGGCTGTGTGTCGAAATCGTTTTGCAGGAAAATAATTGCCAAAAAAGTAATTTGTCATTCTTTATCTTCAGCTAGCACAATTTTATTTGTCCCAGTGCTGGAGTGAATGTTACCAATGGTCTGCTAATAATACTACGCCCACCCGGCATAACCGTCTTCTTTCACCTCTGGTTCAAAAGTACGTGCTTTGCATTACAACTTATTATCACTTCTTAAATTGTGTGTACCGTGTGAGTTAGGTTCTTATGCCGTTTTACGGTCATTGACTTCCAATTGGTTGTTGTATCACTAGATAATGAATTATAATTGAAGCTCCTAAATTTTAAAGCCGAATTTGAAAAGAAACCTCAATTGATTTTAATGGAATATTAACATATTTTACACATAAAACACAATACACAGCATATATGCAAATAATACGTTGCACAGTTAGCAGTTTTTTACGTTGCATTTTAATTTCGTGCTTGATATGATACTACTGAAAAATTATGAAATTTTGAACACTGCACCATTTTGGTGCTCGAACTGGTCTTTGAATGAACCAAAATAAATTGTTATCAGTAGTGCTATATTTAAAGTACAGCTTCTATTTGGCTTTCGGGATTTATTAGTATCACACAGCACTAATACTACGGAAGGACGGTTCATATGAGTCTTGAACCCATGACAGGCATTAATGCGAGTTGAATACTATACTACGAGACCGTCCCTGCATTTAAATAACATAAAATGATGTAAAATGTACTGAATTCAGCAATGTTTGTACTTGTTACGGTAATTATTGTGTTATATACTACGGCACAAAATAAAATTAGAGTTATAATTGAAGGTGTCAAATAAAACAACCCAACCAACCGAATATCTGTAGGTAAACGATGAAATAAAAATCACATTAATATTAAACCGTTGCCAAAACAAAATGTCTTGTCTTTTAAGAGTACAATTACTAGTTGGATCGCTCCATCCAAAAGCATGACAGTAAAACTTTATGTGATAATTACCCGTAGTAAATACTAATAAAACAATCCACAGGTGCCACATTGTTACGATCACTAATGCGCTTTCGCCAAACACCTCTGCAATAAATGTTTCACTTTCTGCACGCCCTCGTGCAAACACACCTTGTGGCTCAGGGTTAAAAGGATAGAGGAGCCTGCCACATACAACCACACAGACACAGACAAATGATATCCACTACACTTTGCTTGGAACTTTTATGGAAACATAATCACACCAATAAGCTTATCTATAGCACACAAACAACCAACGATCACACCTTGTTGTCCTTTTAAAGGATCTCCTTAACGAACTGTGCTCCACAATGCGACCGGATGCGACCTGTTGCTTCCGGTTCGGGACACTGAACCATGGTACCGCCGGTGCGTTCATTTTTATATACACTCGCTCGCACCGTGAACTAGCAGTGAGCTAACTAGCGTTTAAGTGAGTTTTATGTGGTGAGAAGCGATGAACATCGTGGAACATGCGTGTTGGTAATGTTGCGGATCGTTCGAAATTCGCTCGACATCGAGTCGAGGTGGAATGAATGAATTGTGCGCTACCGGAAGTCGGTGTGTATCCGTCTGTCCAACTGTCCTTTGCTAATTGATAGCCAAACTTCGAAGCCTAATGGAAAGATGTTCCAAACTTTTCTTTCGTCTTATTTTAACTACAGCGCAACTGTGAATGGCGTCTAACACTAACTTAACAGCACTGCTGAGATAACATTAACGGGTATCGGGCCTTTTGCTGTGGAGGCGGTATGATGAGTTTCGCTTTTACTTGTGAAAAATTAATGCACTGTGAACGGTTTGTCATCTCGTCACTCTCGCGACTCTTACCGAAATGATACATATCGGAAGGAGTTTTTTTTTACAAATTCGTACTGCGTTTACGCAGTAAATTTCAACTCATAACATTACATCCCTGGCACAAGGGTCCGCGTACACTTTAAGCGTACATAGGATTGAGCTGTGGCATTAACATTGGTGCACTGTAAACAGTGACGATATGGCGAGGCATTTAAACGTTCTCGAGGGACATGTGAAATCGATGCGGCGTTATTGCGTTAAAATTAGCTGCTAGTTACGACGGGAGGGGGGGGGGGAATGAGTAAAAGGAGGGAAAATTATCTGAACTAGCAAGACCTATGCAATGAGATTAAAGATATAATCTAACTAAAATATACTACAATATGTTTATTTGATAGATAATCAATAGCCGCAAAAATATATACAAACCATGAAATATTAAACATTTTGTAAAAAAATATTGTAAGTATTTCAAAAACTACAAACATTAAATCATTACCTCTACGAAAAAATACATAATAAAAATAGAAAATTTTGATCCTATTGATTCATCGACAGAAATATTGCATCCATTTATTACTCATAGATTGTAGATCCATTTATTACATTTTTCGATTGTTGTCGATTGTACTGCATTTTTGAGTAAGCTAATTATTTTTGTTATGTTATAGCTAAACAATATGCTCGTCGTGAGTTCAAGTCTAGAATGGATCGTCTCCATTCTCTATAAAATTTGCCCTGGTAAACTATAAGTAGGAAATGGGATCAATTCTTCATACATAATTCTTAATGTTAATTGTTCAATTACACTGTAACACTCTTACATAATGGCAATCTAGCTAAAGTAGGACTATATTCTGTTGAAGAGCAAGCCTTGAGTAAAATAGTAAGCTATGATTATTAATGTAAGGTTCTTAAAAATATAGTATTGTTCCAACCAGCAACCTTTACACAGCTACTCTCTACATATTCTCACGACACTAGCAACCTACACCTAACTAATGGGAGACTAAACGATATTCAAGGATTGGGTAAACGAAACTGCATTATGAGGCCGTAAAAAAACGCCCATCGCGCACAGCTTTAATCATTGCGCGGGTCATACTCAATATTTTTGATGTCTCGATTTCGGTGATATCAAATTCCGAACATTGAGGATGAACGAGAATTTTATCAGTATCATTGCAATACTGTTTTGTTAACGAGTTTTCACTTAGATTGTCTGGTAGATTGGACGACCCTCTATCGCTTGTTATTCAGGCTTTTTGTGAGGCTGCCTTTGACTGTATCTCCCACGAAATACTACTCGAAAAATTAAAATAAAAAGAGTGTCCCTTATATGCTCTCATCCTGGGTAAAGTACTATCTCTCGGACCGTAGTTACCAAGTGGGAATACAATACAATCACAACGCTCATGCCCGTTTGCTAGCACGTCTAGGGTTCCGCAGTGCAGCATCCTTAGACCTCTGCTATTCCTGATTTACATCAATGACCTATCAAGCATTCTGCCCGTGGGATCATATCGAGCTCCATCCTGCATACGAAATCTTGGTGTCCTGCTAGATTGTAAACTCACGTTTCATGCACATCTTGCAAGATGCCGCATATGATAGTTCAATGCCGCATATGATAGTATAGCCAGGGTAAAACTGTATGACGCTTTGAGCTCTTTTGGAATCCCGTGTAGCATCCATGCTATCGCATACCCGCTTAACGCATGAATACTGCACATGCGTCCCGTGCTTTACTGCACACGCGGTTCCGTGTTTTACCATGGTGGTCGCACCACCCAAGTTGGAAATAAACAAGGAAGACCTCCAAAGTAGGTCATAAATCTTCTTCTTCTTCTTCTATGGGCTCAACAACCGTTGTCGGGCAAGGCCTGCCTGCCACTTGTGGGCTTGGCTTTCAGTGACTGGCTAAAGTGACTAAACATAGCAGGATAGTCAGTCCTACGTATGGCGGCACGGTCTATTTGGGGATTGAACCCATGACGGGCATGTTGTTAAGTCGTACGAGTTGACGACTGTACTATATAGACCGGCCATAAATAAGGAAGAACAATTAGCATAAGAAACGCATTAGACCTTAAGCAAAACATTGTAAATTGTAAAAGCCCACCAGGAAAGCGACCGTCTTGACAAACATTCGTTCGTGAAAGCGCATCAAGTTGCGAAAGGGAAAGTTACGAGCGTAAACATCTGGTGGACGAATGTGCGCTAACTTTCTTAAGATGGGAGTATAAATAAAGTTACCAGAACGGACAGAAGATCAGTTCTGATCGGACACAGGATCGTACATCTTGTCCCTTCAACTCATTTATGAGCAGTATTGTCCCCCTACACAAGGTAAGGCTTTACTGTCTCCAACAAACGCACCGTGTATTAGCTGGGCGGTCAGCAAAACTCCAATCCGAAAGGTTAACGTATGCTAGGTGGCATAACGTCGAAAGTTCCCACGGTTTAGCATAACTGGAGGTCCGGTTTTCACCTGACACATCACATTGATGTCAATTGTTACGCAAGGTCAAGTTCGATTAGTTTACCGCGCCAATCGCAAAGTGCTAACTCAGCACTGCCACCAGGCCTATGACGCGAACCCGTACCGAACCAACAAAATTTTTCCCATCACCACACCAGGCCAAACTGATAAGGCTAGTTAGAATGACTATGACCAACGTCACTTGCCAGGTGAGGGTGTATGGAAAACTCTCAGGACCTTTTGCTACCACCAAAGGTCTGCGCCAGGGGGACGGGCTTGCTTATCTCCTATTCAACATGGCGCTATAGAGGGCCATCCGCGAATCGAGGGTGAAGACTACGGGTACCATCTTCTATATGTCAACCCAGATCCTGGCATACGCTGATGATATAGACATCATTGGTCTGCGGCTCTCCTATGTAGCAGAAGCCTACCAAAGGATCGAGAAGGCGGCAGAGAACCTCGGATTGCAGATAAACGAGGCAAAGACCAAACTGATGGTGGCAACATCAGCGGGCCTACCAATTAATAATCAGAATCTACGTAGGCGTGACGTACAGATAGATGAACGCACTTTTGAAGTCGTCCCACAATTCACCTATCTTGGGTCAAAGGTCAGCAACGACAATAGCATGGAAGCTGAGTTGCGCGCAAGGATGCTGGCTGCCAACCGGTCATTCTACAGCCTGAAAAATCAGTTCACCTCAAAGAACCTGTCGTGACGGACGAAGCTGGTACTCACATACCCTCTTAGCCGCGTTCGAGTGGAAGATGCTCAGAAGGATACTTGGCCCCGTATGTGTGGAAGGACAATGGAGGAGCCGCTATAATGACGAGCTATACGAGATGTACGGCGACCTCACTGTCGTACAGCGTATCAAGCTCGCCAGGCTCCGGTGGGCTGGCCATATTGTACGCATGGAAACGGACGAACCAGTCCGTAAAGTCTTTTTAGGCCGCCCATAAGGACAGAGGAGGCGTGGTAGTCCCAAACTGAGGTGGTGTAGCATATCTGCTAAACAGAACTTATTATAATACACACTATCAGCTATAGACACATTGTAACACACTTCGGATGGCCTGGGGATGGCCTGGAGATGGCCTGGAGGCGTCCGCCATTAAGGCCGGGATAATGGACTGGCAGACGAAGGCGTGAGACCGCGAGCGGTGTCGGACACTCCTGAGGCAGGCCAAGACCGCAAAGCGGTTGTAGCGCCGGATAAGTAAGTAAGTAACCACTTATACTACTTACTTATTACTTATAACTAACTTATGATGTAACTTATGATGAAAATGTGTAAAGAGTCCATGATCCTATATTCCTTGTTGTTACGCCTGGTAACAATCCGTTTATTTTCGGTAGCTTTGCAGACTTTCTTGTAACTGGCTCTCGCGTATAGGGTTTTCGCTGCACAGTTCAAAAAATAGTCTTTCTTCTTTCTATGTAAGTTTGCTACTGTCCCTTTTACGATGGCGGCATTTTACTCGATCAGCTGATCTCCTTGACCTCGTTTGCCCTTAAGTTGACCATACATGAACTATTTCCTAATTGGCCCTAATGTTGGAGATCTAGCTGTCTCGTATTTTCGTCCTTGTCTGTATCTGTATAGCGCCATCTGAGGGATTTATTGCGACTTATTCGAGCTATCATCAAGATAGCTCGATATATAATTATGCGGTGTACATTTATTATTCGGCTTTTTATTCAAAAAGATTAAATGTTACTCCAATGAGTTCTAAACTAAAACTAAACCCTCACATTAATTCTACCTCGGTTGGCGGTGTATGTTTGTGGGAGCTGTCTGCGTCCGGCTGGTGTCCGATGTCGCGCGACCGTGCTGTCTGCGTTGTCGGCCCGGCTGGTGTCCGATGATGCGCGCCCGTGGGAACTTGAAGAGATGGAATGTGCCGCGCTGCAAAATGGTAAAGCATTGTGTCGTGTCACGTGATGGTGTCCAATGCCACATAACTCCTCCAGGGGGTGAAAAAAAGCGTGTCCTCATGCGTTTAAACTGTCTTCGAGATTATTTTCTCTACGATGGTTTCGTGACGACGTCTGTGAGCGAGATTTCCTCTTTTCTATCTGATTTGATACGGCTGAGATGAAACGACTAAAGTAAAAATAGACAAATATGATAATGGCAATAGATACTGTAGTGGACACTCCCAGTCCAGTTAATAAGCTCCAATTCCAAGTAATATTTTTATATTGTTGCAAGTAGATGTGTTCGATGTGTTTGCGATTCGTCAATGTTCTATCATCCAGGGAAGCTAAAGGAGTTTCGACAACTTTTCGATGAATTGCGATGTTGAATACTGTCCCATATACAGCTGGACTCTTGACATGGATTTCTTCTGATGTGAAGCTTTTGTTTCTGAATTGTATGGTGCAATTAGAAAAAGTTAATAAGAAGTTTCCATTCAAATGTCGATCGTTCGGTCCACGAGTTATTGTGATTCAGTGCTAGTATTTCTATTACTTTTGACTCCTCCTTTTGCAACTCTGGCACTTTAAGTATGTAGAGCAGTTTGTTGTTGTTGACTGCTATTTTAGGTGTGACATAAGAAATAATCTCGTCAGGAATATCGCTTTTAACTCCTTGGTCTTCTAACAGCTGTTGTATAATAGTAATTTCGCGTGGTGATAGAAGTTTGCTGCTTGTAATAGACATTTTGGATAACGATATCGCTTCTTGTATATCTTGTTAATTGTATCTATATTGATAATTGCCGTCAGCATGTCTAATTCATTAAGAAGAATGTCGTTTCTATTTTCAATCATCTGCTTCATTTTGTTGGTGAGGTTTTTAATTTTCATTCCAAGATTTTCATTTACTAGGAATTGCTGATTATTACTCTCTATCAAATCGTTCATTGTACTGTTGATGATTTGCAGGTCATGTGCATCCGGGCTTCCTCCAATCCATTTCCAAACCGAGCCTATAGCTTCTACGCTTCTTATCAAACGCTTCCTTGGTCTTATGAGATTAAAATTAGAATATAAGTTTCTAACCTTATGCTTCGCAATTATTGATAGAGGACTATTGGTTGGGCGAAAAGCTACTTGAGTTAATAGGTGCATTGTATTTTCAATTTCTGTTATGTTTACCTCATGTATTATATTGATATTACCGATTTGAATTTTGCAATTATGTTTCTCTAGAATTAAAATTGGTTGATCAATCAAACTAGTTATTTTTAATTCTTGGGCTTTAATATGAGCTATCATTAGAATGACCATCAACATAACTATTCTGACGACGTCTTGTCATGCCGCAGAAAAAAATTTAAATTCAAAATTATTCATTTTTCAATTAATGATTTAATTTGCTATTTCCTGTGATTCCTTCGATTTCCTAACCCTTTTTTTATCAAGTTTCTTTTCCTAATTTAAATGCTTTAAATTAAAATGAGCGACAATGAGTCGTACCACTGCGATCCTTTTTTTTTCTTCTTTAGTTTTTGTTTTTGCTAAAAAGAGAATGAAAAAAAAATAAAAAAAATGGGCTCAGCCAGTCGTCTGTTCTTTTTTTTTTCTTTTTTCTTTTTTGAGACGTCAAATCCTGTAAATATATAAAAAATATTATTTTCATGTACAATTATGTTCTTATGCGTTTTATTTTATTTTTATTGCGTTTGACATTTCTTGGTCCAATTTGAATGGTTTTTTCATTATTAACCAAACATTTTGATTTTGAAAAGCGTGGATCTAGCTTTTTTCTAATGTTTTTCTTTATATAAACATCATGTCCTTCATTTACAGCAGGTGCAATTTCTTTTTTGTCGTTATTTTTTGTCATTCTATTTGCAGCTAGCTGAAGGTTCTTTTTTACATTTTTGAAAATTTTGTCGGCGTTATCGGCTATTTCTGGTGGGTTTATCGTATACCCTGGATTAAAAATAATTTCATTAGGGGTATAAGTGGTGACTGAATGAACAGTATCGTTGTACATTGAGTTCGCTATTTGCACTATTTCAGGAGATGAGTTATTGATGAATTTGTGTTTGTTGGTATTATAAATTTCAATGATAGTACTATGAGTTTTTTCTATTTGGCCATTTGACTCTGATGAGGAAGCGAATTCTATTACGGTTCCGAAATTAGCTAAAAAGTCTTGGAACTGAATGCTAGTAAAAGCTGCTTCATGGTCGCAAATGATTTTTCTTGGTGGTCTAAATGTTCTGAAATACTGTGAAAGGGCATTCCGTATATCTGTCATGTTTCTAGATTTAATTTCTATAAGTTGAAGGTGCTTCGAAAATGCACAAATTAAAGAAAGGTAGTAGTGTCTATCCATGCCGAAAATATCCATATGGACTCTGTAAAAAGGACCATTTTCTATTGGCCTTGGTGAAATTTTTATATTATATGGTTTTCGTTCGTATTTGTGTTGAGTATAAATTGTACATGAATTAATTAATTGCCTGATTCGTTTGATCATGTTTGGGAAAAAGTAAGATCGTTTAATCTGACTTTCGACTTCGGTTATGCCTCTATGGGCTCTATCATGTTCTTTTCTTATGATAATGTCTTGCATTGTTTCGGAAGTTACGTCTTCAACCATATTTTGTGTAATAATGAAATGGCAGTTTGTGTTGCAGAAGCATTCTCTGTAAACTTCTTGAATTAAATTAAGTAAGTATTCTGGAGCTAACACAGCATTTTGCTTTCCATTCGAATGATCTTTCAAAAATGTTGTAACTTTTCTATTATCAAACGAAGTGGAGCAAATAGTTGTTCGCTTATAGTTTGGAAAAATTTGTTCCGTGATAACGGAGTCGGAGTCCGTTACTTTAAAAATGATTTGATTTCTGTAACTATTAATAGCTCTTTCTGTAAAATGCATATAATAGTCATCGGATGTATTTGCTGAATGTGCTGTTTCGGAAGAAGATGAACTGATATTATTTTCCACAGATACTTGATCAACAGAAACAACATTTTCTAGTTGATTGTTGTTAACTTCGACTTTTTCTACTAAGTGCGTCTGCCACAACATTTGTCTTTCCTGTCTTATAGATTACGTCGTAGTCGTAATTTTCTAAGTCTAATCGCCAACGTATCAATTTAGCGTTCTTATTTGAGTTTTTAATGTAAATAAGGGGTTTATGATCGGTAACCAAAGTGAATTTGTTACCATACAGGTACGGCTTAAACTTGGTTACTGCCCATATGATGGCTAGTGCCTCTTTTTCTGTTGTGGAGTAATTTGACTCTGTTTTGTTTAGAGTACGGCTTGCGAAAGCTATGGGGTTTTCTGTTTTATCGATTACTTGTGATAAAACGGCGCCTATGGCATAATTGCTGGCGTCAGTTGTTAATATAAAAGGAAGTTCAAAGTCAGGATAAGATAAGATTTGATCTGAAACTATTATATTTTTTAAATGTTTAAAGGCTTCCTGATATTCTTGATCATTAAGGTTTACTTTTTCATCCTTCTGTAACAATTTGGTGAGGGGTTTTGTTAATTTTGAGTAATCTTTAATAAAACGTCTATAATACCCTACGAGTCCTAAGAATTGTTTTATTTCTTTTTGATTGGATGGAAGTTTCCATTCTTGAATTTTTCTTATTTTTTCTGGGTCAGGTTTGATTCCGTCAGGGGCAATAATGTGTCCAAGAAATTCCGTTTCTCTGCGAAGAAATTCACATTTGTCTAATTGTATTTTAAGATTGAAATCACTTAACCTCTTAAGGATTTTTGAAACATTGTTGAGGTGATCTTGAAGATTTTTACCAATTATGATTATATCATCAATATACACATAGCAAATTGATCCAATATAGTTTGATAAAACATTATTCATCGCACGTTGGAATGTCGCTGGGGCATTTTTCAGGCCAAACGGCATTCTCGTAAATTCAAAATGCCCTAAAGCTGTTGAAAACGCTGTCTTTTTTTGATCGTCGGGGTCCATTTCGATTTGATGAAAACCTGATTTTAAATCTAAGGTGGTAAAATATGCTGATTTGCCAAGATTATCTAATATTTCTTCTATTTGTGGGATGGGAAATTTATCGTTAATGGTTTTGTCATTGATCTTACGATAGTCAATAACAACGCGCACTTTGCGTTTTCCTGATGCGTCTATCTTTTTTGGAACAACCCAAACTGGCGATGAGTAAGGGCTAATTGAATGTTGTATGATTCCGTTATCGAACAATTCATTGATTTGCTCTTCCACATCTTTTTTAAAAACGTGTGGATACCTATATGATTTTGTGTAAACAGGGTTTTCGTCTGTTGTTAAGATTTTATGTTTTATTAAAGATGTAGATGTAAGTTTCTCTCCAGCCCTAAGTAAAACTGTTTTATTTGCAAGTATTGTTTTGAATAGTTCATCCCTCTCTAGTATTGACAAATGATCTGTGCGGATTATTTCACTAAGCACTTCATTTGTAACGCTACGCTCTGGATGTAATGGGATTGGGGAAATTGTTTCAAAATTATTTACTATTATGTTTAATTTTCCTTTGACATCAGGTATTGTTTTTTCTGTGCTTAAAATTTTTGTTGTCGTTTTATTGTTATAAGCTCTATATAAACCTGGCTCAATAACAACTCCTTTACAAAGTTTTTGAAACGTTGGTACGAACCAATCGCCATTAACGGATGTTTCCATTTCTAAGCTGTGCGAATATAATTGTTTATCGGGAAAATATTTTTCATATTTGAGTTTCATGTTTCCGATTTCAAATGTTTCTTCTTTAAAATTTATTATTGCTTGGTTTTTAGCCATTTGTTCTGAACCAATGAGTGCGTCGAAAAAATTATGAAATTTGAACTCATAATAGGTTTGATTTGGAAAATTATCGCCGAGTAAATTAATACGTCCTTTCTCCGTAACGTGCTTACATCCAGCGGTGTTTTTTATTTTGGTTTCCTTTACCTTTCTTGTTTGTGGGAGAATGCCCGGCCGTATTATATTTTTATTTGCTCCAGTATCGATCAAAATGTTTGTGGGATAAGTTTGAGTATTTGATATAATGTAAGGCAAGTAATTTACGTGTTTTTGTTTTCTGGATGAATTAAGCAAAAATTTATGTCTAATTCATCCTCAGACTCAGATTCTTCGTTATCGGAGGGTTTTGTTATTTCAGCATTAAACAGCTGTTTCTTATTTAAAGTAAGTCGACTTTTGGTAGAACCTATTTCCATCGGTTCGGGTGGCAGATTCGTGTCAACTGGTTTACGAGGTTTGTAATCCTGTTGCTGAGGCTGTGTGATTTTTGTATTGTTAAATTTCCTTTCTGTTTGTTTTTATTATTTCCTTGCCCTGCGGTATGTGAGTTGCCTAAGTATTGTTTTTGATTGTGTTAATTGAATATGGGTAAGGTTTCTGTTAGATTCATTTGATGTAAATTTACATATAAATGCATACGCATTTTCGATTGATTTGGGTTCAGCAGCTTGTACATACCCAAAATAGGGTTTCTGCACCCCACTGACGTATGCAGCTAGACTATATTCGTCTATAAAGTCGTTTATGGCATCCCAATGAAGATTGTACTTAGGATTTTGTTTTGCCAACGATTTTATATTGTGAACCAGTTCCTTAGTTTTCTGATAATGCGTGTTTGCGTTACCATCCATTTTGTTATGCCAGAGTTGGCAGTTATACGTGGAAAGATCTTGTTTATCTCCTAGAGATGTTATCAAAATTTTTTTTCACTTCACTGAACGTTTTTGGGTTGCCGTTTGTACAAATTACATCTTTAGCATGCCCCTCTATTTTGTTTATAACAGCTGTCACATAAATTTCAAATATTTGTGGTGACACGAGGTTTTCGAATAAACGAAGAGTTTTTTCTGCTGTTTCTATCCAACTTGCGAGTTGCTTTTTATTGCCATTAAATGTGGGCAACATTTTTATGGGATCAGGGATACGGAACGGATCACCTGATATTGTCACTTCACGAGGAATAGGATCACTTCGTTGGTGTGCTATTCCCTGGTTTCCATTTGTACTTTGCCATTGCAACTCCTGCTGCGTTAATCTTGCACTTATGTTTTCGATGGCTTGTATCATACGAGCCATCTGATCATTACCACTCTCTTGAGTAGTTTGAGCTTGAGGTTCCATGTTTAGGTGCTCAAGTGATAACTGCAAATTTGCAATTGGTATGTGCGAATATTCCTCAGATACCGTACTTTCTTCTGATTCGGAACTTGTTTCAGATGTAAAAATCCTTTCCTGAATCAGCTGTTGGGCCTTTTTGAAAGCGTTGTTCTTGATTTTTGGCATAAAGAAAGCCAATCCTAAAGCTCTATCTGGTAGTGGCTCTAGGTACGTGAATGAAAAGAAATTTATAAAACTAGTGTGATGCGTCTATCTGATAGTGCGCACTCACATTAATTTTAAATTCTTTCACCCCCGATTTCTTGTGTTATTATTTAGGTAGTTTTACTGAACACGATTTCACGCACAGAAACTCAACACTAAATACTCACACGGTTTATGTTGAAGTCGTGTTTGGGCGAAGGCCAAGAAAACAATGACGGTGCTCCGTGTGCGTCTTAGCGGGGGGATCCTCAACTCCTCAGCGACGTTGCCGTCCTTGGTGCTTGTGGATGCTCGATGCTCGTAGATCACGATGCACTTTGCGGGATCACTGTTGTACTGTGTTATTAGTTCAGTACTTTCCACTGTTTCTCACTATGACGTCACTTTTCTTTAGTGCCTACCCGGCTGCGCCAATTATGCGGTGTACATTTATTATTCGGCTTTTTATTCAAAAAGATTAAATGTTACTCCAATGAGTTCTAAACTAAAACTAAACCCTCACATTAATTCTACCTCGGTTGGCGGTGTATGTTTGTGGGAGCTGTCTGCGTCCGGCTGGTGTCCGATGTCGCGCGACCGTGCTGTCTGCGTTGTCGGCCCGGCTGGTGTCCGATGATGCGCGCCCGTGGGAACTTGAAGAGATGGAATGTGCCGCGCTGCAAAATGGTAAAGCATTGTGTCGTGTCACGTGATGGTGTCCAATGCCACATAACTATATGTCAACATTCGCCTGACAGATCTCGCACGAGGTCGATATCGTGCCAACATTCCTGAAAACCGTATATTGAGCTATCGTTCGGTCCATCCTGGAATATTGTGGTGTAGTCTGGTGTCCCTTAGCAGCCCGCTCAATCAATTGCCTCGAAAGTATTCAGCGCAAGTTTACGAGGTTCGCTTTACGACTCCTTCCTTCGTCTAACCTCCAAACAACCTGCTTACTATCGACGGTGCCCATTGCTTAGTTTGGAGTCGCTTAGTGTCAGAAGAAAAACATGCAGTGTTTAATCGTATTTCGGCTGCTACAAGGTGATATCGCTTCCCGGCGCTCCTTGCTGGCTTGACTTGACATCATCTAGGGTAGTTTAAGACGAATTTATATTTTTGTCCCGAGCGTGCGAGGACTATTTATGGACAAAGAGCACCCATTGAGTTAATATTTCTACGTCAGTGTAAAAAGATCGCCTTCGTCAACGTTTCTGCTGTGGTTAGTTTATAACTATTAGTTAAGCTATGTAGAACGCTTTTATTTTGCAATGCATATGATGATGCATATATACCCTTTCTACCAGCACTTCTTGAACCACTTAATTCACGATTCTATTATGATCCGTGTTAGAGAACTCGATTTGTATCTGGTTTGATGTATCTAACTGAACGAAGGTCATTTGCATTACCTGTCTAACTACTAAATTTGTTTAACTACTAAATAAATATTTTTAAACCACACGTATTGCATGTAATTATATTCAGAAGGGATTTTTTGTAATTATTTACTTAAAAAGGGTCGGAATAACAAAATGCACAAAAATTAGAGACACATAACAAAAGCACTGCTTTGCATGACATTGCCAATAACATTTAAAGAACAATGATACGCCACACGTATATATAATTATAAATTGATACGATACGTCCTGCGTTTCGCGTTGCAGTTTGTTTTAACAAATAAAGCCATTTCAGATCAATTTGGCAGCTATATCTCGAGTCAGCGAAAGAATTCTCTAACCAATTTTATTTATTTATTTATTTATTTATTTATTTATTTCTCATTTAGTATCTTGCATAGATTTGCTGGGACACGTACTTATATAATAAATCCTTAATTCATCTACAAACTTAGCTACAGCGCTATCAATAAAGAGACAATTGGTTTTAAACTGAGCTATACTAATATTGAAGTCGAAGAATCTTTGGTATTTGTTGAAGCTATGTATCATTTGGTTAATAGGCGCATTGTAGGAATGTGCAGATCTTGAGAACGTAGGTCTTAACAGCTCACGTATCCTGAGAGGTCGTTCAGGAGCATAAAGATTCAGCTTTTCAAGCAGGTAGGGAGAGTCTATGTCCCCACTGATTAACTTCGCGA
The DNA here is from genome assembly GCF_016920715.1 of Anopheles arabiensis. NCBI lineage: Eukaryota > Metazoa > Arthropoda > Insecta > Diptera > Culicidae > Anopheles > Anopheles arabiensis. The sequence continues at coordinate 65,250,985 of NC_053517.1, read as the reverse complement.
CAAAAGTAGCTTGCAATGCCCGACGTCTATGTTCTAAGGTTTGTAGACCAAGAAGCATGCACCGTGACAGGTAATCTAAATGTTGTGATGAAGCCCATTGTAATCGGTGTATTGCTATTCTGGAGAATCTTTTTGTATGCTTTCTATCCTAGCCGTTCACACGTGATAGTATGGGGAGAATAGAACTGAATTAGACTCTAGGATGGAACGTACTAATGCGGTATATAATGCTTTCAGACATATTGGATCTTTTATCTCAAGAGTTTGTCTGATTACAAATCCTAACATCCTATTGGCCTTGCTAATAATAGAGTGGTAATGCTCGCGAAAGGATATATTTATAAAAACAAATTAGAAAGGATAGGATTTATAATACCGATTTTGTTTCAGTTCGTGTAGCGCGGTTTTGTTTGATACTTTTCCTTTTGAATCAGATAATCGACACTATAATTGACACAAACAATAAACACATTCAAATGATACATGTGGTGGCCGATCAACGAACGGATGTGCAGGATGTGGATTCAGGTTCTTCAACCCGACCATTATAAATGTGCCTCCTCCTTCAAGCACATGAGCATCCGCAACCCCTGCTTCCAGCATGCACACCGCCATAGTTACACCTGCAGACACCCTAAAGGTGATTCAAAGTCCCAAATCGACCACGTTCTGATTGACGGAAGGAACTTCTCGCATATTATCGACGTCAAAATGTATAGAGGCGCAAACTTCGATTCGAATCAGTTGATCGCGAAAATCTGGGAACAGGAGGAACTACCGGAAGAGTGGAAGCTGTGTGTCATCCACCCAGTCTATAGCGACAGGCTGGATTGCTGCAAGAGCGACAGGCTGGATTGCTAGAATTTTCCTGTCCCAGATCCTGTTCAGCAGACTCGCGCCCTTAGCTACAAATTTCTTCGGCAGCTACCAAGCTGGGTTTGTTGGAAATCCCCCACTGACCAAATGTTCATTCTACGGCAGATTCTCCAGAAGTACCGAGAGCGCCAGCTCCCTACGCACCACCTGTTCATCGACTTCAAGGCGGCCTACACCATAGACCGGAATGAGCTATGGAGCATCATGCAGCGGTACCACTTCTCTGGGAAGTTGATCCAGCTGTTAGAGGCCACTATGAACGGGGTGCAATGCAAGATGAGAGTGTGGAACTTGACGTTGGAATCGTTCGAATCTCAAAGGGCTCTGAGGCAAGGTGACGGACCCTCCTGTGTGTTCTTCAACATCGCCCCGGAAGGGCTAGACAACGACATCCGTGGCACGATCCTCTACCGATCTCTCCATTTGTTTTGGCTTCGAGGATGACATCGACATCATCGGCAAGACGACAGCGAAGGTGTGTGAGGCGTACCGCCGACACAAACGCGAAGCAGCATGCACTGGATTGAGAATCAATGCGACAAAGACGAAGTACTTGTTCACTGGAGAATCAGACCATCTGGAAAGCAGTGTATTAGTTGACGGTGACGTCTCGAGGTAGTAAAGGAGTTCTGCTACCTCGGGACGGTTGTTTAAGTTAGGATGCATTTTTCAGTAAAGTGTACCGACCCGAAGGCTGATTCTTAAAGGATTGTTAGAAGACTCCGACATTAAAAGGTTCATATACTACGTACGTTGGCCGGTCTGGTGGTACAGTCGTCAACTCGAACGACTTAATAACATGCCCGTCATGGGTTCAAGTCCCGAATAGACCGTGCTCCCATACGTAGGACTGACTATCCTGCTATGGTAACAAAAAGTCACTGAAAGCCAAGCCCACTTCACTAGCGGGTACAGGCAGGCCTCGACCGGCAGCGGTTGCTGTGCAAAAAAAAAAATACTACGTTAAAGGCTCGAATCATGGAGTTGAGAAGATCTCTAGATCAACGCAAGAAGCGGACAGCAGCGTAGCTGAAATGCGGGCACATATAAATTCAACTACTGAAGCCAGGATGGACGTTGGACGCTGCTCAGTAGTAAACCTTCCATAAATAGTTGTTGTGCAGTGCGGCGTTTAATGTGGAGTGGATGCAGCTCAAGAAGCAAAAGTCACGTTTAACATGGTGGTAACTGAATGTCAGGAGACCAGGGTAGCAGGCGTATACAAAACCGAGACAGTCGACATAGAATCTATTTCATCCTGCCATATAGCCTTCCATAATATGGAAGCCAAACTATACACCCGTACTCGAGTACCTAGCGAAAGATCCAACAAATTGAGTCAGTTTTATGTGACTTTATGTGACGGGAAGTGGACTAGTAGTGGGACCTACCCCATTCCGATTCCTTGTTCGGAATCAATTCCGGAGCCGATTCCGACTGCGGAGTCGATTCCGGAGCCGATTCTGGAGCCGATTCTGGAGCCAATTCCGGAGCCGATTCCGAAGTTGACTCCAGAGCCGATCCCAGAGTTGACTCCGGAGCCGATTCCGGAGTTGACTCCGGAGCCGATTCCCGAGTTGGCTCCAGAATCGATTCCGCGATCAGAATCGGCTTCGGAATCGGGATTGACCTGGGAATCGCAATTTGCCCGATAACGGAATCATAATTGACTCCAGAATTATAATTAGCTCCGGAATGTTAGTTAGTTCTTGAATTGGAAAAAGAAGATTTAGAAGCGATATCAGTCCGGGAATCTCCATAAGAATGGATATTTTACAAGTTTATTTTTTATTTTTTGCGATTATCAATACGTAGTATGATTGGACCCAAACGTCTACTTTTATGACTATGCCAAAACTGTCTCCGTTCGGAAGCCTATTATAATTTAGGAGCCAATTCCGATTCGAGAGCCGATTCCGATTTCGGAGTCGATTCCAAAACCGATACCGATTCCGGAGCCAATTCCGGAGTCAATTACGATTCCGGAGCAGATTCCGGAATCGATTCGGGAAGCAGATCCTAGACCTACTATCCGGAATCAATTCCAGAAAACTGCGTAGCTAGCCGGAATCGATTCCAACAAAAACTTCATTTTTCCCATCACTAAAGTGGACTGTACGGCACCCTTCTTGGATACGCTATAGGAATGTTCAATGAGCTTTTGCTCGTTATAAGGGGTATTTGTGGAGCATTTACATTTACTCGTTCTGATAGGATCAACTGTATATAATATTTCGAAGAACTATCTAAAAATACGCAAGTGAACGGTTCAAATGACCAACTACGAGAGGAAAACACAAATAACACTCCTCTTTTTTGCATAGCCTTCGGATGTAATCGATTGCAGGTATTTATCCTGTTAGTGCATTAAACAATGTACGTATTCTTAATCATGTTTATTTCATCAATTGTAAGGACTATTATAAAAGAAACACGGAAGCCTCCAGGAGCTAAAATATTTCACTTCTATCGTCATGCAATGAATAGTCACTATCCGTTTGAATTATGCAGGGGTCCATCAAGAAGAATATTTTACTTGCCTAGTGTTAGGTTATGCTGCTGCTGTAACTTCGCCTTAAAATAATACACGAACAGATAAATGCATATTTTTTCCCAGCTTCATCACATTTCCAAAATGGTGGTTGTTCGTGTTTCGGAAATTACTACTCTATAGTACTAGGCTTATATATTACAAAACTTGAAAATTAAAATTCAGGTGTCGAAAGCTAATGTACTTAAAATTCAAGCAGTATTTGCAAACAGTTTTTTACATTCATTTATGTATTGCAATTATACACAATAGCTTTGTTACGATAGAACACATCATCCAAAATGTAATACTACAGTCAAAGGAGCTACCCATTCGATCTTCCAATTTGATGCTAATTTGTGTTATGAAAATTGATTCGACAAGAAGTATCGAAAGACTGAAATACAATTGCAGTTACTAGTTTTCCATTTATATTGCCTTTGTGCCCACAGTTGAAACACTATCAAATATGTACTGTTATTATAATCAATATCGAAGAGTGCTCAATGCAGGAATGCAGAAAATAGGTTTCACTGCGTAAAAGTTTGGATCTGTTTCAAAGACATTTGCGTTCGGAACGGCTTACAATGTGGTGTATTGATCTTAAAGCATTATCTTATATGTCACTTGTGTAGAGCTGATAATTTCACGTATCATCATCACTACTACTTTACGTTTTTTTTACTTTCTAAACAACGTATCACAAAAACATCTATGCATACAAACCTTAATGGTTTACGCATAGAACGCTGTTTAAACATTACTTTCGTACTTATATGAAAGTAGATACAAACTCTTGTTTAGGAATCCTTCGACGAAGAATCTGGCAATACCGCATCGTCCGGTACCATGCTTAGTAACTCCGCTTCTGACAATTTCGCCAACCGGCTTTCGCCTTCAGAACCGCTCGCAGGCTGACAAACGTTACTAACCGAAGGCAAGCTGCCGGCTAGGTTAGCCAGCACTTCTCCAGCAGCAGTAAGGGAAGTGACAGGATCAAACGACGCAGCATTTGGTACCGCCACCGTCGCTGGCAGCAGCGTTGCAGGGAGAATGCGTTCATCTATATCACCTTGACTGTTGGCAACTGGTATGGCAGAGTAAGGAATAGATGGTGCAGCTTTGTATCCACAGTACAGGGAAGGTGTCGTCGGGTTGTATTCCTCCTCCTCCTCGTCTGCATTCGCTTCGGAAGTTCGGTTCGTGACAGCCGTTACGGGTTCTGCCGCTAGTGAGCCGAAAGATGGCCCAGAAGAAACTTCGCCGACGTTTTCTACGGACGGCACACTTGCAACACCTGCTGCTGTATTACTGCCTCCCTTAATACTGGCCAGAATTTGTGATAGGTTGGGAGGTATGGGTATTTCGTTGATCAGTGACGGCGGTAAGGCGGAATTAATTTCGTCCTCCTTAAGTTCGGCCATGCTGATCAGACCAACGATTTCGTTCTTTTGTTCTGCAATTTTCCTGTTCAGTTCATCCATGGCGATGCGTATTCGCTCTTCTTCTATATCAACCCCGTGTTCGGAGGTTGAAGTACGTGCCACCTTTGACGTATCGACGATAGCGGTCACATCGGCGAAATTACTATCATCGCTCCCACCTCCAGGAGAGTACGGTTCATCGTCGTCGTCATCTATCAGCATGGCGCTAGATTCCGGTGCACGGCTCGATCCAATGGTGCTACTGTTGCTGTTTCCTTCTACGGTCATGACTAAAACCGCGATCAAATAATGTTAAAGATGATGATAATGATAACAATAAGCATGACTTAACAAATAATCAGAAAGCATACTCTTACCTTTGCCTGCGATCGGTGCTTTTATGATATTCATATCGACTTCCATATCCATCGGATCATTGGCCGGAGTATCAGGGGTGCTCAATTTATTCGATTCTAAGCTAGTAGCCGATTCAGATCGCACTGTCGCTGTGTCATGCTTCAAGTCCACGTCCGGTTTTGCTGGCGCTTCATTGGCTGGTTCCTTGGAAGTGTACTTTGTAATAACTTGCTGCATCAAAGAAGATTTACTGGACGTCGATGAGCTTGTGCTGGACTTTCCACTTGCACTACTGATCGAACTTTTCGGCTGGTGCCGTACGACCTGTAGCAAATAAATATAAAAATTATATATTTATTAACAATTATGTTACAGAGAGCATTCATCCCACTATCAAATTATTTACCTTTGATGGAGCTGACGTAACGGAAGAATTCGAAGCTGCTGGTCGTTTGCCTCCCTTGATCTTTACCAGTATACCTAGCAAAAGGTTTGGTTTATTATCACCTTCAATGATACCAATACCCCTAAGAGGTTTTAAAATCATCGGTATCATTTGATCCGCCGGCAATGGAAAAATGTAAAAGTCCTTAATAGAAGCCGACGGTGACTTCACTACACTGTACCGTTTGCGAGAGTGAAGATGTTTGTACAGTGTGTAATATGCGCTTGCTTCCGGCGAATGGAAACGCACCAAACAGACCTCTTTATTGGGACTCTTCTTTATCTGCCCAATGTATTCCCAAACAATCTCTGGTTTAATAGTTCCGCAAATATTCAGATCCACTGTGAAGTCTTTCACTACATCGTGTATTTCTCCGCTAACAGCGCGTATTGACATTTCGATGCTCGCAACATCGATCATGTGTACGCTACCCGTCCAGTAGTTCTTTTCTGCTTCTAGTTTTTGTTGATCAACGGGGTCGCTGCTTTCCGGTTCCTCCAGGGATTCTCCTTCATATGGATAGTGCGGGGGTGTTGGAATTGTAACTGTGCTTGTCGGTTCTTGGTCCTGCTCGGACTTCGAGTCTTTAACCGTGCTTTCTACTGCTACGGCTGAACTGTTAGAAGCCTCGGCATTTTTTTCCACAGTCGATTGATGTTTTTCCGACACAACAACCTCACCCAAATCATCTGTGTCTGTCTTGTTTGTTTCCGTTTTCTCAACTCCCTTGTCACTAAGCGTTTCTATCGCGGATGGTTGTTTAGTTGTGTCTTTCGTTAGTTCTTCTGTTCGTTTTTTCGTCGACCCTGTAGTAGTTTTGCTTTGCGCTTCAATAGTTTTACCATCTGTTGTCGTGTTCGGATCAGATGAAGTTTCGGCACCACGACTAGCAGTCGACGTTCTTCGTTTCTCCGAAGAACTTTTCAATGATGCTTCCTTCTCGCGTGAGCTCTTCCTTTCATGTTTAGGGCGATCTTTGCTACGTTCGCGTCCTTTATGATGACGATCACGATCACGATCCCGTTCGCGGTCTCGATCGCGTTCCCGATCACGATCACGATCCCGTTCTTTGTCACGATCGCGTTCTTTCTCGCGGTCCCTGTCTCGACTGGAATGCCTTTCATGGCTACGTTCACGGCTGCGTTTTCGTTTGTGCTTGGAGCGGCTGCGATCCCGCGAGCGATCGCGTTCGTGTTTTCTTCCACGGCTGCGACTGCGACTGCGACTACTTCGGCGAGATTCTTTTTTGCGTAACGAAGATGATGATGAACCTGCACCACCGGAACCGTGACTATCAAGCTTTCCGCTGCTGAGTGTTGTTACACCACTGCTGCTGGATATTGATCCCATGCCGTATAGACCAGAGTACGTTTTACCATACACGCCGCCATATTCGTACTCTTTCGACCGATGCGAGCCTTCCAGCAAACCAGTAGATGAATCATCCATCTCACTCGTACTGCTAACAGCCGAATTGTTTAGCAGAAGAACTACATCCTCAACAGGCGCCGAAGGGTCCAACTGAACACGATCATCCGTTTTTCCTTCGATCACTTCTTCGCCCTTATGCGTCTTCAGAACGTAATTCTTCGCACAGGCAAGCAAATCTAATTCCGATTTCTTTATCATTTCTAACTGATGTTTAGCTTCTTTCTCGCGCCATTGCGCCAGTTCTTGACTGGCCAATTCGTCGGCGGTCATACGAACCTAGAAGAAACAAAAAGTTAAATTAAATAATATACACCGTATATACCGTAAAATTAAATAATATACACAGCATTAACCATATTCAACAGCTCGTGCATTTATACATACCAATTGCTTTGGTTCAATTAATTTCTCGGATATTTTTTGGAACAGTGATAAGTTCTTGCGATCTTTTATGTTAAACACCAATGATCGGTACTTGGCTCGATACTTCATTCCAGTGTCCTTGTTGAACAGGATAAACATTTCCCGTTCGGTGTCGTCTACGAAGCGATCAATTTCTTCTTCCGTGAGTCGCATAATCGTACTATCTTCTAGCAGTTCAGCGGTACGTTGCATAAGGTGCTCCTAAAATCGATGCAATAATATTTATGTTATCCTTTTGAACAATAATTCTTAACAAATTATAATAGAGCTATTTTTTATACATTTAAATAGTGACTACCAAGTATTTCGATAAACACGTGGTAGACCACTTTGTTAACAAATTAAAAGCATACGTGTGGATCGTGGTTAATGTATTTAAGCATTCGCGGGTGAGAAGTAGTATCGAAATAGTGAACTACGTACCTTCAATGTTTTCTTGACAGTCACACGAATGTTTTCACCAGCAGGAGTAGTAGATGATTTTGATCCTTTGAACTGTTTTGTTTGATCTGATGCGGTGGACGATGAAGGCGAAGGTGTATGAATTGGTTTTTGTTGTTTTTTGCTGATCGGTGTACTGCTCGGTGAGATCGGGACGCTGCTGTTTGTATTCGATTTCGGTGGATTTGCAACATTCGATGCAGTTTTGGCCACAGGCGTTGCAGTTCCCTTCACTGGCACAACGGGAGTAGAGGCGCTAGGAGTAGACGAGCTAGATTTTTGCTGAATTTGCTTGCTGCTTGTTGTCGGGAGAATTTTCGGAGAATTTTGCGACTTTACACCCGGTTGCGGCGAGCCCGAGGCAGATGTGGATAGAACCATCTTTTTCTGTTCGTTAAATTTAAGCTGAGTTTGAACCTTGGGAGACGATCCACCAACGCCGCTGGAAGATGTAATTGTAGCATTAACGGAAGAGGAAGGTTTCTTTTCCGCCGCTTCTTTAGCGAGTTGCTGCTTCCGAACTTCAGCCTGTTTGGCAAGAATAATCGACGCTTGAGCCGAACCGGGTGGCACAAGCTCGAATGTTGGATGCGCTTGAAGCCAGCTTTTGAGTTTATCTAATGAAGGTGCATTTCTTCCTGTTAAGCAACGACCAGTTTTTCGCTCCATTACTATTACCTACAATAAAGGCGAAACGTAATGTTAATATCAATATGAAGGGAACAGAGCAGGATAAATATTCTTACAATGTGACTTTCATTTGTTGAATCTGTATTGCCAACCGATGCCGTGGCAGGGGAAGAAGCGACAGGAGGACGGTCCTTGGATTTGTCCACCTTAGATGACTGCGCGTTCACAATGGTACTAGAAGCGTGTTTACGAATGCATTCATCGCTACAGTAAATCGAGCTAGGTTTAGCACGTTTAGTACAAACTACACAATTCGTCACATCGCTAGCCGTTGACGGTGTGGGTGCTGCCGGATGTGTGATCTTAGGAATCGCATCAGCATTTGCTTCCGTGGTTCCGGTGTCACTACTTTTTTGCCAAAATGCCATCAACTTCGGTTGCTAGAATGATAATAGATAGAAGCCTCATTAAGGACGATTCTATGGTATTAACAGCCAACCATTCTGCCTACCTGTCGATCTTGTTTCTTTTTAAGACAGTTAGGGCAAGTCCATTCGATGCCGTCTTGCTCCATTTGTTGGCCCATCGCTTTAGTGATGTTGACGCATTTACCGTGGAACCAGTCCTCACACGAGTCGCAACATATCATAAAGCGATTGTTGTGAGGTTGTCTGCAAATACACCAAAGCCTGCAGGAGAAAATATGCGCATAAATATTAATTATGTGCTACTGCCGTTGTTATCTGCTGCAGGCCTTACCGATCTGGATCGTCTTCCGAGTTCCAACTCTCATCTGATTCGTAATCATCGTCCTGCGCTGCTTCTATGGCGATTGCCACATTGGACGAGCTAACTCGTTTCACGCGAGTACTATCCACCGATTGGCGCACTTTACTGTTTCGTTTGTTTGCCGTTGCGTCGTCAGTCGTTTTTTGTTCGCCTTTACCCTCCACTAAGCTACCAGCTTCAACCATGGCGGCTGTAGGCGTAGCGGGTCGAGAGGAGGATGGAGTCATTACACCCTTTGCAACGGACTGACGTCTTGAAAGCTTGGGCGTGTCAGATGCAGCGACTGTTTCAGAACTATCAGCCGCAGTTGCCGGTGGCTGTTCGGTAGGCTTGCGAGACGTTGTCGGTGTATTCGATCCACCAATTTGTGACCGTCGTTTAGACGCGCGTGTTGTGGGTGCTTCTATTGGAGGCAGCGTTATTACGCGCCCGTCACTACGACGAATTAGAATCGCATCTTTCCGTTGAACCGCTGGCTGATCTTGGATGGTGGATTGCTCCTGAGCGGCATCATTGGGGGTCAATGGTGCCATGGAAACTGGATTAACATTGTGTTCCTCCGGTACTGCAGTTGCAGGTCCAAAGGGTACAGCGCTATTTGCAGTAGGCTGTACAATCGGTTGCTCCGGCATCAAGTTTGTCATACCACCGCCCATAGGTAGAACCGGTGGAGCTAAAAGTCCATCCGGACTTATCACTCCTAACACCTGCTTATCGAGTATTTCCTGCAGTTCCTTGTTTTTCGCCAACTCCGCCACATGCTCGAGCAATTCTTCCGGCAAGGCATCATCGTTACTGGTCAGCGCCTCCAGGATGCTGGTATCGGGTAAGATGTCCACGGCCGGTGCCACTGGCTGAATAGCTTTCACCTCGGGAAGCATAGCCGTCATGGCTCCCGCACGCACTGTGTCCACTGTATTGGACGTTGTTTCTAACATTTTTACAATGTTTGGAATTTCGGCTGGTTGTGCATTCGTCGTCTGTGCGGAGCCTAAAGATTCAGTGACGGGTGTAACAGTTACTGGTTGTCGTAAATCTTCTTGTACGATTGCATCAATCAGATCCAATCTTTGCTCTGTGCTAGGATGCGTAAGGGTAGCCGATGCTGGCGCTTGTATCTGCATTACTGGTTGTTTCTGTTCGGTAGTTTTCATCGTTGAATGAGCAGGTCCTTTTACTGTTGTTAAACTAGTGGTGGTGGTGGTAACGGGCAAAACGTTACTCGTACTAGTATTTGCTGAGGAAATGCTACTAGGGGTTGACGGTTTGTTAGCATTAACTTTTTTGATTATATCTGGTGTAGAAAATAGTGCAGACATATCGCTAAATAATGCGGCATCGTGTGGATTGGTTTTGGGTTTCTTTTCTTTCTTGGCAACCGGTACACTAGCTGCGGCAAGCGACGCGACTGCTGCCGCGACAGAAGCTGCCGGCTGTTTGGGCATGCTAGAATCCAGTTTAGTTTGAATCTTTCCAGAGACAGCTCCATGCGGCAGTTGTTTGTTGCTGCTAACCAGTGTCGGTGTCGTTGATCCAGACGAGGACGAGGAACTAGAGTGAATCCTTACAGCATCTTTCTTCACAGGCAATCCCTTAACACTGGGCTCCACTTTAACGATGGTAGATTTTTGTGAAGGTGTTTTCACAACTACTGGCGTTGCCGATTTTACGATTACCTTTCCCTGTTTATGCTTATCGCCTTCCTTGGTCATGGACTCATTTAGCTCTTTTAAGTCAGATTTTTTATACTGCGCTCGTGGCATCGTTTTCGGCGAAACCTTACTCTTTGCTGTTTGCTTTCGTTTCTTGCTCGTCGAACGTCCACTGACACTAAAGTCTGCATCCATCTCATCATCTTCTTCCGAGAATGAAGACTCTTCGTCGGAATACTCCGAATCGAAGTCGTCATCCTCCTCTTCTTCGTCATCAACATCATGAGCTGGCTTTCCAACAGGTTTAGTGGGCTTGGTTACCTTTTTCTGCTCCGGCGGCGTAACTCCTACAGCTGACGTCGATTTTTTCAATTTGTTCTGAGGTGTCGAGCCGGCTGCTGATACCGCCACAGGGCCAACTTTGATTACCTTCACGCTGGATGGTTTACGCACATCGACACCCTTTCCACTGACTGATTGACTCACAAAACTGCCATCGATCTTAGGTTTGCTGGCCGTAGTGACAGTGCATTCTTCGGACGAATCGGCATCATCCAGCAACGTTCTTGGGGGCAATTTTTGTGTCGGCGAAGAAAGTGGCGTATAGCAATGATCGTTTGAAACGAGTAGCTTCAAGTATTCGATGTCAACTGCCTCCTTGCGTAGAGGATGCTCGTAGCCAGTTAAGCTGAGCACTTGGGCGGCAAAATTTGACGCCTCCTTTGGGGGGTAATAAGCTTCCACCGTCAAACTAACGTGCTTTGGATCATCGTCGTCTCCCAGCAGCATCGTGCTCAAGCTTTTCTTAGCTGTAGATCGCCCTCGCCGGGGTGCTACTCCGGCGACGCTCGACGTAGCGGAGCTGGTACCAGCGACGGAATTACTGTCCTCGTTCGAATCTTCATTAGAGCTGCCAGCATCAGCATCCATTTGCTGTTTCTCTTCCTTACGCAGTCGCTGTTCTTCTTCGATTTCCTCCTCAATGCTTGGCGTTGGGGAGGATATCCGCACCACGCTCACCGATGTATCATTTGTTTCATTGGCTAAAAAAAAAGGCAAAAGCAAGAACAATATAAAACGTAGGCAAAAATCTTGAGTCTCTTTATTGACTCAACCCGAATGCAGACGCGGAACTAAAACGTAAACAATTACCTAGCAGGCTCTGGAGAGTGCTTTGATCTACCGATACGGATCCATCCTTGTTGACCAAAATGACCAAATTTGAATCGATTTTCAGATCTTCGTGAACAGCACAGGAATCGCTTACATCACGTTCCTTCGCGCCAATACCGCCGCTGGAACCGGCATCACTCTCGAACCCATCGCGGCTGGAAGAGGCGTACACTTTGAACACTGAGCTTGACATTGCTTTATTCCTTGCGCTTCTAGCATGGGCATTCTACTCTCCCGGTGGAGGTCTTCTTCATACAAGAAAAAAGCACAATCGAAGTCCGGAAGAACGTGCTGCGTGCACTAAAGCTGACACCCACACACAAGTACAACATCCGCTCAAGTAGTGATGTTGTTATTGATAAAAAAATGCCCGCCCAAAAGTGATTGACCGATGCTCACATACAACACCAAAAGCGCGTGTGATATGGTTAAACGATGAAGCCTATTTAGTTCGCTTTACATTGATACATTTCACTTCAATTGCAACCAATCCGCTTCATTCTAGCAACACCAGCCACCAAAAACGCCAATAAAACCACGAGCACAAACAACACCAGAATGCGCCTAGCCAGCCGACGCCATGTTTTTTTCTCGCTCACACACTCTAATCCAAGAAACTGGCAAAAACGCGCCCACCAATTCTGTCTCCGATGTTTAGATAAGGAATTCGGTTATTGGAATATATGAACGATGCTCAATGCAGTGTGCAACATGGAGGAAAGCATAAATAAAAAGGTATCAAAGAATTAGTGGCGTGCTGTCGCAGTTATTTCAGAGCCAATCTTTTCGTTCAGTGAGTGTGAAGAGGCGACGAGACCATAGGTATGACATGAGCGCCATGTTGAATTATAGGTTGACGGTATAGTTCTCAACCTTTTTTGTCAATAGCTCAAATTGAAATGTAGAATGAAGTTTGTGGTTTTCCTGTAAGATGTTTAACATAAAATTCCGTACCATTATTCCTGCCATATCCTTAAAATTTGCTAAGCGATTGTTTTGTGCTGTCCAAACAAAATCAATTCGGCAATTATTCCTACCATGCAGTAGAGGCTTCACGAGATCTGACATTACCATCGACCTTAGAATGACAGCTGGTGACACGTGAGCTAACCTTCTGCTATTCGCTGCCACCATTTGTACAAAAGTCACTTTTGTCTGCAGAAAAAATAGCTCTCTGCTCCATTGCGTGGAACATTTGTGCGAATTAAATATCTACCCTTCGCGTTTGAAAGCACAAAACACGAACGAAATATTAAGCGAATACCATGGCAAGCCAAACGCAAGGAATTCAGCAACTGTTGGCCGCTGAAAAGCGCGCCGCGGAAAAAGTGGGCGAAGCACGGAAACGTAAGTGTATCTAGGGAGATTTTTTTTGTTACCATCTCGTCTTCTCCCAGCGCACAGTCGTCAAGAAAAATCGATAGTACACACATTACATTACGATCACAAGAGGCGCCGCGCTACCCACTTGGTGGCCTTGCCCATCATCCAGCAGCAACGGGGACTGCTGCGGGGGTCGTCAGCTGGAGGTTGTGCATTCATCGATTGTGAATAATTAACCAGAGGGAACGAATCTTAATTGCAGGAAAGCAGCGTCGTCTGAAGCAGGCAAAGGAAGAGGCACAGGAGGAAATTGAACGATACCGTCAGGAACGGGAGCGACAGTTCAAGGAGTTCGAGGCAAAGGTATGCACAGAAGTGCCGTTGGGTATTGTTGTTGTTGTATTATGTTGCTAAAATATGTTTTTCCTCGCTTTTCAGCACATGGGAAGTCGCGAAGGTGTGGCGGCCAAGATCGATGCCGATACTGCCAACAAGATCGTCGAGATGAACCGCTCCATTTCGGTCAATAAGGCAGCACTGCTGAGTGAAATCCTTACACTTGTGTACGACATTAAACCGACGGTCCACAAAAACTTTCAGTACACCAAGTAAGAGGCGTCCCAAACAGCAGCCGAACTAACGGTTCTCCAAGTGAATTGCATACTGCAAATAGGAACGGAATACACACGGAACAGTAGTTGTAGTAGTACCCCCCCCCCGCCCCACAATGTTGAACACAAGCGAGATTGTGTGGCAAGACAGCGACAAACGACAAAACAAACGCCATTAGATTCTATCGATGTTCGTCTGGGTGGAAATTAGTGGAGCTGTAAATACTTGTTTCACGCTGTTCTTCTTTGCGCGAGGAGCGTTGCCGCAAGTGAAGAAATGCTTACTTTGTTTGTTCCCGAGCCATTACACGTATTGCTATCTTCTCTCGCGTATCCTGTTTGTAGTGTGTAACAGTTGGAGAATTTCCCCCTTCCCCCCAACGATTTTGTTTTATCTCTTCTGCACCACTGTAGAAGGGAGGTTTTAATTCGGTAAAAACTCGGCCCAGGCTGGCTGGTGATCCCGGGTGCGCATACGTTCGTCGTACAAGGCGAAACGTTTGAGTCAGCGCAGGTAATCGTCGAATATTGATCATATTACACAAGGATCCGGTATCTCTCATTCCAAATCTTTCAATCGGTGTAGTATCTTGTTGTTCCCCAAGCCATTGTCGATACTTGCTATACATTAGATGAATTACTAACAAAAATCATGACAATATTATCGAACCACTGATCGCTTGTAGAGAGGCAGGAGGCCGTCGCGACCCGCCGCCTTATTAGTTTCGTTACAGCCAAGAGTGTTTTGTTTGGTATTATGAACCGGGGTTTGATTAAAAAAAACAGTCCTACTCTATGATCTATAAAAATATGTGGCCGCACAAACACTATGAGGCGCTCAAGATATTCAACTTTTTTTTTGTATCCGTAATCCGTTCCGTTCTTTGCTATTGTTGTTGGCTTAATTGTTTTTTTTTTTATTATTACTATTTCGTTCGTTTGTAACTGTTTACCGATGATATTTCGGATACGCAATACTGTTATATCTATCTATAAAGTGAAGGGCGCGTGTGTGGTCATGAAAAACTATATATATTCCCTATTCCTTAACTGCAAAAGCTATATCTATCTTTACAGTGTATCTCCACAGGAAAAGTTATCTCATAAATCGAAAATGTAAAGAAACCGATAGATCTACATGGAATATAGTTATGATGAATGCGGTTGAACAAGTTTCGTTTTATTTTTCGTCACCTCATCCGAATGTACACCCGAACGACAAGACGACACATGAGTAGTGCATGATAATCGGCCGTATCTATTTTGCCATACCGTGCGATAAATTACAAGCATTGTCTAGGAAGGTACAACCAACTTTATTGTTTTAAAATTCGTCTTTAGAAACATCATAAACAAACCCTTCGCTAGCGTGCCGAACCGCGTCTGGAAACAGCACATTCCAGTAAAAGATGTACAAAAGATTAAATAGATTTACTCCTCCATGTCTTTATTTAGGCTTGTATGTATAGTTATAGATGTTTTTATGTTCGTTCAGTACAAACAAGGGACTAAATACCGTCCACCTTCATGGTCAAATGTGCTTTTCTGGCAAGGATGCGTGCCAAATATGTTCCTAACTCATTATCTGGTCAGTTTAAGGGTTCACAAAACCGTAAGCGAGTTTGTGTCGTTAAAAAAAAAACATGTGGCTAAAGAACAGAACATTCGTTGAATACATATTATTCTATCCGTTCACGACACTAGTCTGCGACTTCATACTCAGGGATACACTACGCGGGGAAAAGTTGGAACAGAGTCTTCCAGCATAATTGGGTACAAATAAAATTTGCTACTGCAAAAACTTAACTTGCGCTTGGGAAAAGTATAAATTTAGGCACCAGTTAAGTGTATGTTTCATGGTACAAAAAGGGCTCTTCTTTATTATTACACACTACCTTGATTTGATGATTCCTGTAGTTTCGTGTGAAAATGTTATAAATTTCCTAGCTATCATCTCAGCACTAGAGGAATATCATTTCTTACCATATATGTAGATATTACACACAGAATAACATCGATAGCATCTTCCGAAACGAAAGCAAAGACTCTTCAAAGCGGCATTTACTTGCTGCGTAACAATACTCATTATTTCTGATCGAATATAGCACCTTGCTACGGCTGCGAGACACATAAGGGAAATCGAACGCGATTGTTTTTGTCTTCTGACGCCGGTAATGATTTTTTTTCGCTTCCCAACAGATTTTGAAACGTAAAACCGCAAAACATTGAGATGAGCTGGGAAGCCGTACAACATATTTGCTGGGTTCGTCGTGCTGGGTTTGAGGAGAGAGTGTGGTTTTTGTTATTTATTATTAGTTACATGTTAACGAGGCGCATGCTGCTTCAAGAGGCGCCGCCGCGCCGATTATCATCCTAATACGATACCACGTGACTGTGACTGTAAGAGCAAAGGCGCACATTCATTTGCTGCTCAAGTAGCGTTATTATCTTGGGAAACGAATAAGATTCGTAAGGAAAACGAGACATTGGATATTCTCTCCTGTATCCACATTTGTACCAATCTGCTTGCTTCTGACTGTAGTTTAGTTGTAAGGCTGATTATCATGACGAGCAACATTAATTATGGAAAATAGCACACATGATAGATGGAACCGCTATGAAGCTGTACGAAAGAGGAAAGAATAATCCGTTTCCGGGGTTACGTATTCTACGACTCTTGTAGGCGATAGAGTGCTTTAAACGGGCCACTACGATGTCGCGATCCTCCTGCCATTGATCATTTTCACAAAAAGCGAACGCACAGCTCATCCCGTTTTAAGCCGCAATATGCTTAAGGGATAGGCTTCTCCTCTGGGATGGCGGTTGGCGTAGTCACAGAACTGCGACGTTCATCGTTCTGAATATCAGACAAGCTTTGCACCGAACTGGAGCGTGATGAAACCTTCGACTGCAAGTAAGTAATTAAATACATTAGCGTATTGAAGTTCTCTCCTGCTCCCATTCTTGTCCAATGGTTTGTGGACTACTACTACTACTACTAACCCTAACATTTTCGTACGCCGATCCAACTCGTTCCTCGAACGACCGGAAAGAATCAGACTGCTTCATTTCCGTTAACTTCTGGGTCATTTTTCCCGCAATGCCACCGATCACAGATGTCGTCTTGCCAGCAGTCGTTTTGATCGCACTTTCAGTTTTTTGATAGCTGTATCAATAGAAAAAAAAAATAATAAGAACATGAAATATTACTTATTAATATGTTTAATTGCATATATAAACTTTGTTAGTTGTTGTTTCTAATCATACGTTGAAAATTTTGATTATATCAAGCTTACTTAGTAAGTGCACATATTGAACAAACACATAGGAGGTGCTTAGTTTTTATAATTTTAAAGGAAAAAGTAGTGATAGCTTTTTTTTATTTCTAAAAAGGAAACAGGCGACTTACCCTCTCGATATCCTATTTTTACATGCAAGCGGAAGGAAAAAAAGGGAAGCTTATATAGATCACACATTTATGCTACAAACGTATAAAGACATTTGCCACACCATATTAAGTCAATGCCGAGGTCACAAGTGTTAGTAAAACAGGAATAGGTGCACCGATCATACAATCAACTAATCTGTAGCCATTAATAGTTAATTTAAGTTATTTGCTCAGTTTGCGATCCTTGCAACCTTTCTATGGTGTGTAAGGATGGCTTTTGATAAGAACATCAATGCTAATGCTAATGGAACCATGTTTGTTAGGAAAATACACACACTTTGGATATGTTTTACAGCTTAGTCACATAAATGATACGAGCAGAAAGATACAGTTAGATACAGTTTGAAATAATATTTCAGTTTTACTTACATCGGCGCACTTGTAACCACGGTCGTGATTTCTCCCACCTTCGTTTCAACGCTTTGATAACTTAAAAGCAAACCGAGAAACATATTGAAATAAAACAACAAATAAAATAAATTCGGTAAAATAATATTCGGTCAACAAAATGTAAAACGTAAATTATTAGTTTTGGTAGACATAAAGAATGGGGTCGTTTGTTTCTCGATGTAGCTTAAACGTTTTTTTTTTTTAATAAATTTAAACAGTTAGCAAATATGCAGTGTATAAAATGGTAAAACAGCCAAAAATCAAAGATATTTGAGAACGCATCGACAGCAGTTTGTTCTTTGACTCCTTATTATGTGTGTAGTAGCTAAATGATTGTACTTACACGTTGCTTTCCTTGACGTTTTTAATTCCTTGGCTGACATCGTCCGTGATTTCCTTCCACACGGTGATTCCTAGCTTCCGCTTCAGCTCGCTGGCATGGCGCATTTTAGATTGAAGCACCGTCCGCAGTGTTGTGATCTCTTCTTCAACTCGTGCCAGTTCCTGTTGATATAGAAAAACAGAGGTACGTGTATAATTGATTAATATATAACAAGCTTAATAAATCTAAAGACATACCTGACTCCATTCCTCACGCTGTGCGGTTTGCTCTTCGGCTGATAGTCCGGAAAATTCGTTCGCGATTTCAGCCGAACTGATGGATCCAACTGGAGATGCATCGGACAATTTACCAGAATTGTCTGTAATCAAACATAACAAAAGTTGTAAGTAATTTATTCTTAAGAGATTAAGATTCTTATTCTTTAAGATTCTTTAAATTAAGATTCTTATTCTTCTTAAATTATTAGATTTAAGATTCTTATTCTTAAATTCTAAATCCATACTTATTACATAATAACGTAACTGTCCCGTCAACATAAAAAAAAAAAAAACGCATAAACCATTAGAGGAAGTTTTGAAACTCACTTTTTATCGCAAAAAATATACAATACCCCCGCCATTATATAAATGCTTGGATTCTTTTTCCATCGTTTTGTTTGTAATAGGTTTCACCAGTCACTTGGGGCCTTTTCAAAAGTTGGGTTTCTTTATTCAAAGCTTCACCAGTTCAGCCGTGCATCTTTGCAGGGTTAAAAAACGTATACAAATTAACTAGATTCCACTTGAAAAAAATGTGAATGAGCTTTTTGTCACACAGTTGCAAAAGCCAACCCAGTGCATCGGTCCAACTGGAGTTTTGCTTAAATTTAAAAAAATGCCGCTTTAAGTAAAAAAAAAACATTTAAAATACATAACAAAGAGGTCTTATTTATAGAAAATGCTTGCAAAAACCTATTGTTGTAATATATCTTACATTACTTTTTAACACTTTTGGATTATCACAAAAATGAAATGGATTGTATTGTATGATGAGTTTGCTAAATGTTCATGTTATTTTAAATCACTGTTGTTAAGCTTCCCAAACAATGAATTGCTGAGTTGCAGTAGTTTGAAAATAATCGTATTTAAAATTTAATTTAGTGTGCAATCGCACCACACAACACGCAACAGCGTAACAAATCAATGGCCTTGAAAGAGTGAAAGAACTCTTGATCGAGTAACAACCAAATTTCATTGTGGTACCACCACCACCACACACAGGTTCATTTCTGTTACATTGGCCCAATTAACGGGCTAAATGTAATCATGGAATGTCTGCTTCTTCTTTTTTCGCATTATGCCGTGGTTCGTACGGCTATATCATCCGCATTGGTTGTTCAAAACAGCACAGTAAAACCGATTAGCTGTTCCCTTTTCAAGCTGATCCCCTTCAATATTGTTAACAGTTTAAAAAATTACTCTGTATTGCGTTCATGGATCATACACGGAACTCTGTATGTGTGTGGAGCTAATGATACGTTTATGAAATGGTTGTCTGTAGTGACGCTTATTATTCATACATTTGCGCCAAAATACTCATTTTTTGTCACTGCTATATAGTGAATAGTAAACAATCTAAAGTTTTTTTTTTTTTTTAATTCTCGTTTGATAAGGAATTCTTTGACTTATGCGTGGCTGTTAGGCGCACAGCGCATTGTGACGAATGTAGTTGTAATTGTAACAATTGGTCTAGTAAAACGGCCCAAAAGGGGCTTTTAGCCCAAAATTAATGGAACATAGGCGAATAAAAATAACGACCTTGGAATGGTTTGTAGTTATGAAAGTATGCTTAATTATACTTCATGTCATGTTTCGTGTGCAGATGATGCAGCAAATAAGAATATTTACAATCATCCAAACTAGTGACAGTATAGATTATTCCTTTGCTGTTCGCTCGACACACGTATCGTCGTTGCACAGTGTTCTCCCTGACGTCAGATAAAAGTTACCACACTTCAGGGGTTTCAACAGGGCCTTGCCAGCAAAGTTCGCTATTCTAACGGACACATTTTGTAACGCGGACGGTTCTTGGGTATACATTTTATGCAACCAGTAGTTTCCCTTTACGCTCCTCCCACACGCTTACCTGGAGCACTCCCAATGTTGAGGAAACTTTTGTAGTTATCACCACTCGAGATACGCGCTAGATATGGCTTCGAGAAATCGATGAACGTGACCCGCACGTCCCGAATTTTGCGCCGATTGAACAGTGCCCGAATGCGCCTGTTGGTTGCACTACCGAGCAGCAGTTTGCTGGCTAGTATATTTCGCACCACGCCTCCTCCACTGCTCGACTGGCTGGATGTTTGATTTTTGCCGACCGGTTCAAAACATATGCCCACCCCTAACCGTTCATCGGCAGGATCTTTGCCGGGCGATCGAGCGACGCGACTGGACGGATGTTCGGTTGTATCGCCTTCGTCCGACGACAAAGGTGGATTAAATTCCGTTTCGACGGTTTGCAGCTCCACTTCCGAAGTGGGATCGATGTCTTCATCGTCGGACGGTACGCCTAGTATTTGATCGAGCGTGAGTGAGCGCAGGTAAAGTTCCGTTTCATCGGACCAATGCTGCTCCTCATGACCGATAAGCCCATCGTCCTCGTCAATGTCGTACACTTCGTCCAGCGAGGGGGTAAAACAGTTCGGATCGAGCTTCGGTATGTACGGATCCTCGATGTACTCGAGACTTGGCAGATCATCCTCGCCGACACGCATCTTGCTGGCAAATTCTTTCTGCGACGTTAGCTTGCTGGTGGACGATGGGTGTGTTTTATCACTGGATTCACCCATTCAACGTTTAGTTTTACCTGATCAGAAATCCTGATCAGTATATCTGCCAGCGTGCGCTATATTATCGCGTTAGTACGTCAGCACTCTGCACAACTACTGACCATTCTCTTCGCAGCACTTCACTATCGACGCCACTAAATTCATCGAACGAACTATGTATGGCTATTACACCTAATGAAAGGGAGAGCGGCAACTACTGTAACAATGGTGAAGTAAGATGATATAATTGCCTTCGGGGGCTCGTAATAACATCGCCAACATCATGTCCAACAGCAATTCTTTCGTGTTTCGCTCTCCGGACAATCTGCACCGTTACTGTGTCGATGGGTACGCAATTGGGGCCTGCCAAGACCCTCTTTTCTAACAAACGAGCTGTTCGTTATACATACACTGCTAGGTGTGTGAGTGTGTGTGCAAAATCGCTTGAATTGTTTTCCTCACCGCTGACACTCACATAGTACAAGCGACTCTGACGAAGCTTGAAGACAATCACTTCATAAACAACAAGCGACGTAATCCCCTCAACTTACAATCCCTGCTGTTACTGATCGGAAATCTAGTGAAAAATGTTTAATGAACTTTGCTGGGATCGCACATACACATACGAACATTACATTTACCAACAGGCGCCGCCGTTATGACCAATAGGATTCACACCACATGCACACAACGCGTTACTGTTGCTTTTCTAACCGCTCAGTTCCATCGCCACCACAGCGTGCTTGGATGATTTGGTTGTGGCTCTTTTTCTTTGGGATCTCTTCGGTACTTCTTGTGCCACTGTAGTTTCATGTAACGGGTTGTTGTAAGTATGCTTTTTCACGTAAAATTGCAGTGGTGAGAAGCTTCTACTTCCTGCTGAAAGCAAACAACGAACGAGCTTCGGCTGGCGGTCGTTAAAACGTACTTTCTTAACAGTACAAATGGCAAACGGTTTCACTAGGTCAACTGCAACACAGCATGGGATGAATGTGTGTAGAAAGTGTCATTTAACTGAAGTGAAATGAAACTGAACGTAGGTACCTGATCCCATTTCACCAGGTTAAACAGATGTCCATTTTTTAACTTCTTCAGCGACTTCTACAATCGGTGGTGGCTCACTCATCACGAACCTTCGGCATTCACGCTTGGCTGACCCCTCAGGGGAGGTTATAAAAATAAAATCACTCCAACGCGATTGTTTCACGCACAACTGGATAGCAGCAACCTGTCACGTAAAGCTTCATAATCGCTATATTCATAATTGTATTTCGAACCGATTATGCACGTAGCCTTCTCTAGCCCTGCTACCCGGTCGATCGATCTACCTTTTGTTCATTCACGGCGTTCTTTTCTAACCATTTATCTATTTCCGTTACTTCTCCCTCAGCGAATCATTGGTCGTTTATTGACCAAACTTCGAGACGGATGAAATAAATGGAAAGGTTAAAAAAACGCACCCACTGTGTGGCATTGCGCCATTCACTGCAAACAACGCTACCGTAAATTTTCCTCAGCGAACGCCGATTTGGCACACTTTTTGGGTCGGTTTCTTCCGAACGGTGGCGTAAAGCGAGCAAAAAACGCAACGGCAGCAGATAATGAAACCAGTTTCGAACGGTTTGAAACACCACGCGCACGAAGCTTTTCCCTTAACCGCGGACCGCGGAAAGTGTATCCGGACACTGATCCGTGGGCGAGAAGCTGCTTATGTTGCGCTCGTCCGCTAGGTTCGACGAGCGCCTGTGAACTAAAAGCAACGCGCCGCGAATCGAACAGCGTGGCAAAGCGAACGAGCATGAGGAAATGGTACAGCTTTTTGCCTTTGTGCTGCGGTTCCATCACGGCGTACCGCGTAAAAGGCATACGCGTAAAAAGCTCTCAGTTCGCACCAGAGTACCTCCAGAGAGAACAAATACGGCCAACACCGCAAAGCAAAACCGTCGATCGTTCGCTGGAGGAGAACGATGGAGTGGATCTTGCGAGAGAAGAAATGGTAACATGTAAGAAACTGAGAAAGGGTTTGCTTCCCTGCTCTCCTAAAGCAGCGATCCCAACCGAACACTTACACGATGTATTTCACGTTCTCTGAGTAAAGGAAAGCCTACAACTCTAAAATCGGATGTGATTCGTTGAAATGTCACGATCGGGAAGGGCAGGATTGCGGGGCTACTTTTACACTCGCTGGATGCGGTTTGTTACCCGTCTCAAGTTACCCAAAGCGGTAAGGTCGAGATGCAGTTAAGTTACCATTTTGCCAGATTGCACATACGGGTAACTTGCACCGGAATGCATCACGTTTTAGTTTGTGTGACTTTGTTCTAGCGAACCTTAGAACTGTCGCCTTTGCAATGTGTTATGATTTTCCCCTTGCCAGATGTTATACACAATTTCATAACTCATCGGCTTAATGTCTAATAAAAGCGAAAGTGTGTGTACTAATGCAACCATCTAAATTATCTAAATCTTCAATTATAGATTCGGTATTGATAAATATTGCACACATGTTGGAGGAAACGAGTAGGGTATGTTCAAAGATCAGCAACCTGAGTGATTATGTGTTGGGTATTGGGTATACAACATGTAATTTAACGAGGTGTAAAGAGCCCGGGGCTCAGGTGCTAAATGTTTTCCACATACATTCTGCTAAACGATTGTAAAAGTGACAAACTTTTTTTCATTCCAAATCGTTACTCGTTCGAATACGAGCAGCTTCTGGGTAGAGTATGGCAATTCTGGTTCCCTGCCAGACCAGCTATAGACGGTTAATTGTGATAACATTGTTTGCAACGATGATTAGTCATCAGTGTTACGATAACGTGGATTGGCTTATGGTCAGATGTAGCTACTAGTTTAGACCATTTTCTGTCGTCACATGCAGCTGCTGACCGCTACGGCAAATGCAGGAGAAGGCAATAGAAAGTGCAGTTGTACTACATGTAGTAGTTCAATTTAATTTGATTACTAATTGATGGCTGCATTTGCATCGTTCTGCTCCCTCTGACACACGCAATGCACACGGGCAGAGGAAAACAAAGAAACCCCATTCAGCAGGGCGGAACAACAGTAGAACGAATGGAAAATATGGCATCACGAGTGGCTTCTTTATTACACCCGATGCAGTCCATTAATTGCTGGAATTATGTCTAAAGATACACGTACACCAAAATTGTTGAAAATGTCTACCGTGTGGGTAGTATTGGCAAGTTTTTTTTACATTACAGTACTGAGCGACAACCGGCTGTAAATTCATACGTGCACCAAAAATCTTTCCATTTTACTTACATGATGAGTCTTCCATTGTGAGGTCGAGAATTAGCTAGTTGTGGACGAAGTCAACTGAGCACGATAATACACGCAGGAACTACAAAATAATCGCACAGAAAATAGGGGAAAACCTTTGGCTATTTGTGAATACCGCTAGGCTATTTTTTTCTCGTTCTCGTTCCCGAAGGATGCAAATGTTTGACATATGACGTAGACGACATTTTAAATGTCGAAATGGGCCAGGTTGACCAAAAGATTTCAGTTTGACATTTGCTGACCGGCCAAACTTGGCGCAGCTACTGGCTAGAACGAATCGTCGCGCAATTCATGCAAATGTACAATGAATGAAATAAATTTGCTTACATTTTATGTGCCGAAATCATGCACAACTCTCCAAAGTAATTTGATTACATAAAGGAGAGAAAAATATGTCAACAATGTCTACAACTGAGCATCGATTGCGTGCAGACGTATCGCATCATAATCATCGAAAATACGAGAGAAATCGGGGCGTGTGAGAAGTATTGTGAGTAAAAAGGCTCAATTAAATTTTGAATTGTTATATTGGAGAGGGTTATAAATGATCTTATCCACGCTAGAAAAGATTTGCTTTCGAAGAACAGTTGATCGAGTCACATTTCCCCATGCCGATCGAGCCATCAGCTACCCGCACGCGATTGAGCGGTGGTTAGACGAGCTGTACAAGCAAAACAGATCCGGGGGGCATGAATCGGCAAATGCGGCTAGTTGTCAAATTGGCACCAGCAGAAGGCAAACAGCCAACAGACTCGGCAGGAAAAAGGTGAAGACGACTCTGGGCACCAGCGTACTGAAAGTGAATAGTGTTGTGCGAAAGGAAATGGAAAGTATTGTTGATGTAAAGTTTCCTGTGACATCGCTAGTGCCGAAAAAATGAAACCGGGGCGCTTAGTTTTATCCGGATGTATCCGGAGTACGATGGCCGAGACGTCACAATTGCAATCCTCGACTCTGGCGTAGATCCCCGGGCCAAAGGATTAGAGGTAGGTGGAGACAGAGAGAGAGCTGTGACGATCATGGGTGAGAGGAGCGCGGACCAGGAGTATCAATTTTCGATTATTCGACATTTGTTGCAAGCTCTGCCGGTATCTAACTGAACGGCTTTGTTGCACCTTCCAAATGGGCCTTTCCATTTTCATACATTAAGCTAAATGTGTCTTTGTCTATCTTTCTTTCATCTTTGTCTGGTGTCATGCGATGCTTACCGAAAAACGACGATTGAAATGGTTTAGCAAATCCCCGGCGGAGACGTTAAGGTTATCGAACGTTTTGATTGTTCCGGTTGTGGCGATGTGGATACCAGCAAAACGGTTACGGCCAGTCCAGATGGTACCATTGTGGGTCTTTCTGGTCGCAAGCTGCATCTGTCTTCCACGATGAAGTCAAAAAATGTTGCCGGGAGCGAATATCGCGTTGGACTGAAGAGTGTGCACGATCTGTCGCCGTCGCGCATTCGCGAACGTATTTTAACCGATCTGAAGGTGAAAACCTGGGACGATCGGCATAAGGTGGCAGTGAGTGAGGCGGCCCGAGAGTTGAGTGATTTCGAGGCGAAGAATCCATCCACCGGTCTCACTGTAAAGGACAAGCTGGCCAAGGAAAATCTGGAAAGCACGCTGGAGTTCTTGAACACGTGCGATAAAAAGTTCACCGATCTGAAAACGTCGTACGATTGCGTGCTGTTCCCAACGAAGGAGGGCTGGATGGCCGTCATCGATACAACCGAAAAGGGAGATCTCGAAAACGCTGTTCACGTGCTGGAGTACACCCGTTCGCATCAGGTCGTGAATTTGGATGATTTCCTGTCGGTTTCTATCAATGTGCACGACGAGGGAAACGTCTTGGAGGTTGTCGGAGTATGCTGTGAGTATGAGAGGAGAAGAGATACAAAAGAACCGGTTGAGTTATGAATTGTTTTTGTTCCTTTTTGTTGTTGTTTTGCAGCAAGCCATGGCACGCATGTGGCATCTATCGCCAGTGGCTATCATCCGGATGATCCCGAGCTTAACGGTGTCGCTCCGGCTGCAAAGATCGTGTCTCTGACCATTGGAGATGGGCGGTTGGAGTCGATGGAAACAGGAACCGCGCTGGTTCGTGCCATTATCAAGGTGATGGAGTTGTGTGAAGCAGGCCGCAAAATCGACGTCATCAACATGAGCTATGGAGAGCACGGACATTGGTCAAACTCGGGACGTGTGGGCGAGCTGATGAGTGAGCTGGTGAACCGATACGGCGTGGTGTGGGTAGCTTCGGCCGGTAACCATGGTCCAGCGCTCTGCACTATCGGTACCCCCCCAGACATTAGCCAGCCGAGTTGCGTTGGCGTCGGAGCGTATGTGTCGCCCGAAATGATGGAAGCCGAATACGCCCTGCACCAGAAGCTTCCTGGCAATGTGTATACGTGGTCTTCTCGCGATCCGTGTATCGATGGAGGATTCGGAGTGACGGTTTGTGCTCCCGGTGCTGCAATCGCTTCTGTTCCACAGTTTACAATGTCCAAGGCACAGCTGATGAATGGTACCAGCATGTCGGCGCCGCATGTAGCCGGGTCGGTAGGGTTGCTGATTTCGGGATTGAAACAAAAATCCATCCCATACACTGCATTCAGTATTAAGCGTGCTCTATGGAACACCGCCACCAAGATTGATTACGTTGACAAGTTCGCGCAAGGCAACGGATTGTTGAATGTCGGGAAAGCTTTCGATCATCTGACCACCTACTGTGGACTTATCGAGAATAAGCTACGTTTCGCCGTCACGGTCGGCAATAACAATGCGAAGGGTATTCATATGCGCCACGGCGTACTTACTAAGGTTGAAGATTTTTCCGTTAACATAGAGCCGGTAATATTTAACGAAAAATTCGCTGGTAAGTTAGAAGCGAATGTCCGTGGTCGTGAAGCTACTAAATTTAGTGAAATTTCAATTGCAGATGCAGCAGACAAGATCAACTTCAACGTACGATTAACGCTCATACCAACGGAATCGTGGATTCAGTGCGGCAACTATCTGGATCTGTGCTATTCAGCAAGAAAGATTTCCGTCAAGGTAGACCCGTCCGGATTAGCTCCGGGTGTGTATAGAGCGAGCGTGAAAGCGTACGATTCCGCATGTCCGGAAAAGGGAGTTTTGTTTGAAATTCCGGTCACCGTAGTGCAGCCGCACGTGGTTGATGCTAAAACGAATGAATTTATGCGCAGCGATTTACCAGTTGACTGCAAACCGCATACCATCATTCGGGACTTTATCCTGGTGCCAAAGTATGCGACCTGGGCTGTCATTGAGATGCGCTCGGCCGATACGAACGATGCTGTGGGTGGCAAATTTTTCCTGCATACCCAGCAGATTCTGCCGATGAAGTTCTGCAAGGCGATGGAGATGCAAAAAATATTGCCGGTCAACGGTACGGCCCCCACGGTGCAACCCGTTCGAGTAGAGGTACGTACAGGAGAATATTACATAGCTGTATCGTATAATTTCTCTAACTCCATATTTGATGCGTATTGCAGGGTGATCATATAATTGAGATTTGTATTGCCAAGTTTTGGTCTAACTTCGGAACGCTGCCATTACGCTACTCGATAAAATTCCATGGAATAAGCCCATTGAATGGATGTAAATATCTCAATACACGACGTGGGTGAGCAAATAATAATTCTAATTTATCGTTACAGCGGTAATGCATAGTGCCAGTGGAATTCATCGAATCGATTTAACCGCGCTCACTAGCGAAGAAGTCCATCCAGTAGTTTCGTTAAAAACAGCAGCTATGGTCTTGAAGCCATCTGAAACAAAAGTTACTCCACTAACGACGCGCGATGTCATCCATCCAGCAAGGCAAATCTACCAGATGCAGGTCACGTACCATCTGCATTTGACGAAGGGCTATGAGGTAGCGTTCTACACGCCACTGTTTAGCAACATTCTGTACGAGAGCGAGTTTGAATCCCAATTCTGGATGGTGTACGATACAAACAAAATGATGGTTCGCTGTGGAGACGCCTATTCCTATGATAAGTACGAAAAATTGGAAAAGGGAGACTACACCATCCGTTTGCAGGTGCGTCACGAGAAAAAGGAGCTGCTCGAGAAGCTAACGGAAGCGAACATGGTCGTTAACTTCAAGCTAGCTAGCAACAGTCTTTCCGTTGATGTGTACAAATCATACAACCACGTGCTGTCGGGTGCTAAAAAGATGACGAGCTGCTCCATGGCGGCTGGTTCGTGTCGCCCGATCTACCTGGCACCAATCCCTAGTGAGAAGCTGCAGAAAGCTGCCATGCCACCGCAGTGTTCTTGGCTGGAGGGCAGCATTACGTATGCGAAGGAGGACATCATTAAAAGTGTGTTTCGCACTGCTTCCAGTACATACTAACGGAAGGTCCTCCGGCAAAGAAAACTTCTAGCACGGCTAATGCAATCACTGGAGCCGCAAATGCCGTCACAAATACCGCAACCAATGGCAACAGTGTGGCCAATTCAGGCTCAAACGGTACCGGTAACAACGTAATCACCGCTACTAACGGAGCTACCAACGGTAGCTTGCCGAATGGAACGGCAGTGAAGGAGAACCGAAGCAAGTGGGATGAATATTGCGAAGGATTGCGCGACTATCAGACTGCACAGATCTCCAAACTGGATGCGGAAAATGCTGAAAATGTGTAT
Organism: Anopheles arabiensis; assembly: GCF_016920715.1. Classification (NCBI taxonomy): domain Eukaryota; kingdom Metazoa; phylum Arthropoda; class Insecta; order Diptera; family Culicidae; genus Anopheles; species Anopheles arabiensis. The sequence continues at coordinate 65,221,920 of NC_053517.1, read as the reverse complement.
CAAGCGTTGCTAAAAGATAACCCGAACCACTTGGCAGCTCACTTAGCCATGGCCGATCACTTTGATAGTGCAGATTTGAAGCAAAATCTGCCCTACACATTTACTGCATCATTTGATGGTGCAGACTCATCAGCAGCGACTCTGTTGAAGGTGAAGTTGCTACGTATCATCGAACTGGCGAGCTTAGTTGTAAAGGATATTGATCAAAATGCATTACTCGCATACTATGGAATGAAGATCGATAATCGACCAAATGCCGCCAAGATTAAGATGTATGTAGTCCTTTTCGATCGATCGTTGCCTACGTAGGCTCTATTTTTATATCTGTTGTGTCTATTTTTCTCTCTCCAGTCAAATGGACAAACAAAAGCAACTTCTACTGGACGCTTGTCAGCGAAAGTTTGTAGCATTGTGCAAACTGAAGGTATTGCAGAATGTATTCGATGCTCAAGACGCGAGTCAACCGGACTATACCGAGGAGCTAGAACAACTGTACGGCGATGTGGGCAAATTTATCGAATACACCGATTCGAAGGTACGTAGCATTGTTATCCTTATGGAACTCTTTCTAATTGATCTATTTCCCATTGACAGGTATTGCTGCTTACCATTTGGCATGCGTTTTCTCTGAAGCAGCACGGCCGTATGCTAAAGTATTTAAACAAACTGTACGAAGAAAAGCTTAGCCGCGATATACTGGAGGAAATACTTACCGTTGTTGATGAGAAAAAGTGGTCACACGTACGTAAGCAGCTTTCAAAAATAATTGTATCATCAAATCCTCAGGGCTATCGACCATTCTAAAATGGCACACCGTTCTAAAACTGATGCCTGTTTTATACAGCGATAATTGATTCGTCATTTTCTTATGCACTTTGTGTTTAATTCGCTGCTTCGTCGTGTTTGGTGAAAGCGGTTTTGATTTGTTACATTACGGAACATGCGGAATTAAATTTTAGAAAATAGGTGCGATCTAAATTTTGCTGAATATCCTTCCATTTGCTGAAGAGCCGCCTGGTAATGAAATTCTTTCCAAAAGTTCGCTAGTAAAGTGTCGCTTGCCTGCACTGTTATGACTATATAACATTATTTTTAATTTCTACTGCATTGTTTTGCTATATACTCGACAAAAACGCCGTTTGTTCATTTTCTATGAAGGAAACAGGAAGGATTGTCAATTTTCGTGGCATCCCAAATTGAGGTCTGCTGACACTTTTAAATCCTAAGGTTTTCGCATTTAAATTTCATAACAAAACATTTACTATCAAAACACTTGTGTGTTATCTGAACAAGGAGTCTGAAAATCTGAGAAAATCGACAAAAACGTAACCTAGTTTTCTAAACTTACATACCTTGTCCCGAAAGTGTGCAAAGAACGTAATTTGCGTAGTCGCACACAAATAAAAAAATGGTACTGCCCTTAGCAGTCAGTCTCGCGATCGAAGTGTATTAATTCGCAAACAATGGCTGATGATTGATGTTCAATGAACCGGAAGTCTAGAATATTGTATTGTAAGAATTTTTGATTGCGCAACATTAACAACTCGTTCAATACGTAAAAAAACAAAAAAAAAAAAAATACATAGAAAATGATGCTGAAATTGCATTCAATTTTGTTTCTGTTTACCACAAACAAAGGTACATTTAGTGTTTCTTTCGCAATGAACACTGAAGATGAGACATCTAAAGAATATTTTTTTATGTTCATCTTCATGTAAAGAACAGTATGTTTTACGCGAAACATAGAACGAATAATGTCTAAAGATCTAAATGAATACTGTACGCCACTATAGCTTTCTGCATTTGTAACGTTTTACTATATTATTTTTCATCGAGATAACTCCACATTAGAAACGATTAACTTTGATAGAAAATACTACAGTTTCAAAAATTGACTGCCCTAGAAAAGGAATAAATGAAATAGAGATAAATAAACCGTATTAATTAAAAGTTTCTGAATACAATATTGATGAACGAATACTTCGAACGGAAGAAATAATGGACCCCCTTGCAGCAGAGAAGCAGGTAAGCAATATGAAAGAAAATCTTGAAATGTTTTAAACGCAACACATTCAAATGTGGGTTATTCAAATTTAATATGGAATTTAATATAGAACAAATTAGGATCCGCTATACAAGGAGTTACCGAACGATCTCACTACCCGGCTGCGAGTCAAGATCACCAGACTTTGGTGGAATAACTATATCAATCGTATAATGACATCGGACGGTCCAGTACGAGTACACCTTTCTGGCTGCTCTAAGATAAATGAAGCGGGATAGGTCTGCGTCAATGTGGCAAGATCCATTTCTCCATTAAGATCGACATAACTGATAGCAACGACGTCGATCTGAGTTGAAACCTTGGCAATTACGGACTCTTCTGCAGCCTGTGAAGGCCGAGTGTGGGTAAGTAAATGATAATGCCACATTCATTAAAGATACAATTTAACGGATTCGGTTGTTTGATGCCAGTCAAATATCCCACTCTTTCTTATGTACAGTGGAATACCTCACACCGACACAAATGGATCTAAATTGTGTTTTTTAAATAAAAAAAAACTAAAACAATGACAAACAAATAGTACTTACTTACTTATCCGGCGCTACAACCGCTTTGCGGTCTTGGCCTGCCTCAGGAGTGTCCGAAACCGCTCACGGTCTCGCGCCTTCGTCTGCCAGTCCGTTATCCCGGCCTTAATGGCGGACGCCTCCACGCCATCTTGCCACCTCAATTTGGGCCTACCACGCCTCCTCTGTCCTTGTGGACGGCCTAAAAAGACTTTACGGGCTGGGTCGTCCGTTTCCATGCGTATAACATGGCCAGCCCACCGGAGCCTGGCGAGCTTTATACGCTGTACGACAGTGAGGTCGCCGTACATCTCGTATAGCTCGTCATTATAGCGGCTCCTCCATTGTCCTTCCACACATACGGGGCCAAGTATCCTTCTGAGCATCTTCCTCTCGAACGCGGCTAAGAGGGTTTCGTCAGATTTGGACAGTGTCCATGTCTCAGAGGCGTATGTGAGCACTGGTACTATATAGGTACTATATAGTCCCAGCTTCGTCCGTCGCGACAGGTTCTTTGAGGTGAACTGCTTTTTCAGGCTGTAGAATGACCGGTTGGCAGCCAGCATCCTTGCGCGCAACTCAGCTTCCATGCTATTGTCGTTGCTGACCTTTCATCCCAGATAGGTGAATTGTGGGACGACTTCAAAAGTGCGTTCACCTATCTGCACGTCACGCCTACGTAGATTCTGATTATTTGTTGGCGGGCCCGCTGATGTTGCCACCATCAGTTTGGTCTTTGCCTCGTTTATCTGCAATCCGAGGTTCTCTGCCGCCTTCTCGATCCTTTGGTAGGCTTCTGCTACATAGGAGAGCCGCAGACCAATGATGTCTATATCATCAGCGTATGCCAGGATCTGGGTTGACATATAGAAGATGGTACCCGTAGTCTTCACCCTCGATTCGCGGATGGCCCTCTATAGCGCCATGTTGAATAGGAGACAGGCAAGCCCGTCCCCCTGGCGCAGACCCTTGGTGGTAGCAAAAGGTCCTGAGAGTTTTCCATCCACCCTAACCTGGCATGTGACGTTGGTCATAGTCATTCTAACCAGCCTTATCAGTTTGGCCGGGATTCCAAAAGAGCTCATAGCGTCGTACAGTTTTACCCTGGCTATGCTATCGTATGCGGCTTTGAAGTCTATGAAGAGATGGTATGTGTCGTTTTTGTATTCAGCCATCTTCTCCAAGATCTGCCGCATGGTGAAGATCTGATCAGTGGTTGATTTTCCGTTTCGGAATCCTCTTTGATAGTTTCCTACTATCTCTTCGACGTGCGGGACAAGGCGATCCTGAAGGATCAGGGAGAATATTTTATAGGCGGTATTCAACACCGTAATACCCCTGTAGTTGTTGCAGTCCAACCTATCTCCCTTCTTGTATATGGGGTAGATGATGCCGAGATTCCAATCACAAGGCATCGATTCGCTATCTCACACCTCAGTAACAATTTGATGAATCTCGTTTTCTAGTCGTGCACCTCCATTCTTGACCAGTTCGGCTGCAATTCCGTCGGTTCCGGGTGCCTTGTTATTTTTCAGCCGACGGATAGCCTTTCGTGTTTCTTCTATGCTAGGTGGCAGTAGGATGACATTATCTGCTAGTGGCGCTTCTAGCTGTTCGCTAAATTGGTCATTGAGTAATTCATCAAAGTACTGAGCCCACCGCGAGAGGACCTCTGGCTGGTTACTGACCAGATCTCCATCCTTGTTGCGACAGCAGGTTACCTTAGGTACAACGTTGTTTCGGTGACCTGCTATCGCTTGGTAAAACTTTCGTGTCGGTCCGTACGCCTCTCTGGTTTGCTCGAGTTCCCGCATGTTTTGCTTTTCCAAAGCATGCTTCTTGGAGCGGTGAACTCGTTTCTCTTCGCGTCTAAGCCGTGAATATTCCTCTGCGCATGCCCGCGTTCTATGCCGTTGCTGCATTGCTCGGTATGCAGTATTCTTACGTTCGGTCACTTGTCTGCATTCATCGTCGAACCAGCCAGATTTGGTGTTGCCACGACGTGGTGGGAGTATATTTCTTGCACAGTTTATTATTTTTGTTTTTAGAGCGTTCCACCTCTCGCTCGTAGTTTCGTATCTGTCTTCTGGTAGTAGAGACTCTTCTAAAGCGGATTTGAATTCCTGTTGGACAGCAATGTCCCTTAGAGAGTCCGTGTTGAGCCGAGCCTGCGTGTTTTCTCCGACCCCATTGGCGCGGGGGCGGGCGATTCTACAACGTATCACTAAGCCAACCAAGTAGTGATCGGAATCGATATTGGCTCCTCGATATGTTCTGACATTTAACAGACTCGACTGTCGTCGGCGGCTTATTAACACGTGGTCGATCTGGTTGAAGGGTGCGCCCACGTAATCTTGTGGATTTTTTTGCGCGCAAATTTGGTACTTCCTACAACCAGATTGTTCGCTGCGGCGAACTGGACCAATCTTCTACCATTATCATTACTGTGCTCATGCAGACTGTGACAGCCAGTGTATTGGCGGTACATTGGCTCCCTACCGACTTTTGCGTTGAAGTCCCCCAGGATGATTATGAGGTCATGCCTGGGGCACGCATCTACAATTCTAGCGAGGCGGCCGTAAAAAAGGTCCTTCTCCTCTTCCTCTTTATCTTCGGTAGGGGCGTGAACGTTTATGAGGCTTATATTAAAGAATTTGCCTCGCATGCGCAGGGTGCATAGCCTATCGTTTATAGCCTTGAAATCCATGATTGCGGGTTTCAACCGGGGACCTACGGCGAAACCCGTTCCGAGCACGCGGTGGCGGTCGTGGCAGCTGTAGTATATGTCGTAGCAATGCTTACCACGCCTGTTGTGCACACCGTTCCCTAGCCACCGAATCTCTTGTAAAGCTACGAGGTCCATGCTCAGTGTGGCTAGGGCATCATCAAGTTTTTTCAAGGCTCCGGCTTCGCTTAGAGTGCGTACGTTCCATGAGCCCATTTTCAGAGTAGTCCGGGGGCATTGCGTATGGTCGGTATCGGGATGTCCGTTTCGAAAATTTCTGTGGCTTTCCGTAGTCGTTGGTTCATGGGACTGGGTGACTGGCCCCGCGCCCACGTGACCGTTTTGTTTAGCGTCGGGTTGCCCCCCCGACGTTCAGGCACCCAGTTTCCCGGGATACCCACCCCCCTCCTGGTTCGCCATGTGCCACCATCCGCCCAAGGGGTTGGGTCAAGCCCGTGTACCCAAGCTTGGATATGTGGTGACACATGTTACCACTCTGCACGGCGAGGACGTGTCGGAATAGGAGTTGGATGGGAGAGCCTGTATTATCCCTCAATGGGGCTTCGGATCCCATCCCATTACAATATCTTCTAATTTGTTTGTACTAGTTAATTTGGCCCGGTTACAGGGTTATGCAAGATAATTTCTATGGTATATAATAACCTGCAGGCAACGGATTTCTTAAAATACAACGCAAATTCCATGTGGTTTTTAATTCCAAGTGATGCATTAATCCCAAACCCATGTAATCCTGAAGTTTTATAGAACTTATTCTGGTGCTGGAACTAATTCCATTCCCGTAAAGGTATTATAATTAGTCATGAACCTGATCGTGGAACGGATCCTAACCCCTTACTGATCCTAACCCCTTACTGATCCTTTTTACTAATCCTGATCCATTCCGGTCGGGAAGTTGATCCCATTCCCATACCGGATCTGAAAAATATCTTGACCCTTAGGGTAAACGTACCTATAGTAGTGTAGTAACAATAGTGGTAGTATGGCTCTAAAATGTGATAATAAGATTATTAAGAACAATTAACTTATTTATTTCATTGTTTAATGTTCTCTGTTCTTTTAAAAAAGGCTATAAAAGTTAAATTGGGCCATTGCAGTGATAGAAACACAACATATTTTGTGAAATGTGTCAACTTTCTTCCAAAATCCTTAGGATTTCAAAACTCATATTTTTGCTAACGTTTCAAATGACCACATAACAATGCAATTATTATTTTTTTGACACAACTTTCGTGAAATGTTATTGATTTACTAATATTTATTGCCTTTTGACCATATTTTCGCATTTTTATTTGTTTTCTTTTTACCATAGTGCCATTATAGGTACAAAAATCAGCCATGTTGCTATAGTGGTCATAAATATTAAATTAGTAAAAACCGAACATTTTAGATTTTTTCCGCGATATTGTTAACATTTCGTATTGTTTACACTAAAATAAGCACTGGAAATGAGTTTCCTGTAAGTAATTTACCAAAAAAGTCAAAAATTCGTATATTCAACTGAGTGAATAACCGACTTCGAATCAAGCTTTCTCTTACTGGTTTTTAAAGACTACAGTTATAAAGTTTTTTAGTTAATATTTCAATCACTAATCACACTTAATACATTTTTACGATCAAATTATGTAAGAAAACAATATTATGGATGTGATTGTTACTATTCATTTGAAAACAGCTTCAAACTAAGTTCCGTGTGTATTATACACAGTTTTTAGGTATCTTTGTTTACCAACACGATAGTAACACAATACTACGACTATAGGAACCATACCACCATTATAGGTACAACGAAGCAGTCACAAAAATATACCTTTTTCATAAATTTGTTGTGTTTGATGGTTAAAATGCTTTTGATTGCGAAGATAAAACATATTCCCATTGCTTTCTGTTAAAATATTCATAAATTTACCTTCCTGACACTTTAAATCTATTAAAGTACATTTGTACCCTTACATTGATATTTTTACCCTACCGGTACTTAAATTGTATATATATATATATCGGTATAACAGCTCCAAAAACAGATCATGATTCCTAGCCCAGATACTGCTTCCTTATATATTTCGGGACCTGAATAGTACCTGAATCTGATTCACTAATCGAACCACCCAGTCCAATTTTCCTATTTTTATCCTGGACCGTCCCATGGACCGTCGCCCTAATCAAGGATTAACTATCCGGCTAAGTGGTACTAAGTATCGAAAGCCTGTATAGACCGGCATGTCCTGTTACTCCTAAAAGAAGGTTATTTGTTTCAGTTACTTTTTCGTATAAATGTTTTCGCAACGTTTTCATACATCCGGATCCAGTTCTTTGAACCACTGATTGGAACATTTTACTTACATGTAGTAGAAGACATTCTTTAGCTTTGCTCAAACCAAAAATTAGGCCCATGCATAGAAAAAAGACCACGGAAAAAAGTTCAATTATTCAATTCTGACTGTAATTTGTATCATTGTTCTCCATACGTTTCAAAATACCAAAAACTAAGTCAGCGTTGCGTTTTCTATAGTCGATGTGGTTGCCATTGTATGGATGTAAACTAAGCAAAAAACATCCAAGCTACCGCTGGAAAGTAAAGCTGATCAGCCTTTACTAGAATTTTATAATAGAGATTATAAGCACATTATTATTTTTTAAATCTTGTTATGCTTGAGGAAAAGAGCTTCCCGCATAATAAGCTTTTCGTATAACGAGTGAGTCACTAGAACGGATTAAACTCGTTGTGAGGGGTTCCACTGTATTTGAAGATATTCAATCATTTGAAAACTAATATGCACTACTACTACTGTTTATCATTTTCTACTATTTGTTATCATCTAATTGTGAATGATAGTGAACTATTTGTGATTTGTTCTTTCTTTTGCTTTATTTTTTGGAGAGTCTTTGAGAACCTGTTTGGCCTGATTCCCTCCTTTGGATTTTGTACGCTACTTTACACTGTTTTCCTCCTCAGTTTTCAATGTGAACAGCATTATTCAAAACATGCAAGATGTTTTTCGACAACTGTTATTACTTGATTACCTATTAAAGATAGGTTAACGCACGCAAGTCGTCACAGAATTTACCTATCTTGGGTCAAAGGTGAGCAGCGACAATAGCATGGAAGCTGAGTTGCGTGCAAGGATGCTGGCTGCCAATCGGTCATTCTACAGCCTGATAAATCAGTTCACCTCAAAGAACCTGTCGCGACGGACGAAGCTGGGACTATATATCACCTATATACTCACCGGTATATAGGTACTCTAGCCGGTCTATATAGTACAGTCGCCAACTCGTACGACTCAACAACATGCCCGTCATGGGTTCAATCCCCAAATAGACCGTGCCATCATACGTAGGAATGACTATCCTGCTATCCCCATAGGGGGGGGGGGGGGGGGGGGAGAACCAATTAGTCACTGAAAGCCAAGCCCACAAGTGGGTACAGGCAGGCCTTGACCGACAACAGTTGTTGAGCCATAGAAGAAGAAGAAGAATATAGGTACTCACATACGCCTCTGAGACATGGACACTGTCCAAATCTGACGAAACTCTCTTAGCCGCGTTCGAGAGGAAGATGCTCAGAAGGATACTTGGCCCCGTATGTGAGGAAGGAAAATGGAGGAGCCGCTATAATGACGAGCTATACGAGATGTACGGCGACCTCACTGTCGTACAACGTATAAAGCTCGCCAGGCTCCGGTGGGCTGGCCATGTTGTACGCATGGAAACGGACGACCCAGCCCGTAAAGTCTTTTTAGGCCGTCCACAAGGACAGAGGAGGCGTGGTAGGCCCAAATTGAGGTGGCAAGATGGCGTGGAGGCGTCCGCCATTAAGGCCGGGATAACGGACTGGCAGACGAAGGCGCGAGACCGTGAGCGGTTTCGGACACTCCTGAGGCAGGCCAAGACCGCAAAGCGGTTGTAGCGCCGGATAAGTAAGTAAGTAAGTTATTATTTGTGACAGTTTGATTGTTAAAAAAACAGTGTAAGACAATGTAAGGATGTTTGGAAATCATCAGATCTAAAATCACCTTTTATAGAAAATAAGCACTTTAAATCATCCAACTACTACACAAATGCAGATTTGAAGTTTTTTGAATGAAAATGTATGTACAAATGCCATGAATTTCGATAATACACCCCAGATGACGAATGATACCAGTAATTGTTGAGAAATGTTGAGTGAAAAGTAACATAACTGTTTAATTAATTCAAGCACTCATAACGAATACCGAGTAGCGAAGGAAACAGGACTATTGGTTTATGAATTATTACTATGTGACGTTCGATTTGTTCCATCAGCCGTTAACAGTGACACGGATAGCATCGGCCTTCAAAACGATGGCCCTGGGAAGGGGGGAGGAAGAAGAACTCGCACCATTTGCTTTGCGTAATGGGCATTTGCATGAAAATGCAACGCCCCGGATACTAGAACACAAAAGCAGTAGCAAAAGGGGACGTACAAAATAGTGGCAAAGTATTGCAGTTGGTAATAGCAGCTCAAGAGACATGAGAGTCGGTGCAGCTGCGGTAACAGTGGCCCGGTCCTACCAACGTCCACTTCACGTAGCCAGCAAAAGAGGCTCCGTTGAGGGTTGCTTTCCGCTTTCCTTTCAGTGACAGTCCGTGCGGTTTGTCATGAGGCGCGGTATGGTTTTAATGATCGTCTTGCTTTTGCTTATTTGTATACTTTTTTACACATCCATTCCCGGGATGGTGGTTTGGGGTGGGTTCGGTGGCCACATTCACCCAGAGTTCACTTGTAATGAGGGAGTGGGAGGGGGTGGGAGTAGGGTGGCTTATTTCTTTGCGCACAGTTGTTGCAGGCAGAACGAATGCCCTGCCCGTACTATGTCAACTGCATCGCCAGATCATTCCAAAGGGAGAACAGGCGTGAGACACATACAGTGAGACACAGTCGAAAATGAAAAGTTTCACTCAGTGCACAACACGTATTGCTTGTGTTCGCAGCTAGGAAAGCATCGGGAAACCATCGTCAACTGAACATTCCGCAGTGTCCGGTCAGTGTTGTTTTTCGGTTAGTTGAAGAATATACTTCTGTTCGCTTATCTATCGGCGCTGGACGTTTGTTGGTGTAAAACATATTTGTTTGTCATTTTAGTGATATTACTTTACAAGCTTTCTTTCTTTCTTTTTTTTGTGGGCGGCTTAGAACTTCAGTTACCAAAGCAACGGTCAGCTGATTATACAGCCACCTGCCTCTCAATTTGTGGAAGCTGTAGAGGAATACCTGTTGCATTTTTCAGTGGTCAGTTGGTTGCATTGCCAAGGTGGTGGGAAAAGCTTTCAGCGAAATGATGTGTTGCTTCGTCGGTTTTAAGGAATGGAATGTTGATACGTATTAAGGCATTTCCGGGAAGTGCACGGTGGGTGGCAAATGGGTTTGTTGTGTTGTTTGAATAGCAGGACCATCATTAGTAGAATTACTTTCTTGGCTGTGTGGTGAAACATCGTCATGCAGCAACAATAGTGTATCAAAGAACCGCAATTTACCTTCATTGTTTTTTATACTCTTTTTGTACGAACAAAACGAAAAATGTTATAAAATAATTTTTGTACATATTTCAATGTGCCTCTCCTCAACTACAGTTTATATGAACTGTTACGTTTAGACTGTTACGTTTCATATAAAATGCACATCGAGGAAGGGCTCAAAATAGCGGAGTCGATTCGACTTCTGTTCAGTTACGATTATCGATTGAAACAACTTTCTTGTACCATGCAGTGTCAATATGCATTTTTGAAAAGAAGGAACTGCATTTGTGTTGAATGGGTGAATAATTCATCCTAATAACTGCGTCATTGGAGAATGATATATGTGAATTAATATCGATATCGGGCTGATACGATCATCGATGAAAAATAGAGAACAGCAAAGAGTCAGTCCTCGAGTGATGTCAGGGTTTTTATCTAACTTTACAACGTAACGTTTGTATCGATTTTATTAACACTGTTTAATGCTACAATTAACTGTATTTATAGGGCCAGTGCAGTGCTAATTATTGCTACAATTTTTCCTAGAGGATAAGAGAATTACAGATGAATTTAATTTTAATTTGAGTCTACTATGTAGCCGTGCATTAGCTATTTGTAAGTGTGCGTGTATGTTTGTGTTGGTATGTGTGCCTGTTTGATACATTTAAAGTGCAATTTACCGCAGCAGCAATCTTGGTCAGTATCGAAACTGCAGCACAAGTGAACTGAACGTGATATTTACATAAATGATGGTTCCACTCGATCCTATGGGACCACCTGTAGTCAACGGTGGTAATGGCAGTGGCACCAATGGTGGTGCAGATGCATCGGGAATAGCAAATAGTTATGGCATTGCAACCATCAGTACGAACGCGTCGTTTCGGAGGCGCGATGACGAATATCGGAACAAAATAATGGGAAGTAAGTGTCCTTCTGCTGAGTGGCAAAAAAAAAGATCGATGGTTTGAAATCGTTTCAGCATTTTACAACAGAACTGAACATCAGCCCGCAGTCCATCCGATTGAAATTAATCTAGTTTTTTTTTTCTCCATTCTCTTTTGTTGCTTGTTCAAAATTAAAGCCCAGGTGCGGAACTATGGTAAGTGTGTTATTTCCGTTTAGATATTGAGATGTATGCATTGAGGCGTAATGTTTATTTTGAAGTGAATAAACATTACAAAACACTCTGCTAAGAGATTGCTGTACACATGAGTTTGTGTTTGATGCATAGTACATGTATAAATTGTAAAGTATACACAAGCAGTACTTGCCGGTTTATTTGCAACAATAACTGTTGTTTTGTTTGGTTTGATGGATTTGTTTGGTTTACCGATGATTCGTTCTGCGTTTCGGAGGCTCAGTCTATACGGGACTTGAACCCATGATGTGCACGCTCCACCGTCACAAACCTAGTGCAGTTCTTGCATTTTACTTACAAGCAGCTAGACAAAGGGTTCCAAGTAGATACTGTTTACACTGATTTTCACTCTGCTTTCGATAGCGTCAATATCCATACCTTGACTAGCAAACTTTTAAAACTTGGTTTTCATATCAGCATAGTTAGGTGGCTGAATTCGTATCTGTCGCGTCGTTCAGTACGTATTAAGATTGGAGATTGCATCTCTAGTGAATTTAGCAGGGTCTCTGGTGTTCCTCAAGGCAGCATTTTAGGGCCTCTATTATTTAATCTCTTTATTAATGACATTTTTTACGCTATACCTGACTGCCCGGTGCTACTGTACGCAGATGACCTTAAAATGTACTTTCCTGTGCGTAGTTCTATTGACTGTCTCCGATTACAAGGCTTTCTTTCTGTTTTTAACCTTTGGTGTTCCTTAAACTGTTTGTCACTCAATGTTAGTAAGTGCTCGGTCATTTCGTTTACTCGTGCGAGAACTCCATTATGTTTTAATTATATTCTTTCTGACACTTTATTGCCTCGATCTGAAACTGTTAGGGACTTAGGCATTATATTAGACACTAAACTTTATTTAGACAAACAATTTGACGACGTAATTGCTAGGGCCAACAGGACTCTTGGACAAATAATTAGAAGTAGCAAAATGTTTCATGACCCTCTCTGTTTAAAATCACTTTACTGTTGCCTTGTTCGTCCTTTGATTGAGTACGCTTCAGTTGCTTGGTTTCCGGAGCAAGTTACTAGAATTGAGAGGCTTTAGAGGATCCAGCGAAAATTTACCCGTGTAGCTATTAAGCGGCTTCCGTGGAGACATAACGACGTGCTACCAGCTTATCATACGAGGTGTCAGTTGTTAGGGCTTGAAACTTTGGAAAAGAGAAGAATGGTTGCCCAAGGAATTTTTATGTTCAAACTATTAACTGGAAGAATCGATGCACCTCTATTGCTAAGTCATGTAAATTTGTATGTCCCTACTAGACCTTTAAGAACTCGACAATTTTTAATAACTGACTTTCGTTATCGTCTTTTCTGTGCTAGGGATCCGTTGTTATTAATGTCCAAGAATTTTAATTTATTTTCAAATTTTGTAGACCTGTCCTTTAGTGTACCGAAATGTACTAGCGTCATTCGAGATTGCATTACGTCTAATTTTAGGAACACATAGTTTATAAGACATTAGTTTTAATTGTGTATGTAGGCCATGGAGGCTCGATACTCTATAATAATAAATAAATAAATAAATAAATGTTACTTGGTTGTCCTGCTACGTCGATACGTAAAAAATTCAATTAATAAAAAAAACATTTTCATATTATTGTCCCTTTATCAAAGATCATATTATGAATATTCGCAATTGCATATTGCGTAGCATAAGTAGAATACGTTTTAAATCTATTCTTGCTTCATATATCTTCTGTCTGCCGTAATAATATAAAATAGTAACACATCACAGTTTGCTATCTGATAAATCCATATAATTCCATTCCAGTCCTAACGCATACTAATTAATAGAACATTTTCGATTAAAAACTAAAATCTATGGTTATGAGCTATACTTTAAATGTCATATTTGAGTTTGAGTCCACTTCAATATCAGTTATTTTACATGATCCATACAAGATAATACTAAACAATAAGTGTTTAAATAAGTATATTAAATATTTGTCACTTTATTTGAAATAAAGTTGGTCTTTCGTGGACACATTCGTTTCGTATAGCTTAGAGTGTAAACTATGATTAGGCCTGAATTTTGTGTAATCGATCCCCCACATTGAGTTCGTTGATTTTCTGTACTGCGTAGAATTTAAGCGTAGATTACAGATGCCTTTCTTTCACACTACCGTGCAAATCTCTAAAAGCACTCGTAGCTAGTGGTCATACGACGGTTTACCCTGGCAGATAACAGAAAGCGTTTCCGCATTACAAACTGGTCAAATGGCAGGATTTCCGAACCAGTTTCGCTCAATCCAGATGCGAACAGTGCGGGACGACAGTACTTATTGGCATTCAATTGGAAAAAAGTCACAATCGCAAAGCGAAGAAAGCACGCAACTTTCCACGACTCACTCTGCACTCAACACCTTCAAGATGCGGTCACCGTGCCTTGCTCCATAATATGGTGCTTGGTCACGGTGGGGGCAATCCTCTCTCTGTAGTAAGAGCGGTGTTGGGGAAGTAATGAGGTTCAGGTTACAACGGTCGCACGCTGACGGAAATGTTTTCTGAGGATTGTGGGTACCTTAAGTCGTTGTAGCAACAAGAAACCATTAGCAGTAGAAAAAAACGTTCTTGTTATGTGCTTACCAGTCGGGTTTGCCATTGGTATGGCACAAAACGGGAGAGTTTTTAAGGAAACTTCATCAGCCATTGTGCCTTTGTTGGGATTGGTCGGTGGTTTCGCTTTTGCCAACCATGTCCATGAGTTTCGTATTCCTGCGTGAACTTCGGTTTCTTTTAGGGGAATGTTACGATTAATTCAATGATATGCGTCAAATATTTTTTCTTGACATTCAATAATGGAAATCAATTCGGACAGAAGCGAGAGCTTTTTGTTAATGGCGTATCGCTACATTTGCATACTCACTTTGCATGGTTATGTACATTAGTGAAAGTGGTCTGGGAGTTCAACCGTTACCAATAGGGAACACATAAAAAACACATGGTAACTCGGCCACAATACAAGCTTCATTATACTTATTACAGATCTGTCTTTATAAATGATTGTTGAGGAAATTATTTTGGGAAATCTGAGCTTTGAATGTCTCCAAAATCATCAGCTCCCTTTTTTAAAACACATTGGCTATTCAAAGACAATATCTGATAAACCAGTTCATTAATTGAAATTTTTGGTAAAGCAAGAAGTGGAAGAGCCATTTTCAAAAGAACTTTCCAATCTCATTTTTAAATTTGTAAACTAGAGTAAATGCAATAACACTTTCTTGCACAGCACCAACAAGATGTAAGGAAAAGGAAATTAACTTCAGCCCAATGTGCTTGAGGCAGTGCTGAGGACACTCTCCAGTCCGTTGGTTTGATCTTGTGACTCTGAAGTTCTCTGAAGGGTTGCAGGGTAATCAAAAAGCATTCCTAAGGATTGACTGGCGTAAAAATCGGTTGGAGTTGTAGGATGCTTATTCGAGCCTTGCGGCAGAATTCATTATCGTCTTATCGCAATTTGTCATCGTTGAGGGCTACGTCGTATTTGTGGGGTAAGACAGCATCCAAGCTGCGAACGGGACGGAACGGGCTTATGAACGATAGCCGGGAAAATCAATAAAAACTTCAGTATCTGGATCAAGTGTAGCTTATATACACTGCACAGAGTTGACCTATCACTTTCATCCAAAACTGCAACCCATCCGGCACACTACACTAAAGAAGGTCATGGTTTTAATTGAACACTCAACCTTTATGTGCAGCCTTTTCCTCCAATAAACTAAGCTGCTCGTGTATACTGTGTCGTGGGTAGGTTTTTGATGTGGCTCTACTAATACAAAAAATGATGAATGAAGCACGATTAATGACGAAAAGCATGTTTAAAAAACATACTCTTGAAAAAAAGAAGGAAAATGTGATGAAATACGTCAAAAGCTTTAGCTTTTTATATCCTTTGGCCAGGCTGACCTCGTCCACGTTCTATGGTGGCTAGCATTTAGGGAAAACAGTTTCAAGTCGAGTTTCAACATTCAACACAAGTATGCTACGTGCGGCTTTTGCTGCAACAAGCTCCAGATTTCTTCACATTCCCGGTGTCATGCGAGCGCGGCATCACGTTTCAAACTTTTATCGTTCACTAGGGACACGGTAGAATCTTGTAGGTTCTTATAGACCTTACCTTGAGAATAAAAGAAAAGTGTTTGTACGATTTCATTGCAAATAAGCACCGCAAGAGAGGAAAGTGATGGTAGGGAAGTTTCAACTGTGTTGCGAGACATACAATTATGAAGAGTTGTTTTGTTGAAACCTGTGCGGGTTATTCGGATTCGGAAATTCATTTCGAGGCTATCGCATTCACCGCTGTCAGATTGGGAAAGATGGCCTTATGAAATGAAAAATGTAGAAACTTAGTTTTGACATGAAGGGGTGAAACATCGTTTCAAGATATCACTCGCTAAACATTCATGTTGTTTAATAAAGTTTGAATCATCATATAAAACGTTCCTTAGGTACGGAATTGCGCGGTTCCGTAGTACATTCGTCATCCTGCACGATTTAACAACATGCCCGTTGGTGGTTCAAGCTTCATATGGTGGACCGTTCGGCAAATTCGAATAGTTCGCAAATGAAGGCGATTATTCATGTTTTTTTTATGAAAACAGCACACAAAAACTGATAAATATTACAGTAGTACTATTTATTTTTACATAATTTCATAATGTTATTTGTAGTATCAATCGGCAACTATAACACGAATTACTCATTGTTTCAATGAATAAAAATTAATGTAGTAATGTTTAAAGACTACACAAGCTTTACTAGATATTAGAAGAGTCATTCTTACGGAGTGAAAGTTTTTACAAAATAAATGGTCGTTGTTGACGGTGGTTGTAATTTGTTAAACAATTTTACACCGATGAAAAGTGATGGAATATTTTACGCCATGGATGGAACGAGCAATGTTCGTATTAAGTGCTACAGGATCACACTTTACAAATTGCTTGTCTCATCCAAACCATCATTCGCTGCACGGTGTCTGCTGTCGGCAAAGAGTGATTGGTTTAAAAATTAATTTTTCCAAGCTGTCGAGCACGTGTGACGCATTTACCAGGCAGAGCTTTGCTGAACACCAACATTAGCTGAACAGCCACTGAACGGCCGCTGAATAGAAATGTGTCGGTGTCGATGTCAAACCGCTTTACGACGGGACACAACACACAACGGCAGGATCACATCACCCGGTCGTGTATCAAACTTTTCCCTCATCAGGGAATTTGGTGGCAAAAAACGTGTTCGTTCGAAATGTGCGCAGGGGTAGATGTGTTTGGTTTTGCTTGCTCTTGCTCCAGGAAAATGTAGCGCTCTTTATCATCCGGTCATGCTTCAATCTTCCTGCTTGTGGATAACGCGATGCTAATTATGAGGACGCATGTGGTTGGCGTTTTCGCACGATATAATTCATAATTAACGTCAATCGTTTGTACAACAATGTGATTGGCATCAAACTAACAAAACATAGAGTGCAGAAAATGAGAAACAAGTGTCAGTGTAGAACTACATACGGAACGGATTTAAATACAATCATGCCAACTTTATCTGAATGGATTAGAACGGATTGACTAATGGTTTTTGTTTATGTCCTCATTAATCTTTGACTGCGAAAGTAATTTGGTCATTTTATGAAAAATAGATAAACCTCATCACTTATCAAGTTATACCCTTTTTTAACTTACGTATGTTTAAAAACACACTCTAAGGCTCCAATTCTAAGGTTTTTGCTTTAAAATCTGTATAGATATACAGATTTGTTGAGTAATACACAATTAATGGATTTTCATTTAAATATTTTATATAACGATTAATATAAAACTCAAAATCACGATTCCATGCTTTACTTCATTAAAATAACTGATATCGTTTAACAAAAAACTTGATTGTTTACGAATTTACCAACCTCCGACCAACATGATGATTCAAAAATAGGTCAGCAAACATGTTTCGTTGCCTCCAGTCAAATCAATCAGATTGGGCCAAACACGTACGTGTACGTATACTGGTCAAAATTTCATGCTCGTCGTCTGTAAACTATTATGTCTGTTACGCATATACGCTTCCCTTGCATGCGCTCTGAGAGATAACAAAAATGTACAACGCGGTACAAAAATGTCCAACCAGCAATGTCGACCATACCACGCGGATGCGCCATACCTAGATGAAATATTTTGAATCGTTCAAAGTTTTGTTGTTGTTTTTCATATAAAAAATGTAGTGACAATTTTAAGCATACATACCAAGCATGTAATATTTACCCCAAAACACACACACACAAACTGCCACACAGATATCATCACAAGTTTAATAGGATCAGTGGTCCCGCAGGAGAACACGTAAAGGATTTTACCATACAACGGTCCACGGTGGGAAACAGTGATTGCGTCGGGTGCGAAGCGTGACGGTGAGGCAGACTTTAAGTAAACTCTGCCGTATTTTCTTACACCGCCCTTCGCAAACGGTCAGATTCCGCAATTTCTGAAATGAGAAATGAAACGGGAAAACTGTTTTATGACACCAACTTATACAGTCCATTTTGTACGTGTAGCCGTTAAGTGAGACTGTGTGCGTGTGTGACAGAGAAAATGCGACAGTGTGTGACAGTCCGTTCCTTCATAGCTTCACGGAGAGAGAGAGACGAGCCGAGAGTTAGCGAATGAAATAAAAGTTGTAAAAAAAGCTGAGAATGTGACGCCTGTGGTGGGCGGTGGAACCGACCACAGACCACTGTTGCTGCCGAGAGTGGGGTTTTTGTTAGCGACTCAGCGGACATCAGAAATCATGCGGATGATTAGTGGGTTTGGCTCATGGCGCAACGCTGGGATGGGTAATACAAAGATGAAGAAACACCAGAAGGGTGGCATGTAATAAAGCAAGCCACAGCAGATCCTACATCCGAGTTTACGGCGGGAGTGTATTATAGTTGCTCAATTCAAATCAGAATCCACCCTCGGGGGCACGAGCAATTCGTTTGGTGTAAATGATAGCCACAGGGCTGATGGGATCGTAGTCAAATGGTGCCGGAATAGCGTAAGCGATACGGCAAACACCGTGCACCGTGCACCGAGCGGCCCTTTCACGAAAGCCGCTGGAATAAAAGAAGCTAGAAAATGGGAAACGAGGAAAAAGTGTACATATTTATCTTTGCCGCTTTTTTGTCTTTCTCTCCATCCTCTTTTTACTAGAATTCGCCGGTTTGTTGGTGAATACTACTAGTCAACAAGCTATTAGCTTTGAATGGCAAAGCTTAGTGTGCTTGTGTCATGTTCGTTACCACAAAACCTAGACGCAGCGCTGGGAAAGCCTTTTACGGGAGAAGTGTTTGATGGTAGGATGGCCAGTCCCTTTTTGAGCTAAGCTGCTTGTACCAGTTACAGGTTGCTTTGGTCTTAAGCATGTAAGTCATATTGCACACTATGCACACATTCACATAGCTAAAGTGTTAGTGTTAGTGGAGAAATGCTGCGAAAAAAAAATCACATGTGTGTATGTTGATTCCAAATACCACCTACGGAGTTCTTGGTTGAAGATTCGTGTTCGGATCTCGGGCGTTTAAGAGTCTACTGCGGAGCGTGAATAATCACCACCACCGATCTTGGGATTCGTATAACGAACGCATGCGTGTCCTATGTTGAAGCTCTGGTTTGCTCGCACTTCACTAGTAATATTCATTTTTATTTCCAAAAATTGATTTCTAAATCAATTGTTAGGCTACTTACTAATTGCTGTTGTTGGTATAGCAGTTGCTTTAATCTTATATGATGTGGTAAACTATAGTTTTTTTTGTGATTGTGATTTCTTACTAATTGATGTATTTTGTGATTTCGTTAAATTTTGTTTATTTTTTCAGTGCTTTTTTGGCTAATTACAATATATTCGTGCTACATAAATTTCGTTTCGATAATCATTTGTGAAAAACTTTATTTCCTAGTAACTTATCATTTATGTATCAAACATGAGCTTTTTTTATGTATCAAAATTTTACTTAAATTAGCTTAAATAAACGTTGCAAAACACGTTCGTTAGTACCGTTTGGTAGCGAAAAGCTTTTTATGCATGATATACTGTTGTACGGTAAGATTTTGGCCATCGCACGCAAAACGCTCGGTACGCTCTGTTGTGTGCTTCCGAAGGTCCTAGTGTGCACACTTGTAGCGTGTCTTTCCGCTGTTCCTGCTGGCAGGCGACATTGTACGGGTGTTTGTCGGAAAATTGCGATAAAGAAATCGTTCGCGTGTGGAATGGAATTTCCCTCCGACTCGTTTCACTTTTCACCCTGCCCCATGGGCTGCCGGAGCGTCAGGGCAGTGGCGTGGCTCGTCGTGTTAAAAACAAATAAGAAAAGTGTACACATAAAATCACTCGCCTCGTTCACTCAAACGTTCGGTGAATCGACGTTCCTCGGTGAGTGATGGTGATGTGGGAAAAAGATACCTACGCGATACCTACACGCGATAACACGGTGTGGTTGGTGAGTACCACTTCGTATCATTTTGCTTTGGCGCTCAGCGTATTAAGGATTCTGGTGCTTTGAAATAAGGATTGAGTACCTCGGTGAACTGGAGCTGTTGCCCTGTAAGGTGGTGGATGAACGAGCGACTGAGCGACCCGAATGAACGTAGAAAACTCACCATAGCAACCGGTTGATGTGAACCGACGAAGACCTGTAGTAAGATCGGTGGAATACACACACACACACACACACACACACACACACACACACACACACACACACACACACACACACACACACACACACACACACACACACACACACACACACACACACACACACACACACACACACACACACACACACACACACACACACACACACACACACACACATACGCATAATAGGAGCAAAATACGATGGTCCTTCTGACAGTGCTTGTAATGGGTGGCGCTGGTGGAAACCTGGCCTAGCTCGAACCACCTTCAAGGAGAGCGTCCGTGGGTGACTGGCGTTAGTCGACGTTGGTACGTCGTTTTTGCGTGTAGTCAGGTGGACTTTTCCGCACATGAATATTAAATGTACGACATATTTCGATTCTGTGCTTCGTTCTGTGGTACTTTCGAGTGCTTTTAATCGCAGTACTACCACTGTGGAATAATTTGTGACAACTTGTGCCAGTGTGAATGCAAAACAGTGTAAAATTGGGAAATCTGGAAGCTTCACCAGAACCGCGGGAATTCCATGGGAGCGTCAGAAGTACGCGCTTGATAGCATTCGTCTTGGTACTTTCCACCCAGTGATGGAGCGTTTAGTGTAATCGTGTGAATTTATTGTTGGGCTTTAGTACGACACAGTGAAACCGTGGGGGAGTATCCATTGTCAAGGAGCAAAGAATAGTTCAATCGAGCAAAATAAAAGCCACACGCCTCCGCAGTGAATTGATGCGCCTTCCGTTGCGCCAACTCTAACCATACCACATGTGAAGCGTGTTGGGCGTGTACGTGTGTTTATCAGTTTCCAGTTCATTAGTCACGTAAAAAGGGGGAAATTTCACGGAATTAGCGGAGTGCCCCACTCGTTCTGGGTATTATCAGGTAGAGCGTGATAGTGTAACCGACTGCTCGGGTATAATTTGTCACATGGGAGTTGCTCGTTGCTTGCGACCTGTGCTGATAAATCCGCAAGGTGCGTTGACAGTTTTGCGGTTGTTCTAAGGTGTGAAGCCATAGGGTTGCACCGGTGGTGGTGGCTGTAGACATCGGTGCGTTCATTAGTGCAGTAGAAGTGTGTGCAACCGTGTGACTGACTCGTGGTTAGTAGTGCATGCTGGTTTGGAGCCGCGTGCAAAAGCGATCTACTGAATGGCACCGACTATTAATCCAGCGACGCATCCCATCAAAATGTTGCACTTTGGCAATAACAACAACTCCCGTGCCAGTTCAATGCGACGTCCGGATACTACCGCGTCTGGTTCGTCCATGTACACATCAGGTCAGTATGATATGGAGGGAACAGGAGATGTTGTTGTGTTAGTGTTTGTGGTTTTTTAGGACTACTTACTAATTCTTGGTAAGACAGGATCCATCAGCTATGCGTCAAACGTGAACTATCTCTTTGGTGGCAAAAGGAAATGAATGGTCTTGTTGTTTCACTTTTTTCCACGCTCGGAGAAACTTCCTCTTCTTTGGTAATTGCTGCAGCATACGTAGTCGTTCGGTAATTTGTGAAATCCTTTACGACGCGTCCTAGACGCACGTGCTCGCAGCGTTCTCTGCAGATATTTCGATGTCGAAGTCGATGGGACTTAGTATTACAAAATGCTGACAGTGTTTTAGAGTTGGTTGGATGTGGTTGTGGTTGAGACGCACTCAGCCAACCTGCTGTCGGTGAGGTGGTGTGTCGTGCGTTTTCCAATAAGGTATTCATTGAGTGGAATAATATGCTGATGATAGCGATTTCTGCAACTCTATAGACATATACTCGTCTGTAACATCTGCTGCGGGAAGTATTTACATAGAACATGATGATATGTTCAGGACTGGATGAGTATGAAAGATGTTTCTTATTGATCGTACTATACAGCAAACTACAACGTTTTTCCTATAATTTACTTACCAAAGATATTTCAAATATATAAAAAACAATTTCATCAACCTTAATCGTAACCTCCCAAATGTTATAATTTTAGCTATAAAATATTGGTTAATGTACTTTTAGTTTTCTATGCATGGCAGATATTTCAACTATAATAAATCAACTCTTTAAAATTCCATCCTTTCCCGACAATGGCTGGGGCCGTTGATGCACATACAAAACATGTGTGAAAAATAGCGCAAATATTTCACCCAAACCACTAGGCAGCGATTTTCCACCGCTAACCCTGTTTACCGAGTATGGTATGGTCAGTAAAATTTGCACCCACCCACATTCAGCATGGCAGTATGTATACAGTATCCTTTTGAGATAGTGCACAGTCCCACAAGCCCTGGACGTAAGCGTCGTAAACAAAATTGTAACACCAGTTTGCGAACGAGCCTTGCACTGGCAGCGTTGGCTTCGAACTCGGTGCACTGCGACAGCTGGATCTCTCGACGTTTGGGGTTTCCTATGATTCTACTGGCTCGTGGTCGGAAGATATATTGTGAAAAGAATGTAATCCCCATTGATAAATAGAACAAAAAGTTTATCATGCTTTTGTTTGCCTAGCGGCACATATATGCAAGCAATGAGGAATAAAAGAAATCATAAATAAATCCTACATTACACAGGTTGCAAGCCGATTCCAGATCGAGTTGGATACCTGTTTTTTAAATCATTTATCATACCTTGATATCGTTCGTCTGTAATAATGCGTAGGACATAAAGTATTTATTTTTATTTTCAATGGCGAGTAATGGCAGAAGAACGTGAGTAGAGCTCCTTAGCGGCCAGACTAATGTAGACCCTGCTGAAGTGTCCAGCAGAAAGGTTGATTGAACGATTCTCTACCGGAGAGGTATCGAGATGAAAATTTGCTTTTGTCAGGACAGGACATGGGTTTTTTTTGCACTTTTCCCATATACTCAGATTTAAAATCAGCAAACAACATATATTCTACTCAGCTATGCTATAAAAATTCCCGATTATTGAGGAGAGCACATTGCGTACCCAATGTTAAAGAACGTTCGATTCTATATGTATTTTTTTCTTTATATCCACAATAAACATCTCTACTACTACTACTACTGTCTGGACAGGAGGGGAGGGTAGGGAGGGGCATGTTTTTGGACCCGCTTGTGAGTTCAGAGCCCTAAGCAGCCGCTTATTTTGCATAACGGTTGATGCGCGTCTGGGAGTACTAGAATTTGACCAATGCTGTTCAGACAGTAAAATAAATATAACCGGCATGATGGACACTACACTCTACATATCGAAGGTAGTTTTAGACTAAAGTAAAATAAAGAAACAAAAAGCAATACAAGCATAAAAAGCAACAATGTATAATATTGGCATTCGATGTGGAGTGAAACATTGGCCTAGATTAACATAACAATTTTAGCGAAATAAAATCGTAAACACTAACCACGGTTTAAGGTCAAACTCATAATTAAAAATTTATTTGCCATCATACATATCCTCCGCCTGCGTAAGAAACCGATCTCGATGGGCCTTTAAGCTTCATCCGTGAAGGGTTCGAGAACGTACACTCGCCTTGCCCAGAAGGATTTACGTAATTACTACTAAAGTTGATTAATTATCTCACAGGAACCGAGTATACCGCAGGTTTTTGGCTTTTCCCGTACTCTGGCGTTCTGTGTGTCGCAAACCCAGTTGACCTGGGTAAAATACCATCTGCTATCAAGGGTAGTGCGGGTAGTAATTTGACCGTGGAAGGGGCTTTTAATTATGAAAACGAGCCCGTTGGTGTGTTGGCGCGATTGGATAAGGTAGTAAAAATGTGGAAAATTTATAGAAATACCGCGGCAGCATTAGGCTCGGGCAAAACTCTCGGGAAACCCCTAAAGCATACCAACATTTAGAGGTGCTTTTACATGATAGAATGTATAGCTGTAGCTACACAAAAACACCATTATGAAAGGTGGCGGTGCACCTCCAAGACCAGCAAATTATTGTTGTTTTTATGATTTTCCAGATAAACTAATTTTCGTAATCCTGGAAACATTAATTGGAACCAGTGAAGGTAAGACAGAAAGTGAGACAGCTAAGTGAAACCGTATCCCGTGCTATCTTTGCGGGATGCGCTTTATTTTCGTGGAGAAAGTTTCCTACTTGGTGGATAATCAAATCAACCCATGATGGAGAAGCCTGGTAATTCGTGTCTAATGGAGGCGCATGGTGTTTCATTTGTATTGGGAAAGCGAAGGAATTTGGACGATGTCTCTAATACCATCACGCACGAGCGACCGTTTTACGTGCACGGAGATATCAGCGCTTCCGAATTGGAGGGAGAAATGATAAGAGGTTTACGTGGTCTAGGATACACACGTTTTCGCACAACATTGATTAATGACTCTCGGTTCGAAATACACTCGAACAAGATGTACGGTGGACGGTAGATGAACAAATAATCCAATTGTGTGGACGTGCAGTGCATGTTGGACTGGACATAATAACGAATTTGAATTTAATGGTCTTTTGTAGCGACCGTCTGTGTAATATAATGCTTCCTACAAGAACACAATTGAAACACCAACTTCTGAACTGCGTATAAATGGCTTTGTCAAAGTGTTTGCTGAATAAATAAAGACTCACACAAGTACAGTTTCGTAATTTAATTCATAAGTTGGCCCTTCATTCTAAAGCCCAAAATGAGAAATCGTACCAAAGCAAAACCATTTACTTCCCTCTGCTTTATTTACTCTATTATCTTCATCACTTTCACTGTTCGTCTGTACGTTCATTCTCTGTTTTTTTCTCATTTTGTTTTGATGATATACTATGAGATGATGCTATTGTTTGAGCTTGCCACACAACAACATATTAAAAAAGGGGGCTGAAATTGAATTTCCCAACCGGTGCAAATTGTGCGCTGTAAACATTAGCGCCCATAAAACGAGCCATTCTGCACGGTTGATGATGTTTCGCGTAGCGATCGGGATGAGGCAGTTGTCTGTCGCTTGAAACGCCAGTAACGCTTGATTGCTGTCTGGTGAGATAATGACCGTTGTTTTGTATTTCGATTACTCATATGATACATTAAAACTGCACATTACTGTACAGTACTGATTGTAAAAGAAAGGGAAATTTGTTGATTGTTTGTTTTTGCTATACATACTATACTTTCCGAGCTCAATGATTTTCAATTATCGAATATCATCCTTACAGTTTTAAAAACTTATTATTTGAAACAAGAAGAAACAGTTTATGGATTATATGCAATTATATAGCTTGTATGAAATATTGAACTATGTTTACTTAGCGTACATGTACAGCAACAGTATACGTTAACAATATGTATGAAGTTTGTACTAGTCAACCATCTTGGGATGATGGCATTCGTTACGCTTTGCTGAACTGGTAATGTAGTTCTACGGCAGGCATCCAGAGCATCATCTTATGGAACAGAGCAAGGAAAAAATAATGACGACCGGAGCAAACCATTTAACAAACGGGCAGTTTAGTGTACATCGCATAAATGGGGGGTTCCCGACCTTTTCGTGTGGCCTGCGAGACCGTGGAGCTGTGCAATTTAGAGATGGTCTAATTTGCATCTACCCTTTGATTTGTGGCTCAATAAGAAGCTATGGCTGAAAGTAAAAGTTAAAGGAGGCGTTAGTCCCTTTCGGTGTAGTGTAAAAGTTTCTTGTATGAAGCATTTACATTTGCAGCAAAAAAGTTTATTTTTACTATCATAGCTTCATGATCCTTGCGGCTGGGAAAGGTTGGGATTGATTTTTGGGTTTCTTTACAAAAATAGAGAGCCAAAGAATATTTTCTGTCTCCCTACTGCTTGAATATAATAAACGTCTTGTTGTAGTAGCCCTGAGTGACTGTTCAAGTGAAATGGGATTAAAGCTGCCACACTTTGATATTCCTGTATACATTCGGGATACAAATATAACGAAAACTAACACACACATAAACTGTAATTTAATGGTAACATTTCATCTTCTTTGCAATCCTGCTTACAAATATCGTATCATAATACTAAGTTTCTATTATACGCTACATAATTCCTTGTCGTTTCCCGTGACTTTGTAGGTAAAAAGGAATGGTTCAATGGAATGTAATGATTGAATAAAATTATAAATGCTAAGCAGACAAAACAAATGAACCCAACGAATGGTAGCTTACGCTTACAACGAGTTTAAACTCTGTCTACTGTCTGCTCCATAACACAACTGCACGTTGAAAGTGGAAAATGGGAATCGAAAAACTTTCCTCGAGAAAGCGAGAATAAAGTCATTGCTAAAGTCTCGCTGATTAATACCCCAGCACCGGCAGCTATTATTGTCTACTTGTTGTTTGTCGTTAAATATCGGGTGCCATTGGGCGCTCGTATCAGTCCGAATCATTTATCTTGATGGAACGAAAAAGTTGCCTCCGGCAAGTTTTACTCCGTTGTCGATAACGCGATCCGAGGCACCATTATCCATTCCGCGTACCTTCAGACAAGGCAAAAAAGCAGTCTTTTGTGGAAAAAGGAAAACAAAAATGCCGGAGGTTATGGCTAGTGCCCTAAAACAAAGAGTAGAATTTACTTTTAATCAGAGTGTCACGGTGCTTCCGACAAGTTGCAATTTACTGTAAATAAGTTTTGAAATCTTTTCCGTTGGTTTTTACATTCCGTGCTTCCGGGTCCGGGCAAAAGGTGCTCGGTGGGTCGTTGGATTAGTGGTTTCGACTTACGATTTCTACGACGCCGTACGTACGAGGGTTAGCTATGACAATACGAACATCCGCAGAGAGATTCGAAAGGGAGGGTAGGAAAAAAGTTTTTCCCCATCAAGGAAAACACATTCCCGAACTGAAAAGCTTGTGTCTCCGATTGGTTGAAAGAAAAGCTATCCTTTGCAGAATGTTTTACGTTACGAGACGCGACCGGAACAGTTCTGAGGGCATCGCTTCCGGTACACTGATGTTGGTGTTGCTTCTATCTGAAAACGAAATCTTTCAGCAGCGAGGTGGTTGAAACAAAGTTGTTTGGTAAAGAAAATAAGCTTCGCTCGAAATTAGATGAAAAGGAAAGGAAGAGAATGAAGGAATTGATAGAAAATAAAAATGAAAGAGAAACTAGCTTAGCGAAAGTTACACGTTCCACCGGGAACAATCAACCTGAAGTGGAGGTCGGAAATCGGTTTATGGTTACAGTGGTTTTGTGGTGGCTTTAATGGTACCAATACAGGGAAGTTGGTAAACAACATCCTGTTCCATTTAGTTTTGAAAGGTAATACGCGACACTTTTAAGAATAATATAACAAGAGGAAATTAGACCTATTAATTAATATTAATAAATGGAGCTTTTAAAATGTAATATAAACATATTTTTAGCTGCCTAACTTAAAACTAATCGACACAACTACATAGCTATAGACCATGCATGAACTTTTTAATTCATTAAATGTTCTGCTTGCAGGTGAACTTACCAGTCAAGATTTGCCTTCGAGGTAAATAGCGTCCCAAACAAGATTGAATCATCTCAAATACCAATTCTAGCGTAAACATCGCAGATTACATTCGAACCATCGAGGCTTAACTACATAATAGCGTTCGATCGTTCACTAACGTCAATTATCCCGTGCATTATGAAGCGTACGAAAGTGTATTGACCTGTAAAGGGCGATACGGTTCGCTGGGTGGAAGCCCATTTTGCTAAAGTGCTTGGTTGTAAAAAAGTGACTCATATAGAAGCTGATTGCGTTTGCAGTACAGCTAGGTTCTTGCAACTCACTCGAGATTGCCTATTGAGCAGTAAGAATGGTTTTTCTTGTTTTCTGCTCTTTCTAAGGGCATTGTTGAAAAGCTTCGATGTTTTTTTCAAGTTTTCAAGTTTTCAGTCATCTGTGGGTCCATGAATTGTTACGTTAATTTATGAGGCACCATGTGTCATAAAATGGTTAAAATATATAGGGTTTTCCAAGTCACTTTCAAATGTAAACATTGTTTTTCATCGCGTGCAAAATGTTATTCCACATCACTCAGATATTTCATTTCCTTCAAAATAATTTTTAGCTTCTGCATGATGGGTTTGTGGGTTTTTCAAGGCAGTTCGAATATAAACATTGTTATTCAACGCGTGCAAAATGTTATGCCACATCAATCTGACATTTCATTTTTATCAAAATAATTTCTAATTTCTTCAGCATGATTTTCAACACGTCTCAAGCTGGATTGAGTTTGACAGTTCTTTGTGATGTGTTGAAAATCATGTGTAAAAACTGAAATTTCATTATGAAGCAAATTCACAATTTGACAGCTGTTGAAAAATATCTTGGAGGTGGGGAATAATTATGTGCACAATCGAAAGTGACTTGCAAACCTCTGTAAGTTCGTTTTGAATGTTAATTTCAATGAAACGATCTAAAACAATCGACCTTGATAAAAGCATATACAGGGTTTCCCACGATTTATTGGTGGGTTCCCATTAATTTTTGGTGGATTCCCATATTTTTTTCGTGCGTTCCCACGATTTTTTGGTCGTTTCCCAGAATTTTTTGGTCTAATTGTATTGATATCCAATCGGAAAATACCAATAAATTATGGGATCGAACCAACAATCTATAGGATACGACCAAAAAATCGTGGGAACGCACCAAAAAATCATGGGAACTGACCAATAAATCGTGGGAAACCCTGTAATTGGGGACCAAACAAAAGTGATTGCTGACCTATATTTCCGGCAGTTGAATGTTGATCTTTGTTCTCTCACTTCATCTACCAAACAGTTCGTAATGGTACTGTATGCGATAAGCAAACATTTCCGAACACAGCATGGCACAGTTGAAACATGCATCAGTAAATGATATCAAACACTGATGGAAAGGTTTTGTCAACTCTTTGTACAAATTAAAGCTCTTGAAATACGTGTTGTACTTGCAGATCATAACATTTGTCAACAGTATGAAGAATAAACTAAATACTAATAGGTGTAATAGATAACTGTTAAATATACATAAATATATAAATACGTGAATCATCATATAGATAATGTTTAACGAAAAATATGTGTGTTGCTCAACAAAATTCAACCTAATGGCAAAGGAAATTAAATTGATGAAAAACTGAAAGTTTAACAATCTGAACTGAAAATGATTCAATGTCCTGTTAGAAGTATTGTTAGATGCCGCATCTTAAATCATTTCATATCATTGAGATGGACGAGTTATATAAAACACCATCCAAAGAGTCATCGTTCCCCCATCCTTGTTGCTGAGAGTCCTATTTTTTCCAGATACCACATATGGAAATGCAAATAATAATATGGAAATTGCATATGATACTAAATTTCTGTAAAGTTACAAACATACTTTTATCTAAATTCAATTGAAATCGAAACATTTTTCAAAAAAAATCATAACAAATAATGGGCCCCTTTCCTTTTTAAGATCGTAGGCTGAGATTTCAGCCTGTCAGCTGTTTGCATTATATAGTAGTTTTCGAGCAGCTATCAAAGTGGGTGAATATACAGGTGGGATTATTCCGAGGTGTTTGTATTTAGAAGGTTGATTTTTATCGCTTCTGCTTCTGAATGAAGATTTTAAGAGTGTTTTTTGTATTTATTAAGAAAGCATGTTTGAGCTAAAGTTTTCACCCATACTGTCAAAAAATGACGTTCAAACAGGCTATGAGACCACCTGGACTACATACACTTTGATTCTAGATTCCACCACCTGATCTCTGAAATGAAAACTAGACCTTGTTTTGACATTTTTTCGAGCAGGTACTCGAATCTAATTCTAACTTTGAGGTTAAATTAAACTAGGCTAAAAATTGCAGGCTAGTTTTGTACGTGATTTTGTATGGAATGTTGACATGATTGCAGCCGCCAACTGTCAAACTCGATATAGAAAAGCTGGCTGTATCATGAAAGGCCCCAACAATCAAGAAGTAACACATGTCTTCGTTATCTTTTATGGTTTGGGAGAACAATTGATCATCTGTTTTATCAATCGAATTAGTTAGATAGTTATAGAATAGTTGAAGCAGAGGAACTTGTCTCAAATTGCTTAGATAAGCTCTGGATTTGAAGTGACAAAGTGAATGCAAAGCTTCGCACTGCTTTTGATACTTTGTGATTGAGTGAGTTTAATATAAAAAGGCTCATAATTTAAACATATAAAAAAAATCATAAAATTTTATAAAGTTTAAAATTCACAGTACTTAACGTGTAGTGATTATAATGTACCGATAATTTTGTTTGTTAGTCATAGTTGTAACAAGTTCCTGCAGCAATTTTTATTGCTATTAAAATAATGTTTTTTTAAATATTTATCGTTGTTCATATAACATATTTAAACCTTATAGTGGGATGCAAAAGAGTGTTACCATAAAATAAAAGGTTACTGCAGTTTCGCAGATTCAACAGCGTGAATTAAACAACCATCGGCCTGCGTAACATTTGGTCTAGTAAATGAATTTCTGCCGCCGTCCACTTACGATCATGTGTATGTAGATGAGTGATTCGTCTGCGAGCATCCTGATTATAATGAAGCAATCTTGGTTCATAATTAAAATTCATTATCACATTACGAATGCATTATTCAACAGAAAGGTACTATCCCCGCAACACAGTTTATCCTTTTTATTAGCCAACTTGAGCACCATGCCCAAAGCTTTGAAGCTTGTTCTCTATGCCCGGCTTTTGGACATTGCGTTTAAATCTGCGGAGAAGCCAACGGACTGCATTCTCTACGGTGTCTCATGTCGAATAATGGTTCTCGAATCTGCTATGTCGTTTCGATGGTACTTGCTATCTATTTGAATACTGACTGCCTCATGCTTGCGCTGCTTTTTGTAGTTGTTGCTGCCACCTACTGGTATGGGGAGCTAGGGACGAATACAGAATGGAACAGATTGGCCAATTCGTTTAGAATACGGGATTCATGTGTAGCATTGCATTTTGCATTGGTGGCTGCTGGTATTCAAATCTGAAACAGACAGACCTTTATCACACATCCATTCCGTACAGCAAAGTGGTTACTTAATGTTGAGTATGAGAATTGTGTAAAGTTGCTAGTATAGTAAAATGGTGACCTTAGATTAAGAGATGGATATTTTATACAGAGAGTTTGTGTAATGGATCCAGTTATCGAAAAAGAATTTTTCTTTTTGATAACTTATAATCAAACAAAACTGAACTGTCACTTCTTAATTTACAGTTCTATTTACAGTTACAATCATAAGTTAACTGCGCAAAATTATGCTTATATTTTTAATTAATGTGATTCCTAACTATGTTGATCTGTTGGATACAGTTTGAGAGTTCTAGTTTGAAATCACGTCAACACTAGGCTGAGATTTCAATCAATTCAGCCTCAAAATACTGCATAATATTTGATTCGACGTAAAAAAGTCTGCTGTAATATTCTCATTTCGAATAGAAAAAAATGCATTGGTGACTGAATTTTGCAAAACATTGTTATTTTAATCACAGCACAACGTTGACAGAGCAAAACGAATAAATCTATCTACTCTGGTGTATTCAATTTGTCAATATGTACGTCAATGGTGGTGTTTTATTATACCGACAACTAGCAGCGGCTCTGAATGGAGTTCCGCACACACCTACTCCATGATGTCTTCAGCGTTGTATCCATGGAACAATGTGCACATGCCATTGATTTATGGATGCGAGACTAAATTCGAACGACCGAAATATACCATAGTCTGGCCATCTTTCTTACGGGACATATCATTGAGGAAATACTATATGTCACGCTCTTTTTTTCTTTCTCGTGTGCTAAAGTCTTTGTAGTAAACGTACTACGAAATCTTTGCTTGAAATACTTGCTTGATCCAAGCGCGGGCTAATGGCGTTCTAAGTAGTCGTTTACTTCAGTTCGTTAATTGTGTTTCACAAAAGAAACTGATTCCCAGCCACCATTCATTCAAGTCCTCTGGGAGCATGGTCACAGATGCTTGCCAAATTTGGCGGATGATTATTCTTCCATTTTATCTTAAGCCCTACAATCTCATTTCAACATGTCCCCAAGGTCATCTAGAGGCAGGGAGTGTTTCCGCTTGCATTGTGTTGTTTTGAATTGAGAATGAATGTACCACAGTAACAATATCTTATCTCTTTCACTGCTCTGCCAAGTGTGTGTGTTCTCTCGAGATTCCGGATCTTGATATCTGGCAGCTTGAATGGAGAAGACCAAACTCTGGCGTACAGTACAGCACTCATTCCATCCTTCCATTTTCCCCAGTTTGTTACGCATTTCATTGTCTGTAAATATTTAATTCTGTTGTGGTAGTTTTATTCCCTTGCACTCTATAGACCTTTAAGATTTCTTTGCAAACCAAAATAGCAAAACATTGGGCAAATTTTCAATATAGATTGCAGTAGTATGTGATTTCATGTTAAGGTCCTGGAAGAGTAATAATGTTAAAAAGCAATGTATTTGAAATGAAAATGAAAAAGAAGTGAATAACGAATTAAAAAAGTGCTATAAGTTCATAAATAACTTAAATATCTATGCAATACATAAGTATAAAAATAAACAAAAAATCTTTTTATGTAAAAGGACAAACATATTGACAAATATATCATGCTGATACTATTTACTTTTATATATTATTAGTAATGGCATATTTTGCTATTCTATTCGGTGCCTGCCATGCTTTTTCTAAGCAGAGCTCATTTTTCGCCTAATTAATCATAAATTTTGTCATCAATTACTTAATTTTTTCCCATGCATCAATACATCATTTGTTCGTTTTGGCACGGCTCTTTGATAAGCGTACCATCAGCCTTATCATCTGAAGCTTGCCTCCTTCGTGATGGCTAGATGGATGTTTTTTTCTTTTACTGTCCAAAAATGATTGACGAATCACGTTGAATGAGATGGGCATTATCCTGCAGCCTCATTTTCTTTTGCTTAAGCTTACTTTTGTCAACGCATTCCTTGCATCACCTCATAGCGGCATAACGTGTTACACGTTTTCTTCAAGTGGCCAAACGAGCAGGTCGAACGATGCTGATAAATGATTACCCGTAACAGTTGTGATGAGAAAATCGATAGTTTCCCTGTTTTTTTTTTGTTACTGCACCGCCATTCGTTGCGTTGTTTGCTGTTCTTTAGCGCAGTCAGGTCAGCTAGACGATTTATTTCTTGGCACATTAGCCAGACACTCATTGCGACGTATACAAAGTTTGACGCGTACGAGGTAGATGATTTAGGAAGGATTAGAGTACTAAAAAATAAGCAAAATTATATATATTTGTTCGTGTTATATTTTTACTTTTAATTTTATAATGTTTTATGTTTTATGGCTTAGAATAAACTCTAATCCATGTGAAGCTTCTCATATATAATGTATACCACTAGCACATCTTACACAACACCAGCTCATGTAAATGCAATAGATTATAGATCACGTTAATGGCTTTTAAAGACATTCAATTAACATGAGTTGTGAAGTAATAATCAAGCTGTAATCGAAAGTAATACTAAAAGTGTTAGTTTCATCACTCGATAATGATTGACATTAATTCACTAGTAACGTTATGAAGTCAATGACCTTTACGTGATTTATGATTGAGACGAGCTCGAAATTAATCCATCTGCGTGGTTCTTATAGTTTAATCGTTAAATGTCTATATAATCTATTTGTAGTGTCTATTATACTCATTCTAAGTAAATTTAAAAGTGTTTGCTTTAGGAGACTATGCATAGATAAATGATGTATCCACTACATTAAAATATTTTTTCAAACATTATATTCCTCCGTAAAGCCACCTGCTTGGTCTCATAGCAATCAGATTATTTAAAGGATCGGTTATAAATTTGCCCTTGTTGTTTTATCTGATGGTTCATATTTTTCCAATCACCATTCTTTGAAGAACCTTTAGCAGCCTGCCCTCTGTAAAGATTCTATGAAAACAAAACAAAATTTAATGAAAAATCTCACACTGAACGACGAAGGCTACCGAAGGAAACATTTACCACGCTTCTTCTTCCGTTTCGTTTTACACGGCGTTTTACACCGTCAGAGTATGCGTTTCCGGCACAGTTTCCTACACTTAGCACCTTCACAAAGAACGGATGCTCAATTCCGTCGGTGGGACTGGCAGAACAGTCTGGCATCGGAACGCAATTATGACAGCAGATGATGAATTTTACTTCCATTTCACTTCGTTCGGGTACTGAACTGAAAGTACGGTTGTGTTAGTATTTCTTCTGCTTTCTGTTTTGTTCGCATTTTCTCAGTAAGGAGCTATCGATAAACGTCAAACGTTTTTTTTTGTGCTGCAAGGAGCTTGTTTTTTTTTTAAAGAGAAATGGGTTATAAAGTATAGGTATAATAAGAAAGATAATATGTTTGGCTGTCGGTGACAGGTGTAACATATGGATTTCAAGAGTAAGAACGACATTTTATCTGGTCGCTTTTGCGAGTAACCGTTTAGGAGAGCTGAAAATATGTTTTTTCTCATGACTGTTTACAACATAAGTATAGACACGATTTGTTCGTAGAGTTGTATAGAATTAAAACAATGAATATAAATGTAATAATTGATTATATGTAGTTTTGTTCAAATTACGCTATCGAACATCAAATCTTTGTCATTTATTTTGCAAGTTTTCGAGAAGCAGATTCTACAAAAACATTATAAATAATAGTTATTTAGCCTCCCAACAGCAACGCTATGGTCCAGCTTGGCTCCTTACAATGAATAATGTTGGAATGTTTGTAATGCTAGCATTTATTTTAGATAATATTGCATCTTTTGCAACACCGATTAAGGTGGCATGAGTAAGTGGCATTCCTGGTCTCTTATGGCATTACGGATGATGTTAAAACTTGGCGAAGCTGGGATTATCCTTTCAGCTTGTTTGCAGTACGGGAGAAAACACATGCTTTTCTCTCTGTACCGGCTACTAGAAGTCACGTAGTTCTTCGTAGGACCGTGTACTTAAAAGCGAAAAGACCACTTGGAACGATGGCTGAACTAATTAATTATAGCGTGATGTGATGCTAATGTGTAGCGGATCAGAAATGGATTTATAAGGATGAGCTAAACAGTTGTTACAAATCAATTTATTATAGAAAGTAGGAAATCAACATTAGCACTTATTATCGTGTAGGTTGAAGTTTTCATTGGACGATTAAAATTGTTTTGAAAAGTGAAAAGAACAGCATTCAATCATAAATTTTACAAAAGAGTCTTAATGTTTTCGTTTCATTTAAAAATCATCATGCAAATATTTGATTTTAATACCTTACTTTCAATGAAAATTCAGTCATTCTCAATGTAAAGATACGTTCGCTTGGTTTTCAACAAGATAAAAGTTAATTAGAATCAACATTTATGAACAAATTATACACAAACATACTTATGTGTGCTAGCCAGACGCAATGTATGTTGGCAAGTGTTGGCACAACCGTGATGGAACGAACGTGCTAAAGTATGTACGTTTACCACTTCTTTCACCGACCACGTAGCATTCCATTGATGAGCATTTGGAGAGCTCTTGCCTAGGGGAAAAGCACTAAAGTTCATCTGCTGAAGTGCAAGAAGTCCAGTGTAATGGTTAGCCAGAGTACCCTTAGCGTCAGGCAACCTTTCTTCGGTATAGAAAATCAAAACCCGAACGAATGTAAACCGGACCGGATGCAAAGGATACATGGTTTGGCTTTGTGAGTATTCGTGAACCGAGAATAAGAAAGCTTGCGACGACATATAAGCCCAAAGGGAGCAGTTGTTGAATGTTAGCTGGTGACTATTGCAGTACTGTGCACTACGTGCACTTGGTTGCAGTCGGGCTCGGTGCACATGGATAAGCTAGCAAGCATAGCAACATGTAGTTTGCATGTTTCATCGCAATTTGAACTTCCGAATTGGCAGGAACGTGTGTAAGTGTCTCGGGACAGGACTAGGACGTTTTCGTACGAGACTGTACAACAAATAACGCTGAAATGAAAACATCCTACATTTCAGGAATATGTCAACAAGATTTAAAAGGTTAAAATGATGTTTGTGATTGAAGTTATCATTACAAAAAAGTGCAATTTAGTTCAGTTTTAAATACTCAAAGACAAATAAGGGTCTCTTTTTGCACTATTCATGAAAAATGCGAAACAAATGAATGGATGTGATGTACGCCTTTAGTTTACGCCTTTGTAAACATTGTTGGCTGTTTTATTGCGTTGTTCTACGAGCAGTCGTAGCAAAATTTGTGGGATTCTTACGTTTACATCAATCCTGTACCCAACATCAACAAATCAATGGTAAAAGGGTGTTATACGCCCATGTAAACCATTGAAAGTAAAATTCAGTTGGCTTCATCGATTTTTTATTTCATTCAACAAACAGGTAAGCAACGCAACAACGTTAAACCTGTTGATGTCTGCTGAAACTTGTTGTTCTTTGGCCTCCCAAAATAGCGCTGGTGGTACTAAACCAGCGTAAACCATGACACGTGGGGCGTGATTTCGTGACTTACACTTACACGCTGAATTTATTGTTGGTTTGCGTGCTAATTCTTTTCACCCTTCACAAAAGCTTTGAAGCGTTACGCACGAGTCTCGCTCTTTGCAAGCGTACCAGTGTGCGGGGTACTTGATTTCCATAGAAAATCTTTCTTTGTTGCTCCTGACATGGCACTAGGTGGGAATCAAAGGCAGCAAATAAAAAGAACGCTACGTTAAATAAATTCACCTCCCTTCTTCTCCGTAGTGCAGACTGGTAAACATTTTCTTTGTTAAATCGACATGCTCCAACATTTGTGTGAGCTAGTTTGATTAATGTATGTTACAATCCTTCATCTTGAGGAAGGATATTAGTACATGTGTTGTTAGGTGAGTAATTATTTCCATAAAATACAGTGAAACACACGTCTATCCACAATATTGTTTGAAGTTAAAAGTTTTATTAGAAAACTAAAGAGATCTGTGCAATAAGATTAGAATGAAAATAATAATTTTATAATTCGTACCTTATCTCGTATCTTATGAGGATGAGCATCGTCGTATCTTATAAAAAGTGCAAATATACGGCAGTATACTTGTTTAAGATGGCAATTATGACATTCTATTTAAAACGTAAATTAATATGCGGAAGGCAATGAGAAGAAATATATTCATGACGTTCTGAGTGTAGTTTCAACCATTTGTGTTCAAAACGCAATTGTAAATTTTAATCAACGAACAAACAAATATATTTTCATCATACATGACCACCTACCTCATAAGACATCATGCCGTGAGGTCTTTACATAAGTATAGTTTATAGAACAATTTTTATGGGTAATGGGTAATGGGTAAGTATTTGTGTCAAATTATTGTTTGTATTGTGTGTGTTTTGTTATTTTTATATGTCAGATGAATTCTTGTCGAGATAGGAGTTTATTGTAAAACACTTTTATTTAATTATAGCATAATATATAATATAAAAGCATAAAATATGGAGTTGGAGCGTGCTGTGATAAAAATGATACATTCTTTTATAAAAATACAATACTATATTAGAAGTCATCAGCGTTCTGAAATGGAGATCCTATTACCAATCAATTGTTTCAGATCTTAATTTCAGAAAATAATCAAGTGAGAAAGTACATCAGTAAGAAAGTAGGAAAGAAAAGTGAAACAAAGAAAGTAATAAATAACAATAGTAGGAACGCAAAAACAAGAAATTAAGAAACAATACAGTAAAAAAGTGAGAAAGTCATCAAGGAAGAAATTATATCAAGGAATTTTATAGTCATCAAGGAAGATATATAAGAATAATTTAGAAAATTAAGTAAGTACGTGAGTAAGTAAGCAAGTAAGTAAGGTAAGTAAAAATATAAAAAATGCCATTTTTTAATGTTATAGAGGATACTTAATCAATTGGCTTTGAGTCACCAAAGGGCCTTGAGACCTTGAGTTTAATAACAATTCAAAACATAACAACCAGGTGGCTTTAGCTCCCAGGTATTTTGTATAAATTTTGTTGCTAGTGAATATTATATGTGATGTAATTTTGACGATGCACCTTTGTGTTTTCCCGCGAAACTTTGTCATGTGGTATTATAGTATAGTCATGAAACAATTTGACCTCGACGGGCGTTACCAAACTGCCTACCGTACAAACTGTCAAGCAGGTCGTTGTCCTTTGAATATTCCAAATTGGTGGTCTATTGCATGATAATAGCGTGTGGTCACTTTGTTGAAATGACCTTTGGTAGGCCATTAGCAACCAATCAGAACGTACGGTTAGAAATGTAAAATTATGAAATAATGATTCACACAACTCATTCTTTTGTACGTGGTAACCAATTTGAATTGAGAAACAATTGATGTCAACAAATTGATCTACTAATAAAAGGATAGGCATGTGCGTCATTGATGTGATTATTTTTATTTTAATAATAGTCAGGAAGTAACGCTTGGCTCATGTTCTAATAGCAATGACTTACTTATTATTCAGTATCTATAGTTTAAATCACTTTACCATTTACACTAAATAAGCACATTTGTGCCGCGTATAGTATGTACATATTCCTTTTGAAAAAATACCATACAAATTGATAAGAGTTTGCATACAATTGTACCAAACACCTTTACTTACTTTATTTCCTTTACTTAAGAGACTATTGGTTCATAATCCAAGGCATGCTTTCCCTTCGCACAAAACAAAACACCAAAAGCTTTGTTATTGAAGGCAAACGCAACAGAGTCCTTTTAGAGAGGGAAAGATAGCAGCTGCTTTTAATAGTAAAGGCTGCATGCAGAAAAAGGACGGTTCACATTTACTAAACAACTAGTGATAATTTGTACCACAGAGAACGGGCAGAGAGATACAGTTTCGCAAGGTACGAGAGTCTACTGATACTGATTCATTCTCTTCGTGCCACTTCCCCTAGATTTGGAGATGAGAGAGCTTCGTAAAGATGTTTCGAAAAGCTCTGCAGAATAGAAATCCTTTGTTCAGTTTGATTCAGAGCTTTCGATCCCGGTAACTGAGCTCGCGTGAAAAATACTGTTGAGCCACCTAAAAGCTTCCCAGCTTGTTTTCTCGTTCTCTCTCAACTGGGCAGGTTATGTGGCAGAGGAGAGCTTTTCCCAGGAGAAGCAGGAAGCTTTTTCCATGCTCTCAAACGCTCTCACCAATCTCTTGCAAGGTTTTCTCCCGTTTCGTATTTCGGCTAGGGAGCAGGAGTTTACTTGGGGCGAAGGGTAACAATTGAAATTCGAACCATGCCGTTCGGTCCACAAGCTCACATTTGCTGGAAGTTTAGTTTGGTTGTGCGTCTGCTAGCGAGTGGTCGAAATTTTCGTTGGTCGAGCCTGTGCTGGCTGGAAGCTGTACGTTAAGCATCCACGAGTTGATAACGAGCGTGTTCGATCCGCATTGTGACGCATGAAATACGGTACCTAGTTACACGGGAAATTCAATTTATAAGCTTAAACAAATATAAAAAAATAAAAAAGCCTAATAATATAAACATAAAGTGATGCGGTTCCAGTCCTAGTGTCGGTTTGCTTGTTTGTCTTGTGTTTGTTGCCCCTCTCACATAAAGCATACTATTGCGTGTATCCTGTCTGCAGCATCAGCTCACATCCGGGCCAGGTTTCATTTCCGTTCAAATTCGTTATCCTCGCGCTTTGGTGTTCTTTGTGCTCTTTGTGTGTTGCCAGAGCTTGTTTGTATGTGGCAGTATTATTTTCTCGCCTTGTTACAGTAAGATACCTTGTGAAAGCAAAAATCAGCTCGGCGAGCCCCGGAAAAGGTTCATGATGAACTTCCCTTCGCTGCAATGAGCTTACCCGTAGCGACCTGTATTCGAGGGAGTTATTAAACTTTTCAAAACTTTTCATCTGCAGCGTGTAGTAGCGTACCGTTGGTCCACAGGGAAATGATGTGTTGTAGTCCCCGAGGGTTGAGATTTGAAGAAGCATTTGCGTAATAAGTGCCAGTAACTGAGGAGGCTATCATTAGTTCCCAGTAACATGTGTGTCGGAATGTTGTGTGTTTGTTATTTAGTCAGTGTTTAAATTAACTGTGTCATTTGTGCCGTCCATTGCGTCTCCAGAAGAAATCAATATGTTGGTAGTATAACCGTCTTTTTATCGTAAGAATCGATAAGAGAAGCATTGTGAATCATATCCTACCATTGTCGCTAAACAATCCCGTATGTAAGCAGTGCTGTTATGCAGGTGTTATTTGCAAATCCTCTATCAAGCAAATTACGTGTTTCGCCCTAGGTGACTTTGTACACTTAGGCCAGAAATACCGTGCCAGCAGGTACTTGTGGTTTTCCAATCTCGCAAACTTCGCTCCTCGTTCGAATGAATCGTGATCAATAACGGTAGCTGTGGGATTAAGTCTGCAGAGAAATTGCAAAGGTAGAAAGGCACACACTAGAAGCGTTCTTTCTCAACCTTTTTTTCGTGTATGTGTGCGTTCTGAAGAGTGTGTGTGTGTGCGTGTGTGTGTGTTTGTACGTACCTCTGTATATATGTGAGCTCTTTGTATGCTGACGCGTGTAATCATGCCCAGTGAAAAGCCTGTGTGCCTGCGAAATGATGCATGTTTATAGAATATTGATTTCGCGGCAAATTGTTTCCAAGTACTGACCTCCACGCCAAACCACACGACGCAACTTGCGAACTTTTGAGCACAGCGTAGTAATATCGTTAAATAAAGTATCCTTTCGACAGTGACGGTCGAAAGCGTCGAGCCACGGTGAAGGTTCGAAAGGGAAGCAAAATACGGCACTGCAGTGTTTGATCCCTGCCGGGATAATTGCTTGTAAATTCAAAACAGCCGACCGAGTCGAGCGGTTCTCTTGTAAAGTGTTTGCCCAGGTTTCTACGGAAGACGTAGAACAAAATCCGCCATCACGACGACTACCAACGGGGGAGGAAAGCTTGGCCACATCACACTGATAAACGGAAATATGCCTGAAGACAGTGCTGTCATAGTGGAAGGTAGGGACGAACGGGTGGTTTGAGCGTTTGGAATCGAACAGCCACATGTGTATGTCCTGTGTGCACATCCCATTTACACCGTGTCCTGTGTCCTAGTTCCCACCAGCATCGCGGTGCAAAATGGTCACTAGTTGCAGAAAAACCCAATTCCCGAAAAAAAAGTTCGCAAACCAGTACACTATTGAACGTTTGCACCGATCGCTTGCACGATTTCATTAAAGTACGATGTTCGATGCACCATCAGTGGAGGAAACAGATGGTGGAGTTTCATTTTTGTGTAGTACAGTCACGTCGCACTACTTGCACTGCGTTGACAATCGATTGAATGTGATGGTGCCCAGATGTTCTCTACACATCCTACTGGCAAGACAACGACCAACAAAAAAAGTTTTGATTTTTGTTTGCAAATATTAATCTAACCTGCTAGTGACATTCCCGCTGTCCGAGACACGGTCACATCCAATCCATTTATCCATCACATCCATGCACACTTGTCTCTCTTACACCTACTGATATACACTTACAAGACAAATACACTGCACAATTTCTACCGGCTTTCATCAGAGAGTGATGATAGACTGCAGCAGGTCAGACGGAAGTGAAGTCTTCCCAGCCTGTTGTCGGTTTTCAGCAGCTTCATTCCCGTTTCTAGGCCACGTCACATGTGCCCAGCAACGTAAAGCACTAGAATGACTGCACAGAGCGGCAAGCACACAAGTAGGCGCAACGAGTGCAACAGGAAACAAGAGACTTCGCCTACTAGCAGTCGATAGGGCACTGGATACTGTTTCTAGTGAGCGTGAGTGAAGGCTTCCTGTAACAAGAGTGGACACTCGATCAAAAATGACACGTTTTGGAGGACGAGTGACGAGCATCTCGGCAACGGGGTGACGGAGGGTGCAGGAGGAAAATGTGAAAAAGGGGTACCTATTTATATAAAAACGAATGTCACCTCTGTGTGACACGGTATCGGTCGGTGCTGAAAGGGGTTCAGAAGTGATTGATGAGCATTTGATGAAAGTACAGTTTATAATCCAGTGGAAACTCTGCGATAAGAAAATAGATCGATCCCGCCCGTCTCTAGTTGATGTGCAATCTCAACATCGACAGTTTGGTGAAAGGTGAAGCTTAAGCGATGCCTGATACAGTGTGGTCGAGCTTACATCGCTAGAACAAAGGGCTTGCCATCGTATCAGGTGATGAGAGCGGTGGTGAGATGAGAGGAAAATTTTCAATCAAACCCTCAGCTCATGTTCTATGGAAATGGTTCGCTTTACCGACCGAACTCCGAAACAGAGTCTCTCTTTTGTGTAGCGTTGATGCATTCCAGCATCCCACAGCTCGATTACTTTTTGAACACGCTTGGATGCATTTATTGCCTGCAGTTTTCGGGTTTTATTTTCTTTTAAATATTCTGCCAAGGAACGATGTGCTAGTTTGTTAGTCAAAGAAGGACCTTCAAGCGGGCGTCAAGACCTACTGCTGGTTTGCGATTGTATGCGGACGGCACGTTTTATAAAATAAATTATCCTTTAAAGTTTGCTCAATCATGCCGTCATTGGCATTGCTAAATGGTCACAGCTAAACTGACCTACTTCAACACCAGTCGTCGGTGCGTTTGCCTGGTGGCTGGCTGTGGACTGGTCGTTTGGTGACGTTGCCTGCGATGCGACCCCTATTGCAGTGGCGTCATCGGGGTCTACTCGGGATGCTTGGCTTGGCCACCGAACCGTTTGCTCCTGTCG
Organism: Anopheles arabiensis; assembly: GCF_016920715.1. Taxonomy (NCBI): domain Eukaryota; kingdom Metazoa; phylum Arthropoda; class Insecta; order Diptera; family Culicidae; genus Anopheles; species Anopheles arabiensis. The sequence goes on along the minus strand of NC_053517.1, from coordinate 65,178,724 downwards.
CATGGCAATGCCATAGGCCGAGTAATAAATTCCCTGTACCTTTGCCAGCTTCGGTCTTCGGCCTTGGCTGGATTCCAACGTTGCTGTTATAAGAAGGTCAGTCAGAGCGAACACTCGATAGTGATTTATCGCTAAGTAGTTATTGTATTGCATTTTATCATCACGATAGCTTGGTTGCAAAATTCTAAACTATGACACATGGGTTGCCACACCGTCACTTTGTACATGTTAATGATTTTTGTTAAGCCACGACGCATTATTGTCACGCTTTGATAAATTGTGCACAGTCAGCAAAGGACAGTTAATTCATTTTTTGCTGAATCGTTGACAAGGTACGAAGATTTCCTGTTTTTGTTGAGTTGGTTAAAAAGGAAAACTTTCGACTGCATGATTAGCGACCCTGGAAAGACAAAGCCCTAAAAAGGCCACAAGCTGTAATGACATGGCAACTTCTGGAGCCCAATTTGTTCCGTCTAATAGCAGCTCTTGTCTCTCTGTTTCTCATGTAAGCATGAAGAAAAAGTCAAGAGAATTACATAAGAAAAACCAGCGATGAATTAGTGTAATCTATTTAATAATCGTTTAGTTGGATTACGTGCTGATAAAATAAAAACTAAAAAGTTTTTTAGTTGATCTACAGCATACCAAAAAATTAGACTGTCCTACGGAGGGCCTATTCGATGAATGCAAGGCCGATAGAATCGATGCCCAAACGGACGGTTTCCGCTCATCAACTGACTGAACATACTATTCGGATGCGGATGAGGTATTAAACTATTACAGAAGCATGATCACGTAAAAGAAAAGAAGAATAAGATAATCAAATGAATTTGGAAGTGAAACCTTGTATGTGGTCGTAGCCACTACCTCAAGGTCGGTTTTGCCAGTGATATAGATCGAAAGGAAATTTTCTATACATCGTACATTTGTCAGTCCGTGTTAATGGTGCTGTCTACAATATTGGTTTTCCCCTTGTCCGGATAGCTAACTGTGGCTAGCGATTCACACAGAGTATTCTCCAAAATGCGATGCAAAGTGTTTGGGAGTACACGTTGAAATATGTTCTGAACATTTCACCAGAAGAGCTTCGTGTCCTAGTGGCTGATCGACCGATCAAATGAAAGGTAGTCGCATCGCGAAAAGGTAGTTCCAATAATGTTCGTAAAGTTCTCGACACCTGCCACTTATGTGTCGATGCAAGTGGTTTGGAATAGGGTCGGTAGATGTGGGTGATGGTTTTACAAGTGTTGTACCCATCCACAACGGTGCTCCCGTCGCTCAATATTACGTCGCTACCGTGGACGTTGATTTGGCAGGTTGCAATATGGTGTGGAGTATCTAGCACCAACACTCAACGTAACTGACCGAGCAAATGTGCGATATACGATGGGATAAGCATTCAGGAAAAGAAACTTTAAACGCTATACACTTCGGAGCTTCCTACGGATATATCGTCACGATAAGGACAGAACAGAACATTTTTGATGTGACGAAACCAGGTTGGATGTTTCGGTAAAAGGTCACAAGAAAGCAAACCACTTAAAAATGCTAATTGTTTCATGACTGACAAGGGAACCGTCGATTGAGAGCTTGCGGAAGGATTAAAAAGGCCGAACGGACAATGTTATACAATAACTTACATATTGTGCCATTGTAAAACCTCCATTGTTGCATAAAAGAAAGCAAATAGTCGTTTAATAGAAGTTTTAATCAACTAAAATGCAGATAACCTTTTTCTACAAACGAGTGTTCTATGTACTGATTTAATGTATCACCACAGTCCTGCCAATTATGCGGAAAAAGCTTCATATCGGAAAAGACTACATTTGATTAAATATTTTACACTGCTATTGGGAATTGGATTATTTCACTCCCTTGATTCACTCCTAAACCTCAAATACGCTTTTGCTGATTGCGATAATTTGAAGCAAAGAGCAATTGGTAAAGTGGTTTGGCAAATAAAGTCGTTTGTTTACTTACCACATCATTTACGAGGGCACAGAAAGTTAGCGGTCAATGGGACGGGAATATTTATGGCCCACTCGGAGTCCACCCGGGATTGGAAAGAAATAAAATTTTGCAAATAAATCGTTCTCAATTCCCGAATGTAGCCCGATTGATGAATCTAGGCGGCAAATCTAAATACCAGCATTGGTGGACCAGCATTTTCACAATCGAATTGAATCGAGATGAAACCATTGTGGAGGATGAAATAGGCGCAGCGCGGTGGATGGACTGTAGAAAAAAATTACGATAAAATGCTCAATTTTCAGCGCATTGCCGTTGGATCGTTCAATTCAATTAAAAGTGGGCAAGCCAAACGAATGAAGGCAATTTATTACCAGCGGTACCGTAAAATCCAATCATTTGCGGTCGAAGAAAATCGCTCGATCCATGCTGGCGTAATGACTGCTCGTTGGTGTGTGTGGGTTTTGGTTCCGAAATGTGTGCCGATAACCAACGCGAACACCGTACTGACTGTCACTGACGAGAACGTAGCACGGGCATTGCCCCGGGGGCAATAGGGGTGTGATGAGTCATATTTGAAAGCTTTGAAAGCCATTTGAATGCTTGATGAAATGGCGGCCGTCCTGATTGGACCAGGACAATTATTGATGTGATGTCAGCGTTCTGTGTTTTGGCGTCACAGTAGTCAAGGTGATCGTAATTGCAGGATACAGACACGCATGTGGTTGTCACTGTACTATACAGGTAGCGGTGGCGCTGTAGTATTCCGATAAATGTTCCATTTTTGGATCCATACGAATGGCTTGTTATATTCCGCCGTTGCTTGTGCGCTTTCAATATTCATATGATCACCTGACACAAATCCCTTGCCATATTATATAAACGCCAAAATAGGCTTACGATTGATCATGCTTGACGAGCAAATCCTCTTTACAAGAACACACGAGTAGAGTAGGAAGCATATTTTGTGTTACGTGTGCCTTGTATTGCAGTAACACGTGTAGGGAGCATATTGTGAGTCACATACCAATGTAATAGAAAACGTGACATTTTTTCGCTCTATCTGTTTCTGCACGAGTGAGGATGTATTTCCGGATTTAGAGAGATTTGCACAAAGAAGAGATATTTCTTTCCAAGCCCAGCCAAACCACAGCTCAAATTGTATTTGCTGTTAGTAGGAAACTGATTTTACTTTCAATGTTTATATGTGGTTTTACTCCAAGTGTGCCCAAGTTAATGCTTTGTTTTTTGGACGACACTCAAAAATTCTTAAAAGATGTATTGCACTGTTATAGCTAATGAAATGTTTCCCCAATACTCCATGATGCTGCTAATTGTATATCTTCCCTTGATGCTACTAATTGTATATCTTCCATTGATGATTGACATTCTCGGGCTTAAATGTAGTACTATATCATTAATATTGTCCCACTTCGTCTTAGACCCGCGACAAAGTCCGACAAATTTTGTCATATAGAACCCTACGAAAACGCCGGGCTTTGTCAGTCCGCCTGTACCGAAATAAAGCGTCCTGGAAACGGTTGGTGCATCGCAAGCCCAGCCGTTGGTGCCGCAATGCTACACTTTACCAGGGCAGAGAGGCATACTTTAATTAAATTATCCCCATCACCATGAGTCCTGACTAAGTGAACGAGTCGAAAAGTGGGAACGACGAAATGCAGAGCGATACCGTACCGTTTTGTCTTCATCAAGCGCTTTCTTCTGATGATGATGACGATGAAGGCGGTTCAGGCAACGGACAGGCCAGCCTTTGCTAGCCAGTAATTAATTCAAATCTCCTTAATTACCCCAATTTGGCAACTTCGGCCGCGTGCATGTACGCGTCATACAGACCAAAAAGCAGTTGCTCAAAAGTTGGGCGCATATTAACCGATCGTCGTAAAACCGGTCCGGTGCAAACTACCCCTCTATAACCGTCCAGGAGCCGTGTGTCTGTGGTAAGGAATTGTACTACTCAGCAAAAAAAGCAACAACTCCTGTGCCGCGTTAAAGCAACCTGATTAATGGGTTCACATAAACCTAAACAGTAAACCGGCGAGGCAAACGATTCTAAATAAAGGCTGCCGAGTGGCTGAGCAATACTTCTTGTGCACACATCGCACATAAATCATGAAAGTTTCACCAATTACAATGTCAAAATTTTAAATTTTCCTCATCAGCAGCCAAGAGATTTATCGCTGCCCATGGCATGGTGGGAGCCCTGGGATAACGAGATGGAACAAATCGAGATGGGAGAGTGTTCTTGCTGCTGCGTATGAAAAGCGTACTTTCACTCGTAAACGGGCGGGAAATGGGCGAAGAAAAATGAGCTTTCCGTTTCTTCTCACAAAATTTCACAGCACAAGGAGAAGAAGGAGAAGCAGTTCCGGCAGTACTCTGTTGATGATGAATGGAAATCTACGCTTCGCTCGCTTCGTTTGGTGCACACAGAGCCATCGCAAAAGGGGTTGTTAGTCGGGCTTGTATTAAGAAAGTAGTCCAATTTGATGGATCACATCGTGGCATGTGGTAGTAATGGTTCCGCTTTAGGACATTGAGATATCCCTAGCTGGGAGGCATTTTCCGGTAGATTCCGGTCCTTTGTGAAGGTTATTCCAGTGCGATTACGGTTGCGGTGCAAGCCCAACATACCGCAACACTCGCCATACACAGCCACACCCAGCCGTACATGAAGTGTTATGAAAGCAACCGCAAGCAGCCAGGAGCAACCATGCTGTGCCAATGATTATGAATGATCGCGATAAGCATCAGCGCTCGTTATACATCGTTATTGAGCGTCACTGGAACTGTATACTGTACTGTGGTTCGGGCACTGCTAGACCATTTGCTTTGATTTTGAAAATGTGCCATCGGGTGCCATAGGCTGCGGGCCTGAAACGAGAAAATGAAACGAACCAGTTGGAGGCATGTTGTAGTTCGAAGGACACGACACGAGACTTACTGGCGACAGTAAATTAATTGATGTCTTTCGATCTCAATCACTCCATCACTACTGGTAGTATGTATCTGTGGAATACTGGCACATAACGTATAATTACCGGCACGTGGTCAACGTTGTGCACTTTCTGTACGGTGCAGAGCGATGTGGCAATACAACTTCTGACATGCTCTTATCGTGTGAAAGTCATTTTTACGCTAGCGAAGGGATATAAATAATGGTTAGCCATTAGTTCGGCTTCGTTCGGTGTGTTATCCTGTGACTACATGAGCTTTCAAACCTGCTAAATGAGTATGTCACGCACGTCGAGTCTATTGTAATTGTGGAATAAAAACGGAACTCCTGGAACAAGGACAATCTATTATTAGGTCAATTTCAAAATAGGTCGATAAATGCTTCAACAGTAAATGTTGAACAACGGGAAATATATATCATATATTTTAATAATATTTTGTTAAAGGATATTTTGCCGAGAGAGCGAGAGATCTTTTCAATGTAATTATTTTTCTAAGAAAAGGATTCAAAATTCCCTAAACAATTTACACGCTTAGCACGCATAACTACTTGACGTTCTGAGCCTGCATGATTTCTTATCTCTAATTGGCGTTGTCTTACAGACACATTTGTAACTCAAAATTTTGCCTCCCATCGCCCAAGAGTATATGCAGGATGTTTCAGCGAAATGGGAAATGCTTAGCCAAAAGTACATACCATTCATCATTCGCTACCCTCAGCCAATGGCAGTAGAGACCAAACACACTGACATACAAACCTAATGTGTCTCATTATCGCGTCGTGTCGATCTAACACCGCCATCCTTTCTAACGATGGCCAAAAGTGTCTCTCGTTATTCAGATTTCCGTAGCCCTGCTTCTGCTCGATCCGTCTAATTAGGCTTCTAGTGCCCTTCTAATGCGAACCGAAAGACAATCTCCAGCGCAGACGGAATTTGTTGAAACCTTTGCTAGCTAGGAAGGAATCCCACAAGAGCGTTGTTGGGCGGTGATTTTGAGAATCCTATTAATTTCCCTCATCGCCGTTACGTTCGGTCCGTTGCGATTGTGTGCCCGTACCAGGACGTGGAGGAAACAAATGTCCCAAAGTCGATCGATGGATGGACCTGAGAGCCTCAGCTTGAGAGCACTACCGAATGTTGTCAACGATGGTACCGACAGAGGAAGGCTTTATAGCTGGCACCCCGGTTCAAACGGACGCAAACGGTGTGACGACCATTTCCATGGGTAATATCATTTTAATTGCGTCTTCATTTACGTAATCTATGTTGGTAGCAACTCTCCCGACCGTTTAACCACAACCATCATTAGGAATATCATAAGAACCTTGATTTTGGTTTTTATTTCAAGGTGGTGTGATGCGGTGTGAAAAACAACAAATGTTGTCCATTGAACCGTTTCAGAATTGGTTCAGACAGTTTTTGCTCGAAGGTCCTCTATACGTTGTGGTATGTTCAATTATTTACTGTACACCGAGTATTTTATAGGAAATGTAACAGTTTCTTTGTTTGCTGTAATCATACAGACAATAAAGTGTAAGAAACTGTTCCAATCTTTCATTTGTTTTCTGTCTTAGACAAGACAAATGTTCCGTAACTTTGCTCGGCTTGTTTAGCATTAAGGTGTTTCTTTGTATTTTTTATGTCACACTTCCAAATCAGTTTTGCTCAAGCTTTAAAGTGCCGAAGATTGCGTTAGGTATTGTTGTGTGGTACAAATTCAATTCAAATATTTACATTTGACAATGAAAAACAACATCGTGTCAAATTGCTTCAATCCTTACCACGCACAGCTTCATCAAGATACACTTCTTGATACACTTGGTCACTGTAAGCATGAAAAGACGTTTGTTAAACGAATTGAAATGATGTGAACCGCGGGATAGTATTTCTAGCATGGGAATCAAATTCTTCCTCAAACGAGATATGTATTTACGATTGTACTCGTCAGCTCACACCGAAAGGATCTTTGGATTTGGAAAGATAGAAAAGCTTTGGATATGCAAGAAATGGTGGTCTGTTCCATCTCCGTATGCCATATACTTTACCATTTATTTGGACATACTATATGCGAGATTGAGAGAAAGTAACAGTGTACCTCGTATCGGTATGAATGTTTGAGTGCGGTTTGGGGGTTTAGCATGTTCCAGCACAGTACTTGGTGGCCCGCTCCAATTTTGTGAAGCACCAACCACTCTTAGATCATGCGAAACTGTTTCAGCAACAAAAGAAATAGCTTTTATTCAGTGGAAACGACGAAACATACGACGATTCCTTTTTCATGCGCTGAACCGTACCGATCGCTTACAATGAAGCACTGAAAGCCTTGAGCTTTTTTATGCTTTTCAAGGGAACTGTCGTATCCTGTCGCATGGTTCGACCGGCCAAGGAACACACTCTTAAAAGTGCTTCTTATATGATCTGGCAAGTGGAGCGATGGCAAGGGATGGATATGGGAAAAGAAATCCTTTTGTTACCATGCAATGCAATTTATTTACCTTTTCAATGAAACTGCGTAGAGTTGTGTCTTGCGCTTAGCTTTTCTATGGAACGCAACATACGAATGTCGGAGTATGTTTCCAAAAAAGATCGATTACAGTTATCCAAATGGTATAGGCAAGGCGACAAAAGTATCGTTTTTAAATGAATTTTATATTCCTGAAATGGTAAACTTTTAAGGATTTCTAAATTAAAATAAAAAAACTTGGTCGATCATGATTAGGTTTTATATGATATCATAGTTGTACAACACTAACTGGTTTAAATGGTTTAAATAATGACTAGGTTTAGAAGGTAAACCAGTATTTTAGTAACGTTCGGTTTATACAAATCAAAATGAATTAAATTTAGACTATTTGAGATTGCTACACTCATTCACCACAATCTGAAAACTGAAACACCAGCAAGATGAAAATGTATTTGCACTACTAACAAATCTTACCCAAAATGCGATAGTTTGCGTTGCGCCAAATCTTTCTCGTACTGTTGTTCCAGGAACGAGGCTCATAAATAACCCAAATAAACAGAGCTGTGAACAAAGCTGGGCTTGTAGGAGTCATTCGCAGCCGATAAGTGAAAGAAGAAAAATGTTTCATACTTCTTCAACCACCCGTTTTGTGAACAACTTATGCCCTAGGATGTCTTGTGGTACATAATGCACGTAGTGCTGAGTCTCTAGAGCACGATGCAATATTTTCCTACGATTTAAGAAGCACAAGATTAAGAACACTGGCATAAGAGAATGTCTATGGCTGTAGAAAAAAAGAAGGAAGAAAATTCCCTCCCAGTCACATGCAAATGCCCGAGAATCGCGAGATGCAGCCAACAATGAGCGCATTAGCTTAGTATGTTAGTCGTATTTGTTTTTTCTTCTGGTTTTTAGGAGTCATTTCATAAAGCTGTTCCATGTTCATTGGTGTTACTTTCAACCATATAAAGGTGTTTCGATGATACGAGACATGTTTCTGTTGAGAGTAGCTGCGAAATATAATTAAATTTAGTGATATGTCATTTAATGTACAATGCAATGGCTTTTAATGATATTTTATAAACTCTTTTAGACCACACGACATCTAATTGAGCGTATAATTAATGTTTGTTTTGAGGAAGAACATTGAGAAGGAGGTTTTTTCTCGTCTAATTTTAAAATACATTTAAATTTCATTTGCATTTCACAGCTTTTGTTGTGACTCATGTGCTATTGAATTTGTGTTTCATGTTTCACATTGGGAGTGGCATTTGGACATAACGTAATTTTGTTATCATTTGTATTTTGATTGTTTTTTTTCTGTGCGCCCTCTTATGTACACACATCAATACATCAACAATCACACTTTACAGCATTGACCAAAGCGGCCACCCTGAAATGATACCTCGATTCGATGCATCTAAATTCATAAATGTTTCCAATCACACCGTATAAATCCAGCCAAACTAAATTGACCCCCCCCCCCCATCGAAAAACCAAATTATTGAACAAGCTAAATTCTAATTCATTCCAAAACTAATTCATCTTTTCACATTTTGCATACCGTTTTATTTTTATAGATGTTAAAATGAAAAACTCACTGTTGCTCTACGGTAAGTGGTGACAGCCGACGGTGGACTAATATAATGGATTGCGGATACTTGGTCGTTAAAATAAAGTAACCGTCTCGCTGTGTCTTTCTCTCTCTCACTCTCTCTCTCTTTCATTCTCTTTGGTACCAAATTTCAAAATTTCCAAATATTTTTCATATTTTCTCTTTTCTCCCTGTTACCCTTCATAATCCATTTGGGGTATCGGGACTCTCTCATCACGTCTCATTCCGTTGCTCCGGTGTCTTTATCTGTATGTGTATGTGTATGTGTGTCGTATTAAAAAAACTCAATCACCTTTTACCAAATTCAACAACAAAAACTCATCTTACGACCATCACGTGAACGGCTAACACGTTTATCTTCCCATCATCCAATCTGCCCCGGGGTATCTCGACGAAACCGTTTCTCCCGACATTGGCCACACTCGTATTGTTCTCGCATAACGACCCACACAGGAAGTACGTAAAAGACTTTTTATACCAAAGTTCAAGTAGACACTTTTGCAATAGTACTTGGTTGATGCCGCTCTTCTTATTCCTCTTCTTGTTCTTCTTCTTCTTCGAATCCCCGCATACATTATTTACCCGTATCCCGTTCGTATGTTGTGTCCTAATTTTGTCTTACAAAAGTACTTGCTCTTTGCCGTCCGAACGGTTGTAATTGAGAAGAATTTTCCGCACCATAGTAGTTTATAGCACCAGTGAGTAAAGCAGTGAGCATTTCTTGCATGATGACAGTAATATCTTCCCCGTACATGTGTTCACCCGTTTGGTTATATTTCACATCACATTTAAACTCCCAGTGTCAATTCGTGAAGGTTTCAGTTACGTGAAATGTTTGATTATCTACATTTTTGTTTTCAAAATTTATCACTTAATTTGTGCATGGTAGTTTGTAGTGTTTATGCGTTGAAGGATAATTTCTTGATGTGTTTCCAAATAAATTCAACCTTATTGTCACAAAATGATCACCACATAAATCACTTATTATAAAAAAATACTGCAATATTTTATTGGATTAAATCATATCAATGATATAAAACTGCTCGAATTTTCGTAAATAATTCTATAGGTAATATATTATGTGCTTGAAGGCAATAAAAACCGCAATAACTATTTAAACTCGTTTTCATAAACATATTTTTTTAGATGAATCCTACATATAAGCAAATAAATCAAGTTATAATGAAAGCAATTAGCATTCCTTACACAATCCCAATATTGCATTGTGTAACATCCTTTCTCTAAGTAACAAAACGATACGTTCTTCCGCTGAATCGCGCCATTGCTACGCAAATATCAATTGTATGGCTAAAGCACACCTTCGCTGGCATGTAATTGACAGTAAATTACGCCATTTGATAGCCGTTTGCTTGAGCAGGTTGTAAAACTCGCGGCGCAAGTTAATTGCAGCTTTCAACAACGACCTTTACCGGCAGCGTTGCCAAATAAACTCCTAGTTATTACTTCAACGTATTTGCCCCGTTTGCTGTGACCATCATCCGTAGGACTTTACTTGCTTTCGGGCTCAATTATGTGAATTTTATGAAAATTTACGGTATGATCCGTATCATACCGCTTTCATAAAGCAATGACGAAATATACTAAGGGTAGCGCTTTTCTGGTGTCATCCTGCCAGCATCCCTGGTCGTGAATAGTCGTTAAAGGAACGCCTCTGTGAGCGCAACGACGAAAAGGTGGCAGAAGATAAGAAAGATGGATAAAGTATTTCATTTAATTCATCTTGAAACATTTTTTCATTCTGTATTTTTTTTTTTGTTTCGTTTTTTGAAAGCTAAGCCTGCATAGAGTGGTTTGCGGCTGGCATTGAAAGATTGTGAGGCGTTGTTTAGCTTCTTTCTAGCTCACGTGATCCAAACGTCTTTTGGATTGTTCTGAGAAACGTCCTTGAGGTCAAGGATCGTTTGAGGAAGGTCGAAAGCATTGAGGAAGGATTTTAATTGTGTGTGTGTGTGCGTTCGTCATTCGAATGACAACGGAGCTTTGTGGTTTTCTCCATCAATGTGGAAAATTCATTAGCAAAGCGGACAATATCGCAATTGTGCTGCCCATATAAATATATATATATATATATATATATAGTGGGCTCTCCACCATCTCGACCATCGATGAGCCACGGTATAACTCACGGTAAGCGCGACAGCTTTCGTTTACTTTGGAAATTAAATTCTGTTTATCTTTCTGGCAACTTTCTACCACCATGGACATTTAAGCTGGCCGTTTTTCATCGTCGTCGTTGTCGTTAAGTCACACAAAACACCAGCAAAGCCGTCCATGTTAAAGTTTGGCTCTCGCACCAAATGGAACGATATGATTCGACAACGGGATGATGATGATGATGATGCAACGGTGTCTATGCAAACAAACCGTTTTTCGGTGGTTTGGCTACATGTTTGGGGGAATGACAGTGAGGTTAAGGTGCGAGGAAGGTGCTGCCCTTAACATAAATCCACTTTCCAGCAACAGCAACTGGGCTTAACTTTTGATAGCCACACAGTCAAATAAAAGCGAGGAAGATAAAACACCAGGGACAACCCGCCGCGAGCGTGCACTGCACTGCTTTCAGGAGTGATTTACTGTTGTACAGTAAGGAAAGCGTAAAAAGTTTCAATTCCGGCTTGATGTTTGCTTTCGGGTTTGTTTGGCAATGAGTTATGGGTGTGTCGGTGGGATCTAGGAATAGAAGTAATCGCGGAAGAAAAGTATACGTGAAGCGATAACATATTGTGTTGAGTAGATTCCTAAAATGCGTTAGAGCACACATCCCGTAGCTTCTAGTCACAAAAATAAAGTTTGACGTGGTAGAAATCATTACTATAAAAAGTAGCGTGGGAATAGCTGAGAGATTGTTATAGTCACTCTATTCAAATGGATAACCTTTAACTAATTATTTATACTGTTATAAATCTTATGCTGTAGCTCTTGATAAAGGACATTTATATACAGTTATTAATTCAAACGAAAATTAGTCCAACTCAGTACGTAGTTTTATAAGTTTGTTGTTAAACCTAGTTCCTGAACCCGTATTCAAGGATAGTATCTAAGCTGTTGAAAAAATTTCCAAAGCATTGCTTGCAAACAAACTATCCAATTTACCAGCGTCGTCGATCCAATCCAACAGCAGTGACCGATTGTAATTTCAGCGCAACACGTTACACCTTTTGCTCTTAATCTAATGTACGACACTTGTCACACATGCGACCATGTACGTACGAGCAACGTTCGGGTCGGTGTGTGAGCCATCTCCTTGTAGCAATTACCCGCTCGAAATGCGGCTGGGTGGCACAAAAACCTAGGTGACATTGTAAAAAGCAGACGTGGTAGAAGTTTTTCGAAAGAACAGCCGCAGCATCAGCAGCAGCAATGCTTGGCGGAAAATCTAATAAAAGTTTTTCACTTTGCGCTAGGTGGCAAAGCCGCACCACGGCACCACACCTACCAAACTACGATTTTCTTATGGTGTACCACTTCTTAGCTTATTTCTTTGTATCGACGTTATACTCGTTCTTGTACGCCCTTTCCAGTTGACTCACACTGTTCTTGCATATTCCAGCCGAGGATGAGACGAACGGCGAAGCATCGACCTGTGGCCGTATCCTGATATTTCTGTCCTGGGTGCTCGTCGTCCTTACGATGCCGTTCAGCCTGCTCGTCTGCTTCAAGGTAAGAGGAATGCTTCAACAAATTTCGTCCAAATTTTCCACTATCATTCCGTCTTCTTCGAGGAGGTGCACGGAGAACCCGGGCACGGTGAAAGGGAATCAAATTTAAATTTGGTCCCTATTCAGACTTTCACGCTGTTTGCATATCGTTACACACGAGCATACTACACACTAGGCCATAGTTCCCACCGCGCATACACATATGCGTGCTATCTGCGAAGCCGTGTAAACTGCAAAACCCGCCCTGGCGGTGGAAAACTAGCGGGAAATTGCTCTCATTTGAGAGCGCACAGCTATTTTTCCTTTTCTTCCCAGCTCCCCAAAAAGCTTCCTTTTATAACCAACAAGCCCGCTCGTACGAACGAACGAACGAACGAACGGGGTAGCAACTGCGGACTGGCTAAATGAAGTGTGAACTTAAATAAAGTGACGGACGATGTGAATATGAAAATACCGCCCCGAACCGGCAAACAATTTCGTTCTTGCCAAACCACTCCGCCGGTCACAAAGTGTGTGGCAGCTTGCGAAGCCGGAAGGAAAGAAAAGAAAACAACGAATGCTTTATGGGCGCGAGTAATGCACGCGAATAAAACGGTCCACAGTTGGGTGTTTGGGGCCGCTCAAGCGGAAACGGAATCATTTTCGTCGTTGGAGGGAAGTGAAAGGGTATGGTGGGTAGAAGTGCAAGCTGATTGTGCAACAGATTTATTGACTTAAGATGAATGATTTGCCTGGTGGAAAAGGGTAAACCTTAGTAGCTAGCGTATTATGATGAGGCGAAATTATGGAAGAAATAGGAAAGTAAATAAGCTGCCAATTGTGTACATAGATGTACAAATTCAATATTATCCACAAGTAAGCGTTTTGATCCATTTGAAAAGTATAATTGATTGTAGGACATATACAGTGACCGGCAAAATGAAGTGCCCACTACTTACAATTTTCATTTTTTACATTTTTTCCATGAAAAATGAAGTTATTTTACTGCTTTATTTTTTTTTAAACACTGTTCGTGAAATGCTTAAGAATGTGTAGTACCATAGCATGACAAAAATGAGAAGTTTTCTTGAAGAAAATTTTTTTTCCTAAATTGTTTAAAATCACTGTGCCAAAATAAAGTGCCCACTTTATTCATTCTACAAAAAATATTGTTCTGAATAAATATAACATCAATCTTTTAATTTATATGCAATCCTCTGGCTTTCTTAACGTGTTCTAGGCGTGTTTATATTTTTTTTATCCAGTTCTGCATCTAGTTTTTGGTTCTTCTGGTTCTTCACAAGCGTTATCCAGAGCTTTAAATTTAAGTTTATTTATTTGGTTACACCTGTTGTATCCACCTTCGCACCTAGAATCTGCCACAAATGTTCGATGGCACCAAGATTTAGACTTTATGCAGGACTTACAAGGTGTTTTATACGATACGAGTTGAGGAATGTTTTTGTATTGATTGTTTGTGTTGAAATGTTAGCTTGTAGGAACATGTTTTTAGTTTTCAAAACCCATTTTTTTAAAGAAATATCCCATTATATTGATGAAGGATGTTAAAATAGGTATCAGCCATAGTTGTACTTTCGATTCGAGTTCGAGTTTTCGCGCTGTAAAAACTTTAAAAACCATTCAATAAAACTCTGTTTTGGACGCAGTTACGCTTTCACTCCATAGTTTGAGTTCAACCAAACAATTTAGTCAATAAATAAGATGATATGTTATGTCTTTCTTCTTTATTGTCTGCCAACGGTTATATACACATTGATTAGGTAAAATGAAATAGCCTAACAACGGTTAATGTCGTGGTTATTCTTGATTTACCTTAAAATCTATGAGTCTAGTAAAGTAGTATATTTGTGCTCCTTTGGGGATACAAACTATTTAAAAGAAATGAGAATCAAACAGTAACAACTACTTGTTTCGTGATCAGTTGTTGTAGATTAGATTAGGTCCATCTGAGGCTTGCACCCACGACGAGCATGTTGTTAAGTCGTGCGAAGTGACGTGATCTAGTGTTACCATATTTGGTATCAAATTTATCCCGATTGTGGAGCCTACACCATATCTCTCGCGGCCTAGGAATTAGTAGTGAATATATTCTGGAATTGAATTCATCCCTATATCAGTCCTGCAACGTGGTTTAAAATGTTGCTGGTGAGCCATCTGTTTTTTTCGACATTGTTTAGATTTATCATCGTTAAACCTATCAAAGGTTTGAGATTGATCTTGAAACTAAACACATCCTGACATAGACGTGTACTTTTGCGGCTGTGATGGAATGAAGTAAAACTTAAGGACCTAATTTAAAAATAAAAAAAAAACATGAAGAAATTTAATAAGAAAATATGCTCTAAAACTGTGGCAGCTTTTGAAATGTGTATTCATTTGCTTAAATGTATCATTCCGTAAATCAGCATACAATAATAACGAACATAACAAAGCCGTTTACCAAACAACATTAATTCACACCATTAAGCAACGACATACAACGTACTTCCACATATCCACACCCTGAGCAGTTTGGAAAGAAAACAGACCTTTGTAATTGCATCTGCTATCTTCTGAAATCGTCTTCGTTTACTTGGACAGGTCGTGCAGGAATACGAGCGTGCCGTAATATTCCGATTAGGTCGTCTGATGCAAGGTGGCGCCAAAGGACCAGGTAAATTAGCCGGAACAATTTTCCACCTTAATTTCCACTTTCCCACTTTCGCTGCTCTACCATCCCGCTCACGACTGACTGTAGAGTTAACTGAATGGGAAAATGTTTCCCACGGAAGTTTTTTGCATATTAATTGAATCTCTGTCTCTTTCACTTTTCTCTTTGTGTTGTTCTCTTTCTTTAATTGTATTCTGCCTACTTGTTCGTGTGTTTGGATGTTGCTGTGTGGAATCCTAGGTATCTTCTTCATACTGCCATGCATCGATGCCTACGCACGTGTAGATCTGCGAACGCGAACGTACGACGTACCACCGCAGGAGGTAGGTAACTTGTTTTACCCTCACTGGGTTGAGTTTACATAAATGCAACAGATAAAGTGAAAGATTGGTTATCCTGATCAGTAAGCACCTTGTTAATTTATTCTTATTTCTGTTTTTTTTTGTTCTCTTTTTCATGCTTGGCACGGTTCATACGCACCACATGCGCGCATTCATGTACTATCTCTTTAAACCGCGTCACGGTCAGGTTTTGACGAAGGACAGCGTCACCGTGTCGGTGGATGCTGTGGTGTACTATCGTGTGTCAAATGCCACTGTTTCGATTGCGAATGTCGAGAACGCGCATCACTCGACCCGGCTGCTGGCACAAACCACGCTTCGCAACACGATGGGCACACGGCATCTGCACGAAATCCTCAGCGAACGAATGACAATCTCCGGCAGTATGCAGCTCTCGCTGGACGAAGCGACCGAAGCCTGGGGCATCAAGGTGGAGCGCGTTGAGATGTAAGTACAAAATCTTAAGAAGTTTCGTCCAGCGTACTTTCCAACGCTAGAACGTTGTGATGAGGCTCGATTCGATATTTGTTCGTCGATATCGATAACAACCATGTTCTCTTTGCCCTTCAACTCAACTACCCAACTCCCCACTATAGTAAGGATGTACGCCTACCGGTTCAGCTGCAACGTGCGATGGCTGCTGAAGCCGAGGCTGCCCGAGAGGCCCGTGCCAAGGTGATTGCAGCCGAGGGTGAGCAGAAGGCTTCACGAGCACTGCGGGAAGCGTCGGAGGTGATCGGAGACTCACCGGCCGCCCTGCAGCTACGCTACCTCCAGACACTGAACACCATCTCGGCGGAGAAGAACTCAACCATCGTGTTCCCGCTACCGATCGATATACTGACGTACTTCATGAAGTCCAAGGAAGCGTTTGTGCCGAACGCGTAAACCGGTGCCCGGTTCCATCCCTTCTTGCCTTTGAGTATTCTGTCACACACAGCCACTACAGTCGGCAGCATTATATAGTATTGACGCGCTTGGCTTTTGTTTTGAGTCTCATTCATTGAATCAATCACAGCTGCAGCAAACAATGTAACAAATAGCCTTATTTTTTCACAAAAGGACGCTGCTGCCCTCAACGCTTCTAATACAATCTCCCAGAATTAACAAAAATATCGTTCTCTCCTTTTCAATCATCCGTACATGACTTACGCCCAAAATAGTAGGAAATCTATCAATGGCAATGATAAATAAATGCAGATTCAAGCATCGGGCCAGCCTTGCCCTTGCTTTCTACTGCAGCGAGACGAATGAGTAGCCATCAAACGGTATGTGAATATAAAGAGCAGCAATAGCTTTGCAGATTTCGGGCGAACATGGCGAACGGTTTTGGCAGGACGATGAAAAACAAAGCCCCAAAACCATAACCAAATCGCAAAGCTGGATGAAATAACTGTGGAAAGCAGCAATCGTAATGATTGGGAAACAAAAGTCAAACGAAAGCAGACTGCGAAGGGAAGGGAGCGATCGAAATGGAACAATGATGGTTCTTTTTTTGGTCGTTCCTTGTGTTTCTTTGTTTCCTGTCGGCCGTTTTCGCCACGCTCTGACCCTTAACTCAATTTCCCTCCAACTTTTGGGGTAACGGGGGAAGCGGGTTGTTTGAAATTGTCCACCGGCACTCGCATACCGTGCGTCCTTGGAGCCTTGTTAAAGTTTTTAATATAACTTTTGCAAATTGTTTCCATTTCCGTTTTCCGCACGCTGTCCTGGCGTTTGAGTGTGTTTGCCTTTTCCTACGAGCCTTTGACGAATCGAACTCGGTTTCCCTGCCGGATTCGGTATGTTCCAGTGGCGTTGTACGGGCATCGATAAGGCTCCACCATCAGTCGTCACAGAGGACAGTGTGGATGTGTGAGTGTAGCTGTGTGTGCGTGCTCATCCTCCCGGTGGTGGAATATTCCGATGCTATCGTCCCTTCACTTCGAACCATTCCGGCCGCACGGCCGGGGCGGAACCCTTCGGGAAGGCTAAGCTTAGGCAAGGGTCTGCTGTTTTGTTTTAACCTTTTTTTCCGTCGAGCATGGAAAAAAAGGTTCAATCGTAAAACGAGGAATGGGTGCAAGTTAAGTTGTTGGTAAAATGGATGAATTTTTAAGCATCCATTTCCGGTGGGGAAAGCGCCACGTGGAACAGCGCCCCGGACAGTCGGTTCTGTATAACTTTTTCATCTATCATGCGGCGACCCATCCGCTATGAAGGGGATGTTTATGAAGAAAAACATAAAAAGCACCAAAAAGGTAAAGGATTTAGTCATTGGTTTATGTTTTTGCTTTTTTTTTGTTCCGGGTCAGCAGGACAGATACGGTCTTGCACGGTTGAAAAGGCTTAGGGATGAGTTTGATTAGAGAGAGAGAAAAGAGAGAGCTAAACAAAATAGCGGTGCACCTAAGAGCACTGGACATGCTTGTGCAGAGGTTGAGTTTGGTTTTGTTAGAACTTCAGCATAAATAAGTGTGTTTATGCACAAACAATCTGCAAACATTTCCTTTGGGCTCTGCAAATGAGTCAATGAGTTCACAAAAGTGAGAAACAGCATAGCCCAAACACACGTACACACACACACATATACACACATACACAATATTCTAACAAAGTAGATATCATATCATTCAACCAGACGCACCTGATCATCTAATATTAAGTATTCGTGAGTGCAATTGCCAATGATTGTTGACTTTTGTTGCGGCAATCACTAACTTAGCAGCCAGCGTGTCACACGTCATGTAACAATATTTACATAGCAGCACATTTGAATTGCACGAACAAGTTGTTGTCTTTTAATGTGCATCGATTGAAGTACACCCTTGCACAGGAAAACGCGTGATCGGTTGGGTTTGTTTTTAAATGCCGCCTCAATGATTTGGCCTTGGTCACGCCTCTTTCATGCGGTCGTAGCATTCGGTGCAGCTTTTGGTGGATCTCAAACCATACGGTTTAGATAGATAGAAGGTAATTCACTTCGGTCGCCAAAGAGAAATGTTTAGTTCGCTTCTTCAATCACACAGCAGCACGATCGTTCGAGCAGTCGATCGACAGATGCGGTGGCTGCATCGAAACAAACAAACAAACAAACAAACAACAACACGGTGTCAAACTGTATAATGCAAATAATGACCAATAAATCAAAAAGAAACAAAACTCGTTGAAAGTGATATAAGCTTTAAGAGGAAGTTGTACTTGAACGGAAGCAATGAACAAACCAGCTTAGATAATGCAATCATTGTTAATAATGAATCAATAAAGAGTGTACTGCACGTAAGGATGCATCCGGAAACAGAGATTAACAAAAAAAAAGAACAAAAAGAAAGTTACACCAAACTACCAATCAACAGATCTCTGCTAAAGGCAGAAGGTATACAGATTCGTTCGTTGAAATTGAATTTATTTGGTGAGATACAAAGCACAACCCGATACACGATACAATAAATGCACATCGATTTCGTTACTCCATTACATCACAGCAGCAAACGTGTGAACCATCCACGACGTTTGGTAATTTTTTTCCGCTCTAGCAGTGTGTGCGTGTGTGTTACAATAAAACGAACGGCAAGTGTGCGAAGCGAATGTGCAAATTTTTATCTATCAGTGTTGTCATGTATTGCCGTATTCAACGAACCAAAGACACAAATTCTATTTGACATACTAAGACGTTTAATTCGAGTGTAAAAGAGAGTACTACTTACAATGATAGTATAACGAGCCACTTTACCACGTTAGTTATTTGATTATATTAATGTTAACAAGTGCCACACCAGCACACAACTACACAACCACACATAAACACGAGCAAGAGGGAGTACAACAGTAACAACCAAAACAACCAACCAACCAATCGAAACAGTAGACCTAGAGCGATAGAGTTTATAAGAGAATGTTTTGACTTAACGGATCACTTTCAACTCGATGTTCTAAATATTTCACTATTGCTGTGTTCAATACAGCTTCAAGAAAACTCTGTCCAAAAGCTGCTCCCGCTGCCACGAACGAGCGAATCTTAAACGGGGAAAAAAGTGTATTAGACGGGGAAACGTAAAAATCAAAAACGGAATTTACTCTAGACTTTGTGTCCTGGGGCAGGGACCGGAACGGTTGGGCAGGGCGGATGTAGAAGCGTATCTAGTTAAGAGACTCACTCACACAAACACACAAACACTAAACACAAACTTTTGTCAAGGACGGTTTAGTTGTCTCGTGCATCACGAATTGATGCGATCAAGATCTTCATCGTCATCTTCATCATCATCGTGACCATTACGACGATTGTCTATTTTTCTCACGTTACTTACATTTTCATGATCCACTCGGAATGTTTAATGGTTGATGGACAACAGATAAAATCAAAGTATATTATGCAAAAAGGTGCAAAGATATTACACAGAGGATTACACATACAGAAAACAGAAAAGTATATAGATATATATTAACGACGTTGAGCGAAAGGCAGAGTCTAGCAAGCAAGTGTCATTGTTATAATAGAGAAGAAAGCGCACAATAGAAAGGAAGTGCAGTGTTAGTTTGTGGAGGCCAAAATGAATGAATGGAAGGAATGGAAGGAATGACAGGGGGAAATAGGGCTGAGTTTTCAAACACTGAATGGCGGAGCCGTACCAAAACCAATTACTGAAACAACTGAAATGTGTGTTCTACACCAAGCGTAAACTTGTACGAATTCATCATACACAGAGCTAAAAACCGGCCGCACAAGGGCGAACACAAACACCCAATCATCAAAAACAATACATACAAATCTACTGATTGTGACAAAAGATCAAAACGATTCAAATAAACAAATTCGTATGAAACATTTCGTTTTACAGAAAAAATGGTACAAAACTGAACGATCTTCAGCTGGTACAGTACATTTATTGCACGTAGTACATCCGAACAGCGGGACAACGGAACAACGGTACATCGCCCACAGGGCGGTTTAATGAAGCACACCATTACTTATTGCTGGTGCAGGGTTGCTGCACGTAGTCGAGACAAAAGCCACGATTGTCCACATCGGTCGGTGCTTCGATGGAGTCGGTGTGGAAGGCTAGCCGGAACGGGCGTATCGTCGACACGACGGTCCGCTCGACAGAGCTAACCTCCGCATTGAAGGTGCCGCCGCAAATCTTGTCCTCGCACGTGCTAGCCATCGGCAATCGGTCCGCAATCTTGGCACACGGCACCATCAACCAGTCGTTGGTGCAGGAATTGGGTGAACCTTGCGTACCGCCACCAACCATCGCCTGCACGACGCTGTTACTGTTACCGGACAGTGTGAAGGTGCGCGATCGATTGCCAGGCACCGCACCCGGACATGCCGTGTACTGGATGCTGCAAAAGTTGCGCTCCGTTCGGATGCATATGCTGTAGTCCTGGTTCGATAGCTGCCGTCCACTGAGCGGGTCAAAGTTGAAACTCTTCACCCGGCCACTCACGCCCGTGTGGTACTGCAGACAGCCCTGGTCCGCCTTCGCGATGGCACCGCAAGGAATCTGCGAGATGCGAACGCGCCAGGATCGCGGGAAGCTTGGTCCACTCGTAATGACGGTCAGTATGATGGGATTGCTTTGGCCCATTCCTGCATCTATGTACACTGTGCAAGCGATACGAACAAATGGGAGGGAGGAAGGTTGCTAGAAATGGAAGAGCAGAGCGAAGTTCGGTGCATGTGCACGCCCCTGATACTTACTGTGCTCACCCGTTGCGCTGCCACAGATCGTTGGGGCAGGACTGCCGCCCGACACGAGGAATTGGTCCGTGTTGCAGATGTGGTTCACGATCTCGGGCCCGTTCAGCGAGAAATGGTCAAAGTCGAGTCGAACTTGGCAAATGTCCGGATGCATCTTCAAGATAGTGAGCTGACAGCTGCCCGTCCCGTCCGTACTGTCCGGATGGTTCGGGTTGACGAAGTAAGTTCCATTTTCACGCACCACTCCGCCACACGATGCCATAACTGTACCCAATTGGAAAACCGAATGTCACTGTACCTGAATGCAGATTCACTCTATTCGTTCAACTTACAGATACAGCACGTCCCGTACCCACCGGCACACGGTCCCGCCGGTATGCCGCCGCGCAGTACGCACTCGTTGTTGGGCTGACAGGATCCATACTCACCGGAAGCGGCCGAACACAGCCCTTGACCCCACTGATAGACGGTAAATATTGGTAAAACTGGTAGCAATGGGAGACAGACGGAGAGAGAGAGAGAGAGAGAGAGAGAGAGAGATGGTTAAAGTGCTTAGTATAACCACTGCCGTTTGACGTCATTCGTGCGAGCTGTAAGGCATGTGAGCGGAGGTATGGAAAGCTTGAGAAAAGCTTCCAGCAGCAGTGCAATCGACGGGGCAGTGATAAAATCGGCTCGCGGTGGCCTGTCGGAAGCTAAGGTTTGACTAATGGCGGCAAAGGCTAGCGAAGCGGAAGAAACGCACTATAATGAATGCATTGACCCGAATTCCATGTTTTAATTGCATTTTTTGTTTGTTTGATTTTGGAAACGGTTGAAAGCTTCGACAGCTATTTTCTAGCCGTGGCTCAGGTATGATTAGGCACGAGCAATTATTGTTGCAGATGGGTGACTGAGGTAGCAGTAATGCGGCTATTAAATAATAGTTTGGTATAAAATTACAGATTGCAACTAGCAAAATAGCATGAATTTGTATAATAATATCAAAAAGAAAGTACTCTAGAACTGATACAAAGATTTATTACACAAAAGATTGATTTAGCCACTAGCACTGTTTATCTACTGCAAAGATTATATTTATATATTTAATACCTTTTTTTCATTTGATTTTTACAAATTACTCCTTGATTACTTCATTACTAGCCATTGTTTCATTTCAGTTACGCTAAACAATAGATATCTATTGACTGTATTACGGATCAAGCATGATTTTCGTAAAATTGTGATGTTTTCTGCAGATTTCAAAGAAGCGTAAGTGTTTAGTACAAGTAAATGACGTCTCTATAAAAAGTAATTATAACCTTTGGAAGTGCTGTTGAGCTATGCTAATAAAACAAATAGAACCTAATCTATTGGATTGAGATATGATCCAGGCTTTTCATCTGTACAATCCGTACCATTTGATTCGTCTCAAGAATGAACGAAGCAGCGATTTAATTACGCACAAAACCCGCTCTATATTGTGTGTATCATACGTATTGGGAGGCTTTATTTTTTTGCTGACGGTGAAATAAAATACTGAACCTGTTCGTATCCCATCTCGTCTATCAATGATCCTACCAGTGCAGTGCTTTCAGTGAAGCCTTAAGTCTGCCACAGAACGAGACGGTCCAGTGATGTGATGGAAGCATCAAATGAACTTTTTAATATTCAAAACCAAAGCCAGCACTGTCGCCGCGCGCTGAAAGTGATGGGATTTGCTGTGGCTTTCTTCTCCGTTGCGAGCGATTCTTTGTTCCCTGTGCTTGTGCCATTCGCCTCATTCGCCTAGCGCCACCGGTGCCAACGGTTTGTTAAAAATACATGGGGATTCTTCTCTGCTTTAAAAGCTCACGTCTCACTGATCCCGCTCGTTGGCATAGTCGTTGCGTTAAGTGAAGTGAACGATACTCTCCACAGCGTACCGCGTACTGTGTGTGTGTGTATGTGTCCTTCCTTCCCCCGAGGGAACCCCCCGTCCAATCATGTTTTGTGCGGGCCAGTGATGTTTAGTTAATTAAATTTGAACCAATCTGCCAGGCAACTGGCGAGGCACTGACTGGGCACGTTACAGTACGCGCGGCCTTGGTAGCAGTAAATGGCAACTTTATTTTTTACCTACCAAAATCACTTGCGCTCACAAGTCATGGGGGCACGATACAGGGACGAAACAAACGAGTAGCATGCACAAAAGGGGAGCCGAAAATATGTTGCTACATGGCTCCTTCCGTTGCGGTTTAATGAAGGAACAAAGCGTAAGGAACAACACCCAACAAAAAGAGGACGAACGAGGGCAAGCTATGAATATTGAAGAAGAAATACTTCCACGCACTTGGAGAGCTTGCAGGATGCAGGATACGATCCATTCGATCTACTGCACGGTGCGACGGAGCGGAGGCATTGCTACGAAAATAGCTTCTACAAACAAAAACCGCACGGAGCAGCGGGGATGTCCTTTCATCGTTTCGCTTTCTTTTCAGCTTCCTCTGTCCATCCGATTCACTCGATGGATGATGTTTGGCAAACTAAAGCCGTGTGAACGTGTTTGCAATACGTAACCGAATCGTTTAAAGGTTCGGTTAGAAAGCACTCACACATTGCTAGGGACACTTGCCACCGCTGTCCCGTCTCTCCGTGGTATGGGAGACTGTTTTAGTCTTGATTACATTGACCGGATATGAGAGTAGATAAAGTCATTCATCGAATATTCCGGGGATGGCTTTGCACTGTCCCACTACGTCCACTCGTCGATCCACCCCGACACGCAAGAAAGCGCGCCACTGTGTCCGGGATGGGATGTCAAGTGGCGCATTGCCTTTGAAACATGGCGCGCTAGGCTATGGTTGGCCGATTGTTTGCCGGAACGCACTAGTCCAACACAAGGATAATGTCCGTATTAATCATTCCAGATGCTTCGTTTACCACCCATCACTGTTTGCGCGCGTTTGAGTGTGATGCGGACGCGTGGGGTAGCATATTCCAGCGCAAAAGGGACACTTTACGCACACATATTTTTTACATTAATCCTTTTTGCGCACAGAGTGGCACAGAACACACACACACCTTACATTCGAACATTAGTCGCCAGAAATGGATTGTACGAATATTCTTAAAGTTAACAACCGAACCGATTGTGTTGACCGCGAATGGGTTTATTCTTACAGCGTGTGTCTCGGCGGCTTGAGATCTGTCTGCTGGCAAGCGATCGTTGTGCACGAAACTCTTCCTGTAGCATGTTTGCTGCTGCTGGATGAACGAATAGATGAGTCACCAAAGTCTGCACTAAAGCCACAAGCACAAGTTTCTCATGATAACCATCCACCAAATACCGCCACACGGATGATGGCATGGTGACGATTAGTATTTTGTACTTTTTTTAACTTTAAAAATGAACCACTAGTGAGGCGACGAGAGTTTGCTGTGTTGATGTAATGTTGTTGCAGAAAATAACTTTAACAAGTCATCTTTTACAGACAACAGACGTTCCCTGCCGAGCCAAACAATCGGAAATGACTGCGATGCGTCTGGTGATGTGCTGCTTTATTTATCACTTTGTTGCAGTGTCGCCGTTACCTGCCGCTTCGTTGCCGTTCCGTTTGGATTCGCGCGCTGCTACGGTTGTTAAACTATCGTCACCCGTCACCGTCTAAGCGCAGATGTAACTGAGCATTGTCATTTGATTTGTATGTTGTTCCTCCCTCCAAACGGTATGGTATAGTGTTGGGGTACAATTATTCTGGTGTAAGTTGCTTTCTTTCTTTCATTTTTTTTATTAATTATTTACCCAAGGGAAGAGTATGGCTAAGTTTGCAGAATTAGAACCTGATAAGATAATTGTCATTTATTTTTTTATTAACCTTTATCATGCAAAGCTGTTTTATTACCAAGAAAGATTTTTCATTTTGAAGAAAAAAAATCGTAGCAATTGTGTACTCGATAAACAATCATAAATATTTGTGTCAAAAAATTGAGCCACATAATTTATGTTGATTAATAAACCACCAAACGTTGCTTTCTATGCAAATCAGTACTAAACACACAAACACAAACACTGATTCTGTCTGGCTGCGTGTTGCCGTCCATGATCGATAGATAGTGAAAAACAAATACGCACACAGCTCTGTTGCACAACGAATCAGGGAAAAGCAAGCATAGCAACCGCATGCTCCAACCATACACATACACGGAAGGCACGATTGTGGCCATTGTGGCGATGCGTTCATTTGATAAAGAAGAAAATTGCACTTTCCAACAACAATGACACAATTATGCCAACGGACCGGAGTAAAAAGGGCAACGCGCCCCGGTGGGTTAAAAAACAAAAGACCCTTTACCCGTGCTTCCTTGTCCCTGGCCCAATGGCTTCAACCGGGAAGCTGTACACCTGTGCTGACGTTTAATTTCCTTCCACATTCCAATGCTCGTGCATTATGTGACGATGATATCTGACTGACCATGTACGAGCATTCGTATCGGTGCCAACAGCAGGAAGCACCGGTATCGTAGCGACTTGCACAGCACACTGTGATGAGTATCTCGGTCCTCGGTTGAACTGAAATGTAGGTGTTAGGCGAAAGTGCGAAAATGTCACCCAAAGTCACCTGCCCTTGTTGGTTGGGTGGCGTCTAACCGTCATTTGGGGGCACACGCTCCACCCTGATGGCTTTGGAACAGAGGTTACAGTTGATGGAGGATTTATTGCATAATGTTTCAGTCGGCTTGTCGCAGGACTGAAGTTGCTTCTGCCAAGATGCTTCAGCGACGTGTTAGGTGGTTTTGCACTGAACAATCGAAGCTTCTTCAAGCTTCTGTCGTCTTCTTCGGTATGATTGGAGGATGAGCGTGTCGTTCTTAACATCCGGGACAACGTGGGACAGTTAAGGGTGCTCGCTTACGTTTTGGTCAATGAGCCGTAGCCAAAGCCATCGAGAAACGCTGGTGTAGGCTGTGAACGGGAACTACAGCAATCAAGAATATTGTCTAACCCGTCGAAGCTCCCGAACCGGAAGTAAGTTGTGTTGAAGCGTAAATAATTTGTGGCCCATAGCTGCAGGGGAAGCATTTCGGGAGCTTATGGGCGACAGTTATAGTGGCTAGTTGTCAGTAGATGATGTCGGCAGAAGACGGCATAGATAGTGCCAACACTTCCGCTCTCTAGTTTTATGGAACACTCATTTCGCTTTCACCATCACTTTATGGATCATTCTAGATGTGACTAGCGTGATGGTAGGATACTTCATATCATTTTGAATATAGTTTTATGTTGTTGTTAACATGTTGCTTCGCGTCGGTAAACAAGAAGCAAATTTGTATTTTTCCTCAAAAGTTGTGCATTATTTTGTGTATATTCTATACATTCGCATTCTTCTTTTTTCCACTCATGTTTCTTCATACTCTCACGGATTTTACTTACTGTCGCGAGGACGTACTCTTTAGAGAGAAGCATAACGAGACAGAGAGAAAGAAGATTTTTCTCATTCGAATATTATCTCATATTTCCTCTTTTTCTATGTCACTTTAACTTGAATTACTTCTATTAATATGTTTTTTCTTTGTTTTATGTTTAATCTTAGTTCTAAGATTAAGTCCAATATTAAAGAATTCTTATTTTTTATTTTATTATGCTGAATTGCTTAATTTATGTGGTTTCTTACTTTAATTTATTTTGATTTATTCATTGATTTACTGTTTTATTTAGCTTCTAATTATATATTTTTAAAAACTAAATTCCTTTCTTTTTGTGCAACGATTTACTTAGTTATGTATTGACCACAGTTTACATTATTGTTTTTTTATAGTATACTGTTTATCAACCTACCATCTTTCGTCAGTCGTGCCATTTATACGAATAACCATTTCATCATACTCTTATTAACCTCGTTCGGCGCAAATTTGCGTGTAAAACTGTGTAAACAATTGCGAGATCACTCGAGCAGGAAGTGTGCCAACGTTTACATTTCGTTGATTTGTCTGTGATATAATTTTACATGTCACACCCTTTGACTTGTTGTTTGTTGGGTTGCATCGTTCATATCGTTACTCATGAGAGGTGGGAAGATAACGCGTCACTTACGATCATACTTGCTGGTGGCGTAAGACATATATTATACATTTAACGTGTTTAACACGTCATGTTACCCGTTTTTTTAGTAACCGAATGGCGTTTTTCGGGTGATAACAAGTAACACAGCTAAAAAAAACTTATCAGTACCTCGTCGAGATTATACATTCTAAGCCTATAAAATGGTTGCTCATAGTATAATATCAGTTATTTTTTGGCAATATCATGCATCATATAACCATACTACTGTAGTAATGCTTAGTTATTTTATTTATTCAGGAGGGACTGCTTTGCCGCATTGCTTATAGTAATGCTTAGTAATACTTAAGAAAGAAGGCGCTTAACAAAAGCATGTATAAATCGTACGAATGTATAATACATGGAAACACAAACGTATATTAATTAAGAAGGAATATTGAAATAGCTAACTTCTGAACCTGAAATTGCTGTTACAATCATATTAATTTCATTTATTGTTTTTCAAGAATCATCATAAAATGTTTTAGTATCTATTTGTAGATCAACATCTGCATGTTCTATAATTATCTTTATTACATTAATTGTTAAATACCTATAGCTTTCAGAACTACATCTTACCAGTCGTTTCAGTGTTTCTCAACATTTCAACCAAGTGAAATATTTTTAAAAGATCACTATCGATTAACACATGTTTTGAAATTGTTGATATTTTATTGATATAGTTGGCAGGCCGAAGATACTTGTTATACATGTCGCTTAGCATGCACAATATGAATTTCGCAATACTAAAAACGGCTGTTTGTCAATGCATACACATCGGCTCGGTACATTAGCTCTACCTATCTCGAGCCCGTCGTTTACATTGAATAGTTATTGTATCAGTTACTAGGTAAGTTAAAACTCTCCCTCTCTCTTTTCACCTCTCTCTCTCTCTCTCTCTCTCTCTCTCTTTCTATACACCCAATGCTATTAGCATAGTTGGTCTGCTGCACGAACGTCTCATTTCATTAATCTTTGATTTTCATAAGGATTGAGTCTTCTGTTGGTTAAAAGTATCCCCTTTTTCCCTTTTTCGTATCACATGGTCGGTGTAAGATTCTTTTATTTAATACGATCACTCCTTTCCCCTCCCAAATTATAAGCAGCTCCTCTGGTGTAATGCTGGGCCGACCAAATAGCCAACCAAATTCTATTCTAATCGCTCTCTCTCTCTCTCTCTCTCTCTCTCTCTCTCTCACTCTCTTTTGCGCATCCCAAAAGCATCCCAATCGGTTCCGCCTATCTGCTTATTTGGCCTAGCTAAGTTTGTTTCGGTTCCATTTTGGTTATAGTGATATAAAATGATCTGTTTCACGCTCGCGAAACAGTGAGCTTCTCGAATTGATCCCACCCATTGGAATTACTTCAAGCGGAACAAAGTGCTGGTGCTGGAGAGGCGTATCGATCTTGGAACATCTCACTAAGCAGCGCTTTGTCCACGGTACAGCGGCATAGCAGCCGTTCAGTCACACAAACATAGGCACACGCACACCCATCACATAGATTCAGCCCGCAGCGCAAATGTCCTTCGATCCGCCCGCGGTTCCTCGCCTGCCCGTTTCCAGCTGGGTGCGGGTGATGATGCGGCCCGAATTCAATATCCTTTTATTAACGAGGCTACATGTTGCTTTTCCTCCTCCGATAATCCGTTCTTCAGCGTGCGGCGTACTACGCAGCGTGGCGTTTGATATGGTTTTGGTCGTTGTTGTTGTTGCATTCCGTGACGTTGACGATAATGATGATGATGATGATGATTGGCAGGCCCGGACATTTGGTAGAGTGTTGACAGAAGACAAACGGGTGGCAAAAAAAGATGAAATCAAAAAAGTGAAACATGTTAAATGCTTGATAAAATTTCAGCCATGCTCAAGCAAAATGGGAGTTGAATGCGAAACTGTGGCACTTTGAACAATTGCCATGCAAAATACGATTGGGAAGGGGGGACAAGGATGGCCCTAAAACGATGGCACTGTCAGTCGTTGATGCATGCCTGCCATGGTTTTAAGGGAAGGGAGACGGAATGGATGGATTTGCACTTTTATGCTGATCGGTGCATCGATGCATGCATTCACACATGCCTTTCGCTTGTCAAGTTAGTCTGAGTAAAACCAGTTTTGGTGAGACAATGCGACTCTAGTAGTGCCCATGGTACGCTTTAAACACTTTATCATCATGCCAAGATATGCGGTCTCAAGGGTAATTAATTAAAAACACAAAATTAGTTAAAAATAAACCAAAAAAGAATGAATTTAAAAGGAAAAACAAAATACAAATAGGAGCAAGGGGTTACTGAAAACGAACTCAAAACGAGCGACACGAACGGAAGCAAACGGAAGAAAACAAAACCATGAACAAAACACATTGAGGCAATATTCACCGGTATGTATAATTGCGAACCGATACTGAATGGAAAGTGTGTGTGCGGAAAGGTCTCTCCAGTTGGTAGTCGGTAGTGGAGGCACTTAACAGATAAGCACAAAGCCGATCTACTGCTCGAGATGGAAGGATAGTTCGGGAACCCTAGCGAGAAAGGAGGGGAGACGCTGCAAGTTGCACTCGGTTAAAGGGGAGGTGAGCTTCCGGTGCGTTCCATTGTGAATCCTTCGCGCGTTCTAGATCGTTTGACTGCAGAGTCGGGGAAGAATGGGGGGAAAAATGGAAGAATATTCCGTCAAACCTGGTAGACTCGTCCTCGAACGGGTGGTGGTGATGGTGGTGTTTGTGAGCAGACAATGGCACAATGTTGTTGTTCACCGAGAGGGGAATTATATTACAACAAGGTGAAAGCAGTGGATGGTGTAGTTTGTTATTGTATTCTAGCTTTAGCTGTTTTACTGTTTTTTTGTTGTTGTTGTGGGTTTGTTTCATGTGTACATGAGTGAGCTCCACCGAAATGGCTACCTCACGGTGGTGAGATTAAAAACGACTTGTAAAAATGATAAAACATATTTGATTCGGGAAGGGATGGGTCGCATCCAATCGGTGGCTACCAACGGCAACTTACATGATTTCCGATCTGCCTGGCGCGTACGTTTTCGCTCCCTTTGCATTGGCCGCGGGGTGGCCGTTTTGGTGGCCGTTTTCACTAGCGACTCCAGTATCTCATCGTCGCCATCGGTGAAGCTTTCGTCCCGTCCGCCCATCACCGAGACGGAATTATGCCCCGGACTGGGTACGGTAGGGTGCGAGTTCATGAGTGTGACGGGGGATGCTGTCGCGTCACCGCGACGCCGGCGCCAGGTTAATGTACCGCTCATCTCCACCTCATCTCCACCGGGGCCCTTGGTCGGTGTGCCAAGCAGCGTGCTAACGGAAAGAAAGGACAACTTAATAAGAGATTTTACTTTCATCAATGGCGCAAGAAAGCTTACCGCAGCTCGTCATCCGCCCGGTCCTCTTGCGTTTTGAGCTTGGCAACATCCACAATCAGCTTGCCTCTAGTCTTGTTTCTCTCTCGATGGTTGGCCTTCTTCTCGATCTGCTGCTGAACCCGTTCGCGCGTTGTTCGATACTCGAGCGCAAACTCGGACACAATCCGGCAGAATTCGTTCGGCCGTGATTCGGCGATTCGTAGCTGGGGTACACCGAGCCATAGCAGGAACTTTCGATACCTTTACAGGTGCCAAACGAAAACGAAAAAACAACAGAACGATTAGCAAATATTCTTTCAGCAATGGAAAGCCCTTTCACCCCTGTTCGACCTACCTGTTCAATACCCGTCGATGTACTATGTCCAGGATGATAATCCGTTCAGCACAGTCGGCCAGAAAATCAATCAGCTTCTGCTTGAGATGCGGTGCGGTATCGTGTTTGCCGATCAGCTTCAACCGGTCCCAGGACGCCTTACACTCCGTCTCCAGATAGACGATGTTGTGAGCCAGCTCGTTAAAGTCCGCCTTGGAGGCGCGCGTGATCGGCCCTATCTCCGAGTACAGGTCGGTGGTGTTGGCCTGCGATTCCATCACCATGTGGCAGAGATGGTGCAGCAGCGAGTGCTTGTGCACGGTGTCCTTCACCTCGGGCACCTTCGCCAGATAGTCGATCTGGAAACCCTTCACCGGTGCACCGTTCAGGAAGATGCCAATATTCAACAGCGTCGACAGGATGCATTTGAAGGTGAGGTTCGATTTCAGCAGCTCGATGCCCTGCTTCAGATCGTTCAGCGGTTCGGCAATTTCCTTCTCGATGTTTTCAAAGTCCAGCTTGAACGCCCACAGCTTTAACCGAGCCCCCAGCTCGGAGATGGAGGGAAAGGGTCAGCAGAAACTGTTCGGCCGTGCCGAGCGGCAGCTCTGGGTTGAGCATCTGTGCCTCCTGGATTTTGCACCGCTCCTCGTCGGTGGGCAGCATGTTCAGCAGCTTGTCGATGCCTTCGCGTGTTACGACGGTCGAGTCCATCTTTAGAATGGCCGCCTTAATCGCTCTCGGGGGAGGCAGCTTCGTCATGGCGATGTTGATCGCGTTCGAGCGCTTATGGTCCAGGACGATGATTTCCTTGTTCTTGTTTAGCTCCTGTTGCTTCTGCACGGATGGACAATTTGATAATCACGTTGTTGAGCGGTGGGAGAGCGTAGACGAGGTAACCAAAAAAAGACACCGAAAACAGAGGGTGTCAGCAAGAAAGAGAAAAAGAGAGAGAGAGAAAAAAGTAGAACCAGATAACAACGGTTTACTAAATGGTCGTCCCGACGTTGGAGTGCAAGGACGGTACGTTTTTATTAAATTTTTTATCCTATCCGTCGTGCGGAAGGACGGAGCGCCACGACACTGGCGAACGCCAACCGGTGGCTGTCTGTCTCCGAACACGTACACACTCACACACACACACAAGATGGAATACGAGTGGAAGGACAAGTTAGCGAAACTAAATAAGATGTAAAATAGGTTCATGCATATTTATGAGTGCAAACAAGCGGCACGGTACCGGAAACTAAACTATAAAAAGGCATGCTAGGGTAGGCTGAAGATAGTGACGAGACGAGTGCACGTGATAAAGCGAACTGGATGGATGGTGAAATTAAGCTTAAATAGTTGAAATTTTAAAGGGGTTTATGACTTTTTTTTTGTAATTATCTACTCACATCGACTGTTTATTTATCTATGTTATATCAAACGAGTACGAAACTACCTTCACGTGTGGCAGAAGCAATTCATTTAGTTGAGGTTGAGGTTCGTCGAGAGAAACATTGATGCAAACACTATTTATAACGCGAATGCAATTTACAACCTTCATCCACTATAACCTACTGCCTTGTACGAACTGTACTCTTACTCTCCATAAACCGTATGGTTGCTCTTCAAAATAGCAGGAAAAGGAAATACCTAATGGGTTCTACTCGAGTAAGAGCTTCCTGCACTACTATTAACTGCATGAGTGTAGGGAAAGGTCGTTGGAGACAATGATGAAAGCAGCAAAGGTAAGGTGAAGATGTAGTAAGACTTTATCCGTCTAGACATGGCATCGAAAGAAAACTCATTGCTTGAAGAAATCCCTCAAGGAATCCTTCCATAATGTGCAAGAAAAATGAAGTTGAACAAAAGTTGCGCCAAACTTGTGTGCCGTGAAATGATCCCGGAAACGTTTCTTACGAAAAACCGAACATTAAATCTCAATCGAATGATGGAACATGGGTTAAGACCGGCACAACTTCCGTACAGGAATCGTTAGTAACTTATTCCTCCGTTGTGGCGGAAAAATAAAAAGATAAATGAGGGGAAAAATTGATTGAATAACTGTCTCACATTCATCTTTCCATTTTTTTGCTACTACTAACTGTGTCTAGTGCACTCCAGAGATTAAGTAAATCGGTTATCCAATCAGTCGATGATTTCTGGTGCGATAAATCAGCTCAAATCGGCTCCAAATTTGCTGAGGTAGATCCCACTCGCTTAACAAATGATGCCTTTCACCAACCTTGCATCTTGAAAAAGCTTTTATCATCCCATCTGCTTACTTTCATCTATTTTTAACAAATGCCAGATCCTGCCCCATATCAGTGTGCATATGAGAAAATGGCAGAAAAGGGAAGCCAAATTTTACGCAACTTTTACCTGTTAAGGGTTTCGGAAGGGTGTGTGTGTGTGTTCCCGGTACTGCTACAATGAAGGTGAATTGAGAGATAGACATTATGGAAGTGGAAAATCATGCTGCAGGAAATGAAGTACGATAAAGGGAAGGAAGAACGAGGGCACTATCGAACGAACATTTCTTGGAAATGAAGCTACGCAAGACGAACCGAGCTCTGCTACATTAAACAGATCGATTTCGTTTAGATTCGTCTGCAGGCAAAGTGTGTTGTGCTGCCAAAGTAATGCCACTGTGAGCAAAAATTGAGACGAGGAAATCAAATAGAGAATCATTGCAAAAGGACAAAAACACGCAGCAAAGAGGATTACGATAACGAACGAACGGATGGAAAGCTGTGTGCAGCTCACCACTAGCAAAACCTGGAACAAAACAACGCGCTTAAAGTAAACAAGGATAACAGGGGGTAAAAGGATCCGAGAACCTTCCCATGCGGGTTAGCAAAATGGGATGAGAAGGGAGGGAGTTTCATGCAAAAAAGAAAGAATACACACACACACATGCATATTCTCTGTTCATCGTGCTTGGCGTATGCGCTTGCCTTCGTCAAGCGGCAAGAGGATCTCAAATGGTCAAAAATTAAATGTGGCGTTAAGATGGGATTTAGTCGAATTGATGTCTACCGTCGTGAAGTTAAATAAGATGGGATTAATACAGGATTGAAATGTTCGTTTTTTTTCGTTCGGGAAATGGAAGTTGCACGTCTAAACGGTTCAATGTTAAAGCACAGCCTCGGAAAGCCATATCGTATTGTGTTGTAGCAATAATGTACTTCTGTAAAGCTTTAAGCATAGCAGAGAAAACGCAAACTAAAAAGTCTATCGCTAACGCATCAAAAAGCAAATGTAGGCAAATGCAGCACAAAGCTTTCGCACACATGACACCGAAACAATGGAGTAGGAAAAACTACAGAACCACTCACCTCCTGGTTAGGTCGTACAGATTTAGTCATGATGGTGTGGTGACAAAACAGAGACAAACGTGAATGGCGAGGATGGATATTTTGATCGTGTGTGGGTTTGTTTTGATGGAAAATAGTTCAGATACAGCAAACAAGACAAAGGTGAGTATATGACCGCGAGCGACGAACGGATATGATGGATACAGTGGTAGTTCCGTTGATAAACCCCTCAAAATGAAGGGTGCAAATAAAAGTAAGAACGGCCGCATAGCAATTTCATCCACGGGGGAGGGCATGAGAAATCGAATGAATTTGGCGCGTAGCACAAATGGTGGATATGTAGTGATGTAGTGACAAATTTTGAACCATGAAACGGCGAATGGAGAGATAGAAGAGAAAGGTAAAGAGAATCAGAAACGGATGAGTTATGAAACACTGGTAGTACATTAGTAGTACTGTGAGTAGTAGCTGTGAGGCTCTCTTCTTCGGCCACACGGGATGACGACACGAGAGACGCGCTCCGACTGTGTATGCCTGTGCCACACCAGCTGCTTACCTTTGTCATCAAATCTTTGGCTCTTGATTCGAACAGATGCTCCAGCTTTTGCGTGTCTACAATCGCTTCGGGCAACTCATCCCAGATGGTGCGCTGAATAACGGCAGGAATCATATCGTCACGCACCTCCTTCCAGAACAGTTTCACCTAAACGCGAGCAAAGCAAGAGAACGGAAGTTTTCTTAATAGCTGTCCATCCTCTAACGTACTCCTTTTAACGTACAGTCTTTTTGTTTTTCTTAATGGCCGCCGACCCGTCCAAGCTGTTCGGTTGGGGCAGCCCGTTTCCATTCATCATGCTGCCTGATAGCGGTACCAGGTTGGTCGGTGGCGGGCGCATCATACTCGGTGGAGGGGGCATACCGTTCATCAGCATACCGCTGGGAGGAGGCGGCGGTGGTACAGCTCCACCGAAGCCCCGCGGAGCCAGCAAATCCTTATCGTCGTCCGAGGTGAGATCGGTAAAGTCCAGATCGCACAGGCTCAGCTTGCGCGTCATGTTCTTCACAATCTCTTCCCAGTGGAGCTCGTTTTCGGACTTTTTCGGTTCTCCGTTGGCAAGCTTTTTGATGTCATTGTCGACGCTGGGCGATCGAGAGATGTCCTTGTTGCTTTTGCTCTTAGCCAGCCCTTCCTTAGCTTTGGAAATCAGGCCGGACATGTCACCGATTCGATTTTGAGGCTTCTCCTCTTGCGGGCTTAGCGGTAGGCAGCTTAGCTTCTGGGTCAAATCTTTCACTGTATGGTCCTTCTTTAGCTGTAGAATTAGCTTCTTATCTTCGTTATCCGATTCTGCTAAAAAAGGAAGAAAGCGGGAGAGATAAAGAAAGGAACGAATTTGAAACATTTGGCATACTTTTAGCTTGGAGTGAAACTATTAGTATCGTCTACACACAACATAACGCAATTCTAATGCTGCACAGTCTTAATAGCAGCATTCCATCGAGTACTAGCTCTAATGACAATGGCTTACCTGGAACCGGTGGGAGATCTTGCCCCTTGGGCTCAACGTGGCCTCCATTCAACGAACCATTCGACCGTTCATAGGCCGTGCTCGTGGCAGAACGTCGATGGTAGCTCGCGTCGGAGGAATCCTTACCGTTTGCTAGCTGCTTCCCGTACGCAACCGATAGCCCCATCATCTGTGTCTTAATGTTGGGACTTTTGTTTTCGTCGTCCTGTTCGGACAACACGCCGGTGCAGGTGCGTGTACTTCTAACACTATTTCCATTGAGATCTGCCTTATAACGATCAGGGGCGGTGCCGTTGGAGATTGATACAGGCGCCATACTAACGCCACCGCTAGTGCCATGCTTCTTGAGCAATAGATTGCGACTATTGCGATACTCAACACTGTCCAGTTGGGATGTAGCGTTGGCTGCACCGTACCCATTAGCATGCCCGGTGCCATTCGTGTGTTCTATATGATTAGAGGGTTGTTGCTTATGCAAAATCACAGACGAGGTTAGACCGCCGTTGAGACGTAACTGAAGTTTGTCCTCTTCGTGGATGGTTGGCGGTGCTAGCAGCGACGAGTTCGTGAGAGGTCCGGTACCGCCAGACTGTCTGCGATAGTTGCTTGCACCATTTCGATGCCCCGCGTGATATCCTACTCGATCGAACACGACCAGTAGCGTTGCACACAATAACGCATAAACACACGCATACAGACGTAAAAGCAAACAAGCGCATGCGCCAAGAAATACATCAAATAAACGTGTGTTAGTAACAAATGAGCAATGAACAGTTGTCACACAATAAAAAATATTAGAAGCGTAACTCCAATGAAATTAACTTGTTGACAAAGTAAACTTACCATTGGTTGCATTATTTCCATCTTCCCCGGTTGGCACAATGCCGTTCGGGAATTGGCCGAGTTCTTGCTGTTCGCGTATTAAGTTCATTTGCCGCTCGGCTCGTTCGCGACGTCGTCGCAGTCCGGGCGTTACTCCGGTAGTGTCACGGGACGGATCGTGATATCCACTGCCGGGCAGGTGATCACCACTGTGAGCCGAGCTAGAACTGTCCTCATCCTGTTGACGTTGTCCGGGCAGCTGGAGTCCTCCGTACAGCTGTACCGGTACCACTGGTGGAGGCAGTGGGGGCGGCGGTGGTGGTGGAGGACCACTGGGCGGTGCCGAGTACATGGTGTACGCTGGCATCGGTGGAGGTGGTGGAGGAGGTGGTGGAGCAACTGAAGGCGGTTGGGGTGGAGCCGTTCCCGTGCTATGTCGACGCGATTTCCGTCGATCGGTCGTATCGTTGCCAGTGGAACGGTATCGAAGCGTTTTGCGCACAGTGTTATCCGGTATGCGTATACCGTCACACTCACCGTCCTCGAATCTCAGAACGCTCTCGTACAACTGCAGCTGATCGAGCAAATCGAGATCAGTGCCTGGGCGGGACATGTATCGCTGGATGATGCCCTCCATGCCCTGCTGCTCCAGGAAGTCACTCTCGTCGTAGAAACTGTCCTGATCGCTCAAGCCCGACAGAGTTTTGTTGATCAGTGATGTAGCGTAGATCAACAGTTCGGTATCAGCGTTTTCGTAGTCTTTAAGAAGCCTGAAAATTGAGGGTGAAAAGAAGCAATTATTAATCGTCGAAAATCTCCTAAGCCACAGAGAAAAGGAAGTTCGCCGATGTTAGCGATATCCTATGTATTCTGGCTGAGTGAATAGCCTTACCGCATGATGTTGTTCCACGGAACAACGCCGCGGGCCGTATCCATGAATCGGATGGCGCTTACGAGCAGGTAGCAGTTGCCCTCACAGTACTCGACAAAGACAAGCAACAGCTTGAGCGCTGTCTTCACCACCAACCGATAGCGTGACGCGATCAGCGAATACAGCCACTGGATGGTCGGCGAATGTTTCATCACACCGTTCATACCGTCCACGTAGAGCATCACCTGTCCGAGTGCTCGCAGAATGTAGTTCTGATAGTTCTGATCCGCTTCGCTGCCTATCTGCACCAGACAGTTGAGACCCCCGTGGGCAACAAATCCGTGCACCAGGTCTTTGTCCTCTTGGAAGATTTGCTTCAACGAAAATAGCACCCGTCGCAGTTCGCGGCCTTCGGAGGAAAGAAGTTTTTCTGAAATTGAGAGCATAGAAAGGAAGCATACAATCAGATGGTCATGCGTTTACAGTTTGCATTATGTTTACTTATATTTTTTATGCTTAAAATCTGTACATAAGCATTCATTGTAGCATAATCGTACTATAAATCATATACTTGGCAGGCCGGTGTAGAAAACGGAAATCAATAGATCTTATATCGTGGCATACTGTCCATGAGCGCAAGCAAAACAGTATCAAACGTGACCGATCGAGACCGCTTTGCGCATAGGCCAAGTGAAGATATCAATCATCCGCACCGGTGTCGTTGGCGACAGCCGCCGTTCCATGCAGAACTGGTTGGTCCGAAAACCGGGCCGCCAGTGACGCCCGGAAAGCTAAATGCGGATGGCGCCAGGCACGTGGTTAGGAAGAGAAAGGATTGCTTTGGGCAGTGGCAAAATTTGCTAAGCGCTCACTATTTTGTTTGCTGACGGAAAAGTGCTTGCACACCACGGCTCTGTTGTGCTAAAGCGAAATCCGGAAAAGTGCTAAAGCGACCAACGCGAAGAGAAGGATGTACGCCAAAGACCGATGAAGGTGGCATCTTGTTTTCATACCGAAAGTATTCGCATTGGCGCTTGGCATCTCCCGTAGCAGGAAAGTCAAATTGACTCTTGTACAGACAAAACGCTAAAAAGACGACATGGTACGGTGCTATCACTGCCACTACCACTGCCACATGCATCCAGCAAAAGGAACTAGCAACCAGGGAGCGATGTGCTATGCCCGCGGGAGGTTCGTTGTTGAAGAAAGCATAAACACATTTATGCTCTTGATTGAAAGGGCATTTACGATGTGCACAAAAAGGGGGGGTAGGCAGGGCACAGCATGGTGTACGTAGACGCACAATGTCTTCGGCTATTGTGTGCCTGTCGCGGCGTGCGCGTCATGAATAGCAGCGAGATCGCGGTAGTTTTATTTTACGCAACACACCATCATGCCGACGCAAAGTGAAGCTTTGCGTACGCATCAATCCATTTTGATTCATTATTAAATTATACACGTTATTAGATAAGAGAAAATTGGACAGTCGTCGTTATCGAGCCACACTCGCACCAGAACCGCCGTAGTTTCAACACCGTCACGGCATAATGCTGTTATGCGATATGTGAATTTGCCATGCGAAGCAAGAAGCATCATGCAGAAGCGATTTATTTCCCGATAGAAACCCTGGGACAATGCGAAACGCATTGCCCAGCGAGTTCCAGACAGAGTTCCATAGAAGCAGGGCAGTCCATAAAAAATAGGAAGCATTTCACAGTCCGCCGGGGTCGCAGTAATTTTCGTCAAAGCCAAGTTAATAAGCTCATTAGCATCGTTAAAGTCGGCTTGCCATCAAGTTGTAACGTTCGCAGTTTCATCGATCTTCTTTAGTTAATAAAACAAACATAAACTTTAAACGAGTCGTTCTAAATTGGACTCCGTTTATGGCAGCATTCGTGTTATGATGTTCTTTTAATTACCGAATCGTCTGGACTATGTTTGACCGTTTACTATTGCAGCGAGCCGAGGTTCCGTTTCCCACACTACCAAGTATTGCATTACGAACAATAAGCTCTCTTCAAAGAACTTGCTTGGCTCGAGCAAGCTAGCTAGTTAGTTAGTTGTGGCTAGTTTTCGTAAAACAACCGAAACCGAAAGCTACAAACTTTTTCCATCTCCCACCACTGTGATAAAACAAGGGCAAAAAAAGGGTCGAACCTGGTTCGTTAGACCTTGATCGTGAACTTAACAACCGTACATCAAACTCATCGTCGGTATCAATCGGACTGTAAACTGTAAAGCCTATCTAAAGCTATGCATGGAGCGAAAATAAACCACCGAATGTCAGATTCGATTTGGATGCTTGCCCCAGTGGACGGCAGAGTTGGCACAGTAAATCACAACACACACACACCTTCAAACACCGACCCAGTGGTACTAATCGACAATGACCTCATGGAAGAAAGCGGAAAACCATGTATCACCAATCACGGCTGATGGTGCGCGTGTAGTGCCCGACAGTGATGCCACTAGCCGTAGCACTACGAAAGAGTTTCGAAGATGCGGACAAGGTAAATCGGGGGGCGAACAACACTCACGCCCCTAATGCAGATTAGATCAGGAAAAGGGAATTTAACCCCTACACCAAGTGTGACAAGCAACCCCTCTCTTGGTATGTTTTTGATATTTGTTTTATGAACACGGTACATGGCGGGCGGGATGGTGTGTGGTGTGGCGATGTTGCTAAAAGCTATAAACTTTTATGGCATCTTCTTCAGAAGTTTTGTAAGATGGGTTTTTGGGGCTCTTCCGGCTGCTTGTGCACTGTTGTGCACTGTGGCTTCTTTTCAAAACATTACAGGACCGGGTTCGTTCACCCGTTCCCTCGCTGGTGTGTGTGTGTGTGTTTATGGTTTGTGTGGTGATCTGTGGTTTCAATATCATTTATTGAGCTTTTGGGCGATGTTCAGATCTTTCCGTTTTCGCTTTCCATTTCCTTCGGCTTTCGAGAGAGTTTCCGGCCAGACGAGCATTTTGCATCTTTCTGCCGAGAGTGGCCGTAACCTTAGCAATGCCATGGTAACCGATTCGCACATAAAACCACCAGCAAAATGACAACGA
This sequence comes from Anopheles arabiensis, assembly GCF_016920715.1. Taxonomy (NCBI): domain Eukaryota; kingdom Metazoa; phylum Arthropoda; class Insecta; order Diptera; family Culicidae; genus Anopheles; species Anopheles arabiensis. The sequence continues at coordinate 65,138,022 of NC_053517.1, read as the reverse complement.
CAAGTCTTACAAAGTCTAACCTCTGTCGTCATGTGTTAGCATGTGGTACGCTTCCACCACACCATACGGAACAAAGGAGCATCCGGACATACTGGTTGATGTTGATTTTGGCGACCATCGGTGCGATGGGCTCATAAATGAAGAATAATCGAAAAAGGTAGGGTAGTCTGTACTGAGGATTCAAGGTGTTGGTGGCAGAAAAGCACCGTCAGCTGCTTTTAGCAAATTAGCTGCACAACGTAAGTTTGAATAATATTATGAATCGTTGGATTTTTATTGTACAGAATATTACAAAAAAACCACAAATATTAATAAAAGATAACTTAAGTGCGCCTCCATGTTTAAGCACAGAGGACTCACAAATGATATATTTACAGGATTATATTCCAGTTACTTTTCAAGGCATGCTTCGGGTCGGCACAGAGAACAACAGACTCACTGCACACTTGGTACAACGTTCCCATCCCGTTGCTGAGGATATTTTTTCTCTACCCCTCCATTGAAGTTCGAGCATAAACTTTAGCATTACACACCTCGCGTGCATGTGTGTGTGTGTGGGGACACTCATAAATAAACAACGGAATCACACAGCCGTTGACACACATTTCATCTTTTACCGTCTTAGAATCTGCCATTATTTGCCGGCCTTTTTGCCATTCCCGAAGGTTGTGAAATCGCTGCACCGTGCCTGGGACCTGTGAATCCGTGTTGCTGTATGTATGTGTGTTTGTATGTGCGTGTGACGCAAATACACGATTACAGCGTCTTTTTTTCTTAGTTGGCTCTTTCGTTCAGCCAGATTGGACGAAGAAATCGTGACAACGCTCGAAAGGGTATGAATGAATTATCTAGAGAAATTACAACCTTGACCGTTATTCTGTATGTTTCTGTCAGTTCACGTTTCTTGGGCGTTTCTTTATGAGATTTTAAATGCAGGATACGCATTTGCGTTGTTGAGGTTTATACATGATTGTCTTAAAATGTCTGAAAGCTTTTAAAAGTATAATATAACACAAATAAAATATGTGAAAATTTGTGAATGGAGCATAACAATCGACAAATATTGTATTCACTTCTTGCAAATTGTTAACTAGTAAGTATCCGTATTAGCAAGTCTTAGGGATAGTTGTTTACACTTTACGCCAAACGTCTACTGAGCGCATTCCTGTCTACTCCAAAAATATCCCATTCAGTACAGCCGGATACTGTTCCTAGTGTGATAATCGATTTTTATGCCTCGACTCAACTGATCCACCTCCGGCGTTTTTGATTAGTTTGGTGCTACACAAGGATCATCAGGAAGGAGAGCAGACCTCAGAGCACGGCCGCAGCAGCAGCAGCAGCAGCAGCAGTCAACAAATCGATATTAATCTTGAACGAGTGTGTATCTAATATCCTGCTCAGATTTCTGCGGTTCTGTACCGTTTTGTTGGGTAGGTTGGTCCATCCCCGTGTGTTACCCCTGGTTGTTAAATAATCGACCGAAATTCCAATCCATACACTCACGCACAGAAATTCCTACACGTCAAGAAAGACCTCGCCAGAGGCGCTTCAACAACACCAGCTCCCATGAGGGTGAAGGTGGTGCAGAGCAAGTGGCATCACCGAATGACTTATGCGAGTTGTGCCTCCATCTTGTGCATAGAATCTTGAACGTCGTGGCGCTGAACCGTCAATTACGCCCGAATTTGTTCACAATGTTCGCAAACAGCTCGCACATGTGAGTCCGAAGCGCAAGCGAAGGGCCCGATGTGGCAGCCCACATCGTTGTCTCAGGGGTCATACCATAAACAAGAGCCAAAGCATAAACGAGCTCAGAATATTGAACATTTCGTTTCGCATTTGTAATTTTGCACACAAACACACACACACACGCACTCGCAAACACGATCATATCTGGGCGGCGTGCACCAAGCAATGTCGTATTTTCCGATAGCTGGTGTTGTGTCACCAATTCGAAATTTTTCGGCACCGACGAAACTATTCACAGCGACGTGTCGAGGGTCTGGAGATGGAAGCGGACCAATGCTTGAAGGAAATTGGGAAGATTTCGCTCCTTCCTTCGTACATTGACCCTCTCTTTTGCCAGCCCTTGGGCTGCGTATAAGCGTATTATGTAAATCATAAGAATCGCAAACGAATTCGCCCGGCGTATAGGGACAGCATTGGGATTGCTGCACCATAAATACACTTTCCTTATGTGGGTTGGTGTAGGTTGCGATGGAGATTCTGGCTCTTTGTAGTCCTTTTTTGTGGCTAGCACACAATGTATGGTTATTGAAATTTCTTAACTCATACTTTATGATCTATACGTTACACATCCAAACGAGTATTAGCTAAGCAGAGTTGAGGCACTTCCCCAAAGTGCACTAACAAATGTAATGCCTTCAACCCAAAATCTTTAAGAATCTTTCAGCTACAGAGTCGCACAAACTGGAGCATTTTTCATCATGATTTCAGAATTATTATTCATCCAGCTTATGAAGCTAATAGGTAATCCAGCGTTTCATTGGAAATTCGCCCTGCAAAGTACCACCTATCGCTAACCGTCATGATCGTCACGTAAAATTCAATCAATCGCCCTCACAAACGGAGGCGATAAAATAAATTGAGCTTCAATGGGCAGTGTCTGAGCAGACTAAAAGCCTTTCGAAATTCGCGTCAGGCTGTCTCTAGGTCTAGGCGTACAATAAAGCGGTTTAGCGGAGCGGTAATTTCGTTGTTTTCATCCGCCCGCCTAGAGGTTACGGACGTCCCGAGACACTCTCGTTTGCAGTCTGCAGTTGTGGGGAGTACAATGCCGATGTGGCGTGAATGTTAAAATGAGCACACACACACAGACATAAAAAAACTATATGAGTGAGAATCATTTTAGGTAATCCCTCCTAATTTAAGTGATAAAATTTCACCTTTCTAGACTGCACAGCAGAGGGTTTGGGTCGACCAAAAAAAAAAGGCGCCTTAATCACACGGAAGACGGTCGCGGGCAAAATGGGCGGCAATCTCTCACCCAAACGCGTCCAACGGCGGCCGCGACTCAGTGGCCGACCGCGGACCACTTCCTTAGAAGCGAATCATTATTGACAACGGCCAAAATGAAGGGCAAAACTTTCACGCCTACCAGAGAGCTCGGCTCGGTACTCCGGTGTCCGGATCGTCGTAAAGGTAAATCGATTTGAAAATGTCCAAGTTCAGTGCTGACCTTTCGTTACGGTACTATCGTGTTAAAACGAGGTGAACGTACGGATTTAAAACGGATCATAAAACATTCAAACGATCCTACAGCTGCTCAGGATCGTTGCATACATACACACTGAAACTCACTTTCAGTGTTTTAGCGCGATAGAATGGAATAAAATGCCAAACTTTAAGTGAGAGTTATGGCTCTTTGTACGTGGTGATTTTAGAACTTAAATACACTACTATTGTCCTTCATTTTACAACATTGAATGTAGTTTAATTTTAAGAATAATCAAATTGTAATTGAAAGACAACGAAAGTTTGATTGAAAACAGGTCTTAGTATCCGCGTAAGCCGAAAGCGAAAATCGTCCACGCGATGATCAATGAAAGCGTCTCGAACGGTTTCAGGGTGGGTGCATTTGGGTGCCGCCAGATAGATATCAAGTTTGACATCAAACTTTTCACCCAGATCGGTTAGCTTGGCCTCTGCAGTGGTCTCACTCTGTACTATGTTCAATTTAGAACGAACGGTGATTTTTAAGTTGGGTGAGTTTTCTCTTGCACACAGCGCTCCTTTCTACTGGCCATGCGAGAAGCCAGCGGTTATGGTGCACCTTTTCTTTGTTCATGTTTCGCATTGATCAATTTTAAGGTTGGCTATAGTGAAATACTTTCAATTTACACGTTGCTTCGAATGCGATGGACAAATTAGGTCAAGTTCGGTGTTGGTAGTGAAATTAAAACTTTATAACCAGTCTATCCCGTGTTTACCAGTTTTGTAATGTAAGTTTATAACTTATCAATCCTCTGTAATGTAAAAATGTTTGTTGTTTATTATAGCTTATCATCTGTTAAATAGATACCATGAAAAGGCAAGTTTTGACGACGAAATAAATCATCCGGGTTTAAGTCGAAAAGCACAAAACAAAAAAAAAAGAACCTTAGGATTGTCTATGTTATCCCCTAATTTACCGAGCACAATGAGCGACAAACGACGACGGTTGGCGAGTAATGTGCTGCTTTGTAACCGTCGTAAAAAGTGACCATTAATTCGGAAATGGTCGCCTTTGCCCAGGATGCAATTTATCACCATAATCATAATGCTGCTACCAGAGCGGTAAAAGGTGATGGAGTACGGATGTAACGTTTGGTGGCGTGGGTTTTTTTTTGTGCGCACAAAGTTGGGTGTTAATTTTACGAATTATTATCGATAAGCGGGGTTCCTTTGGGTTTCGGGCTGCTGGTCATTGCAATGTAATTACTGGTAGTACACTTTGCGCGCTTTTCTTTCACATTCAACAATCTTCATTCCGACGTAGAAATGCGTCTCAGCGGCATGCTTCACATCGATAAAAATCAATCACGAAAGAAAAAGCAAAAAGCTGCTTTTTTGTTTCAAATATGATGTGAAAGATGTGGAACAGCATACGGAGGAGAACATTTTGCATGATTCGAATACAATACCAGTGCGGATTGTGCTTTTTCTTTGCTTCTTTACATGTCGTTCGGGGTTGAATGTGAAATTTATGTGATTTTATTGCATCTTGATGCTGGCTTGAACTCACAAGCACAATCGACACACATACCCCAATACCGACTGTACAACGTTTGGTAGTTTCATATTTGCCTCGAAGTAGCCGGAACGCGATGTTCCGGATTGTTATCTTCTTAATAATGGATTCATCGATGGATATTGGATAAGAATGGGATGGTATCAAACCGTGGTAATAAAAAAGGCCATAATATTTTGCTGAGCACCGCATTGTTTACGATGCATTACTGCTGCGATAGTCGTCGTTGATTGTGGTATATAGATTCAGGGCGCCAAAAACTATGCAAAGATAACTTTAATCTAAACGCTAATTTGATGTTTTACTTTACGGTTTGTAGATAATTTTCATTATGTAAAAATACCCATCAAGTTTGTTCCTTTTTAACAAAAGTATCATTGTTTTTTGCTTTTAAACATTTCGTATTTATAATTATTTTTTATTTATTTGTCGCTTCTTGAACATGTCGACCTTGGTTTGTGTGTGACATAGCAGGAAAAAGAAGCAAAAATGTAGCGATTAATAAAAACTTCTAGCAACATGATCAGTCTATGACGGAAACTAAGCCTAAAGCAGACTAATCCTAGGTGTGCACATGGATGGATTGCATGTACCGCAGACCATAAGGTAGTCACATGAATGCCGCTAACTGTCGCATGACGCGAGACCTGAAATTCCAATCCTCTGAACGATACTGCCACTGCAGCTAATCAACGGGAACAGCGTCTGTCTTGTTATCCGTAAAGAAAAAAAAAACCGCGTGAGATAGATAAAGCAAACCCGTGGAGACAAAACTATAGCATGAATAGGCGAAAGAAGTGTGGCACAAGATTTCTAGTCTGCCGGTCGAAACGAAACCGGGCGAAGAAGTTCAAGTTCATTCATTTAAAGGCATTTGGCGCAGTTATGTTTGTCGGTTTGTGTAAAGCGAAATCGAAGCCACCCAAAGCCTTTCACAGCTTCCTCGATTGCAACTACCAGACAAACATCTTCCTCCGTCAGCTTTGCGCAACCCCAGTCTTGCCGATCGTTGCAGTAAATGCAGGTAGTCTTGCTTTTTCTTCTTCTCTTTCTTTTTTCTCCCACTGCACCCGAGCTGTCAACCAAAATGGTCAACGAGCTCATCAGCACCGTCCTCAGCAGCCTGGCCTCTCTCGTCTAGCGCTTTCGAAAGATGCAGCTACCATAGCAAAGGAATGGCAATGCAATAGACGGTTGAGCTCGGGGCTTGCGGGAGCTTGCAATAGTGCGATGAAAAAATGTCATTTGCTCGTGAAGACTAGCGAAGGAAAGCAGGCACTTTCCTGAAGCTTTTTTCCCTCTCCCATGCAATTCATTGGAGAATGTTTCCGGTGAAGCTTTACGGCAGCGGCTCTTTGAATTACAGTGACGATACAGTACAAGTTTATGAAGTTGGCTCTTTTACTAACTTAAAACACATGTTACGATAAGTTTTCATACAAGTTTTGTAAAATCTTATAAGCCTAACAAATGCTTGTAAAAAATTTAAGAACGTATGTAACAAACTTTAACAGCGTTTCTACCGAGACTAAATGGTTGTAGAGAGAAAAATCTTACCTCCAACCAAGCATCAAGCAAGACAAGAAAAAGGAAAACCCTTGCTCAAAAACACGTCCGCACAACACAAACGGACTGCCGTTCAATTGGAGACCACGATCTGGAGAAAACATGAACGAACATAAAAATAAAAATCAAGCAGCAAAACGCGACGTGATTGACTGTGCACGAAGCACTCTTTCGGTATATCGACACACTTAACAAACGCTTGAAGCTGTAGGAAGTAAAGTTATGCTCGGAGCTTTCCAACGTTTTTAGATAGAATGGTTTAAGAGGAATGTTTTCCCGTTAAATTAAGAGTAATGGATTGTTTTAAACAACAAAATGTTGAAGATTGATCTGTGCGTGACAAAAGCAAATGAGCTACATTCACCTTGACTGGGTCAGCGCACGGCGAGTGTGTCAGTACTTGCGACATTACCAGAGTAAAATGATCATAAACACAAATTGCTACCCCTTCGGGAGTGCAACGGTTTAAAACTGTTTACCATCACTGACCTTGCTCAAGCCCTTTCTCAACAGCGCATTTGAAAAAGGTTTCAAATGGAATGGCTCATCGAGCACTCTGTACAGTGTTTTGCATCCGACAACAAACTTCGGCGAGTAAATATTTGGGTCGTTTCAGTGCTTTGCGTTTCAGTACCGTGTGTACACACAAGCGGAGACGAGACGATGAGCCAATCATCTCGAATGAGTCATTCAAAGACAATAGTACTGCTCAATTATATGTTGTGCGCGGTGTTTAACAATGCTTCACTGTGTGATTAATTTTGACATATGTAAAACCAAATTTACTACACTGAGTGAATGTATGAAACGATTGTAGCGCAAGATAATGAACATTTATCAATTTTTCTCACTCTCAAAAATGAACCAATTAGCTGTGTCCCAAAGTTTCATCTACCATCAACCCAAACATGAATTTTACTTGTATGTTAAAACTTTGGCAAACAAAACACACGGCAACGGACGACATAATTGCCACCCTGGTTTGCTAATAAATAATCATAGTGTATGGCTGGACCTTCATAATTCCGTTCAACGCGGCACTGAAGCCACTTCCCAAATGAAGCCATCCATCTGTTACGATTGAACCGTGTCCGGCATATCGTATCTAGTCTCTTCCACGGCTCCATAAGCTAACAGACAAAAAAAAGACGAAAAAAAACTGGCCAGGAATTTTCCCTACGCTAGCCAGCTACCGTACAAGCTGCACGGCAAAAGCAAACAGAACGATAGCCGGAGTTTTTGCCATCGATTAGTGAAAGCACGTAACCTCACTTTATTATAAAAACACATGCTCCGGGTAAGGACTGTTGAAGGGGTGTTAATTCTTTCCCTCTGGCACGTTTATGCTCGCTGATATTCGCTTTCGTGGGGAACGAAGCTTTTTATTTGCAAAGATAATCCGCGTCTCAAAAGTTCCTTTCGCGCTGATTTTGGTACAGGTATATCAGGATCAAAGATCGAACGATGAGATTATTGACCAGAATTACGAGAATCATGGTGGTAAATATGAGCGACAAAAAACATTAAGCTTCACTAAGCTCCCACAAGAATGTACTCGTAAAAACTAGGTCTTGTTACGGGCACTGATTGAATGAGTTGCAGTTTTGTTGATTCATCCCAAAAGCTCAAATCTCATTCTCTTCATCCGAATCTGTACGGCCATTGGGTAAGTTTTATGTCCGTGTTTATTGTGACCCACGTATACGGTCGAATTTGACACAGTCACTATTGATAGTCCAGGACTACTGACGGCCAGGATTTAACGTCTTTTAAGCTATGGGAATAGCGAAATTCACAGGCTCGTGGAAGAATCTTCCGAAAGGCACGCCACTTCCGTTATTCCCACTGGAGCACTTTTTTCGATTGATATCTTCTTTCGTACCTCACACATTGTGGCGCCACGTTCCATCACGTACTGGCCACTACACAGCTGCCCTGTTACGTTTGTGAATTCTGCCCGATCATTACTCGCCTTGAAAGGGCAAATCCCATCAAACTATCATCACTGTTCGTTGCTAATAAAGTACCGTTTAGTACTATCGACCCGATGGCTACCACTAGAATATGCTTACCCACCCGTGCCATCCACGGAAGGAGGCACAGATATTGCGTTGGAAATTCTCAAATTATCGTCCATCGGGCCCCCACCTCCGGTTGCTTTATTTCTCATCTGCAATCTTCACCCGCAGGTCGATCAACGTATTCAAGAGGCATTATTATCGATTTCGACGCCAGAATACCGAATGAAGCTAATCGGTGACGCTGGACTTTGCAATTTCCTTTTGCCCCGTGGGTACTGGAGCTGCAAAATTCGGCAGCTTCAGCTGGGAGTCGAGCCTTTTTTGAAGCCAAAAGCAAACATGCGGGCAAACCATGCTACCGTTGCCGTTGGATGCACTAGCTCCGAGAGGGAGGCCGAAGATAGGATGACGTGGTGAATATTTGGGGTCGTGTTTGTTTAAGACAAAACCGTACAGAGGTACAATGGAACTTTGGGAAGGCTATCACACATACATTCGAGGGTTGTATGCGTAGATAAACGAAGCTGCTGCTCACTGACATCATCATTAGCTGTCGCTTTGTACACGGCATCGTGTGTTTGCTCAAATATCTTAGAGGTTACCGCACACATGTGACCCCTACGATGAGGCCAGCAAATATTCTCCGAACGAAATTAAATTATGTGGTTTTATGTGACTATGACAATAATGTATGTTATAGATAGTCACATGAAAGTAACATTTGTTGCATGATTTTCATGTTTGTATAACATTCAAGCGATTTTATTTATTTGCAGGATTAGACATGAATAGAGAAAATATAGATAACTATATAATGTTAAATAATTCACCGCATGTAGTAGAGAAGGTTTGCAGTGTTGTTGTTGTTGTTAAAATGTTGCACAAGCGTTGTATGCAAATTCACACTTCACAAAGAGATTTGAAGTCTAGTTTGCTGAGAAACCTTTTGCTATCCTAGTGAATGGCATGAGTACCGAACATTCCTCGACAGCAAATGTTGTAGCGATTGGTTTAAGAAGGATATGGCCACTTCTAGAATCCTTCAACACTTATACCCACGACCACCCATGTGACTACGATTGTGCTGTGTTGCGAAACAATTTTATGCAAACACTCTTACAGCAGTTGCAATAGAACCGAAGTTCAACATGATGCGCTTTTAGACCCCACAGAAGCAATGAGTCAATAAGGCAGTGAATGAAGCACAGTGTCAGCCCGGCGTAACACTTCATGCGTATTACCATTTTCATAATGATCACTCCATACAACAACCTCATCTTCCGACGGGGCTTCACTCGCACCAGCGGCGTAAGTGGTAGCAAAGGGGTGGCAGCAGGAGCATCATCAGCATAATAATGGTTGAAAGACAGGTCAAGCCAGAATCAGCTGCAAACGCACGAGGGTAGGCCTGGATAAGTCCTGCCGTGTTCAGTTCGTTGAATTCGTATGAATTTATGACCGAATGCCAACCGATCGATGGTTATGTTTTCTTTCGATAGCGATAATTGCCTAATTAGCATAACAAAACATCGATTCAGCGGCGAGGAGACACGCGAACGACGAGACGATCACGGCCCATGACACACCATAGTCTGCAGCATCACGACCTCTTTCGCATCCTCGGTTGTTCCTTTTCCGCGATTCCATCGGGCCTATCGGGAAGCAAATGGTTATGAGCTATCAAAACTGCTGATGCTTGTTGATCATTGATTGCGTTGTGGGCGGTGCTGTTGTACTGTGTTGTGTTATGTTTTTTTTCTCTCTGTATCTTTCTCTCTTTACCTCCCTCTCTCACTCTCTACCCTCCCAACTATCCATTCGTTCGTAAGATTCGTTCCATACTTTCTTCTCTACGCATGACTTTTCGGTATTGGTGTGTACACAACCTCATCAAACGGTAATTAATGATAGGGCACGATTAGTCTTAACTGTTATTTTACTGGTCAATTTCAGCAGTAAACGTGTCCCTAACAATGTTCTGGTTAACCAGCAAATTTGGATTTTCGCAAATAAACAAGATAAAGAAGTATTGCTGAGCGTTCATGAAAAGATTAGTTCAAAGAAACAAAATGGTTGCTTTAGTTTAGGGGAGGCCAATCGGTACTATACTTCTTGGTTCAATGCTGTCGACGCCCTGTAGACAAAGCTGCCCACTTTTAACGAGACTGTGGCGTACAAATTAAGTCGAACGTGTAGCACAAATGGGTAGATAATCAATTTTGGAAACCACACACTAAGCACCACTAGCGGTAATAGTGATTTAGAGGTCAGTAGGTACAGCCACAGCGTGCGCCTGCAAAACCGCCAAAGTGAAATTGGAAATTTATCAGCTTCTACATTCTGCGCCAAACCACTTCATTGCCCCCATCGAGCGAAAAACGTACTGGGACAAATTGTGGTGGCACAAAAAGCAGACCTGCGTTCATATCCTTCCCAGGACAGAATGGGATGCTTGATAGAACCATTACAGTGCTTTGCAAAGCCCGCTTACGCCAATACGCCGATTTTGATAGGACTACATTTGCTGGGGTAGATCCATGGTGCAGGATGCTATGGCAAGCGGTTTCAAACCATCCTGGGAACGATCAGCGCCTGCATGGGATGGCTTTTTTGGCAGTTGTTGTTGTTGTTGTTGATGCATTTGCATTCGCATGCAGCAGAATGTGCGAAACGTTTGGAGTAATGGAATGGAATAAATTTTATTTCTAACCCCGGAGGGAACTGTGCTACTGGAAGCATCGAAACCGAACATGGCCAGAACGTTAGCTAGCTATGGGTATGGTAGCTCGTCTGTGAGTCGAGCGGCAAAAACGTTTTTCGTAAATTGTCGATGGATAAACCTGTTGCGTACCCGATGGTGTAATGATCGTCTGTATTTTACTCCAACTTTCGATCAAATATTCTCATCTTCAATGCGCAAAACTGGCATTTGCCCACTGTTTCCTTTCATCAAACTGTCCACCAAAACGTATGAGTTTGAAATGTTTATTCAAATCAAAGAACAAATAATCATATTTTACGATCCTTTTTAATGGTGCAGAGAATAAAGGCTTTTGAAGCGACATGCCGTACGGCTAGGTTGCTTTTATTACATTATCAACCAACGTGCTTGCCGGGTTTTGACGGACCGTCCGTTCCATTTCATCACTCGGCCATCCCAACGATTGAAGTAACCAATTTAAATCTTATTTACATTTCATTGTCCCTCGGGGAAGGATGCAAAACCATGACTGTGGTTCGAGCCCATATATGTGGAAGAAAGGATAACGAAATAAGGACAAACACAAAAACCCTGGCCAACGTCTGTCGTTTCGGGGGTCTTATGCCCCTGGCCGGTGACGTTCCAATACCAATGGCTTCGATACACCACTTCGATTTTCCGCCAACCGCCCGAGAGTCTTCGGTGCTGCTCACAAACTACTATAAAAAGGAAGCATTTCTGCAGCATTATGTTGCGATGAAAAGAAAGCCATTATTCGGTAGGGTTCGATCGAGTTAGCTGCAGGAATTCATCCGGGACACCCAGGTGTGGCGTAGCGAATCCAAAAACTCGAACGTAACGTCCGGAGTTAATTGAGTGAAACATCAAAGAAGGAACAACTAAGTTATGCAGACGATTGAGATGGCTACGCCTGGCGTCACAGCCAGTGTGTGCCGATTTCTTTGTCCTTTTTCTTTTCTGCTTTGCTGGTAGCAAAAGGTAGGTAACTTCTGAACATCTAATCCGTACGGAATTTGACTGTGGAATGCTCTTTGTCTTTAAGGAAATGTTGAGCGTCTTGTTGAGGCAAGGACAGTGGTTCTTTAATTTTTTAAGGACATATCGTAAAACAACCATCCTTTGTGTCTAACGGAAATCCCTCTAACCGGATTGAAGACTACTTCCTCCTGCATGCTGAATATATTGGTTAAATTTCTCGGATTGTGAAATTACAAGTATTTTGCTGTTATTGTTGTCCTCGATATGTAATTACAAAAGAAGTACACTTTGTCTACTTCTAATAATCGATCGATATGAGCTTGTAGTACATTTTGAACTGCAACGTTTTTACCTTGCGGCGTTGAGAGGTAAAATTAACTTGTTTGGCCGTGCCGTAAACATCTAAACATCCCAATATACCATAAACATTTATGACCTCAAGCACGGAGCACGATTTCCCGAGATCCCATTTTCCCATCGTATCCATCGTCACGATATGTCCAAGACGACAAAGATGTACCGGCCGGCCGAAAGGAATATGATTCTTGTTCGTTTAAAGTGCCTTGCACGCTCTCACGGATGGACCTATGACCGTTTTTAGGAGGGCAACGTGTTTTGTCATTCCCGGTCACCGGAAGACCCGAATGGCTTTCACCCTGTGGTGCACATGAAAAGAACGTGCCCCGGTGTGTAATAATTCTTGCAGACTTACCGATAATGGAGTGAACTCGGACGCTGAGCTGCGTACGGACGACCAGTGAGTTTTTGCGGCTGTGAGTGTACGTAAATGAAAATAAAATCAGATAAAAGAAACTCATAAATACTACAGTTTATTAGCTGAGGAGCAGTCAGTAAGGGACGGGTTGGTTTCGGGCGGGAAAAGTCAGTCAGCCTGTCAGGGGTTTCTGAATTGTTTACTCAAAGTTTAATTAAAACCATACAGGAAGATTCTTCTTTTATTAACTTCGGCAAATTCTGTTACATCGAGCACGTTCGTGAACAATGTAACAGCAATTAATGTGTACTGTGCTTACTGTGCCCAGAAAACTATTATCCAATTAGTGTTTCAACCCTGGTTTTTTTTTAAATCCTGACTGCCTTAAAAGAATGGTAAAATAAGTTTCAATCCGATTTGAAAACTCAAACACTTCAAGAACATTCTCAACTCTTCGCCAAATGATCGAGCAATTTCTTACACAAACTCTAGCAATATCCAGAAAAAAGGAGTGTCTTTTTATTGCCACTTGCGTCATTAGCACACTCTACCAAAACTGCTCTGCATAAACCGAACCATAAGATGGAACAAAGTGTCAAAAGAAAATGTGATATTTTTTTTTGCAAATGTAGCCTCCAACAGATCCAACTTTGGTGACAACACAAAACGAAGTCGTTACAAACTATCGCCCAAGAGCTTGCACTACCGGCTAAACTTTTCAACTATTTGAAAGAAAACTTGAACAGTGAGAAAGTGGACTAAAGTAGGATGCTACCGTAGCAGCATACAGTGTTAGTTAGGTAGCTGCAGCAGGAAAGCTGGAGATTCACATGAAGAAAGCACACAATTTTCGCGCCATTCTTTTGCGGGAAATTAATTCGTTGCAATTAGCTCAACAATCCCGTTCGCCGGAAGTGATCCGGCAAGGATGCCAGCGAGAGCAATTTAAATTCATCCCTAACTGGTGGCATGGTTGTGATAACAGGTTTAGGTAGGGGAAAAATGGGAAAACTACGCGTTTGTCTAACTTACTTTGCGTTGAGCCCTTCAATATCTTCGGATTGTTCGGCCAGCGACGATTCCAGATCGAGGTATGCTCCATAGTCTCCGTCTTTGTATACTTGTAGCGCCGCATCATCAAGCTGTCGAGTAAAGGGTAAATTGAAAAGTATTATATAAATTAATTTAAAATATGCATGAAGCAACACGTAAGATAATCAATATGAAAATATCAACATATATTTGAAATACAAATGTTGCCAACAAAGTATTTCGACCTACACTTATTATTCGGACTGCAGTCCATTTTATACAGTTTCAACACGTTTACAAATATGTGCAATTGTTAAAGTTATTTCAACGTTGCGATTCTTTGCCGTATGTAATAATCGCTTTATTGATCCCAAGCACAAGAGATATGTACATATATGAATTCGAGAGCTTTCCTATTTTACATTTATTTTGATGCATTTAGTCGCACGGGTGGATTCACGCTCTCGGTGGATACAACATTGCTCGTAATAATCCCCAGCAGGCTGACCATAGCAAAACCTTCGCAAGGTGAATGAAAATGAAAATTTATTATTTAATTTTATGGTACGTAGGCTCATATTTCGGAGCACCTTGACGAGGTAGCCTCTTTTTTGCTCATCACGGTTTGAAAAATGAATATTAGCTCTATCTGCCGCGCCGCTCCCGGTAGTGTCTGTAAACATTCGCACGAACGAGAGAAAACAACAAAGTGCATCCCAAAATTGGAAACTGTAATAACCGGAGCTTCCGAGACAGCACAACAATAACGAAGGTACATGCACACAAAAAACAGCCCAACCAACGCGTCACTGTACGCCATTTTTGTACGCATTCCCCTTTGCCAGCGAGACCTTTCGGACGGCTGCTCGGACGATCTGCCCGTAAACCGGTGAAGGTCATAAATCGGTCCACTGCAACTGTATCATTTCCGAATGGTACAATGAGTGCACCGGTCACCGGCGATATGGGAAAAGCGATGCGCTCGCAACGGTTCGGTGCGTTTGTGTGGTGTGTGTGTTTTTTTTATTATTGTCTTTGAAGCCACAGTGTTTGCTTCATGCCCGCTGACCGCAGCGGTGAAATGCAATACAAGACGGATATGGCCAAGCATGGTTTATGCGCAGGATGCAAGTGATAAAACAATTTATCACATTCTGACAGCACGGAAAACACACTTCTTTAGCCCTTTATAATTAATGTCATGCATAATCCGGCCGAAATTTTAGCAGTTTGTACAGCAAAGAAAAGGGCACAATCATTCCCACGAGGAGTGTTTTGTTGTTGTGTTTTCCTCCATTGGCACTGTTCGTAACGATCCCGTAACGAACACACTTTTGCAGCTAATGAACTATGAAAAATACTGCGATTAAATATGTGTTATTTACGGTAACCGAACAAACAAAAGCAAAAAGCCCAATATTTATCATTTCTTAGCGAGCATGTACGCACTCTTGTATTACAATAATAGACACAACGAAAGTGATGAATTTGAATAACAATCTTTTACCAAAAGTCTTTCTAAAATACGATTGACTTAGAAATAAATCAAATACGATATAAATTAGTTCTAATTTTCACGGAAATGCTCAGTATTACACAATTTATTCCGAGGGAAAAAAAGAAAGAAATTATATTATTCACACCACAACTTTACTTTTTGATGATGGCCCTACAAAACCGTACCGTATGTGAATTTGTTACGTATCTTCGACAGCATACTCTCATACGCTGGGCCGTGTATGATTTGCTTTTTCATACGCCGCCCGTTCTAATGATCACCGATGGAGCCCATTGAAATCGAAACTAGACGATAGCTATTTGTACCAGAGTGATGTCTAGCTTTCGATTTCAGCTAAGGTGCCATTAATTATATGTAACCGTCACCTCCCCTGCCTACCGACGCGGGGCAGTACTGCCGTGCATCTACGCATTCTACATCGAGCATGGATTGGGAGGCTCTTTTAAGCTTCCAACTTCCCAACTTTCGTGTGTTTGCATGTATGTTCGTGTGTGCACTCGCCACATAACTGAGTCATTATTATGATTTGCAGCAGACCTCCGACACCAGAAGCCACCAGTTCACTGCAAAGCCCACCCATATGGCGTGAAAAGCGATCCCTCGCTAGAAGCGCCACCGGGGAGGAGGAAGACCTATTTCATGCCCATTCTCTCGCACACCCGAGGCAACCCCTTGTTGTGGTTTCGATGCGCGTAATGATGCGATGCTGTAATAGATGAAGCGAATGAGCGATCGTTTGTTCGGTTGGCTTCGCGAAAACTGAACATCTTCTGAGGAGCGTTCGAGCCCGCGATGCAACGCGATATCTGCCTAGCGAAAGGAGGGCACTATTCGGGGCAGAGGACGCGCATGTCGTGATTCACCTTCCGAGATTCATTTCTTTAAGCTAGTCTCCGGAAGAATGGTAAGCGATAGTTTCAAACCGCCGGAGAAACGATGCAATCGATCGGAGTGGTGGCAAAGTTGGGAAAAGTTAGATTCAAAGCCTAAGGGCTTGTGAAAATTAGGGGTATGCAAAGTGATTGTTTTTGTGCTGTACTTTACGTATTCAAATTTTACCAATTGTGAAAAATAATTTTTAAATAATTTGTGTATAAAAAATTGAATTTTGTACAAATGCATTTCTATTAAAATATATCAATTATTGTTTAAACAGCTACTTCATCTTCCTGCGCATAGAGGACAGTATTGCACGTTGCCACACGTTAGTGTGTCGTTTGGAAAGTGTAACAAACAACATCCGGTTTGAAAGAGATAGTGCAAAGTTTCGCTTTTGTTGACGAAAAAGAAACCGTCAACCATGAAGACGTAAAAACGTACATCAAGTGTGTACCGTTGCTGCCTCCAGACGGCCGGCATGTCTTTGCTAGCTAGCCAAACAGCTTAATTGAATTCGTACTCACTTTCAATCGATCACCTCAATACACGGTACGCGGTTTGCTGATGGATTGCGCCGTTTTCTTCTTTTATGTAACCGGCGATATCCACCCGGTGACCGTCATTTGCATACACTAAATGCTACGTACGCGTGACGAAAGCATTTCCAGTGCTGAAGACCGGGTACCGCATTTCCGTTTGCACGAGCCGGTTTATGCCTTTCGACGACGGCCCCTGTCCCTTCCCCTGGTAGTGGTGCTTCACTGTCCTCAAGCAAACGGTCACCCACCCATCCGGAAGGCCGAAAATAAATCTTACGCGTGAAGCGTGATCACCTCACAACGTTCACCGCAGCGCAATGCAACTTTGGCAATCGGCGTTTGGCATCGGATATAGAGTGTGCGCCTCCGAAACGCTGCCATTCGCCATTGGATCCGGCGCGCTAACGAACTGATCGAATACATCAATCTGATGCGGGCGGATGGATTCGCTACGCCTGGTCGACGCTGGGGTCAGCGCGAAAACAACGATTTTCACTCGCACTGCACGGTGCTCGATGGGATCGTGTGCAGTAAATGTAGGTCAACGCTGCTATATAGATTTTCCACCGATAGTAGTTCGTTGCCAATGATGAGGTAAGTAAGTAGGCGCCAGAATGAACGATCGTCTCAAGATGATGCTGTAAAGTATAAATGTGTGTGTGTGTGTGTGTGTGTGTGTGTGTGTGTGTGTGTGTGTGTGTGTGTGTGTGTGTGTGTGTGTGTGTGTGTGTGTGTGTGTGTGTGTGTGTGTGTGTGTGTGTGTGTGTGTGTGTGTGTGTGTGTGTGTGTGTTATTTGAATTTCAATAGGAAATAAAACCAAAACATCTAAATGCAAACGCCCTTGCGGTTATATTAACAAAAGTGAGAACTCGCGCAGCGTTAAACAATAACTATCATGTCTTTGCAATCTTATTTTATGCTGTACAAAAGCTGACGATTGTAGATAAAGATGTGTTTACGGTGCGATAGAAATAAGCAACGATTTAGCCGCTTTGGATCGAAACCATCTTCATTATGTTCAAAGCTTAAGTAGCAAGTTAACCATTTTATTGCAAAACTTTTACTTTTTACTGCCATATTTTGAGGTGAATGAAAAGATAACTTTGAAATAGTCTACTGGTATGTGTTTTTGTTTTGGTTTAAAAATGTGTAACGCCGTCATAAAATTGCACATTACTTCATTTTTATTGAACTTCCTTAGGCTTTCCTTAGGCAAACGCACATCCTGTCTAGCTAAACATTCATCTAAATTCACGATTGCATATCAAACGTTCAGGTAACCCATTAACACCCTGGTACCATCGCATGTTTTGCATGCAATAAAATCATTTCTTCAGCAACAGCTTGTCGTACAGGAACTTGCACCACTTTTACCAATCGCAGCATCGTAGACCTCACATCGCCACGCTCTTCTCTTTTCCTTCCCGTTGTACGGCTCTTGTAAACGCTCGTTCCATAAAAAGTAAACACAATCCATTAGTGACAATATTCGCGACAAATTCACCAATCTCCCAGCATTAGCCACTACTACCAATAGGCACCGTGGCATTTCTGTCACCTTTTAGTTTGTGGTCCCCGTGCACCTCAGCCCTAACGGGGGGAGGTGTTAGCGAATCCGGACAACAAAAAGGAGAAGAAACCGCACAAACGAACGCCAACCGTCCGTGCAATTTATTGTTATTGTTTTCGCAAATTAACGCCCGACACGCTACCGAAAACGGATGGAAACTTCGTAATTTTCTTCTCCGAGTTTGTGTGTGCGAATCCACGCCAGCCGATCCCCACGTGCAAGGCGGCAAAAAATTGTCCAACAGCCCCGGAGCCGGAAGTCGAAACGCAACGTGCTTTTCCCCCTTTTCCGTGCACAGGGGCTGCATGCAGAGTTGCCGCTACCGCTGCAGCTTCTCTGCCGCTTTCAACCGACCAAGAAACGTGACCCAATACGAACAAACGTTTCGAAAGAAGCAGCAACAAGAAGCTTTGTACGTGAACGGACAACTGAAACTGATGCTCGAGCTCGACAATCGAATTGTCTTTCAATGTTTCTTGCGCGAATCTTGCTGTACACTAAAGCCAACTCCACGGCATACACCTCGGCTATGCGTACCGATCATTGAATTTTATGGTCGACGTGCGGGAAATGGGTCGTACCGCTTTGCCACAAACCATCCAACGTTATGAATGGTTGATCGGCAGATGTGTGTGTGTGTGTTTGATGTTATCTAACCGTATGGATTCAATTTGCGGAAGAGCCAATGGTCAAGTAATGGAATATAGGATAATGGCGCCAATTTGGTATCGCTTTTTTGTTCCCAAATCTACTATTTGAAGAGCAATATTTTTTGTAGCTAAATAGCGAACAATATTTGAAGACTCAATTCGTATATGTTGTTGCTAGTTGTACTTTGAGTTTGTAACGTGACGATCTTTAAATACTTCGATTGTAACGCTTAATGCAGCACTGCTTATTAGTACACTAGGGTAACTGTACCTATAGTGGTGGTAGTACCAATAGTGGTGGTATTGCACTAAAATGCGGTTCATACCGCAAATTACAAGTAATTACGTTATTTACGTTAGTTTAAAATGTTCTTTAGCCTTATACAAAGGTTTTAAAAGTTAAATGGGACCATTCCGTTATTTAAAGACCGAAAAATCCATTATTTTGTTAAATGTGTCAACATTTTTCCAAAATCCTTAGGATTTCATAACGAAACTCATTTTTCTGTTAACGTTCTAAATGACCACATAACCACGCAATTACCAGTTTTTCAACATAACTGTTATGAAAAATTATTGTTTTACTAAAATTATTTGCCTTTTGACCATATTTATGCATTTTTAATTGTTTTTCACCATAGTGCCATTATAGGTACACAAAACAGGCATGTTCCTATAGTGGTTATAGTTATAAAATCAATGAAAACAGCTCGTTTTAGATTTTTTCGAGGATATTTTTGACATGTCGTACTGTTTTCACTAAAATAAGCAACAGAAATGAGTTTTATGTTGGTAATTTACCAAAAAACAGGCCAAAATTCGCTTATATGGCTGAATAAAAATTGACTTCAAATCAATCACACTCTTCCGGGTGTAGGTTGACGACAGGTGTGATGCAGTACTTTTGTCAATAGTTTCATTGATCAAATCTAAACATTTTTTTACGATCAAATTACGCAAGAAACCTATATTATGGCAGTAAGCCTTGCTATTCATACAAAAACAGCTTCGAAACTAAGTTTCATTGATATTATACACCGTTTTTGATGCATTTTTGTTTACCACCACTATAGGAACACAATACGACGACTATAGGAACCATACCACCATTATAGGTACAACGAAGCAGTCACAAAAATATGTATTTTTTCGTAAATTTGATGTATTTCATGATAAAAATGGTTGTGGTTGCGTAAATAAAACATATTCCAATTGGTATGTGTTAAAATATTCAGAAATTGTCCTTCCTGACACTTTAAATCCATTAAAACACATCGGCACCACTACAAATTGCACCACTATTGGTACATTTACCCTATCTACATTGCTTGTAGCTACAAACAATCCACCACCATTGGTAATAGACTACCGCATTACGGTTTTAACATTGCTTACCCTTTGTGGAGCACCGAGATGGCGCAGCAGCGCTCCGAGCTGCGTTGCCAATGGTACGGCACTGGCGAACGAGAACACTGGAGCCCGGGACGGAATCGGATACATGGACAGACTGTTGAACGGGTCACTGTCCACGAGGTATTGGACCCGAATCGTGATTAGTTCGTCCGGCTCCATTCTGTCGATGATTTGGCTGATTTCACTGTGTCCTAACTTTTCAGCTCCACTTTTTTTTATTGTGCTACCGCTTTCTGTGGTCACAATTTGCACACACAACTGCCCTGTTCCGCAATTCGTTTGGGCAACGACTCACACAAACAGCGAATAGATTTCTGCAATTTTCACGTTCTCTGTGCTCATCACGGTTAGCAAAAAAGGACATCAGTAGTTTGACGGTTGTCGCGGTCACGCTGCGTTGACTGTGAACGCAACAGCCGTGAACGGAGTATCACACCAACACACCCACATACACACACACAGACACACTTAGATGAAAATAGCACACGTTAACAGTGGTGCTGCAGCTGTACCATTTCTGGAGCTTGCAATGCAACAGCATACAGATACACGGACCACGATACGCGAATGTGCAGTGCAGATATTTGGTGCATCTCTTTTTTTTCGACAGCAGCCACAACAAAAACCACCACAGGAAGTGATTTGCAAAACCCGATACGGTACGGTGCTCCAATCTGCAAGAATAGACATTTCGATGTTGTAGGAAAAATGACGAAAAATCAATCTAACAAAAGCTCCAAAGCGAGATGCATTCTATGAAATGGTCCTATGCTCCCCAGAATGAGCTGTCACTTGTGCCATCCAGTGTGACGTAGTGTGGGTCTCCGAACACTTTTTTGCACCCATTCATTTGAGGTCGTTCGTAGTTCAGTGTGTGGAAATTGAAAAAGAAAGTAAAAATCAACTATACCAACCATGGAATGGTGCAGCGTTTTCTAACCACGGGTTTTTTTTTTTAAATCCCGACACCAATGCAGTCGTCATGCAGCAGCCGAGGAATGCCTTGTTTGACAAAATGCGCGAAATCAAGCGGGAAACCGAGCCGATGCGCACATCACGAGTAGAGGACGGCGCACGGGGTAGACGGGTATGATGTAGATGTATGAGCACAAAAAATAAATCAGCTCTCAAAACTCTGGATCGAAAGAATTGACGCGCATTTCCCTTCACTTCCGGTTGCGGAAGCGAATTCTTTCCACAAACAACCCCAGCCGCTGTGGGATGGAAAATGCAAGCAACTCAAAATGCATCATCCTGCGATGCGTTTGCTCCGCATTTTCACATGCCGCATGCCGCGATGTATCCAGCGTTTGCTGCTCCAACAGCCGGAGGCGATAATTGATCAGGTTTCAAGTTTTAGAAATGAAGCTCCCCGCCGCTTCCGCTGTAGTCTACTGCTCGGCACTGCCTTTACCCAGCACGTTGTCGCTGGGTAGCTGCTCCTTCCTGTTGTGATATCAAGCACGTAGTAATAAATTATTTCCATTGCAAACAAACGCAAGGAAAGCCATGTAAATGGCGTTTTCACCCGGCGAACGCTGTGCGTACTGTCCTGCTCTGGCGAATATGTTTCATACGCTGTTGCTATTTTCTATTCACGTTTCGTCAGTCTTCTCTTTTCTTCCTTCTCACCTTTCTCTTCCTCATTCTCCGTTCGTATGTTTTTATAAAATGCATTTGAGTGCATTATGTACAAGCAAGCGCCGATACGTGAATGGCTAAATTCATCTCACAATCAGCACAGCATGCACAGTAGCAATAATATTCAACAGATTAATTGCAGGATGCTAGTATTAGTGTCTTTTATCCTAGGGCACCTAACTTTTCCTTGCTCAATTCAAGCTTGCTCTTGTCATGCCTGAGTTAGAACTAAGCCTGTCAATGCTTGTCTTGTATGATGATGAAGCCTTCTCCAGTAGTGTTAAGAAAACTAAATTATTCCAATGCATTTCATTCAATACTTTTGTATTTTCTTTGACCAAAACAAAACAATCAAACATTTTTTTAAACAAGCAGCACTGTTTTTGTTTGATGCTTAAATAAAGAGCAATGAAAGCAATGTCTTAAATGAAGGATTTTGATGTTAAACTATCAATCAATAGAGCTGTACGGAATGCAGATGATCTTTAGTGTTGTAACACAACATATCAACGTTTCGATTGTATGAAACCTTCTTTATTTATTGTTCTTCCCATTTCTACCCCGATTTCATATCTCACACACTCACCCAGCTAGCTCTATAATTTAACCATTGATGAAGCAATTTTGTGTACAATTTCATCATTCAATCCCAATTTTTCTTTCTCAGCGTCTCGTATTCACATGTAAATCAAAATTTGAACAAACATTTGTCCAACTCTCCGAACGTGTGTATGTGTGCTGTGAGCAAAAGCAAATTTCGCACCACGCGCTGCTCTGCGCACCGGTGCTGTTGAAAATGTAACAAATCCAACACCATTCATCTATTCAAATATTGAGTTATAATGATTGCTAATTTCCTTACATTTGAAAGATGTTGAGCCTGCAATAGACGAACAAGTGTGTGCATTTGTGTGTGTATGTGTATGTGTGTGTGTGTGTGTGTGTGTGTGTATATATTTTTTTTATCTTTGCATTCGCTGCATGATCCACCCAGCACTAGAGGAAAACTCAAATCTCAAATCGAATGATGGCTCAAAAGGAGAAGCACAATTGAGCACACACCAACGCACGTGAAGCATCGATGGAAATGCTGCGATAGAAGGAAGTAATCTCAATTCGAGCCATCCGGTTTCGGTATGTGCGCTGCACGGATGCCAGGCTAACGGGGCGGGAAAACGGGGGAGAGCAATCACTGCCATAAGCCTTGCAACGTTTATATACGCCCGAGAGACAGGGCTGCGTAAGCCTTTGAACGTACATTTCCCCTTGGACTGCGTTCATGAGATGGTATAGTCGTCGGTGTATGATCATTACCAAAATGCGTCATATCAAAACTCTACTATCCAAAGTGTAGAAAGGATCAGTGACAAATCCTCTGCTTTGATTTTCGAACACTCTTCAAAATCAACTCATGCCTACAATCTGTAGCGAAAGCTATGTTGTGTATTTATTCATTCGTTTGTTCCACGTGGGTTTGACTACATTTTTACAGTTTTTTGAGTCACTTTAATGTATTGCATCATCCAGATAGTGCACAAAATAACAACTTAATTCTATCATTGACCAACAAATACCCTACGGTTTGTTTTATAAGACCCTCTTAATAAGTCCTTCCAACGACATGCGATGAACACCAGGTGAAAAGCTAAATCGATCCAGTTTATTTGATCATCAACTTTTGGAAGAATCTCGTTTGGAAGCTTTCACTTTCATGCAAGCGGCTCTGAAAAAATGCTCCCCCTGTGTCTAAATATCTTCTCACTTTCAAACAAACCCTGGCTGCGGAAATGCACCCAGTGCAATGCCATCACTACGAAGATGTGCTTTGAAACTCGCACGGGGTTCGAGCTACGGCTATTGCTTTTATCCGGTTCCGGACCTTTGCAGACACGACGCGACTGGAGCTATATTTCCTGAGCAAATATTTGCCCTGCTTACCCCCTAGGTTGCATGCTTACCACTTGCTCTCACACACACTCACATGTGTATGTGTCTCACATTGGTACACTATCGCACCATTGTCTGTGGGAAAATATGCAATTGCTACCGGTTATGAAGTCTGGAAACCGCTTGCCCCCTGTCTGCTAAAGTTCAACGGTATCATGAGAAGTTACCGGGGTTAGAGTACTAACAACTTCAAAAGAAAAGACGAAGAACGTATTGAAAGCTTAACATCCAGTGATTTTACCCAATATTTCTCACAGTTAAACGCATTCGACATTTCTCCCTATGTACAAGCGATAATTTAACCGTTGGAAGGTATCTCCTTTCCCAAATCAACCAACCATTTGAAAGTGCGTCATTTGATTGCAACACATGTTTGCGTTTAATGTGTAACAACTTCTTGCATAATTTTTATATCAATTTGCAACAATTTTCATACATTATAAATAAACAATCACGACGAAGATAGATTATCAGCAGTGGAATAATCGCGCGGCCCAATTTGGAACCTCTTATGAGTGTGTTGCGTCTTGCGATTGTTTTCCACATTGGCGGTATATCTGGAGCACATCAAACGTTGACGTTGATAATAATCGACAACCGCAATGAAACTATTTTTGTCATTAACGCTTCATTTGAATGAAAAGCGTTCGGCTATTGTATAAGCACCCAAGTGACTCGTTTTGCGTTTGTTTTTGCCTTCGCACATAACAACACATGCCATCGCGGTTGGTTGCAGATAGCTACAGCTAAGTCGATTTACGCCCCACAAATGACCGAAATAATCTCGTAAAGAGGTTTCATCCTTTGGCATTAACGAGGGATTAGGAACAGGCTCTTGCACAACTGCTTCTTTGCACTAAGAAGCTTGATAGTCAGAATAGAGCATTGTCCTACACAAACATGGGAATTATTCTTTTCTAACAGAGTCTGTCCTGCTAGTACTGACAAGCTTATTGTGTATTGCTTGATTTACCAGCAGTTTAAAAAAGCAGATTTTTATTATAAAAAACTCAATGTCATCTTATCTTTAGTTGTGTAAGGCTGAATCTCAATCACCAAAACTCTTCACACATAAATAGTCATGCTCCATGCCATTCTGAAAGATTTCTCTTGTTTCATTACCATGTTTATAGAACACCTACGACGGGAAACGGCATCGATTACATCCTATAAACGTCAGCAAATTGTCGATAATATCCCAGTGCGGAAAAGCACCCATACACGTGTGCAACATGATATGCGTGTGTCGTCAATAGCGTGGCAAAATTCAACGACACGCGAGTCGTCCTCAGCACATAGTTCCTCATGGACAACGCTGAAAATGAGGCACAAGTATAGTGTTGAAGGGCAGTGTGAGTAAAAACTGTAAGTTTCCATATCTCTTGTACAGCAAAAAAGAAGGTACACTCTCTAATTAAACAACACCACCAACAACATCTTCTGTTGCTCATAGATTGTTTGTTTACTGGAAAGATGCCTTTGAAGGGCAAGTTTTCCCCGCACACCAACGGTTGTAGTGGTCATCATTCAGTGGTTATGGATCGTTTATTGTTCCGAGACTCCGAGAAATGGTCATAAACTTGTTTACCAGACACCGTTTGTAACAGCTTCAGCTGGATCCCGGGATTGACCGATTGCTTTGCAGTAACGTGGAATGACGTATGTGCGAATGTAACGAATATGAATTGAACATAACATACCGAAAGGTAATTCTTTCAGTAAGGTGCATCTACAGCAACTGATTCTATTTCAAGGCTGCACGAGACGTGCCATATGAGTGGTGGGACATCGTTGTGGAATTAAAATACATTTTGGTTTAAAACTCGGCCAACTCACCACGACTGCACCTATGCGGAAGTATTGTCGAGCACGAGAACTAGTGGTAATGCAATAATACCCAATTACTATGCAAATGACCTTCGTTCGTTTGGGTGGCATAGAACAACACAAAACGTACTGCGTCCCACGTCAGCTGAGCGTAATTTGCAAACAATTGTGCAGAGCATGGGTGTCACACGTTTAAATACTATGCGCGACATCGATCTGTTTAGAACATGTGATTTTTGAGATATTAAAGGTGAATTATCTATTCCTTCAGCAAATCGTATCGTAGGTTTAAGATACCTCGTTAAAGAGTACATATTATGGAATCAGTTGCAAACCCCACAAGAAGTGTAATTGAAAACCTTCTACAAACGTTGCGTTACAGAATCGTACCAAGGGAGTAAATTGATACTTCTTCGTGCTCCTCTGCGTATTAATCTGTGACAGTGATTGGAAAATGTCTCGCACTGTATCTGCATTCCATCGACAAAATTCTATACGCAAAACCACATAGTCTTTGTGCTTTACCGGTGGTAATATCGTGGAAAGTAACCGTTGATCAACGATATGGCGCTAGCCAAGGTCATGAAACGCACGATTTGCATTACAAGTCTGAATCAATCCATCAAGTAATCAGTAAGATTGTACTTATTTAATGGAGGTCAATATCTAAACGCAACTCGATCCAATAACAATTAGCATACAAGCATACTTTTTCTTTATCAATAAGCATTTTAAACATATGTATGTCATACTATTATGAATATAAACGCAGCACACTTTTGGTGTTATTGATTACCTTAAAAGAAGGTATTGACATCTTAAACAATCCCTTTCTGGTAATTATGATTTATATTCAAATGAGGAAAATCACCTATCTGAGACTACCAGTCAATTAACAAAATGTGAGCGCGAAACAATACATAACCCCATACATTAAAACAAAACTTCAGATTTATCAAATTCTGCACTCCTCCTGAACGTCCATGCCTGATGTGTTGTGTGTGGCTAAAAATATGCATAATCTGGGCTGAAAACTTTTCCATCATTCGGCTCTCGATTTCCCAGCAGTATACAAACGTACCAGCAGCAACCTGCGTGGTGTTTGCATCTCATCATCACACACCGATGGCGGGAGCATGCGGAGGGAGGATTTTCAGTTCAATTTCAACACTTGCTCTTTTTCTCCAACTCCAACTACCCAAACGTGGCGGCTCTTCATTTCTCCCCCTTTGCCCCTGTTTACCGATCAATTATCGCTTTCTGGTCACGTTTTGGAATGAAGCCAGACGCCGCAACATTTTGACGCAATACATGGTTGCCATCTACAACCGATGCACCTATCTATAGATATGTCGGTGTTTGTATGAGCGGGATGGTGGTTTACCTTTTGTATTTCCTCTCTTCACTCGGTAGTGTGCTCCACTTGGTATGGGACGGTATTGAGACATAATGATTTTCCCCGAGCCAGTGTTACCGCCAATGTTAATGCTCGGCGGTCACACCATTTTGCATAAACATAAATTTTGAAGCTCTCTGCTGCATACAGGAAGTGTTGCAAAAACACGGCTACTAATTTAATAAAGTGACTACTGTCTATGACAAAATAAACACCAAATTCAGTGCTCATAACAGCCAATCTCAGTTACCGGCTATGTCAGTTTTACAGAACATGGGTTACATGGGCTGGGCCAGTTTTACAGAACATGGGTTACATGCTGGTATTTGTTATCAACTGGGAAAAATGCTTTGAACCAATCCGTCGTACCATCAAACATCAAGTTTTATCACATTTATCTGTTACCATCGATTACCTCTCTCTCTGTCTCTCATATATGTAGCTACATCAATGAGTTTGACAATGAAGACCTTTTGAATAATGAGTTCAAACGCATGGTACATAGCGTTGTCTTTTAAGATAAGTTTCACTCGCGAAAAGAACCAACTGATAATTGTATCTGCTTTATTTCATATGAATGAATATTAATAGCTCGACTTGGGTGCTATCGATTTACTGTAGTTAACAACTGAATAAGTAATAAATAATTATTTACATAAAATGTTTCATAAACATTAATAACATAATCATTTTATTATAAGTCATATAATTTCAACCGATAAATAGTTTCATGAAAAATATTATACATGTTGATCAAAAGTGGGTGGTCTTTGAGCACATAGCTCGTAGGCTCGTGGGCTTCCCAACCTACTAGGCTCAATTTTCCGCGGTGAAATCGAAAATGATTCACCACCGACGCTCGAAACAAATAGCTTCGGCGGCCTTCAAAGCTGAGCTAAAAATCTCAATTCACCGTGGATCAATGCGATCGAGAGAAACGCAAGTAGAAATGAAACAGAAACAAAACCCCAAATGGAATCACAAGACGATCCTTTTGCTCGGCTCATTCCTCAACTGTAGGAGTGTGGCAGGAGTGCAACAACAGTAAAGGCAACAGCATCGACCATCCACAGTTCCCCGAGACAGTTTAGTCGGTTCAACATTCTTGAGATTCTCTTTCGTAACCTCTTAACACCTTATAGCCGAGGCGAGATTCTTGGGCGAAGGGCATCCAATTCCTAGGCTGGCGTCTTTTTTTCCCATCGCCGTCAACGAGTGACGCATACGTATCGCGGTGACTGAATCACTCATTAGCCATCCCTAGATTGTTCTTCACTTTCCACCTGCCGTGACGAGGTAAGAATCGGGCTCTTCTCCTACACCTTCCCTCGCATGGCGAACGACCGTAGCACCAACAGACACGCTCTTGACGCTAGATCAGAGCAATGCGCATCATGTCGCTGACTTTGGAACAACGGCTCGAAGCATAAAAGGCGATAGAACAAGGAGGCAAGCAAAGGAGCAAACTATGAGCCCAGCATCGGTAGGATTCCAACCTTTCTATGCACCTTTTCCTGGGTTGGTTCCATCTTTCGTTCCGTTTCGTCTCGCGATCACTCTTTTGCCCGTATCCGTTATGGTCGTCTTGGCGCTATGGGAAATGGAAAAAATTCCTTTACGACAACTGGCGCAACTGTAGCATCATTGTCAGATGCAACAAAAAAGAAGGAAGGAAGGAAGTGCCTCGAGGCTCAATCCCCAAAGCAAATAAAGCTTTACCTCTGACAGTTGTGTATATGATCCATGGTGGGAAAAAAGCACTCATGCCTCGTTTTCCGATCATAGGGTCATAGAACGATACGGGGTGAGACGAGTTCAAATTAAATTTCATCATAATTTCCACGGTTGCTGTATTATGGAATTCTTCTACCTCAAAGGAAATTATTCGTCAACATTCTTCAACATAGGTATTGCAGACTAAGCAAAGAACAAAATACGATTGAAGTCTGACGTTTTATTATAGCAAATTCCAGCATCCAATACATAATTAGAAAATAATGTTTAAACATATTATGTACAATATTTGATGCTGATGATCATGTGCAGCAAACAAAACTAACTGACTAAATAAAAGCAATCATTTCTAATTTTTACCCTTTCAATTGCTTAATAAACAGTACACCACCATCATCTGAGGTAATAATGTTTAAAAATCAATTAAGGTACGACCGTCGTTCAGCTTACTTCATTCCGTCTGCTGATGATGCGTTAAGCATTCATGCAACATAGCAAAAAATGGCACAAAACAATAGCGTGCTTGACGTCGCCAAACACACTGGGACGTCCGGAGCAACAATTCGTTGTGATACGATCTTTCAATAGCCATTAATGAAACCGAGCGCAAATAGAGAGAATAACAAACCACCGAAAACACTCTCAAAAACACAAAGCTGGGAGGAGCAAAACCGGGTGCTTATTCGTCATTTGCACGAAATTGTGGACCTCGGGACATCGGAATGATGCGGAGCGTGCGTGGAGAAAGTTTCCAACTTCTTCCGCGTCCCGTCAGTCGCGATCGTTAATTGCTTACTTGTAATAACAATTATGTACTAGCCCGTACAAAAATACAGCTTTGAACCAAGCCTCCCACTGTCATCTTTGCAATGACTTTGTCTTTACATCATCATAAAATATAGTGAAAAGATGTTTAGATATAAACTATCACTCATATGACGATAAGTGTGCAAACCTTATTGGTGAAATGTTGATCGAGAAGAATTCCATTCACCAATAAGAATGAAAATGATCGAACAGTGGCTTGCGGTTTAACTGGCTGAAGGCTGGGTATTGAAGCCACCAGTACTTTCTATGGACATTGGTCCAGGGGTTGTGGCCTCTATACGTTTAAGTAATTTAAACAAAAGTTCTAAATTTCACATCATTGTGCTCTCGCTTGGAAACAGAGCCTATGACCAAGAACATGCGTTCTTACACGTGAAGTTGAACCCTACAGTCGTGAACCGGAACGAGCCGCGAATGTTTCCCAAGGTTCCCGAGGGCTCTAAAAACGACGGTGACGATGAAGCGGCTACAAAAACTCCCGACTGCCCTTCACGCTTCCCTTAGTTTGGGTAGATGGCGCGGATTGTAGGTCTTTGCTGACTGAAAACGAGAGCAGCAGGTAGTGGTGCAATCAAGAACGACAACAACAAGTGATGGACTGGAATTTACAACATGTAATTGAATTTAAATCGTTGTTCCGGTCGGGAGTGGAAAAAGAGTCGGGGAATTGCTTGTCCAACCCATTAAATTGTGTTCTATAATCAACGACCTAGTCATAGTAGCTCGTTGATAGAAGCATTTTGGAACCTAGCACATACCAAAATGAGCAATAAAAAATGTGAAAAGTATCATTATCTTGGAAAGTCTTGTGAGCTGTGAAACATCACGTGGAACTGCGTATTGCTTTAACATTAATGTAGTTTATTACATTGAAATTGAGCATTTTTGTTTTTACAGCAATGATTAATGCTGTTTATTTATGACCTATTCTTATAGATTGAATTTTACAGAAACTTCAGGCCTACCTTTAAGCACCAGAACAAACACAGTTCTTAAATGAAGGGCTCACACAAACCTACACACGCACATGATGCTTTCAAACGGGCCACTACCATGCCAGCAACCTTCTCGGAAACATAATAATATTTTACTGTATGCAATCTCCGGCACTGCATGCCATGTGCATTCGCCTGTGACATCCCTTTCGACGTGAAGTCTTCCCCGCCGGTAAACCGACGGGCAGTGTTGACCTCTTCGGGGTCCAGATGGAAAAGATAAGAGTTATGTAGCGTTACTTTAATTTTAAGCAACTCTATCAGTTCCACTTTTCGTTAACAATTTGATGCCATCAGTCAGCTTATGCATGGTGGCTTTTGCCCTACGCCTGGACATTGCATTCCTTCTCTTCTATATGACGGCCGTACTAGCCCAACTGGCTCACCAAGCCAGAACGACGCCTCAGAGGTATATGTCATACGCGAAGGTTTGGAAGCGTAGAGCCATTAAATTATGCAAACGAATTCCCGTGAATCCAGTAGCTCGGACACGGACGAAAAACTGATTCGAATAGTGATCTTGCTGACTGCCAACCGAACAGTGATATGCGAGAACCGACCAAGGAATTGTTTTACATTTTTTGTTCGAAATTAACGTTAGTTTACTGAATTAGACAATAAAACGTGATGGGAAAAGACTATTGTCAACATAGGACCGAATACAACTTCTCCACCGAAAGGAATTTCGAAAAGAATAAATCATTAAACCTGCGATATCTTCCTTCAAGGATTCATTGTAGCAAAGTGGTGGGAAGAATTCAACACTTTTCATCGATGTATATAAATTCTACGCTTTTGGCCGGTCTCGTAGTACAGTCGTCAACTCGTACGACTTAACAACATGCCCGTCATGGGTTCAATCCCCAAACAGACCGTGCCGCCATACGTAGGATTGACTATCCTGCTATGGGGGGGAATCAATTAGTCACGGAAAGCCAAGCCCACAAGTGGGTACAGGCAGGCCTTGACCGACATCGGTTGTTGAGCCAGAGAAGAAGATATAAATTCTTAGTTTAGTCTGTTTCCCCTCCCTTTCTGCTTGATAACTCTTTCTCTCTCACGGTGCTCCGAAAATTATCTTCACCCAGGATGTAGTCGAGAAATTTGCAATAACTGACTTCCGCTCAAGATAGAACAAGTAAGAGCGAAAGGAAAGCACAACACCAATAGCCACAACGTACTGTGTGCGACTTGTCTTGTTCTGTGGCGTAAAAGCAATGCCCTGTGAACGGAAGCCACTTTCGATCTAATGCATCCACCCAAGGTTCAAATGCGGCCAAGTTGCTGTCGAAGGTCAAGTGATTTCAGTGATCGAGCGATAGGAGGATTCTCTGGACAACGATCGACTTCTGTGCGGAGCTGTGCTGTTTGATTGCTTTAATACGGCATTATCTGAACGTGCCCATTACCGTCCAGCCGGGGTGAGGATAATTTTGACGAGTAATTTAATGTTTTTCCTTTCGTGCGCTTAACGCCGAGTCAGGCAGGTATTACCACTTGCCAGAGACTGGGCCAGAGCCGATTTTAATGTTCTAATCAAGTTTAATTATTCTTCCGGGAGAGCATCCTTTCGCCTTTCGTTTCCCGTCGATTCGGGTGGAAAATGTTGTTTGTATTACAGTTCAATTTCTTCCGGTTGAGCTTTATAATTAAGCGGCCGCATATACTTCACATCCTCACTCACTTGTTCTGGATCGTTTGCTGGAGTGTGCGTTACAGCCAGCACGTATCGATAATTTTAATGTGAATCGGACAAAAACTACGAGTATAATACACAATGCTCGACAAAGGCAGCCTACAATTGAAAACTGTTCACTTTTGAAGAGAAATCAGTTTCATAGTGAATCTCTTTGAGAAATTTGGCAAAACATTTCATAAAGCACATCCTACCACAAGGCGAGGTAGCTTTACAATGTGTTTTTTTTTTTTTCATTGCATGTTGAGCAAATGATGTTGCACCTTACCCAGCATTCTGCTCATGATTATGGATATTATTTCAACAACAGCCAAATGATGGCTCTCTTTTAAAAGCCCTCATTGCAAGCCACGTTTCCTGTTGCGATTGGCGAAACATAATAAAGTTCGGTTTTAATTTTGTAGCAATTACGTTTGGCTGCAAGATGGGGGGAGCCAAAAATGGTAAATTTTACATCGCTCCACTCGTCTGGTCATTTTTATCCACTTGCCCGATTGGGCCTCCGAAATTGTGTTGTGTTTTCGTGCTAATGACATACGCGCAAAAATACAACGCTGCATTTTCGCGTGTTACAGATCCTACGAGAGAGAAAAACAAGAGAAGACGAACTTGATTGCTTCTTTTCTGCACTGATGTACTTTTCGCACCACATTTCAGGCTGTCAGTCAGTGTTCTCTAGTTTTTCTTTCTGATATCAGCTTTTGTCGATGAAGGTATGAATAACGTGTTACAGGGCAAAAAGACATGCTCCGCCAACCGGCCAGCCAGTCGCGCTCATTGTTCACTTTTCTGCTCGATTGCATCGACAATCCGACCGTTCGATGTTTCCATTCCAACACCTGATCATTCATTATTGGGCCGGTCGGCGGTTTACTTCGTCTGCTCGTTCACCTCTTCTTTACCATTTGCGACACGAATCGCTCAATTTTCGGACCAAGCGAAATTATTTTCCAACATCGGTCCGGGCACACCTCAACACCCGATCGCCTATATATCATTCCCGCTATTGCGATATTTGTTGCTCGATGTATTCGCTTATGAATATTTCATCGTTCCGTGTTCATTTCGCTGCCAACAAACTGGCGCGGTTGCAAGCTTCACCGATGTATAAAAGGACATAAGAATCCATTTTTTGGGTCTTTTAAGACACAACACCAGGTATGCAGCTCGAGCACCGCGGCTTTGGTGGCCAAAGCCAATCGTCTATCAAAAACATGGAACTGGCTTGTCTGTCTTATGTTTGCCAAGCTTATGTGCCCACCCATTCAAGACACTGCCTCGCGTAGTCAGCTGGACAGTGGGAACTGTCTCTGTACGTTAGCGAAAAAGTTCATCCAACACATCATTCGAATTCTTCCACTCGATTGCCCAAAAGGTTCCCATTACGAATCACGCTAGTGCTTTTGTGTCGTGTTCCGGCTGCATCCGTTTGCTTTCCACCTCAAGAATCGATTCCCAACTGTTACACATTGTTTGCACAAAGCATAAGCAGAGGGGGAAAAAAACTTATCCTAAATCCAGAACAGGTTTATGTTGCCAATCTTGCCGTAGTCTTTGTCCCCTTTAGCTCGCCCACTTTCCCCGGCGCAGTGGTCCTTATTCCTGTGCATGCTTCTGGGCACCGGCAATCCTAAACCTGTTCGTCGTTTATTTTATTCTTCACTCGAAGCGTTCGTGCTCTCGCGCCCCCTGCTACTCCTGCGTGGCTAAAGACAAAAACAGCCGCAAAAACGACCCAACGGCAAACCGTCGCCAGACGAGAATCAAGCGTTGAGGACTGAACTGCAAGTTTTATATGTTCGCGCTAGCCACATTTGGGGCTGCAGCGTCTCCCTGGACAGGTAATGTTTTATTTGGGTGTTCATTTACTGAACGTCGTTTCTGCGTTTGTCCAAACCTGTTTTTGGTTCCATTACTGTAACAGACGCATCACTACCGAACCATTCTGACAATCAGTAAATAAATTGAGCAGTTAAAAATTCTTATCAATGAACTAAGGGACCGGTTATGGTATCGTGCCTGTACGCTATAGAAATGAGTTTTGACTTCATCACAATGAAGCTGTAGCAAATGTGGACGACTTGAGTTTCAACAGCATTAGTGGTGGCACTTTCAAACCATCCTCCCAGTGTGATTAAGCACTGCCATCTAACAAACGCCATAAACAATCCAACTCAAGTTCAAGATCGCAGACAACAACGCAGAGCGGAAACCAGTCCGCAATCGGGTTCGTTTCTGTCACTGGAAGCGTAACAAATCCCCGTGTCTCTGGAGCTCTGAAGCCGTTGTACCACTGCGCGAATGTGCGGCAAACAGCATCGATCGATAAATAAGCCATCGTTTCCGGCTGATAGTTTGAGGTTTCCAGCCCGTTAGCATAACCGCCCGAGTTTGCGCGAAGTGAACGCGGAGTAAGAACGGAGGCAGTGGCGGGAAATTATGATCTGATTTGGATGGGTTTTAGTCTTTGTTTTGGTTTTGCTTCGTCGCGATCGTTAACGGATTAGCCGGGTCGTGCAGGCAAAGCAGACGGTTGGAAGGAACGAAACGCCTATGATCTAGGCGAGTACGAG
Source organism: Anopheles arabiensis (assembly GCF_016920715.1). NCBI lineage: Eukaryota > Metazoa > Arthropoda > Insecta > Diptera > Culicidae > Anopheles > Anopheles arabiensis. Next base: position 65,103,027 of record NC_053517.1, on the reverse strand, counting down.
TAAACACGGACACGGAGTACGAGCTTTTTCTTCTCCCTGCCGAGGTCAAAGGCACCATTTTTCATCGATCCTGATCCGTAACGAGCAAATGCAAGAAAATACAAAAAGCACGACTGTTTGCTGGTGGATTTGTGGTGGTAACATTGCAAGAGGAAAAGCACACTCTGCCGTAGCACAAATGAACTTCTAGCTAACGATCGCATCTGCACCAGAACCAAGGCAGCAAGGGGAACTGCAAACCATTTTACCAACCATTTCGCAAGCCAGATTTCTTGCACAGTACCGTTCGTTTACGATGGTGGATTCGAACTGTTTGCACGACCACTGAGCACTACTGGCTTTGTGAGCTTTACTGTTAGATTTTATTGTTTGCTGTTTCTATCGCTCTTGTCTATCGGGTTGGTGCAAAAACTAGCTTTAACTATTCATGAACGAGCATATAAAAAATCGATATCTTATTTTTAATCGAACGATGCGCATTATTAGATTTTTTAGAATTATAAGTCTATTAAGCAACATTGGAATTTTAAAGAAACTGAAATTATAAATTAAATTACCCAAAAATAATATCAAATCAAATCAGTAGCCTAACATTACAAAGTTTTTGTGCGTTTCTGATAGTTTTAGCACACACATCTGGGTATTATTGTAATGGTTTTTCAAAAACCTATAATTGTTTGCATGACCGCAGTCAGAATATGGGAAGCAATGTATATCTTATCTCATCGTGGAAAAAAACTCTTATCAATACGATCATGCCCCTCTTATCAATATGATCAACACAATAAACTGCCAATATGCTACACACATTAATGTCAAACAACGTTAGTTTGTTTGCTGTTGTTAGTTTCTTTCGTGGATCGCACTGTCATCGACGTACCACCACGATGGCAGCTAACAATGACACACATGACCGCGTAACTGGACGGCTCGACGTGTTCGTGCTCGAGAGAGATAGGAAAATAATTTGCGACTAACTGCACCTCGCACCGCAATTTAATGAACTTGCTTGCTGGGCGACAAGTCTGGTGGTTCAAACCGTTGTATCGGTCATGACACCGGTTCCGGAGCACTGCTACTCAGCTGAGTTGTTCAGCTGAGGTGCACGAGTGCGCGGTTTATCGCTCACTGTACACGTTTTCATGTGTTCTTGGTCCGACAATGTGCCTAGAATGCTCGATAGCTTTCTATTTTGTTTTGTTACTACCAATCTGTAGCGGTAGTCCTCGGCTCAATTTCCCTCGCTTGTACCTATGCATATAATTTAATTTTCTGTACGCGTTCCCTACGCTAGCCAATCGATGCGGCTAACGCTTGCCTGTGGTGTGCCCCGTCCTTCGTGGGCATGAATTCTTAAATACTCCGCCCGCTTGCATTCGATTAGAGGTGGTGCCTATGGGTTTGGTACGCCTTTTTTGTTATGCAACGATCCGGTACTACTCAGTTACATGCAATTTTGCTTACACGTTTCATTTTACTAATTAGAAACATGTAGAATATTGTAAACTTCGAAGCATTTCTCCCCATTCTCCCGAAGATCTATCACAATTATTAAACCGAATGCGTTTACTTTTGCACATTCCAGGTATTTAAGTGAGAAAAAATACCATTCAAGGTGACCTTTGCCGTAGTTTCAATCACACCCGTCACGGATCTCAAATTGAATTCCTTATTCTCCCCTCCACCCATTCCCCCCTCATTCTAACTAAGCCCAAAATATACCCTGCTCAAATATAGCGCCTTTGCTATAAGGTCCAAAACACGTCTGCCCATTCCGTCTGTATTTCTCGTTCCATTTCATCGTGGTTGATTTTTACTTTTACTTTTCCGGTTGCCAAACGCTTACGCTTCAAGCGACTGAGGTGAGAACGGAGACCGGCACATAAATAATTTCGTTGACCATTTCATCTCATCTGCTTTGGAGTGCTACAGCTTGTGGCCCTTGCAACACTGAGCAAAAAGCACTTTTTCAAACGCTCGTTCAGAAGGAATACACACTTTGGATATGCTTGTAAGAAGCTTCTTACAACAGGAACACAACTGTTAACGAGATCCAGTGGTTTGAAACGGTGGAAGATTTCACGGTACAATTTTCACACTCGATCACTTGTGCACTGTGAAATTAGAGCAACCACTCTAGTGGCCGCTCTGGTGGCCAACGAAACACAATCGATCTTTTACACTATGGCCATAAATTCTACCATCCAAATTGCACCACTTATTTCGCTTCCATCCGCCGCACAAAAGAGACGGGGTCTCGTTTTGCTGTGGGTGTACGCCGTGAAATATGGTTCTATTTTCGTGCTCACTTAACACTTTTGGTCTAGGCGCAACCGCAGCGTTGGACTATTTTCTGCACCAAGCTCCAGCACAGCATCTCTTCTGGCGGCTGGCGATTCGCTCAATCCAAGCGAGCTCCAATCGGTTTCAATTGGAGGGAGTCAATAACGCCTGTCACTGCAGTGCAATGCAAGCTGTCAATGTACCTTCCAAAAACGCTGCCCTTCTGCGCTGCGTAGGCAAGCAGTAGGTGGTTGCACTACTACTACTACTACTACTACTACTCCCTTCTCCCTTCACTGTCACGCGCGATAACGTCGATTCAATCTCGAGTGTCGATCTCGAAACAGCCGAAATATCTAGGCTCGCTCGCACGCGCGAACGTACGTTGTTCCCCGGCTTGCGATCGGCTCAAAGCTTCCGCGGCAACGATCTTTCAGCGACTGACTTAGCGGTTCGGTTGAAAGGCCAAAAAGCTCGTACGGTTCGCTCTCCACGCATTCAAGACGGCGGCGTTCTCTTCTCTCGCTCGGCTGCCTGGCCATTATTCCATGTTCGCTCTCTTACACGCCGACCAACCTAAGCGCACGACCGCTTGCCTTGAAACGGGTTTTGCTACACGCCGAACGCCTCACCGCTCTCCCTCCACTCCACCCCACCGACCGAGTAGCAACGGCCGGTCACCGGCTTCTTGTTCCGTACGGCAGTCCACACCGCACACCTGTGTAGGTCATCCCGTTTCGGTGTAGTTGTCCGATTTCAGTATGTTGCGTGCACCATTTCTTTTCACCTCAAGGGACGGAGCAATGATTCTAACACACATGCTTCTTACCACCGGGAGTGCTCTTGTTCGACGGTAGGGTCAGCAAGAAGCGAGCGTCGTGTGTGTCACCGTTTTGCACGGCAAGCACGCACACTATCATAATGTGCGCCGGGTGGGTTCGTTCGCCACGATGGCTTCTACGGTTCCACACGGGATTGCATTACCAAGGGCAGCAGCGTCGGGTGGATGGATGCAGTTTTTTGTCCGTCCACTTTCGGTGCCCTATTCTGTGTATATGTATTTTTCTTACACAATGTTTTTGCTTCTACTTTCAAGGGTTTTGTGTTTTTTTATGTTGCAAGCATGCACATTTTGATTTTATTTGAATAAAACACTAGATTTGCCTATTTCTCAAAAATGCACTTAGTGTCCATTCAAAGGTAAATTTACACTCAATTTTTGTATATTCACCGTAGACTGTATAAATGATTTACCGAATTAGAGATGGAAGGTGAGTTCAACATTCTCCCCCGACGTAATGTGTCAGTTCCATCCAACCTAAATCCAGCTGGTACTGAAAGCAAGTAGTATGCGTTCGCTTAGCAAGCAGTGTAGTTGTGCCTTTCCTGCCGATTTCCAACTGGTACCAGCTACCGGCCGCAAACATTGTTGCCTTTCGAAGGCCAACAAAGAAAATGAGCATTCGCCAGGCGTGCGGTTTCCTGTCTCGCCCCCCACCCTCAGGGCTAGTGGCTGGTATGATGCGCACGGTTGGGGGAGGCGCGATCAAATATTGACCGTTTCTCGTTAGTTCGCGGTTTGTTTTACTCTCCTGGACGCGTCATATCGGTCTGACGCACCATACGCACTGTTGATGTTTGCGGACGAACGCAAGCACACCAAGATGCGCTGTCTTTTCCATATGTTTGGTCAGCCGATGCTATCGTTGCAGACAGATGAAAGCATTTACTCATTGCTGATGAAATAATGACTATTTTTAAACAGAGCAAATTAAATGGTTAGTACCCAAAAAGGTTTCTGCGCAACGTGGGAGCATACTGACAATTTGATAAGTCGTGCAGCAAATTCTTATGGTTCTTTAGGTAATTGATATCAGCTCTGTACGTATATTGGACGAATAACAATAAACTTGGATTAACGTTTATCATTATTTAGCCAGCAATTAATCTCGTTTTAATTAATATTGAAGAGTGCATACATGTCATAAAATTACATCATGCTATGCAAAAACCATCAACTCCATCAAGTCATTCGTAATTTCACCAATGAATACAAGTACATCGAGCATTGTGCATCCAGGGGTATATTGCAAGAAAGTATAAAACTCGAGCATTGTGCATCCAGGGGTATATTGCAAGAAACTATAAAACTTTTTTCTTTAGCAACACATATGTGCCTATTTAAGATATCACATACGCAGATTGGCTACGCATCTAAGAGCGGTTATAAAATTCTCACCTCAAAACAAGAAGTTGATTAAATCATGACTCTGTTTTCCCTCAGAGTGAATTTTGAGCGGTCATAGCGTGCGGATATATGCAGGTCAAGCAGCCGTTCGGACAACGACCCAGCCAATTGCTTATCTTAAATGATATTTTAAGATTTATTGTTCATTCACCATTAAACACTTTAGGTTATCTACTATAATTTAGAGCATTATCATAACGCTTGCATGTAAGAGAATCAAGTCATAGGGAGGCATTTCCACAGCGCTATACTAACATTATAATCATCAAGACCCTTTGATATGTATGTGTGTGTTTTCAGATAATAAATTGAAACATCATGCATATTACTAGTGTGCGGAAATAATTAAAGCTGACATAATATGCATGTATCCTAAAATAGTACATGATAGAGTACAGAACGAGCCAAAAATTACCAGCAGCTCAAATGATCCTCGGTATTTCACCTAAATCCATTGCCTTCAGAGCTGGTTACCTATTTAAACTGGTGCCAAATAGTACAGACGAATGAAAATGTTAGATTTCTTACTAGCATGAGTTTGATATCGCCCACGACACACGTGAAAATTTCACAGGTGGTGATGCGGCTGACTGTCTTTGCGTCGGCGCATCTGAATCATCGTGTCAAATGCAAACACACCCACGGTAATCAAGTACTGGGAAAATCACAGCACAAGAAAATGTGTTATGTGCGCTTGAAAATTCAGAGCGGTGCTCCGTCATATGTTCGAGTGTATGGGAGCCTGTCTCATGTTTCATTTAAATCTGTACAAGTATTTTTTTTTCTAATTTAAACCGTCGCCAGGGCATAAATATGCTGAAACTCGTAACGTTCTAAATAGTTATAGCTATTAGTATTAGTTAAAGATTCGCTTATAAAACTAGTGGGATATTCAGGTAAAACGAAATCCAATCGAGCTGGGGTAGTTGTGGCGTTTTCATATTAAAAATGTACGGTGTGAAATGAATTGATTCTTTTCCATAAAATAAACTCCATTTTTCAATTTATCTTTACAAAATGCCACTGTAAACTAATGTAAAAAAGATAAATTTGCTTAGCATAATATACAACAGTTGTACTGCAACGGCTGTAACGGTCGAAAATGCAACACCAAAAACAACAATTGTCAAAACCCAAGTGAGATTTTCTCGAAATTGCTTTTTTCCATATCTGCTCGATTACGCCTGAAATTGTGGATTTGTTTGTGATCAAGTATGTTGAAAGCACCAAGATTTGGTGTGTTCGTAAATTAGACTTTCTTCTATCGATGGACGATGTCGACGAACTCAGTTTGCATTCATAGCCTTGGTTTTTATGAATAACAAAAGCTAATTTTTTGTGACAATATTTAGGTATTATTCAAGTATTAAATGGCTACATGACCAATAGGAAACATCATTTCTGCGCGAATCTAGAAGAAAGCAACGAAAAAGCCGCATCACAGTTGATTTTAAAGAACTTTTTTTCTAATTTCGCATAAACTGCACCAGTTTAAGGAAAGTTTAAGGGACTTTGCTCGAATTTCCGGTTATTTGTGCTCAAAAATGTCAATTGGGAACTCGCCACAAAATTTGAATGTTGCTCTTCGCATGAGGCCGTATTTTCTGTATAATTTAATATTTTTTTAGGAAATCTAATCAGCTTGGCTATCTTATGCTAGAAATATTTGCCTCATTATGTCAACAAACGATAATAATTTAATCCGACTTACCGCGCCCGTCGTTTGCTCCCTGCAAGAAAAGAAAGAAGAAACGAGAAATTGTGGTGAGTTGTGATCTAGCCGAGACACAAACCCCGATCGCGAGGGGAATATATTTCTTCGATCATATATTTCTTTGTACTAAAAACAGTAGTACAGTGTGCTACTGAAAAACGCGTCTGATGCGATTCATACGCGTCTCGAATTAGAAATAACCAACGTGGTATCCCTTACCTTTTCTGTCCGGCGTAATCGATGAACTGCGGTGTACTGTCGTGTACTCGAACGTCTTTTGGAGTGATCTCTTGCAGGTCATCCATAATAAACATCCTGTCCATCATAGGGCTGAGTGGATGGCAAGAGCCACCCAGCAGATCGTCAATGTTGGTATGACGCGAAATAAACACGGGGGACTGGGTGTCCTTCCGTGTGCTAAAACTACCACCGTCTGCCGGAACAGTCGTGCCGCTGTCCATCGATACGATCGGAAGCGTCTGGACGCTCGTTTGCACTGGAGGGATCATCGTCGAGGGAATGTTATCGTACGGGGAAGCTCGACCGCCAGCCTCTCCTTCCGGACTGGCACGATCGCCTAGTGGTGGCGTTTCGCTAGTCATCGGCTCGATTGTGTAATCGCCCGTAGGGAATTTGGGCAAGCCGGCCACAAAACTGGTAATGCTTTGCAGCTCTTGCTCCACCTGCGCCTCAATGTCTTCGTTTTGAAGATCGGCTTCCTCTTCGCCGTGCTGCTCCACGAAGGATGATAGCTTGCGTGGACTTCCGGCACCCTCGTCCGGGCTTTCGCTGCTCATCCACCATGCCCTTTCTCCCGATTCGATGCGAGTTATACGGTACTTGGTAGGACTGGTTTGCTTGCCACTCGCTTTGGAATTGAAACTATTGGAACGGCTTACCACGTTCGATTTTGATCCCGATCGTGATACGGGTGCATCTGAGGATTCCAACATCCACCAGGGCTGCTCACCGGACTCGATACGCGTTATTTTGAATGGCTTCGCCTTCACCGGACTGCACTCACGAATCGACTCATTGCTATCGACACCGTTCTCACCAGCGTCTGCCGTCACAGCCGCGCTCGCCTGCTCGTTCACCTGCTCGTTCACCTTATCTGAGCTATACAACCACCAAGCCTTCTCTCCCGAAACGACTCGAGTAAGCGTGATACCTTGGCTACGCGGTTCCGGGGTAGGCTCCTTCGATGGTTCTTCACTTGCAGATGTGCTGCTTTGACCGCTACCAGAGCTCTGCTTGCGCGACACATCAGCCATAGCCTGTTCCCACCACGCTTCATCTTCTGCTTCGAGCTTAAACACCGTATAACCAGGACTCTTTTTACCCCCTCCGACTGATTCTGGAGTTTGTTCTTTGCTGGGCTGCTTGCTTCGCTCACCGGATGATTTGGCCGCTACGTTCTCGGTGCTCTTCATCCACCATGCCCGTTCGCCGGACTCCACTCGCGTTACTCTGATCGGTCGGAAGGGACTCAACGCTTGACTCTCGAATATGCTCGTTGCAGTAGTACGCCCGTCATCGGTCGTCATCTCCGTACCAGCAGCCATATCCTGCCCAGCCGTACTGGATGGTCCCGTCGTACCCGGTTCCAGTTCAGGTACCGGTTTGTTGTCATCCTCTGATAACCACCATGGCTTTTCACCGGACTCAACGCGCCTGATCCGGTACGTAAAGCTACGAGCACTCGGAACCGTATCCTGCACGGTTGCCGTTTGCTCAAAGTTACCCGAACGCCTCCACCACATCGCTTGTTGGTAGCCTGAGTTTGACTTTTGATCTTCTTCACAGCCTTCGTTGTTTTGCTGTTTCTCGTCAGCTTCATCGCCATCGTCCTCCTCATTGCTGGAATCATCCTTTATACTTTCCATGTAATGTGTTCCTGCTTCCCAACCTGATTTTCCATTCGGATCCGCGGCCAAACTTTCAGACATGCTCGTTGTGCTGGCATTATCATACCAGCTAGTCGCGCTGCGATTTTGATTGTTTACAAAATTCGTTGCCAATTGAATGGCACGCAATAGCAGCTCATTATTCGCGTTCGATGCGTCCGTTGCGGCACTAAGATCTTCCTGTTCGTTCGGGGCTGTTCGGGTGATCGACTGTTCACGATCGGTATCTGTGCCGGAGGAGCCACTGCCACTATTCGTCTCCTCCGAACTGGTGGATGAGGATCGATCGGATCGTTTAACAAGCTTCGATCCATTTTGCTGCCTTACGTGAGGAATGCGACTGGTTGAACCATTCGTTTCAGCAACTGGTGTTGCCGTGGATGCCGATGAGCTGGACGATTTGCTTGACGATGTGGACGATTTGCGGGGTCGTTCAGGTGCTGGACCCATGTTAAGTGCTGATTTGCGGAAGTCCTTGTTAGCCACCGATCTAACCGGAGATGGACTGTCCTTGGCCGGTGCAGGAGGAGGCTTTTCGGGTGATTTCTGTTTCGGAGGCGTTTTCTGCTTCCCAGTTGGACCGCTTCCAGTAGACGATCGACTGCCTGTGGATTTAGAGCTATTGGATTTCGATAAACTCAACTCCTTCACTCTAGCAGCTAGCGTGGATAGCTCGCGTTTCTCAGGTACGTCACTCTTCGATGAGCTTACACTTGTTTCGCGGCTAAAACTGGGACTATCACGGCTATACCGGGACGATGCACTCGAATAACGCGTATACCCAAGTGTCGGGGAGGATGAGCCATACTTTGGCTCTATAAACGGTGACCAGCTACGTGTGGAAGATTGCCCATAGCGCAAATATTTCGTTGGATCGTCCATTCGATCCGACTGAATCTGCTTGTCAGCCGTTTCGACTGGGAGAAGCTGCTTCTGTATAGTTTTTTCAATCGTTTTACACATTTCTGCCCTGCGGGCTCTTATGAACGGAGTTGTTCCTGGTGGTGTTGGAGATGTACCGCGCGTTACCAGCGTTATTTCAATGAATATCTTCGGTTCTGGCTCAGTGCTGCTTTCCGTTTCCTCTGATGATTCTTCAGACGACGAGCTTGTGGTGGTAGTTTCCGACGAACTTGATCCTTCCCGTTTCTGCTCTTCGTTTGATGCTGTGCGTGGTTCCGGTGAAAAGATCTGACTTGCGGTCAACGGTGACGAGCATTGGGAAGGTTCTCGAGATTGCGAGCTTAATCGCAACCTAGATGAAGGACGACTTGTTCGAGATGCTATTGCCTCACTAGATGTCATGTACGATAATGCAAGGTCTGCGATTGGACTTTTAGGAACGGGACTAGCACTGGCTCCAAATCGATTACCTACTCCGAGTGCACTGTTCGATCGTCCATATGGACGGTACGCTCCCGAACCTCCCAGTCCATACTTTTCGCGCACAGACTCCGCTGGACTTGGTTCTCGTGAAGTACGGCGTGGAACCGTTGCCGGACTGGGTTCTCGACTACGGACCTTATTGGCAATTCCTGGGCTGGGATCGCGCGTTTTTCGTCCAGTGCCAAATGTTGATGGCTTTGCTATACCTGTTTCATTGTTTTTACGGGATGTTCGTCCACTCAACGACGCTGTGGTTCGTTTCGGGTCAGCGGGACTAGGGTCTCGGGAGCGCACTTTGCTTGCATTATTATTGAGCGTTGGAATTTTTCTCGCTTCAGCCGGGCTAGGATCACGCGATCGTACACCTGTCCCAGTTTTGATAGTGATTGAGCTCGTAAATCGCTGTTTTTGATCAACGGTATTGCTCTGTTTGTTGCCACCTAGCGATTGTTTAATTTGCTGCACTGGCGCAGGACTTGGGTCACGAGAGCGTGCAGCTGTGGCGATCATTTTATTAGCTAGCTGTAGCCGCCGTTGCTCCATGGGACTCGGTTCACGCGAGGTTCTCGTTCGTACCGTTGGGCTCGGATCACGAGAGCGTGCTCTATTCTGCCCGAAAGCGGTGCCACTCGATTGCCTTCGATATTCATTGGGAGCACTCTGCTGCGGAAGTTTCGAGCCGGACAGTTTGCTGGCTATGGCTAATGCATATCCTCCAGTACGTTTGGGCTCGACGACAGGACTTGGATCTCGGGATCGTACCTTCTCCGTGACAGTTGTTGCCACGGGACTTGGATCTCGATGCCTAGTGCGTGCAGTGATTGAAGTTGAAGAGCTCGTTCTCGTTGCCGGACTAGGTTCACGAGACTGCTCCCGAGCGACTCCGGTCCGCCCATACCTTGTAGTGAACGTTACGGGAGGTGCATTTTCTTTCTTTGGCTTTGTGCCAACCTCTTTGGAGGATTGAGTTTTATTTGTTGTACCGCTCTTCGTGGATGAATCTTCGGTCGCTGTTACATCCTTGGTTGAACCGTACTTTGCCGCTATCAGAGAAGACTTCTTCAACGGTGCGGGTTTGCTTTCCTTTATTTCTGCTTCAAGCTTCTTAGATGTTTCGATTAAACGCTCCTTTTCACGATCACGTTCTTTTTCCCGTTCCTTCTCCCTCAATTCGCGCTCCTTTCGTCGTTCTTCTTCCTTCGCTTTGTCTCTTTCCCTTTCCTTGTCCTTGTCGGCTGCTAGGCTCGAGTACCGGCTGATAAAGGAGGAAACGGTCGAGCTTGGAGCTGTGGTCGTAGATCGCGGAGAACGATAGCTCCCGGAAGATAATGATGGACGATAGCTGCTCGTGGAACTCAACGAACTGAACCGGGACGTCGTTGAAGGTTCGGTCGAGAACTAAAGAAAAAAATTAAAAAAATACATATCAGTTCTACTGTCACAATTGCGATCAGGATGAAACAACTCCAAACAATAATAAATGAACAGCATTGATGGATTTCATGATAGTGTAAAGTTGCGGAATTTTTCGGAACGGAAAAGACGAAGAATCGGAAGGTGTGCGCTGTTCTGATTCTCGAGCACGAATGCCGTTTTATTCTGACGTTTACGCCTACGATGCTTAAATGTTAACGTATACCGCGACCAAGGTGTTTATGTTTTTTGAGGTGTATTCACATACAATTTTCGGTTTCTACAGCTCGGCCATCCTGATAGCAAATTGGCCTCAATTTTGCCTTAACAACTTTTCACTAGAGTTCTCTTTTTTTTTTTGTAAGTGTGGCTTTGCACACATAGTTCGTCAGTCTCCCGAAAGAGGCACGATCCATCTCCTCAATTTGTCCGACTCCAAAACACCGTCGTATGGTATTTGTGTCATTTGGATTCCATCTATATCGCGTATTACGTATCTATCATTAGGTAATCTTTTATGTACTATATAAGGACCTTTAAATCTGGCGATGAGCTTTTTGTTTGTATTAGCGGTGTTATCTATATTTTTGATTACTACAAATTCTCCTTCATTGAACTCCGTAGCGGGACAATGGTGTTTGGCATGCTGTTTTTCATTGGTTTGTTGTGATTTCAAAATGTTAGACGAGGCTTCTGCGCGTATTGTCTCTAGATCTGGCAAGGTTTTATTTTTATCGTCTAAATATTCGGTTAAGCCATCTACTGTCGGACCGCGTTGGTTAACACCAAATAATAACATAGAGGGTGAGAAACGAGTAGATGAATGGATAGTGTTGTTAAGTGCGTATTCGGTAGATAATAATGTTTGAACCCAATCTGAATGATCGGTGTGGTTTGACAATTTACTTAATATAGGGCGAATTATACGATTAATCCTTTCCACTTGGCCATTGGCCTGTGGAGAACCAGTTGCATTTAACACATGAATGATTCCCCGTGACGATAGGAAATTGGAAAAGGCAACTGAGGTGAAACATGTACCACGATCACTTATTATTCTTTTGGGGCGACTATAATACGAAAAATACTGTTTTAAGCAGTTACACACCTCTCGGGTACTAGTAGAAGAAGATGGATATAGTTTAACGAACTTCGTAAATGCGTCAACAACCACTAGTAAATATTTTTTCTTCAATTTTGATGTAGGAAGTGGTCCGAAATGGTCAATGTGTATTGTATCGAAGGGGTAAGGTTCTTTGGGGATACTATGCAGATTTCGATTATTGTTTTTAACCGGAGCGGAGTAAAGTAAGCATTTTAAACAGTTATTAATGAAATTTGTGATCCTTGTTTTCCTATTGGGAAACCAATAGTTTTGGTCTATTTGATTCAGACATTTTTCTACACCGAGATGTCCTACCTGTTCATGAATTGATCGAATCAAATTGTTTATCATTTCCGCCGGTACGTATAGTTTTAACCTATTTGAAGGTGAGAGTTTGTATACTACTCCGTCTTGCAACTGAAATCCTTGAATGCTCGTCTTCTCTAGCTTTCCTTTCAATAGTTGGATCTGCGGGTCCCTAGCTTGAGCGACACGTATCTGGAAGTCTATGTCGACATCGTGAATTGCGGCCAAGTATTCGAGCCGACTTAAAGCGTCTACATGGCTCATTGATGTTCCGGGACGATGTTGAATCGTGTAGTTGTAGTTCTCTAGGAAAAGCGACCATCGTGCTATTTTAGCCGAAGCATTTTTATTCTTCAAAGTCTCTACTAAAGAATTGCAATCTGTTACGATCTTGATGGGAACGCCATGTACATATGCATGAAATCGCTTGAGCGCATAAATTACGGCTAAGGTTTCGAGCTCATAGCTATGTAACTTAGCTTCATCGGCCGAAGTGGTCTTTGAGAAATATGAAATAGGATGATATTTACCATCATCCTGTTTTTGTAAAAGTACGGAACCGAATGCTAAAGAGCTTGCATCACAGTGAAGCTCCGTTTCACGCTTTGGGTCATATATGGAAAGTACTGGAGCTTCAATCAATTTGTCTCTTAGTGTTTCAAAAGCCTTTTGCAATTGTTGTCAAATACGAATGGTGCTTTGGTTTTTAAAAGGTTGGTCAAAGGTTTAGCAATAGTTGAAAAATTGGGAACAAATCTACGGAAGAATGAAAATAAACCTATGCATTGTTGAACTTGTTTTACATTTTGCGGAATAGGATAATTCTTAATTGTTTTAACATGGTGATCACTAGGACATATGCCTGAGGGGCTGGTTTTATATCCTAAATAATCCAACTCGTTGTATGCAAATTTGCATTTGTCCAAGCGTAGTTCTAGCCCATTTTCACGTAGTGTACGTAAAACATCTCCCACTAATTGAAAATGTTCATCAAAGTCTTTCGAAGCAATAAGAATATCATCAATATAGACGACTAATTTTTCGTTGTCAATGAATTTTCTTAAAATCGTATTTATAAACCGCTGAAATTCAGCTGGGGCATTTTTAGGCCAAATGGCATACGAGTATATTCGTATTGGCCGTCAGGGGTGACGAAAGCCGTGTACTGAATTGATTCTTCGTGCATTTGCACTTGATGAAAGCCACTCTTAAGGTCGAGTAGCGTAAAATATTTTTGTTTCCTAAATGCTCGAGGCATGTTTCTATTAAAGGGAGTGGATAGTTATCGCGAATGGTAATTTTATTTAGCGGTCGATAGTCGACACACTTACGAATCTCTCCGTTTTTCTTTCTTACCAGTACCAGTGCCGAGGCGTAAGGTGAATTGCTAGGTCGTATTATATTTTTTTCAAAAGGTCCTTTACTATTTCTTTTACTTTATCCCTCTCGGCAAATGAGAGTCGTCTTGGTTTTGTAAAAACGGGAACATCATGTGTCAAACTAATCCGCATTTTATGAGTCACTGGTAGGATTTGTTCTTCTGGAAAGTTTAGGTAATTGTTAACCACGATTGAATTAATGACAATGCTTTGTTCTTTAGATAAATGTTTACCTATTTTTATCGCGCTCATCGTTTCATCGCTCATATCTATCGAACACATTTCAAGAAAAACGTTGGTAGTTGATTTCTCATGCTCAGATTGGTCTAACGCTAATATGGAATTTTCAGAAATTTTGGAATCGGACAAAACGGAATCTGGACCCACCTCCAACGAGGAGCCCTGTATTGAACTATGCAACAGACCCAAAGTTTGAAGCCTCTGGACAACATCCGGTTTTGTATTCTTTATATCTTTATTTAAGTTCATAATATAGGCTTTGTTATAAATTTTACGTAACTGCGCAAGAATGATTTTGAATTCAGATAATAGATCTCTCCCAACTATCATAGACAACGACATGTAATTTTTAGGCAAAATAATGAAAGTATGAGTACGGATTTCATTACGAAAGCGTATTTGTAATTCAATGTTTCCAAGTGTTTGAAGGTTACTATTCCCTATTCCACGAAATCCGCTCGGTATGGGAGTATGTAGTTTTGTTTTTGGAATTATATCTTCATTGACGAAGCTTTTAGCACTACCGGAATCAAAAAGACATGTTATGTTAAACCATGAGCTCCAAACTTTAGTTTTCTTTAAAGCGACACTTACCTCCTGATAGGCATCGAGCTGCAGAACGTTTCCATTATTCGCGTCATCTACATTCGGTGTCTCATTTTCGTTGCTCTGAACTGCGGCTGCTGTTGGTTGTCGTCTAACTACGTCGGGACAGTTACGGATGACGTGAGATGTACTGCCGCATCGGAAGCAGGAACCCAAGGCTCGACGAGGTTTAGTACATTGTGATGAATGGTGTCCAAAATCTGAGCAGTTGTAACAACGAGGTGTTTCTGTTGGCGCCTGTCTCGGGGCCACTAATCTCGGAACATTTGAGTAGTGGGCAGAAGGAATGCGGCGTTCTATATTTTGCGCATCAATAAATGTGTTTCACAGCGCTTAATGTTGTCGATCAGATCATATATGTTGCTGTAGTCCTTTGTGACGAGACTATCGTAGAGAGGATCACGGGATAGTCCTCTAATGGCGTAAGTGATAATAGCATCGTCACTCACATTGCCTGACTTCCCCAACGCGTTAACCCGATACACGTAACTTGTATATGATTCGGCGGACTTTTTGTAAGCTGCGGCTAGTTGGCTGTGAATCACAGCGTCATTGCAGCGATCGGGAAACGCCTTTTAATTTCAACAGCAAATTCGTCGAAAGTTTTAATCGTATGACGAAATCCATTATACCACTCATTGGCCGCGCCGGTTAAGCGGCTACCTGCATACAAAAGCGTCGTTCGATCTTGCCACTCGTACAGTTCGCTATTATAGCGGATTGTGTCAATCCATCGGTTGATACCGAGACCATCCGAAAATTCTGGTATCAGATGTTTAAGCTCGTCAGGGTGTACCAATCTGCCGCTTTCCACTTTCACTTGTCGCTGTTCCATTTCCTTGATTTTCTCGCGTAGTGCAAATAGTTCCCATCGATGAGAATCGTTTTCAGCCAAGCTGCCATCTTTGGGAGGAACGATTTTCTCTTTCACCGAAATGGCGGCTGGTTCCTCGTGTTTTCTATTGTTCGTCACTACGGCGTCATCAATACGTGGGTTCTGGGAACTGGAGCTGTTTGACGATCGTTCCTCAGTTTTCATCCCCGGTTCACATTGTTGGTACAAGTTGCGAAGATGTTGAATAGTTGCCGAGGGGGCACTTCGATACCAGCAGCTTCCAAGGCACATAATAACTCATCTTTTGTAGGCATTTTGTTGCGTAAAATGACTTCGTATCCCACTTCTGAGTTGTAAAGTTGCGGAATTTTTCGGAACGGAAAAGACGAAGAATCGGAAGGTGTGCGCTGTTCTGATTCTCGAGCACGAATGCCGTTTTATTCTGACGTTTACGCCTACGATGCTTAAATGTTAACGTATACCGCGACCAAGGTGTTTATGTTTTTTGAGGTGTATTCACATACAATTTTCGGTTTCTACAATAGTTTTATTTACTTTTTCCCAATTTCCGAATACCCATCACTGTTTGTATGTTAGAAGAAAAACAAATACACATTGATTAAGGGGAATTCCGGCAATGTATTTAAATTCCTACACAACGGATCCTAAAACATGCACGTTGCACTAGAATAAAAGAAAAACCATCGATCAATTCTAAACATGAGTCTTGATGCAAGTGCCTTTGCATGCGCTAAATTCAGAACTGCAATTGCAATGCCAACAAGAAAATTTTGATTCCTGGCGCCAACCGTATGCTACTATCCGTTCATTTTTGTTTTGTTTTTTTTTTTTGTCACCATTTTCCATTTATCTCAGACGAAATGGATTTGTATACGATGCACTCTTCTAGCATTTCAAACGAATGAAGCGTTTGAACGTGTTAACCAATCGTCACCTAGTCTACCAACAGTTGGCATCAATTTCACATTACTACGTACTGAATTTCCCGTGGTGCTCTGGCAACTTGCTTCTATTTGTAACAAGGGACTCGTGATTCTACAGAAATAGCACGGAAACGCAGCGACGTAAATATCCCAAGCAAGCCAACCTGTCAATCAGTTCGCAACAAATCGCGTACTTGCGTGCGTTGCAAAGCCATACGTCGGCACTATCGGTGACGACAGCTGAACGCCATTTTATCCACACTTGTACGTAAAACATGGTCACTACAAACACAACGAAACAATGATATGAGAACATAACGAATCAATTGCATGGAAACTTCCTTAAACAACTATTCCCTTACAAAATCACACACACACATTATCAGACACATCAGTAGGTTGTGCCTGTAACAGGGGTAGTCAAACGTCAGAAACAGGGGTAGTCAAACAACAGCAGACACATTACAAGGAAGAACAGGGGAATTGATAATGGGTGAAACATTGATTTTTTTCGCATCAATTTAAATCAAACACAAAACAACCGGACATTTGTATTAACAAGAGAACTATGGAGGAAACACATTCGGAAGCTTAATTAAACATTCAACACAAGATTTGGGCAGGAAGGGGAGGGACGAACAACAGCAATACATACTCTTGAGCTCCGATAGGAGCTTGGCAGACTAGATGATGCAGAATACGACGAAGAGCTTGAATTGTAACTGGATGTAGACCAAGGATACTGAAACGGGCCGGAACAAACGTGTATCAGTATCAATTTAAGAACAGGAATGAGGTTCCGTGTCTAGAACACAAGGGAATATTGCTCCATCAAGAGATATAACCTGATGTTTCTTACCAGTTATCTAGTATTGTAATATGTGTTTTCTTAAGTGATAGTGTAATAGCGGCATTTGTAGTGGTATTTTTGGCCAAATTTTCATGTACTGCTATGTCTGATCAAGAACTATCCAACACAACAATAAAAATCATTGATTTACAAGCCTTATCTTTCATACGTATTTCCATTTTTTCTGTTTAATTAAATTAAATGCAACTCTAACCTTCGTTCTAGCTTTTAAAAGTAAATCTAGTATGAAAAACAAAGAGTTCGAAAAAGTGTTTCGATTCCTGAAACTGGAACTGTATTACTTATGATGAGAAAATCAACGATGGATTAAATTGCCGTGTCATTGCAAGCAGCGTCTCATCTCGTCTCAGATCTAATTTCATGAACCAAGTGGCCTGGACAGTTCGTGCATATTATTTTTTTTAATAGATAAAGTGCATCAAACTAATAGTATCGAAAATGCATTAACTTTGCATCGATGCTCGAGTGTCTTAAAAGAGACAGATGGAAGCGATACATAACGGAACATAACAGCTACGAGGAACAAAATATTTACAAAATTTCCACAGGCTCAAGAACTCATAAATAAATGCTAATACTCTTCTCAATCACATGGGTCAACTGTGATCAAATTCAAACAAAATGCTTCTTTCGTGCATTTTGTATTATTTGCCGGATTTTTAAATAGCAATACATACTAATTATGTCACCATAAGCCAATCGTAATTTCTCTACATAGACTGGATTTGTCCAAGCAAATGGCGAATTAAAAAAACCGAAATATCACCTTCTAATGACTACAAGCTATATTTAGTCCTCATGCTATGACCTGTTTTCCCTGTTCGCAAATCCAATTAAGAACTTTGCCATCTACCGCTAAAACTACACACTCCGACGGGTAAACTCCATCGAGCCCTGTGAGAGGGCGTTGAAAAGACCTCTTTTCCCACATCGTAAGCAGATGTATTACTGCTTCAAGCACCATCAAGAACTTCGTGTTTGATGTACTCTCGCGCAGCTTTACACCCACTAGGATGTGTAACTAAAAAAAACAACATACACTCACACATGTAAACAATGCATACAGCAAAATGTCTTGCATCCATCAGCACACCCAACCGCACGTTTTACGAGCATCGGCATTGAAAATTCATGTTTAAAAATGCTAAACAAAACCATCGCCTGTGATTCTTAGCGTAGATTTCCACATTGCACCGAGTGAAAATCTTTAACAACGTGTGGACTTTGGTCCCACGAAACGAAGCATCGAAAAGAGTGTCATAAATTGCTCTGCCTTCGTGAGATGTAGGCACTCCCCGATGATTCATAGGTTACGGTACACTAACGACAAGCGACGGCGCGTGGATCTCTGTAACAGACGGGATCTGCAATAGAATGGAAAGTGTTGCATCTAGCTTAAAAAAGAAAATGTTCTAAAATAGAACGATCGACTGACTCAGCTGAGATGGATGACAACGATCTCCAAGAACGCGATAGCTTACTGATTCCTAATTTGTTACTCATAAATTGAAGAGAAGGATTGAGAGATCCTCCTCTATTTGTAGTGTTTGACTAATATGGAACCACACTATAGACTTTTATTTTAAATATCGGTCATCGACCAATGGTAAAATCATGTTTTGGTTTAAATTTACATAATTGTATATTGTGGATTTGTGTTCATATTAACTAAAATATGAAACTCTTGCAGAACACGAATGTGTAATTGTGAATGTGTAACATTATCTAGAACAAAAACCTATTTTCAAATTCTACATTACTTGCCTTCTTTACTAGCCTTTTTTATACTTACATTGTAACTTCGATAAGACATGTTGATGGTTTTCGGTTAAACTTTCGTTTTGCTAAATGAATCGTTCCAGCGATGGGTGAATCCAATGCTGTTGAATATATTTTCTGTGCGTCAATAGTTTGGTTAACTGTGGTGATATTCCTTAACTGAAGCACTGGCATACTTTTTCTGCACCAAAATTAATTTAACACTTGTACCGATTCAATGGTATGATTTCATGTTAAACACTAGAAAATGTGTATTTTGTTTTAAATTCACTTTCCCAATTACGATACTAAACTTGGCTTATGGGTGCTAAACTCGGGCTGACCTATTGAAACTTCTTCACTATTTCACAAACACTTGCATGGTCACTTATATTCTTGGTCTTGATATTCTACAACTCCAAGCACCAATCGCCTGGCTGCGCAATATTGGACTGGAAAAGTCCGAGAAAAGTGGCATTAGAGTAAAATTGAGTCCGTTGCAAAATCGTCACTTTTCACTGAAAATCTAGCTCGCCCACTTGTTGCGTCACTCTTACTCCTCCCGATCCAATCCGATCGGAGCGATTTTGCTGCACCGTGAAATGAGCTGCATGCAGCCCTAGATCACACAGAACATAACATATCCTCACCGGCTCTGGCCCTTATCTAACGGGAGCGCTGTGCTTAGAGCACACTTCAAACCGAGATCACGAAACACATTAGCATACAACACACTCGCTCGTTGCGGTGTACCATGTGCTGCCCGGGAATGTTTTCGCGCACAAACGTTCACTCACACACGATCACGATCACTGCGCAACGTTCGTCTAGATCTCGCCGGATTCACATGACCAACTGGGAATGCAACGGTTCCCGAACAGATGCACAAGACACACACTTCCAGCCAACGGCGAACACACGCGCACTGGGTGTTTCCTCGCGAGAGAGAAAAACTGGTCCGATTTTCCCTTCAGCACGCACAGGCAAAGCGTATTGGTGCAAAAGTCACATCACGCAGCGCATAGAACCACATTACGCACACGATCGCAAACATCTACTCAGTCAACCACACACACACATGCAAATACTCTGACCGCCGGTTGCGTCGAGTGGACTATTTCGATGGCGCAGTCTTATTTTTAGATACTGCCTGTTCTCTGCTCCCTGTCGCTTCTAAGTAAACATCACATTCAAACAACGAAAGTGCGAAACACACAGCACACCTTACGACCAACAGCTCCGGGGTTGGCCAACGGGGACACCAACGCGCCAGACAGACTCTTTGCATGCGAAACGTGCGCGCAAGTTACATAGCAAGCTGTTGGCGAACTGGATAAGCTACGCGCATCGCTTATCGGAAGAAGTTATCGAACAAATTCAGCTGATTCCAGCCGGCTCCGTTCTGTACCAGCACATACAGATAAAAAGTGTAGATGTAGAACCAGGGCTGCAGGTGGAGCCGCTTCGCAAACAGGAAACCACCGACGGAGCGCGAAGAGCGCAGTATGGCGGCTGTTTTACCGTACAGCAGTTTCCGTACCAACGCCCCCACGAGATAGACGACCGTGACCAGAAGCAGAATGCGGCGCAAGTGTATCAAGAGTATTGCCATCACCGCCCTGCAGTCGCCACCAGATAAATAAAACCTTTTTTCAGCTCACGCCTAGTGCTCCTTTCGCTTCGAACACGGCACTACAAGCAAGCCGCAAGCAGCTTGTGCTTTTCTAGTGCAAGATCTCATTAGACACAGGTTCGTTGACAGATAGCGTACACACATTCGATTTTTCGACAACACACTCTCTGCGTTTGTGCATCCACGCCCGCCGATCGTGAAATTCGCGACCTTTTGCGCTTCTTTTTTCGCTAATGTACGTTCGCGTTAGCTCAACCGTTAGGTTAAAGGGCTCCCCATCGATGTAGAGTGCGACCGGCTCGGAAACAATGGCAGTGGGGAAGAAGTGCTGGCTCGCTTTCGAGAAAAGGTTGCTTCACGTGAAGCGGTTCGTTGATACTAATGGTACCGGCAAATCGTAGACCAGCTCAATGGTCACACCGAGAAACAAACTTAAATCACTCGATCGCGAGATCGGTCTAGCAAACAGGAAAATGACAAATACCCACAAACCACGTGCGTAACGCGCATGTCAGCAGGTCAGTTTCAAACATCTACACGTCCACACCAAAACCACAAACATAACCATTGCACACATATTCAAACAGGTATCGTTTCTTATCGAGAGAACACTAAACCACACAGTTTCGCTTGGACTGGTTAGAGATGTTGAAGATGAATGAAATTTTTATCAGCGTACCACATCTGATCTATAGCGACTTGACACGAACGGCTCGTTTGGAATTGTATCTTTTCACGTGATTTTGGAATAGAAAATCGATAAAAATAAAGCATCGAGCAGAGCAAACATTCCATTTTATTGGACACGACCATGTAGCCCTATTTCCATTTCAGACTCCAACCAGCAACGCTTCAGACATTCCTCAACACCATCAACTGCTCTCGTCAGACAACCGGAAGACACCAACCGTATCTTTGGCGACTTATATTTAGCGCGTCTAATGCAAAGCCGCATCGCTTCGGCTCGTGCGACATCAGTTGGTACGCGCCAGCCACCCGGCTCGATGTGAACGATCCGGCCGAACGAAAGGGAACGATCACGGGAGCAGTTAAATAAATAACAATTAAAGTGTCAGATTAGCCGACGACAACGCCATCGGGGTGGAGGAAAATCCCGCTACCGAGATGCGCTTACCGAGGAATGCAAGCCAGGACGGGAGAGTCGAGCCATGTCTCTGTACTGGCTTGTTAAGTCGCTTTGTATCAAACTGCCCTGTTCCTTGCCTTCTTGCGTCCTTTACGCTAAAAACTCCAACAAAAACCCGCGGGCAATGCGCGTGAGGAATATTTCAAGGACAGACGGAAAAACTATTTCCGACATCACGTGTGTGCCATCGACTTGTTAATTTAGCTATCGAATTGTTCCATGTTTAGTTCCATGTATTAGTGAAATGCTTTTAGTATGCGGGTCGTCGAGCAGTTAATAAATAGAATAGTCTAAAACGTGAGATAGCGAACCAATTAAATTTACTCTGTCCCTACGGATACTTCAACGCTCCTCTCACTATTCATAATTTTATTAATTGAACAATTAAAATGCTTCCAGTGCTAATAGCTTCGGTAATCTATTGACCAATGCATCATTGTATTGATAAAAAACACTTGTTAAATATTACACTTCATACGCTTCCCTGCCCCAATTTCCAAATCCCAATCTTACCAAACCAGTATTACTACAAATATCCGTTCCACCATTTTACCTGCAACTCCACACGCCAGCTCGTGGTTTATTTTCCTTGTCCATTCAACAATCGAAAGCTCCCGAAAATCAGTCTGCCTGTGTGTACGTTC
Organism: Anopheles arabiensis; assembly: GCF_016920715.1. Taxonomy (NCBI): domain Eukaryota; kingdom Metazoa; phylum Arthropoda; class Insecta; order Diptera; family Culicidae; genus Anopheles; species Anopheles arabiensis. Next base: position 65,080,608 of record NC_053517.1, on the reverse strand, counting down.
GTGGCCATTCAAAGTGGCAGATTGATTCGTTTGGTAAATCTGGCAAACATCAATGCACTCCATTTGAGCCCTCGCGGCATTGAACGAGTGATTGCAACGAAAATCCCCAACCAATGGCTTCCATTCGTGCTCCAACGACCATTCCACATCGGGCACAGGCAAACGATTCTACAGGGCCAGAGGGCACAAGTGCCGCAGTGTGAATAAATCATACCAGTTGGGAGATGCCAACTGATTTCCCAGCATGGCGGATGGTCCTCATTTTCACAGCGTGGCAAATCGTTACTGATTCTCATAAATCACTCATCGTCCTCTTGTCATATTCCACTGCATTCTTCACGTAAAAGCGAACCGTAAACATCGTTACGCCTGTTTCCGGTATTAGTGCACCGGTTGCAGCCATGTCGCTGGAATAGTATGTGTGTTTGTGTGTGTTTTGGGCAATTCCTCTCAATCGGCTTTTCCAACTGCAACTATTATCTGGCCAAAAACACATAATCCACTCCATTCTTGATTCGTTGGACGCGTAGTAGTTTCTTTCGGTGGGATTTTGCTCTCCACCGACACTGGCATTCATCGGCTTGTTTACCCAAAAACATTTCCCGGCTCTTTATTGATAGTTTTGGCTTTGTGGTTCTATTTTTGCCAAATGTAAACAAATAAATAAACCACAGTGACTCTAACAACTACCGTTTTCACTCCAAAGCCCCTAACTGGCATGGTTGGCAAATTGGAACACCAAAAATTGACTAGAAACTGGAAGAGTCGAGCACGAATCTTTAGAAAAGCAAACACAAACAATGCACTCTATCATTGGTGGGTGTTGGGTTTGCAATTTTCCAATACCTTATTGTATCCGTTCTATTGATGCGGGGTTTGTATATATCAGACATCAAAAGCAGTCGTTAATTGTCACACCGTGTGTTCACTGTACTGATGGAGCAACATGGTCCTGTTGAGAGAAAAATACACCAACACTTTAGCTGATGATGCAACGGCTTTCCATTCGAATCAAGCCTGCTCTCTCACGCCAGATTTGGGTCATAATTCTTCCGCAATCGTCGTACGCAAGGAACACCCGCATGCCAAAAACCGCTGACTAAAACCGATGGTAACCCGTCACGTGTCCTAACCAGAGTGTGTTCACGACACCTCTTTACACGCCGCAACGGGTAGGTTTACTGTGACTGACAAACATTCAACGCAGAGTTTCTGGGGTGACGCATTAACGGTGTCCACCAGGCGCTGGTACAAGTAGCAGAGAGCAGCAGTTTGACCTACATTCTACAATATTTTAGTCACTCCGTAGGACAATCGTTTTCCTTCACGAGAAACTACGTAGACGAACGATTCCGCACGATTCGAGTGCATCGTTGCATGTTTTGAGTGTGCCCGTTTCTTGGTGACATTTGCCCACTGCTGTTTATTTCCTGAAGATAAACGAAAAGTATAATGTTGTGCATTGGTATGCGTGCCTGTGTGGGATATACTATTCTTGTAGTCGCTCAGCTTCACAGTCATTCAAACCTGAACAACAGACAGCATCGTAGCAACGTACATTGCAGACGTTTGCAACCATTTCTTCCACAAGCTGTGTCTCGTTTCACACAGCCACTGTACAAATCATTTGAAGTTTTTGCCTTCCTACATTTTGACTTTTTTGAAATAAAGTCGAAAAGTGTAAACTCCATCATTCAATATTTAGTTTGTTACCAGATCCCACCCTCATTTGCACGTTCATGCATCCGAGCCGCAAAGCTTATCGCTTGCTCGGTACGACACCACACAGATGGAATCTGTGCTGCAGATGCTCTCCATTCCTGCATGGTGAAAGAGCCGCCTACCTCCGTCGTCTAATCCGTTCATGTGTCACGAAAATCCCACATGTCAGAACTCTAGCAAAACTTGCTTCTTAATCCTTGTGTCGACAGGGATAAATTTATGCCCAGATCTTCTGCCCGCTTGAAAAAGGGAACTTTTCATCAGAGTGCTTGCAGAAGAAAGTGAAATGTATTTTAATTTCTTCTTTGCTGCTGCTAAGATATGCTTTCATTTGATTAGATTTAGGTATTTTTCCATCACACACTGCCTTTGTGCAGTTTATTAATTCGATCATTTTATTATTACTTCTATTTTGTTTCTACTAGTGAGAATTTTCATACATAATTTCCTCTTGATATAAAGACTTTCTCATGCCTGACAAACTTATTGAGGTTTAGAAGACTTTTTAACATATTCACGTTACTGGACAGGGGCCGATTGATGCTTAGTTGCATAAACGCACAAACTCCTACAAGGCCGAACGGATTCAATTCTCATCCACACTGAATTATAAAGTGAAACGAGCACCCTCATAACGAGTCCCCCCCTTATTACGAGTTTTTCGCATAACGAGCAAATCTTAATGCTAAACAAATACCTCTCTAAACGAGTAATGTCTCGCATAACGAGCAATATTACAGGGTTTTCCAAGCCAGCTCAACATCGTAACACTATTTTTCGAATACGTTAAACGATTGTCAACATCGTACATACAATTCGAATCCGTAAACTCTTTTCGATTTGGTAACACTAGATTTTGCACCTGTAAAATCCCAACTCGAATCTGGAACATGTATGTTGGCTGTCTTGTCATCTATTATTCATTTTCCAGATTCGAGTTGGGATTTTACGCGTTCAACACCTAGTGTTACCAAATCGAAAAGAGTTAACGGATTCGAATTGTTTGTACGATGTTGACAATCGTTTAACGTGTTCGAAAAATAGTGTTACGATGTTGAGTTGGCTTGGAAAACCCTGTAATATTGCTCGTTATGCGAGACATTACTCGTTTAGAGAGGTATTTGTTTAGCATTAAGATTTGCTCGTTATGCGAAAAACTCGTAATAAGGGGGGGACTCGTTATGAGGGTGCTAAATATAAAAAAATAAAATAAAAATAAATATTAGTATTTCTTTCTTTCTTTCTTTGGCTCAACAACCGATGTCGGTCAAGGCCTGCCTGTACCCACTCGTGGGCTTGGCTTTCAGTGACTAATTGATTCCCCCCCATAGCAGGATAGTCAGTCCTACGTATGGCGGCGCGGTCTATTTGGGGATTGAACCCATGACGGGCATGTTGTTAAGTCGTACGAGCTGACGACTGTACTACGAGACCGGCTAAATATTAGTATTATGAGGGCATTTTTAGTTTTTCTGATGTATATATGCATTTGTACCAGCACATCTGCGGATTCTGGAATCAATTATTTCACTTTCTATACAAATTATATGGAAAGGAGTCACTCACATAACGCGTTTTTCGCATAACGAGTGCGTAGATGGAACGGATTGAACTCGGTATGCTAAGTTCCATTGTATACTGGGCCAACTATAGCCAATCTTCAGAATTTCCAAATTCTTTCATAATTTGGCAATCAAAAGATTATTGTGGATACAAGCCAGAATCATAAATCACCATGATTTTATGATAATTGAACGTAATTGATTACAATGATTTGATAAACAAACATTTCCAATACAATTACTTCATAAAATGTAATGAATTTCGAACTTCTTTTTGTTCTTTTGGTTTTTTTGCACTTTTCCGTTGCCACAACCTATGCGACCAAACCGAATTAAACACTTAGTAGTTTTAAATACTAGTAGCGTTTCATTTATCGCCATTTCTTCCTATAGAGTGATGCGAATTAACAATAACTCAATCTATAACTAACCATACTATACCAGACTACTAAAACTAAATTTGTTATTTATCGTTGTATGCAAATAACGGGCATGTTTTATAGCCCATGATACGGCGACTTTCACATGACTGACCCGTTACTTGGTCATTCGCCAATTAATCATTCAATGAAGAGCTAAAGATAATTACCATAAATGAAGAAAAGTAATAAACTGTTATTTGGCTTTCACTATTAAAGTAAACATTACTTTTTCATTTTAACTTGCTAAGCCATCCTGTAGAAAATTACTTTATTACACACTGTAATGTGTAGAATTTATTTCAACTTATTTAACCAATCAACGATGAACAAATTTACATTTTTACACGATTATTCGAGCCGGCAAAACAACTATGGCAAAACTCTACCTTTGTTTATATTTGCAGTCGAAATGTTCGCATCATTTACAACATTCGTTCGACTAGTTGTGTTGAAATGAAGCTCAAAATAGAAACACAAGCTTGCCGGCCTTTCCCGATTCGACATCACACCACAAACAATAGTTAACCTCAAAACCTAAGCAACAGCAACCGATCAAGCGGGTGTGGATGCCATTCGTAATTTCATGAACCCCGAATGGTTCACCGATTTGCATTATTATTCAAACCCTTTTGTACAGATATCTGATCTGTGTCATTGGGTGGTAGTGGACGCTCTAGTACTGGTTAGACCAATTACCGGTCAACCGTGTTGGTCCCACCTGTGAGATCGATTGTGCGTGTTTCAAAAGACACTGCCAACTTAATGGATCATCTCAAACACACACACACACCCACACACACTTAAACCGCGCAAAGTAAAGATCTAATTTTGGTTCCTTGCAGTTCACGAAAGAACTATATTATGCGTAGTTTTCATTTCTTTTTGTTGTTTTTATCTTCTATTACTGTGCTAATACTCCTTTACGTGCATCTTTTGCCGGATTCTGTTCTCACATTGTGTGTTTCACTGTTTAAAAAAAAATCTTTGAAAATCGGATATCTCCGTAGGCTATGCTAGAGCGCTACAACTTGAGCCAGGAGATTTATTTTTATCACTCGTACCCCGCCGAATCACACAATAAACGAATTTAACGCATAAAACATTGATATAGCATAAAACAGCTTAACAGCATTCAAGCAGCTTTTCCACACAAGTTCACTATCAATGTTTTACTATTGGGACATGCAAAGATCCGAAAGGCTCAACATAGCTGTTGTTTTAATTGTTATTCTCACATACAACACAAACCACTAACAAATCACCATACACTATCGTATTCACACTATCGTTCGAATCGGTATTAGCCGATTGATTGAATCTGAACTGGCAAGGATACATGCACTTTAGAACCACTTGATTATTGTATGATAGTCGCGGCAATTGTGACAACCATCGGGAGTGCGTGTGCCTCACGCGGCGATCACGTTGCTACTGAGACAGATCCTCTCTCAAAACGCACGTACACCAAGTGGTCGTATCAGATCGTTAACTGCTTCGTTTTGGTCTGCTCAGAATGGTCTATATGGTTCAAAGTAATAATTTACAATACAGTTTTTATATTGTATGCAAATAAGCATATCATACACTACTAAATTACAAAATGTTGACAGTATTAAATATTCTAAAAATGTGTGCTTAGATTAATTGCTTAATACAATGCAAGGGCAATAAGCGTTAAGCAAACAACACATGAATTGATCTTATCTCCTAGATATGAGTGGTTTGATAGCAACTGTTTGTTTTAATCGACGAATTGGAAATATCGAACATAGAATTTTATAGGAATCACCGTTATTAGTTTTACTTTATTTGATTTTCTTCCTTCAAGTATTTTTTTTACATTTCATGAGAACATGTGTGAAAATAAAGCAATTCACTACAATATCTATCAAATATCCATGCACTCCTCGTGTCTCCTATTCCGCTTTAATTGTGTATCGTTGGTCTTAAGAAGAGACTGCATTCAATTTACAAAACGTCTATACCATAACGGTCAAAATGAAATGAATCATAAATTTGAACGCTAAATATTTCATGGACGACAGTGAAATATTTCATGCCCACACTACATATACTGTGGTACCATCTGAATGTTGCACAGTAGGACAATTTCATGAATTCCGAAATGTAAATTTGATTTAAAAATTTGTAACTAATGCTATTTTTGTAACATTATTTTCTATAATATTCAAGACAGAAATTGTGTAGAGATAATTTATGCTTGTGTAGACAACATTTACTCATATTTCTTCATTGTTCCCGTTCATAGGATAGTCAATGTTTGTTACGGGGACACGGTCAATACTAGGCTTGAACCAATGACGGGTATGTTATTGAATCGTACATCGTATTATAAAAAAATTGTTACATAACAATGTACAAATTTAAGACTGTGCAATTAGGTTTTTTTTGACTATTTCGTTTTAGATAGTATACAGAGGCTAAAAGAAGAAACATTGATCCCTTTATTTTAATTTTGTACTAAAATATCCAGCGAATGCTCACACGGCATGCATGAATCAAACAAACATGCGTACAGCTACTACGCATCACCATTACACCAGGTGGTCGAGCTGAATCGTTTTGTAGCAGTAGCGGAGTGTAGCAGTATTGCGAAAACTTAACAGCTTGATCGTATCCATTTACGTATCTCACCTATGCCAACGACACACTTTTTCTACGTGTGTGTGTATGCTCCCGTCAGCTAATGGTGCTATAGCAGCTGAAAATATATCTCTCCTTCTCATACGCTTTCTACTTTACTGGAAAAACTCACCTTTGCGACCTAGCCGATTATTTATTTCGTAACCTTCTCGAACTCAAAATGTTTATGCTATTTTGCTGCTTATGGCTTGTTGAACAGATATATTTGAATTCATGGCTTATTTTTTTATTTTGAGCATTTTATCTAGAAATAATACAGAACACTGGTATGGTTTCGCCAAATTTTATTCTTGTAATTATTGACACTAACATAAAATTCTTATAATATTAAATTCGATTATATTATACACAATCAACAAAATGTAGATGAACATTAACTATATCACACTCATATAAAATATAATAATTACGAACTATCTGAGCTTATTTTCATAATAAAAGGTATCCTAGATTTAAAGAAAAGTAGATGAACCGATAACGGATAGCAACCAAAAGCGCAGAGATAGAAAAACACTTGGAAGAGTTTATACATCGTTACCAAAAGTAGGAACAATTTATGTATTACAAACCACAGCAGGAACAGTATCTACGCTATAACCCATAACAAGAACACAGTGCTGAAAATAATCGTTACAAAAGATAAACTAGTAAGATGAAAACAATAACTTTCAATCGCAACAAAAAAACAACTCGCAATCAAATTTACAAAACCAAGTCAAATGTACAAAACCCAAAAGCTTCGAAGAGCAGTGACGGATTAACGCGAATGTAGGCCTTTCTAAAGTGTCCAGTGAGATATTGTATGAGCAATACTTAACCAGAGAATGTTTGAAAAGCAAATTTACTTATGATCGGGAAGGGGAATGGGGTGTGGATTCCTTCTTAAGCCTCCACGTGGCCGCTTAGTTTGTATACTGCTTAATCCGCCCTTGTCGTTGAGTATAAATAAAACAACTAATGATCTTGGCTCACAGATTCGTTCAGACTAATGATAGGACTATTCCTTCCTGAAAATCAATCGACCTCACGTTTCAAGAGTTTGGAAATATCCTACTACCCAAAGTAAGGCCTCCTTACCCCAACGTATCTACTGAGTAGGGGTTCACTCAGGGTTACTATGATCGTATAGAATATACTTCGAAAAATGTCCTCTTCAGTTCAGCCTATGTCACCAAACAATGACCTTGGTATTCGAAACCCACCCTGGCCAGCGTCGGTTCCAAGTTAGTACACTAGATTGATTATTTAATTCTAAAGCACCAGCTCCTTGTCCCCTTTATCGCTCCTTTCCTGCATTGCTGGTATCATTATAATTTACTTTCCAGTTCCGTAGTGCAAACCAGAAAAATAATCTATTAAATCAGCTGTGTTATGCTCTTTTGTTCGGCGGGTCACTTGTTAATAAAAACAGCCTTTCACGGGCCGCAATATCTACCTTCAATATCGATATTAATGGTGGCAGGCCTCATACAGGACTCTCAGGGGCCGCCAGACATACGTGGATTTGATAATACATGAGTTTTTAAAGCTAATAGAATGAGAGAATCTTACCTTTCTCAATATCGAAGCTGCTCGTGGCGGATGCTCAAAATACTAAAAATGGAATCTAAAGATAAGAGCCAACTGCAATAAACAGATTACGAACCTGAATTTTTATCATTACCTAATGTCTCACAGACGCTTATCGCCAATCGTCTGGGGTCTGTAATATATAACCTGCTTCACCTATAGCGTCTGGCAGTCCTAATTAATCGTCGTTTGTGTAAAGAGCATGGTACGCGCATTTCTTTTTTGTTTTGCCCTACTCGTGGCGTTTTACAACGTAGAATCAAGAAGTAAGTAAACGTTTAACATGGAGTGTTTTATTCTACCTAATCTATGCAATGCATAAACTGATTGATAATCGACCTAATATCCACAGAACCAGTGGTTTGCTACTACGCATCATGGTCAACGTACCGTCCAGGAAGAGGACAATTCAACGTGGAAAACATCGATCCCTTCCTGTGTACCCATCTCATTTACGCATTCTTTGGAGTGAACGACTCTGGAGCAGTGACGATACTAGATCCCTGGTTAGATCTGGATAGTGGCCGAGGAAATATTCGACTCTTTAATCAACTACGAAACCAGAATCCTAATCTCAAAACGCTGGCCGCTATCGGTGGTGCAACTGTTGATCGAGTCATATTTTCTCAAATTGCTGCCAGTGCGTCCTTGCGTAGTACCTTTGCACGAAACGCACGAGACTTTTGTCTCGCCCATGGATTTGATGGAGTGGATCTTGGATGGGAGTTCCCAGCCATGCACGACGGTGATACCGCACCGTATGATAAGCGGAATTTTGTGTTGATGCTATCAGAGCTGGCTCTTGCGCTGCGCTCTCACGGTTTGTTGCTAACAGCGGCACTTGCCGCCAGCGAAACAATTGCTTCCATTTCGTACGACATTGCCGGTATAGTGCCACACTTGGATTTCATTAATCTGATGGCGTACGACTACAACGGAGCGTGGAGCAATTTCACGGGCCACAATGCACCGCTCTTTGCCGGGCCGTCCGATCAGAATGACTTTCAACGAACACTTAACGTCCAACACAGCATCAACTATTGGCTAAGCCAGGGAGCTCCCGCGTCAAAACTGGTCCTCGGTGTTCCGGCTTATGGGCGTACCTTCACATTAGCCAACTCTGCTGTTAATGGATTACGAGCACCAGCGGAAGGTCCTGGACAACCCGGACCGTACACAGGCCAATACGGATACATTGCATACCACGAGGTTTGTGGCCACTTGTCATCTGCAACTGGTTGGTATCGTGTATGGGAACCAATACAAAAAAATTCCTTACACCTTCTCCAATAACCAATGGATAGGATATGACGATAGGCAAAGTATATGGGAAAAGTGTAACTACGCTAACAGTCAACAACTTGCTGGTATGATGATGTGGTCGATTGATATGGATGATTTTCGTGGAAACTGTGGAACCAGTTTTACTCTCCTCAAAACTGTCAATGAATGCCTAGTGTAATGTTAGCATGTTGTGAAAACTTATCGCATAAAAAATCTATTCATAGTCAATATTTGTTAAATTCAAGTGAAAATAATTGCTTTAATAATGATTATAATATGGTATACCTTCATTTCATGTGGAATTGTGGGTAATACTTAATCGTTTACTTAGTATTTCTATATTTGCTAAAACAGTCAAATACACGTTCGTTGATCTTTTATATTTGTACTGTACTTTATTTTACTTTTATTTTTCCTGTAAGCGTAATGTATAGAAATACGGGACAATCGAGATAAATTTTCTAAAATCCAGTACATAAAGGTTGGAGTCCAGTACGGTATCGTGGTACAGTGGTCAAGTCGTTCAGCTTAACAACATACCCGTATTGGGTTCAAGCTCCGAATGAACCATGCCCCCATACGTAGGACTAACTATCTAGCTATGTGTAATCAATGAGTCACTGAAAGCCAAGTCTATTAGTGATACAGAGAGGCCTTGGCCGCCAACGGTTGTTGTGCTAAAAGAGAAAAAAGTACATGGATGGTTAGCAGCGTTATAGAAAACGATGGTTTAATGTACATATGACAGCTTACTTGTAAAAGTTAAACACAGCTGACCTGAGATTTGTGATTCAATTCAATCACTAGGTATGCTTTTTGTAATGTGCTACTTTTCTTTACTGCTAACAAAAATTTAACAACCGTGATAAGCATAAAAACAAAACATGTAAACAGTCCAACTAAACATCGCGTCACAAAACAACAAACAAAAGTGACCCATGAGCTCAAAAAACACTAAAATCATCGCTCCATGTTCAGTATTTGTTTTCATAAGTGGTTGACCTATTTTTAGCTACTTTCGTGAAGGTATTCGACGAACGAACCTCGTTTATTTTGTCGAACGAACGAGTCGCATCACGCGGTGAGTGTCCGTACTTGTTTCCCTTCCGATCGCTTCCGCCGCATCGCCAACACAGCATACGTTACCAGAATGCGATGGTTTGGTCCTTTTTTGTAAGAATTTAAATTAAGCATGTAAGATACAAAGTTTCAAATTTGAACCAATAATTAGATTTGAAGCATACTCTTCAATACAAACTATTGCAAAACTTCACACAAAACATTATAAGCAACATATCAACTTTTTCCTTTAATTTTTTTTCATTTTTTAAATTTCCTCAACAGCGTATTTACCTCTGCATAGAGTTTTAACTGTCTGAGATGCATCCCATGAGCCGCAAACCACCATCTAAGACAAGCATCTTTGAAACATCCCACACACATGGCCTAAAATTAGCGCTGGCATTTTGCGCATAGTCGCGATCGCTTAGTACTGCCCAGACATGGAGCAGCATGATCGAGTGAAACAAACTTCAAAATTTTTAGACAGTCAGCTCGAATTGGTTCTCCCTTCTTTATTTACCTCCAATTAACGATTTTCGTATTTCGTCCACACCTTGCATTCGGCTCCGGTGAGTCATGGAATGGACAAATGTCTTAATTTACTTACGTTCATCATTTATCATTATGTAAACCAGTGACGATCACTTACTTGATCCTTCAGTAGGCATTCGTTGTTATTAACAGGTTATTTTGTTTTTTTTTTCTTTTTAATCTTTCTTTGTTGTATCTTTGTGGTACATATTAATCATTGTTTAACCTGTGTTAAAGTCTTTTGGGATATTGATCGTATATTGAATTCCAAAATTTATTTTACTTTTTTATATCCTTTTTTATTGCTTTGTATTGTTATGCAGAGTTCGTTGGACCAATAGTTAAAAATGTCGTTTAGTTTGTCGTTAACATTTCATCCACGGTATGAAAATATTTCTAACAAATAGTTAAAAACTTAATGAATCCTTTCAGTTCTGAGCAGAGAGCAGCATACACAAACTGTGTGACGAAAAAGAGAACACAGTTATTTTTTTAAGATAGAGCGTAAAGCATATCAAAAGGTGTGCGTTTGTAAATATCATCCAATTTCGCAACGGCACGTAGGTTGTTAGTTAGATACAAATATAATCCTTACTAACCACACACACCTATATACTGAAAACACACTATTGCACACACATACCACTGACAAGCTCGTTGGTATGGAAAATTATAGAATATATTTAGAATCTGAAGCAACCACACAAACAGGACAGAAAGAGTCGGCTTCAGTTCGTTTCACACTGCCAAATCAGTTAGTGTTGGTTGGTCAACGGAGAAATACCTAGCATTGGTAACGATCGTTCTTGCTCGCGCCCTCACAACGTTCACCAATACAGAACACTGTCGCTTTCCTCTATTCCTCGACACTCTATCCTCACGACCCTCCTCTAACTGATGCAAGATCTATGACAGTTTCCTAGGAACACCAATGGCAAGATTTGAGTAGGCTGGAATTCTTCAGTCTCTCACACAGGCAATTCCTCCCCCACGCCATGAAATACGGTGACAACCTAGGATTCTACCTATTCGACAGGGTGCAAATGCTTGCGGCCTTAAGCGCACAGTTCATTCGAGTCTGCAATGCAAAGTGAAAAATAGCTAAAAATACAAAACCGAACCACCATACCCTACCTATGCGACACATTTTAACCGCAGGTTTATGATTAGTCGGCTTCTGATGATGATTATGATGATATTTGGCGCTTTTGCTGCCGTTCCATATGTATGTATTAAACGTGAAAGGTGTGTATTATGTTTTAAACATGGAATATGAAACATGTATACCATTTACAATTTTAAATGCATATCACATGCATATTTGTATTAGTATGAATATAATTTTAAAAAAATTAAATAAAACAAGCTTACGCAGAGCCATACCCCCTGACAAACCAACCAAAGCAATATTAATCAAACTACTCCCAAAACAACAATGTTTTCAAGCTGCAACAATGTTTTCATCCTTTACTAGAAACTATCATGCAAAGCTACCTTTCCCCTAGCCTCCAATACATGCAACACTATTCTGTATTGTGGGAAACTTTACGAAAGAAAATGATCTCCAAGCTTAACACAATCCCAGCGGTATTCTGGCCAACATTCGCCAGGTTCCGTCATTTTACAAACCCCAACCAACATTCCGTTGACTTCGTTTGTTTTGGTGGGCATAGATATGGCTACTGGGCGCCAAAAATAGACCAATGTAAAGGCATATTCTTTGGAGTATTTGTACGATTTTCACATCATAAATTTCGTGCTATATGGTGTTGTGTTTGGATATGCACAAACATGATTCTGTCCATCTTCTTAAATTTGTGCGTTGCGTTCTCTTGATATAATAGCGGTGTACGATCATTGAACATTTTGGATTGTAAGGCTTCAAATTTACATTTGTCACATATAATAAATAAAAAGCTAGTAATAATATATTTCAATTCTCCAATAGCCCCATAATGTGGAACATGATTGTCCCCATTCCACAGAGCGTGTGTCCCTCCTCACGCTGCTAGGTGAATTTAATAAACCCGCTCATTAGTCATACAACTCAACCGTGTACAGGTCCAACAGGTCGGGCAATAAACAAGTGTGAGCGTGCAGCACACTCAAGACACTCGGGAAAACATCAACAGGAAAGCATCCCCATGATTCAATTCATCAATGGTTCAAATATTATTGTTGTCCCACTTACGGTGGCCCTCTAGCACTGTCATTTGCATACACGTAAACACATACAAGCGGTTATACCGAGAGGCGGCAGTCATTCCGACGAACCAGCTCGCGTTTCTCTATCTCCTTGAGTCTTGAACTGCATTGATGGGGCAGAAAAGTGAGATAATTATCGTACCCAACGCATGATCATCACGGTAGACTGGTGGTGGAAATTTGTAACTTTTTCTCGACTCGTCGATACGGCTAGCGGACACGAAATTCATTCTTCCGCCATTTGCAACACGCACAGCCGTTTTCCAACACACAATTTTGCGATACCAACACACCTTCGGCTCGGCTTAGATGTATTGGGAAACTAGTAACCGTGCACTGGAGCGAATGGTCGGGAAAAAACAACATCCGCGACATGAGCCGGAGCCGAAGCCGGAGGATGGCAACGCAGCGGTAGGAACGAGGATGAACATTCCTCCCGACGAATGACGCCATCGGACCTGTGCCGAGCATGAATGTGAACGGCTCGAATAATCTCAGCTTCTGGCACCGAACAGCGCGATCGGGAGTGACTGCCGGGAGGGACAAAATATGAGTAAACCGTGAGTATTTATAAAACAATAAAACAATCCGTGCCCGTGCTAATTTTAACACACCTGACTAACGCGAACGGCACGGTTTGATGCGTGCGCAATACGGATCATGGTGTGCGCCGGGAGTACGATCAAGATCCAACCAATTCGTATGGAGACTCGCTCGCTCGACTCTTGCCACGGCGGTACCATTGCATTGAATAGTTTCCCTCCAACTTGGGTCCCTCAGCCGGTGGTTGTGGTGCAGCCGTGTGAGTTAGCGTGGCCAGTACCACTACAAACACATCGAGCAACAAGCCAGCCGCAACCAGGCACATCAACACATACACGATCATCTATCACACAGCAGGAGCGCCAATCTGCGCAAACGCCCTGCTGCATCGGCATGCCGGATCGGATGGAAATGCGAAATGGGTTGAATCCGCTTTCAGAAAAATGAAGACTCACGCACACAGGCGCGCTTGCACGGATGCGTAAGCCGAACACTGCTCGGGAAACCCGGTGGCCGGTTAGTAGATCACCAAACTTGCTCCGGCATTTATGAAAACCACGGCACCTAGTGTGCTTCTGACAGTCGGTTCAATCGGTGTTCAGGGTGGATTGATCCTGGTTTGACTCTGCCTGGTGGGGGACCTGTTCTCGTGTGTGTTTTTCCCTTCTCTGTCTCTCTCGAAAACGATCGAACGAGTGTAAACCTTCCGTGCGCCGTAGCGTCGGTTACATTCGTGTGTTCCAGGCGCATATTTCCCAACGCCCGCAGGCTAGTGTAAATCCGTGTTCACGCACAAAAGACGAGCAATATGTCTTCGTCCGCCGTTACCACTAAAACGTCCAAGTACACCTACCGTTCGACTGGAGGTGGTACCGCCGATGTCAGCATCGAGTACAGTGCTGACCTGAGCGCTCTGTCCCGACTGGAGGTGAGTTTTTCGGGTCACAACATTCCCGAACGAGCAGTGTGGTGCGCAAGGAACGAAAGGAACTACGGCTGGAACTTCACCTGATACACTGGACAAATCTACACAAGCACACACTCATACTCGTGTTCAGCGATACGTACACCTTGAAGAACAAATCTTAAGCTAAGACCAGTGATTTTATCTATTTAGCAATACATTACATTAGCGTTTATTCACAGAACATTCACACAGAGAGTTTTGCATTAGGTCGCAATTCAAACTAAACACATTTACAATGCATTCACAGTTTGCTTCTCATTACCAAAAACTACTACCACACTACCACATTCCATATGCATTCCATAATCTACTTAACACATCCTCGACTAAGTACTTTCATTGGTAATAGTGAATGCTTTTCGGAGAGCCGGAAGTATGTTCAAGAACATTCTCGCGTCATGGTGATATATGTGAAAATGAAAAATGCCGAAGCCTCTACTGCTAGCGCTCTTGATTGCCTGCTACCACTGCTAGTACTGCTAACATGATCGGTAAAGTGCCTAGTGTTACGAAATTTAAAAGAAAAAAATACAGCAAAGCGCAATTCCAGCACCCATTAAAAAGTCCTTAACCAAAATGCTGCCATTGCTAGACCGTGCCACGAAAGTGCCTATTGGTGAATGTTAGTTGACGTTATTCAAGTGCTCCTGAACACACAGCTGAAGTGCATGTTGAGAACTGAAGATTGTTGTAAAGGCGTTATAATAACCTTCCTTAAAAAAAGGATATCTCAGCTTAGTGGTGTACATGTGTAGTGCGAGATAGTTTTAGACACGTTTTCATCCCTCCGGACAAAGGAATGTATATGTGCGTGTGTTTGTGTGTGTATGTGTATGTGTGGAGTGTCCAATGGTGGATAGGTTCCTGCTGAATTCCTCTTCTTACTTGCGTGCATTACCGATTGGCAACAATGCGCTAATAAGCCACGCTCAAACATTCAACGATTTTCTACTGATTTCAGGACAAGATCCGTCTCCTGCAGGAAGACTTGGAGTCGGAACGTGGCCTTCGCCAGAGGGTAAGTTATGTTTTCATTTTAAAGAAAAAAAAACTTTAACGATCTGTTCTAAAAATATCGCGCAAAACATTGTGAGACGATTTTTTGTATCCGATCCACCCGCGAAGCTATGCTGATTCATCGTTATTCATAGGTTAAATCGTATAAATGAGTTGGTATCGTTTACACGTGCGTTTTTTCGAGAATAGTGATTAATTTTGTTACAATGCGGGTAGTAGTTTGAAGTAATCATCATTCTAAATTCCTATCTTGCTTTTATTAGTATTACCTCAGACATTTTTTTCGAAAGACAATGCCTTGATTTTAAAAACAATAGCTAACGATCAATCCATTTATATCGATCTACTATACCCATTTAAAGCGACCTACTCTCTTTTCACACGTCAATCGCACTTCCGGCAGTGACCATCAGTGGCCAGCGGCAGCTCACAAATATTATGCTTTACACCTCGTAGCGTAGGAGTCTCATGTCCATCCGTTTTTTTTTTTGCAAATACGACCTGTCACTTGAATACATCTCATTTGAAGTGCCGTGATGCGTATGCCTTTCTGTACTCCTACACAATACCGCTAACCTTGGTGTCTTGTCGATTTGGCCCGACACGTTGATTGGCATGGGCCTGCAAGCGTCTTCA
The DNA here is from genome assembly GCF_016920715.1 of Anopheles arabiensis. Lineage (NCBI taxonomy): Eukaryota > Metazoa > Arthropoda > Insecta > Diptera > Culicidae > Anopheles > Anopheles arabiensis. Next base: position 65,064,424 of record NC_053517.1, on the reverse strand, counting down.
AGTGGCGAAGCAATTACATCATCCCACAGCGCTGAAGCATCACACCTTCGAAGTGAGGATTGTTCCTCGTTCCTTAGACCGGGACAAGGTTTCGTGCTGGTTCTTGTTGCTAGTTTCCTCCACCGCTCAGGTCGACCAACTGTTTGCGAACACCGAACAACCTACTATCGCCGTTCAATGCGAGATGGTTTTCCCTCGAGCACTAAAAATAGCCCCCGCTCCTGCGATCGTACGGAGAAGGTGGTTTTAGATCGCTAGAACGTGCACACATGCGTGTGTTTGTGTCTCCTCTGCGCTGTGAGTGGTGTACGTTTATCGACCGAAAACGGCAAAAGAGAATATTGGCCTTTCGAAAATAGTTTTCCCAGCACCCAGAGCCGTTCGTTTCATTGCATTGCTGAACTTGGATTACAGCTCTACTACTACTGTACTACTTAGCCGTAATCGTAATCTTTGATCATTTGCCCTTACACAGCCTCTTTGATAAGGCAAAGTGCGTTACCGTAGTGCTGTTACTTACTGCCAAGATCTTGAAGTAACACTTCTCTGTAAGCCATCTGCTAAACTCTACTGCAATGCTTTTGGTAGCTTCTCTCGCAATGTCTCCGTCGGCGCATTCCACAGAGGGCAACGCGTTAGAGACCGCGAGCCGCGCGTGTGCCATGCTGCACATAATTGTAGATCTCCCCCCAAGAGATAGGCGATGAATAGAGTACATGAATCAGGCTCATCGTGTTTTTTTTTGGCAATTAAAAAAATCGCCGACAATAAAAATCTTCTTTCTACCGAGACGTGTGCCGCTAAAAAAAATCAAGAATCACGGTTTTTTTATCGTTTACGATGTTGCTTCGTTTTTGTAGACCAACTTATGATCTGTTGTTTGGGAATATTTTTTTTTCCTCAATGCGAAGAACACTCATGCAATTAAGTATGAAATATTATGCCAATTCCAATGATTTTCCAAGACAATAATTTTAACATTCACACACATTCAACTTCTTCCTCATATCGTTGCCAATCTGCACTACATATGCGTGTCTCATTGCGTAGGATGTGGCCTCGTTGCTTCCGAAATGCACACAGTGCTGAACACCTATGTGCGGGCTGCTAAAAATAAACCGTCTTCCAACGTTTGGCGCAGCTTACCTGCTTTTGGTTCCTGCGCCGAGCGCCGGGTTGCAAAATATTACCGGATTTTTTTTCCTTTCTTTCTTTCTAAAAGTGAATTTTGCCGACCATCTCCGGATAGGATGCATACGAACTTTTTAACCAGTGTTATGACATCGTATTGCATCGGTATTGCATTATTTTTTGGAGCAATGGAAAAGGAAAACTCTTGTATCTTGTTGGAACAAAATATTGTGGAAACTATTTTCTTAAAAACAGAAATTGCACGATATCACGATGTGTTTTTGTACCTTTTTGACACCTTACCTTCCTTCGTATTTTATAGTATGTCTTTTCAAATACACTCAATAAAAATAATGTTTGAAAACTCAGTTAAACCTTATTAGTGTAAGTTATAAAAATTCGACTCTCTTTCAATATATCTTATTATTGTTCTTGTTTGCTTTAGGAAATACAATCCTAATCAACAAAGTTTATTCGATTATTTCTTTCTTCAAACTAGATCGAACGTGAGAAAGCCGATCTCAGCGTACAGGTGATTCAGTTGTCTGAGCGTCTCGAAGAAGCTGAGGGTGGTGCTGAGGGACAGGTAACAACAAACCACAATACTAACATAATGAGCATTCGCATTGAAAACATTTTCGTTCTCTTTTGGCGTCGATTTTTATTAAAGCTGGAGATCAATCGCAAGCGTGACGTCGAGCTGACCAAGCTGCGTAAGCTGCTGGAGGATGTGCACCTAGAATCTGAGGAGACTGCTCACATCCTGAAGCGCAAGCACCAGGAAATTGTCAGCGATTTCAACGAACAGCTTGAGGCTCTGACCAAGTCGAAGCAGCGGTAAACTATCCTTTTCATTTTATTTCCCTCGCTGTAACACTAACATAAACACCATACAATCAATAATCGTTGTGTCCATCTCTATCGCACTCCTTTTCAAATAACACCCACTCATTCCTCCTCCGAGTGGCCACTGTGCGGGTGATGATTAAGTTACGATTCGTCATCTCATTCGCCAACCCTCGCCACGCATTCCGGGCCGTTCTCGGACCGACCTTTTTTCGTAACTCTTTGCGCACGTCACACCACACGTTTCAATGCGCTTCTGCGGCTGCTGCCGGTATTTTCGAAGCGCGATCACATAACTGCCTACCGCTAATGCGCGACCGCCCATGTTCCATATGGGTTTTCTCACTCACTTTTACGGTTGCGATACTCCGATGGTGCGCGTGTAGAGAAATGAATTTCATACCGCCGACTGCCCAGGACGTAGACGGTGGTGATTCGGTGCAATCATCATTCCCCAGCGGTATGTAAACAGACCGATGCGTCCCAAGACCGCCAACGAGCGCTTCGCGAGACACAGCGAGCGACGTAAAACCTGGGCAGATGACATGACAGGTTTCGAGGCTGGCGATCTATTTTAAGACCGGGATGTGCTGCTCATTTCTGCGGGCCAAATATGTCGGCTAGCGCACGGTCTTTGCGTTGATCGTTCCACACTGTACGGCGGGACCGAAGTGTAGCTTGAAAATTCATCTCCCACACTAATTTGGATCACCTGTTGTTTTTTCGCACCTTGCGTAGTTACACATAACCTCTCTATCTCTACACTGTAACACGCTGGATGGATTAATGTAATGGCTGATCCCTTCTATCGTTCGCTTTTCTAGAGTCGAGAAAGAAAAATCGAAGCTGCAGGCTGAGATCTACGAGCTGCTGTCGCAAGTCGAAAGCATTTCTAAGGACAAACAGGTCAGCATCAAGACGATCGAGAAACTCGAGGTCCAGGTCACTGAGCTCAACATCCGTATCGAGGAGCTGAACCGTACGATCGTCGACATCAGCTCGCACAAGACGCGTCTGTCGCAGGAGAACATTGATTTGGTCAAGTCGGTTCAGGACCTTAAGCTGAGCGTTGAGAGCATCTCGTTCTCCAAGACCCAGCTGAACTCGCAGCTCGAGGAAGCTAGACGCCGCTTGGAGGAAGATGATCGTCGCCGCTCGATGCTCGAGTCCAGCCTGCACCAGGTCGAGACTGAGCTGGAGTCCATTCGTCTGCAGCTCGAGGAAGAGTCGGAAGCTCGCCTGGACCTGGAGCGCCAGCTCGTCAAGGCAAATGGTGAGGCCGGTACCTTCAAGTCCAAATACGAGGCCGAATGCATGGCCCGTGCTGAGGAGGTGGAAGAGATCCGCCGCAAGTACACGGTGCGCATCACTGAGTCGGAGGAGCACATCGAGTCGCTGCAGGCCCGTCTGAGCAAGCTGGAGAAGGAAAAGAGCCGATTGACCAGCGAGATCGAAGTGCTGATCATTGACCTGGAAAAGGCCAACAACGGTATCCGCGAGTACACGAAGCGCATCGAGATCCTCGAGAAGACCAACATCGAAATCAAGACCCGCCTGGAGGAAACGATCGCTCTGTACGATGCGTCGCAGCGCGATCTGCGCCAGAGAACTGCCGATTTCCAGCGCCTGTCTCACGAGCTGGACAAGACTCGCGAGCAGAAGGATCAGCTGGGACGCGACAACAACAAGCTGCAGAACGAGCTGCACGAGTCACGCAGCACCGTCACCGAATTGACGCGCCGTCTTCACGAGTATGAAGTCGAGCTGCGTCGTCTGGAGAATGAGCGTGAGGAGCTCACGGCCGCCTACAAGGAAGCCGAAGCGGTAAGTGTGCTAAATAACTATTTCGATTGGAAACTAAAATTATTTTTAAATTATCTTACATCTTTTCGTATTTACAGGGACGCAAAGCAGAGGAGAAACGTGCTCAGGCCCTTTCGGCTGAGTATGGCCAGTTCCGTCATGACACTGAGCGTCGCCTATTGGAGAAGGACGAAGAGATTGAAGTCATTCGGTAAGTACGGGCGGTGTTTAATGTTACGCTAGCAATATCAAATGTCACATTGCATTCGATGACGTTAGTCTCTAAATGTGCCAACAAGTGCCAACTCGATCTCACCATAGCGGCCACTATACTTCGACCTACCGGAGTCTCGCGTGCTTTGGTATATAAACGAATTAAACAGTTGTTCTAAACAATCAGGAACCGTATGGTATCATCGCCTGTAAAAGGTTTTGAGGTCAAGCATATATGCTTATAGCTGATCACAAAAATACAACCATTACTTGGCTCTGTTACGAGCATTAGATACGAGACGTACAACAAGATCGCTGGTTTTTACGCCTCTTTGTACTTTGAACTACCAGGCGCCTCCATCTGCGTTCCAGTGCAACTATTAATTTTGTTCAAATTATTTTTAAGCCAACAAGAAGTGTGTACGCTAACTCATGTGCTCGAACAACATTCATCAAACATGCAACTGATTTTGCTAGTTATAAACTTTACATCAGATAGCGCAAGCTCAGCATCCATTTTCGCTAAGCGTGTGTGCCACTTTCTGCAATCCATTATTTTGTGCCACTTACTGCAACGACCTTTAAATAACCGTTCTTTAAAATCAAACAATCGTCGTCACCTCTTCCTAGAACGCATTAACTGCAGTTTGTTGACCGCAACCAAAGAAAGTCAATCGATCCACCACTGAGCACGGCTAGCACGAGTTGTATACGAAAATATCTCATACTCGTGCACGTTTTCTTTGCTTCCTGCATTCGATAATCAGCTTGTTCTTGGATGGCGGTACCATACGGCTCTTGAAAGTGCTCCTGAAAGTGAAATAAACTTGACGGGTGTGGTGAACGCTCTAGCGCCTAGTAGTGATTACCACAAACGCTGTATCGAGTAAGCTGATCATTCTAATGATGCTTGTTTCGTTACCTCATCATTGACCGAGCACTTTCGCTCGTGTTCATTCGATTGATTTCGCTATCGCGACGGTTTTCACATTCTAAGCTGCTGCCACTGACCTTACTTTCAGTCGCCAAATAGCCAAGGTGAAGACCAGTTCAGTGATCAATAAACAATTGTTCTGTTTTATTTGAAATATTCATTTCGCCATTTGTGCTATTGTTGGTATCAGAAACTTTCATTTGAAAAATCTCAATTAGTACGTTTTAACCTATTATAAGATTTCATTTGATTGTTAAAGCAATTCGTATTTTTGGTAAACATCATAATCAACTCATACCCTTCCTGTTTTGATGAGAGTAATTTCCACTTGTGAAGTGGTGAAGTGTTACCAAAAATATAGTGAACCAATAAAATGTGATTTTATAGTAACAGCTTTTGGCAAACGAAATCGCACCGTAATTGACATCACGAGATGATCCAGAAATGGTGTCAGATTTGTAATGTTTTACTTTCTGCAAAAACAAACAAAAAATCGTGAAGCATGACACATATTATCATGTAAGCGTCATGTGAAACGTCTGGTATATGTCTTATGGCGCATACTTATGACACACGATATTTTAGTTAGAGTGGAGGAAATGTTAAATGGTTGTTTGAGATGTGCTGTGCACCGAATTATTCAGAAAAAAAACTACTACTAGCTACGTAAGAAAATACGACCAAAGCCGTGATAACGTGAATCTAAATTAAAAAATAGTACGTGCTACGTCCATTCGGAGATACGCGGTTTTCTAAATTTAACAGTTTATGTACCAAACCAATACAATTTGCTAAATGAGTTGTCAATTATAAAAGTAATAATTTTATTCAAAAATACCCGTTTATTTTGGCTCAAAATCATGAAATTTGACTTATGTGGATATCCATAACCGCGTATCTCGGGATCAGACGGGAAAACGGCTAATCTGGTCATATTTTACAATGACAATAAGATTAAACTAATTCTAAAAAAAAATATTACAAAATGAAAAAAAACTCCCTGAACACTTCATATTACATTTCTTTGGGTATTTCGAAACTTGGTTAGCTTTATCGAAATGGAAAATAACAGTTATATGTTCGCTCATTCTTGCTCATTGTACCACAAACAAGCATGTAGTCACGTTCTAATATTTTCGACAGTTAAGGTATCAGAACGTGTGCATCATAAAATGTTACACACGCCGTAATTGCTCAATTAAGTTACTTGTGCAAACATGGTGTACAATGAGTGTGTGTGGGGGTTTTTATAGCTTTCACATCTGAGAACCAGCAAAACAGTGCCCCCTCCCCCGTAAGGCACGATCCTTAGTGCGTAATTCGCTCGCCCGTCTAATCATTGCCATCAGTGCATTTCATTGTCCTTTATCATGATCTAAAAATACATCAGATCATTTGTTCTATTTCGAAAAGGTCTCAATGTTGTTTTTGGTGCTTTCGTCACATCACTGGTGTTTTCTTATGACATTTCTTCTTTCCCGTGATGTAGCATCGAATCTGTTCGTTCGCAGTTTGTCGTAAGCAGCCTCTTAGCAAGACACTAGCAAACAGGGAATAGAGAAAAGCAACGTGTGTTTGTGTGTGTGTGTGTTGCTTTGACTTGGGCATAGATGGGGAGGGAATAGATACCACAAATTAGGCAAAAGAAGTAAGAAAATAAGTAGCGACTCTTTCTAACAGCAACGACGGGACGTGTGTATTTGTGCCAGCTTTAAAGCCATCGCAATACTGGGAGTTCTATTGGTTGCCGTGCACACCAGTTGAGGTATTCGCAGTTCTCTCACATTTTGTGGTTGTGTGCGCTTCCTTCTTCGTTCTCGCTCACACTTTCTTTACGGCATTGAGTGATACAGGCGCGATCTAGATGGCACCACTGTTTGCGTTGGACAACCGGTGCGAAAGACGCGAGAGGCTCATCCCCACTCAGATCTACCAAAACAACTACGGACATGCGATGCACTACTACCAACCCATGATCGACTATCTCGATACGAAGAGTGCGAGTGCCGAGCAGTCCCCTCTACCCGATCCGCGCTGCCCGTACCTGCCCTACACCGAGGAGCGCGGTCTAAACCGCTATCACACAGGGTACTTTCACTTCCGACCGTACTCCGACCGGGAGGTTGTCCGACTGTCGGAGGCAGCAGTTGGCACGGCGGAACGCTACCTACCCGATTACCGATTCGATATAAAGCGCTCAGTACTCAGTGTGACCGCGACTGCCGACGCAGCTAGGCTCAAGAAGCACGTACCCGCGGACAGTGTGATCGATCGTTACAATCGGAAAGTAGCCGTACGGAACGCACAGCACGCAGCCGACGACAAACGTGACAGGATGGCACTGACTAAGCGCACTCATTTTTACGGTAACCTTAAGGACTCGGACTCGGATCTCTCGCCGGAGCTAAAGAAAGCGATCAAGGGAAAATCGGCCGATCAGATCAAGAACATCTTGCTGAACGAGTCGCGCCGGACTCGCGAGTCGGAGGAACGTTCCCTGAACCAAATCAGCAGCCGGTTCAGCTCGTCTGTGTCACGCCAGGCGGTGGGTAGCCGTGCCAACAGCGAGGTACGCTACATTGTCAAGCGATCGACTAGCACCGTCGACGTTAGCCAGGCTGCCGAGGAAGCCTCCACTCAGTACAAGGCTGTCCACACCTCCGTCGATAATGTGCGCCGGGAGATTAAGAACTTTGCCGTCAAGACACAGGAATTCCTGCACGACACCAGGTGAATTACTACCGTGACATTCACCATCCATCCAATAGCCATGCCTTTTCCCGAGCATCCTGTATAGGTCATAGACACCTTCCCAAAATGTTGATCTGCTGTTCTGTGCTACTATTACTCACTACCTAAAACGGTTCTTATCAATATTGGCGACAGCTTGCCTATTTTGACACATCTAGTTCAAGGCTGAGTTCAGCCAAATAACATATGATTGATTATTATTGTGGTCTTGTCTTGCCCTACTATTGCCCTTCAATACCAAAACACACACACACATACGTGCTCTATCTCTAGTTCTTTTAATTGCGTTGCGATTTCTTTTACTGTGTTGTTTGCTGTCGAGCTCCAGAAAATCTATCTCCCTGCCAACCAAGGTAACGTAACGAGTTTCTGCAATCTTACCAATGTCCAAGTTCTTGACGTTTCTGCATCTTTCTATATCTTTCATCGTCCTCTATATCTTTTTTTAACGTCTGCCTAAAATCGGTCTCACTGCTATAATGCATCCATCAGAAGACTTGGTCTGATTTGCAATGACCTCGAATGTGAGTGTTTTCTCGTGTGACATACTTACAGTTATGCAAATATTTCGTACCATCACTCTACTGTACCACGGGCGTGCGTCTATGGCTGACCTTTCCTGTGCAAATTTATATATCTTACGAGTCGACTTTCCTCTTTTACATCGTTACCCATACCATATCGATTCTACAAAGCTACACCATTCATCAAGTTCACACACCCCGTTACGAGAGATATTTAAAAAAAAAGTCACATCCACAATGAAACAAAACTGCTTATAAATATCATGCAGAATGGTCAGTTTAATGATTTCGAGGTTATAGATATATATATATATACACTAACACTTGTCGCTTTGTTCATGAGGTCTAAAGGCAAAGTGCTCGTGCAGTATTAGACTCGCAGATGTCAGAAGTCTGACGAACGAACAAACGAACGTCCACACAAGATCGTCCATTTTTTCTTTGCAGTCTATAGATACCAGGGTTTTTTTTGTACTGGTTTTGCATTCCTTCGTTCCGAGTGTACGAAAAATGTTATTTGTGGGATTTGCTGCAACCCCTGACACCCGGGCCTGTTTATACCTTACCTTGAACTGTTTTCGTCTAGGCATTCCCGATTTTTCGTGCGGATTGAAACACAAGGCGACTTCGGGTTTATTTATTTGTATTACGAATGTCTACTATGTAACGTTACCGCTTACGCTCACCGTGTCAACCGAAGGCTTAATTTATTACATAAATATACACTTACTTTTCTCCCGTCAACATCGTTCGCAGCTTCAAAACCTTCAAAGCCGCAAAGATCACACCACAGCCTGTTCGATGTAAAGTCGTTTATTATTAATATTTGTTGTGAAGAGATATTGTGCAATAGTTTTGAGGCTTTTTTTGTACTTCCTTGATTTAGAGCTTGGTAGCTTAAATGTACTTATTATATTCTTTTATACATTCCACATACTTTTACAACACATTTTAAACTGTGGATCAATCTCTTCCTTTGCCGAAGATAGTAAAAAACTCTATATTTAAAATCACACATATATTTTACACCACTTTACTCCATCTACTTACCAACACATCATCAAGGGGCAACGAGTATCATCGTTATTTTACATTCGAGTCCATCTGCGGGATCTAATAATAATCGCAACGAGAGCATTTGGAGAGTTTGGCAAGACACCAAAGCCGTCATGGTGCATATGTCTTTACTTTTTGTTTGCTTCATTCCTTAATTCATAACGTAAGCACTGTCTGTGTCTATCGGAAAATGTGTCAAATATTTTATTGTGACAAATAGGGTAATTTGCAGTCTAATGATAAACACAACCGACTTTAGGAAGCTGGGTGTAAATTACGTTTTTATCCGGACTGTCTCCTTATAGCAAAGAGTGACTACCTAAAAACTTTGTAAAATTTAGCATAATGCTTTATATTCAAGCATAGATAAATCCGATATGAACTTCAAGAAAATATTGTTAATTTAAATATTTTTCATTGTTCACTGAACTCAAATAGCAATGTTTCTAGTAATCTGCTTCACATGTAATTAAAACACGGGTACAGGTATTGTCTAACATCCTCTGTCTCGACCATATATATGATTCACTGCACCTTCAATCAACGGGAAATCCGTTGATTGCGTAGCATCATCTTATGCGATGAAGCAAAAGAGTGCGAGCCGGCAGAAACGGCATTTGTTGTCGTATTATTTTATTTTTAACTATCTCCTATGCTAAAAGCAAGTGGTACATGGTATCAGGACAGAGGACAATTGTAAGCCACATCCGAACGGAATGAATCATCGCGTTGCGATAGTACCACACTTTTCACACTTTCTACAATACACGTTTGATCTGTCTTTTGCTTTTATCCGCAGCAAGCAGACGAGCATCGAAATCGAGCAGCTGAATGCCCGCGTTGTCGAGGCTGAGACCAAGCTTAAGAGCGAGGTCCAGCGCATCAAGAAGAAGCTGCAGATCCAGATCACCGAGCTGGAGATGTCGCTGGATGTGGCCAACCACACCAACATCGAGCTGCAGAAGACTATCAAGAAGCAGTCGCTGCAGTTGACCGAGATGCAGGCTCACTACGAGGAGATCCAGCGCCAGCTGCAGTCCACTGTCGACCAGTACGGCATTGCTCAGCGTCGCATCCAATCGCTCTCCGGCGAGCTGGAGGAGATCCGCATCAACTACGATTCTTCGCTGCGTGCTAAGCGTCAGGTGGAGGTGTCTCTCGAGGAGGCCACCACTCGTATTAACGAGCTGAGCGTTGTCAACGCCAACTACGCTTCGCTCAAGGCTAAGCTTGAGACCGAACTGCAAACCTTGGCCGTTGACTACGAGGAAGTCACCCGTGAGCTGCGTGTCAGCGATGAGCGCTACCAGAAGATTCAGGTATGTTACCGCTTTAACCTCTTACCTCAATCAACCTAACATCCTGACAAACTCATTACCGTTTTAAAGGTTGAGCTTAAGCACACCGTCGAGCTGCTGCACGAGGAACAGGAAAGAATCGTCAAGATTGAAGCCATCAAGAAGTCGCTGGAAGTTGAGGTTAAGGTAAGAATAACGCTAATAGGTGCAGAAGCAGCGGCGAAATGGCAGCGTACAATAACATAGCCATATGTTCACAGCAACTGTCCGTCCGTCTGGAGGAAGTCGAGGTCAATGCCGTGGCTGGTAGCAGACGCATCATCAACAAGCTTGAAGCTCGCCTGCGCGACATCGAAGTTGAACTGGACGAGGAAAGACGAAAGCACGCCGAAACGATCAAGATTCTCCGCAAAAAGGAACGCTCTGTCAAGGAAGTGTACATTCAGATCGAGGAGGATCAGAAGAACATTCAGATTCTGCAGGACGCCCTGGAGAAGGCCAACCAGAAGATCGCTGCCTACAAGCGTCAGCTAACCGAACAGGTATGACGACCGTTACTATGCGCCCTTTACTTCCTAGGCACTCATTCATACGGTAAACTAATTCAATCTGCCTCATTCTACAGGAACAATCCTCACAGCAGTGTGTCACCAAGGTTCGCCGTTTCCAGCGAGAGCTCGAAGCTGCCGAAGACCGTGCCGATGTGGCTGAGAGCAATCTGAGTCTGGTCCGTGCCAAGCACCGCACGTTCGTCACCACCTCGACCGTGCCCGGATCGCAGGTCTACCTGGTTCAGGAAACTACCCGAACCATCAACGAAACTTCATCTTAAATTTAGCATTGTCCCTTGTCGCCAGAGTGCCCTAACAGTTGGCCGAAGCGTCGTTAATCCTGGAAGAATATGCGACGACTGAAAATCGGAACAAGCGATCTAGCAACCTCCAGCCGGGCCGATCATGTGGGTTACCACTCTGGACACCGCACGCAGCCAATTGGTTCTTTTCATTATTTTATCCAGTTTCGTTCAAATACGGTCATGTGTACGTGTTGTGTTTTGCAGAAATTCTATGCCCTTCCTTGGTCCTTAGCTCTTCTCCTTTTTTTCTTGCCCTTCCTTACGTTCACTGTTTTATATATCCCTTTTTGTTGTGTATAGTTATGTTTAACATTAGCGTCTTCCTATTTTTATTTTATTACGAAACAACGTTAGAAGGATAAAACACAGCATCCGCTGGAAAGTTATTCGAACATACACAAATCGACAAACCAGACAAGAGCGCTCACTGCGTACACAGATAACATCTGAGAAGCTGTATATCAACAAAAGCTCTTTACATTAGATACTTTAAATCTTAACGAAATTGTGTTTGTTTGTGTCATATGAACTCGTTTACTATGTGCTGTTCGTCGTTGCTGCTCTGAAGAAATGTGGATACTCTACCCTCTCGATCATGGGTCAACCCGATCTACCGACCTGAGCCAACTTTAAAAAGATCAACTATGATGAGGCTGTAAAAACAACTGAAAAGCCAAACCAGAACAGCACACAAGTCGCTTGTAAAGGAAAAAATAAAGTTTACAGATAAAGATTATTTTACCAAAATAACAATGCTACTATGGAGTGTTATTGCTAGTAGACGATTTAAAAAAACGGTATTCAAAAGGCATAAAGGCATGCAATGTTGTGAACGAGTGGATCTATAATTTTTTTACGCATGTACTGTATGATAAAGATTTATGATTAATAAAACAAATCATCTAAATTAATATTTATCAATTGAACTGCATATCGCATATTGCCATCTTACCAAAAAACGATGCAGTTCCACTTTCCATAGTTGTGAATGCTTCACAATATGCAGAAAATGTGTGTTGTGATTCGAATTTGACCTGCGCAATGATTTGTAATGATAGAAATTATTCAAATTGATTTTCTCGATCCTATATATTTTATGTTAAAATTTTCATATATTACTTAATTGTCATTTATGTTGGTTATGTAGCGCTTTCTACAGCTTGCTTGTATGCATTATGTTTTGAGAATGAACTATTATCTCTTTGATAAGGTAAGCTATCTTTAGTTCTATTAAAGCCTTTTTCAATGGAATCTATTACAAAACTACCTTATGTTGATGCTTAGGTAGTTTTAGCTTATTAAATAAATTTCAAACATCAACCATAAATCATATGAAATATGTTATTGGAATCGACTCAAAGTATGAAATTAATTGCAACGTGCAAGGTGTTTTCAAGAAACATAAATTACATCTCACGATAGTATGATAAATTGTTGTGTAAATTTGTCGCCGTACATCTCGTATAGCTCGTCGTTAAAGCGGCTCCTCCATTGTCCTTCCACACATACCGGGCCAAGTATCCTTCTGAGCATCTTCCTTCCGAACGCTGCTAAGAGAGTTTCGTCAGATTTGGACAGTGTCCATGTCTCAGAGGCGTATGTGAGTACTGGTACTATATAAGTACTATATAGTTCCACCTTTGTCCGTCACGTCAGGTTATTTGAGGTGAACTGATTTTTCAGGCTGTAGGAAGACCGGTTGGCAGCCAGCATCCTTGCGCGCAGTTCAGCTTCCATGCTATTGTCGTTGCTGACCTTTGACCCAAGATAGGTGAATTCTGGGACGACTTCAAAAATGCGTGCCCGCTGATGTTGCCACCATCAGTTTGGTCTTTGCCTCGTTTATCTGCAATCCGAGGTTCTCTACCGCCTGCTCGGATCTTTGGTAGGCTTCTTCTACATAGTAGAGCCGCAGACCAATGATATCTATATAATCAGCGTATGCCAGGATCTGGGTTGACTTATAGAAGATAGTTTCCGCAGTCTCCACCCTTGAGTCGCGAATGGCCCTCTCTAGCGCCAGGTTGAATAGGAGACAGGCAAGCCCGTCTCCCTGCCGCAGACCTTTGGTAATAGCAAAAGGTCCTGAGAGTTTTCCATCCACCCTCACCTGGCAAGTGACGTTGGTCATAGTCATTTTAATTAGCTTTATCAGTTTGGCTGGGATTCCAAACACTCAACTCGTCACTCGTCATACAGTTTTACCCTGGCTATGCTATCATATGCGGCTTTGAAGTCAATAAAGAGATGGTATGTGTCGTGTCTGTATTCAGCCATTTTCTCCAAGACCTACCGCATGGTGAAGATCTGATCAGTGGTTGATTTTCCGTTTCGGAATCCTCTTTGATAGTTTCCGACTATCTCTTCGACGTGCGGGACTAGACGATCCTGAAGGATCAGGGAGAATATTTTATAGGCGGTATTCAACACCGTAATACCTCTGTAGTTGTTGCAGCCCAACCTGTCTCCCTTCTTGTATATGAGGTAGATGATGACGCGATTCCAATAACAAAGACATTGATTCGCTATCCCACACCTCAGTCACAATTTGATGAATCTCGTTTTCTAGTCGCGCACCTCCATTCTTGACCAGTTCAGCTGTAATTCCGTCGGTTCCGGGTGCCTTGTTATTTTTCAGCCGACGGATAGCCTTTCGTGTTTCTTCTATGCTAGGTGGCTGTAGCATGACACTATCTGCTAGTGGCGCTTTTAGCTGTCCGTTAAACTGGTCGTTGAGTAATTCATCAAAGTACTGAGCCCACCGCGAGAGGACCTCTGGCTGGTTACCAACCAAATCTCCATCCTTGTTGCGACAGCAGGTTACCTTAGGTACAACGTTGTTTCGGTGACCTGCTATCGCTTGGTAAAACTTTCGTGTCGGTCCGTACGCCTCTCTGGTTTGCTCGAGTTCCCGCATGTTTTGATCTTCCAAAGCATGCTTCTTGGAGCGGTGAACTCGTTTCTCTTCGCGTCTGAGTCGTGAATATTCCTCTACGCATGCCCGCGTTCTATGCCTATGACATTGCTCGGTATGCAGTATTCTTACGTTCGGTCACTTGTCTGCATTCATCGTCGAACCAGCCAGATTTGGTGTTGCCACGACGTGGTGGGAGTATATTTCTTGCACAGTTTATTATTTTTGTTTTTAGAGCTTTCCACCTCTCGCTCGTAGTTTCATATCTGTTTTATGGTAGTAGAGACTCATCTAAAGCGGCTTTGAATTCCTGTTGGACAGTAATGTCCTTTAGAGAGTCCGTGTTGAGCCGAGGCTAGTATCGCTGAGGTAAGATAGTTAATGTCAGTGCCTAACATTGTGTCACTAAATGGGGTGACATATTTAGTGACACAATTTTTGGCACTAACATTGGCCATGAGCCAGGCGTAATAAGATCCAACAAATATCGCTTTAGTAAATTGTATTAAAGTAGGACCGAACATCCAAGGTTCCAAGGAACATGCTCGAATTCTGTTCCCCAAAAGGTGTATCACTTAAAAACTTGAATGTGTACTTTGAGCATTTCAGTGCCACAATGATACGCATTTTTTCAACAGAAAACTACACACTGTAGCTGTAAAAAAGTGGCACAAAGGTAACAAACCATTGGATTATAAAAAGATTAAAATCATATTCATTGTTACATACGGACATTCCAACTTCATAAACACACCTTAGACAAAAATACGCAAATTGGATGGAAATTTTCTTGAGCTTTTATTTCCTTTGTAAATTTGCTTCGAAGCATGCGATGGTGTTAAAAATGTTTACAAAACCCCGACTAAAATGACGGATAAACCATTCACATAGTCTACTCCTACAATGCTAATCAAGTCTCTACCAAGTTATCTTTATGAAATGTTTATTGTTCACATGATAATGATGATTATGTGTGTCGTATGAGAGCTTGGACTTTGAATGATAACTGCACTGCACTAACACTTACGACTAGTTGTTTTACAAGAAAACCATTTAACCGCTAAAGGTACTTTCAGGATGGGAGGGGAGGCTTTTGTTCCAAAATTTCCAGCTTGTTTTATTTTGTCTTTAAAATTACGGGTTGACCTAATACGAATGTTTAAACTCTAGTTAATATCACCAAGGCTACTACGGTTCGGGATCAAAAACACACACACACACTTACAAATAGGCACACGGGCACACATAAAACGTGGACAGTCTGTTTAATGTTAAAATCTAACGACATCACATAAATGCCATATCAGTAAGTAAGTATGGTCCTGTAATTTGTTTCTTTTTGCACTACATGTTCTACACTTAATGACTTGCTAATGACTCTAATCGGCGGAATGGTTCTTGCGCAGTCAATGGTTCTTTACTTTACTACCTCTTCATATGATAGCATAAAAAATACCTAAAAAGATCCAAAAGTTGGTTGGAAAACCTACGCAGTATGATCATTGTCCACATTATCGATTCGTTGAATGGTCAACATCAGTCAAATAAATACATTTCCATTCACACACACACACTTTTGATATGCACAACTAAGCATAAATAATCATCCTAAATGAATCGTGTGTAATAATCTCTTTCCAAGTTGACATTCACTTGCACTATCAAACGTAATCAGAAGCGCTGATAGTTCCTTCTGGTAGCGTTTCTGAGTGCTTCTCAATCGTTAGTAGGTTGTTCGTTTCGTTCAAAAAATGGCTTTGGACATTGTGGTTTTTGTGAGGTGATGACATCTCCTTCAGATCAACTATCTCGTATGGACGCTCGTCTTCATCCTCCGCTCTGGTCATATTGGCATTATTGAGCAGCCCAGAGTAGTACGCACTGCCGGACCCGCTAGCCCCTCCGCTAGCACTGTGCGATCCGGTCGGTATTGCTGGCAGTGGGCAGTTCATGATTAGAATGTCGTTGTCTGTACCCTGAAAAAAGTATATGTCTTTCATCTGTTTTTCTGTTTGAACACTGATCTAATCACGATTATTAATATTAATTGTACTGCATCTTCCAACACAACAGCAACAACAACACCAGCAGACACACAAATAAACTTACTCACATGTTGTACGGAGCCTGATTTGTAGGAGGTAGTTTCTGAGGGACCAATTTCGTTTCCCACTTCAGCATACGATGCTTCGTCGATCTGCACGGGATTGTAGTTATTGTCATCCATGTGCGTGTAGTGATTCTCCACCGGTAGCGTATGCGAGTTTACCAGCTGATCCGGCGTTGACAGATTCTTGCGACTGCTGAACCACGTCCACAATCCGGAATTTGTACTACGAGGGCTACATGACCCATTGGTTGAGTTTTTCGATGTTTGATTATCAAAATTTAACCCACTGGTATCCTTTGTACTGCTAGAATCAAAACACAATGTACGGAGTCCGTGCGGATTGGTACGAATCCTGTAAGGGAATGATTTGTCACATATTGTTAGTCTATTCTTCAATAATAATACTGCTTTCCGGCACGACCGTGCACGTACCGTTTACATCTAAGAAATACTATCATTATTATGGCACCGAGAAAAGCCGACGTCAGCGAAACCACTATCAGCGCAAATGTCCAATTAAATTCCTTCGTGTCCGATGAAGTGAAAATTTCCTCTGAAAAATAAAAAAACGAATATGCAAATTATGTCCATTGCCTTTAAGCCTTTACTCCCTCCATATAACGTACTTATTGCGCCATCAAGTGACAGTGACCCCTTATCTTGCCAGGCCCACGAGCAAAGATCGCACGTGGTTAAACCGTCTGGAGCAATCGATTCCTCCAGAAACGGAGGCCTCGGCGGCGGTGGGACAAACTTTCCATTCCAGTAGCTTTGATCGATCGTGTCGATCACTTGCATTTCGTCGTCGATCATGGAGAGACTTTCTGTTTCTAAGCTCCAGGCGCTTAGAGAACTCAAATGTAGTACTGTCTTCCTGGCACCAGTAAGTTGCTCAAAACCAGGGTTGGTTTCGATATCAATCGGAGCGGTAATATTTTGGTGAGTACTATAGACTGGGTTTGAATTGTTGCTGCTATTTGTAAGCTTGAAATCGTCATCCTTATCGTTAGTGCTGTATTTGGTGAACATTATTCATTTCTAGCAATCTGAAAATATAAAAAATATTAAATGAAAATTAAAATTCATTAAATGATACAAACTGCTTTATTTTATTTCACATTATATGTTATGTCTTATCACGCTTTCATCTATATAACTGTAATCTATTATAATTTATTCATTCTAGTTGATATCGTAAAATTATGATATGATCTGTTCAAGAGATTATGGACTAGTTTTGAATAGTTAGATCTTCACATAATTTAGCTTAAAGAATAGCTTAGATTCTTGACATTGTTTATTAATTACTGTTGTATATAAAGTCTCTAAAATCCTTATCAGTTTACGATGCACTATTGGTGGACGAAGCGTTTTCTATAGTTTTAGACGGTTTTTAATGCCCAACAGTCTCATATTTAGATCGACTTTCCAATTGTTCTCAATAATAAATCAAAACTGTTAATAAGATGCCGGTCTGGTGGCACAGTCATCAACTCGCACCACTGTACTACATGGGTTACACTACATACACTGTCATGGGTTCAAGCCCCAAATGGATTGTGATCGTAGGACAGACTATCCTGTAATGGGTAATGGGTAATCAATAAGTCACTGAAAACCAAGCCCACTAGTGATAGAAGGCAGGCCTTGACTGACAACGGTTGTTAGGCCAAAAAAGAAGAAGAGAAGCTGGCAATAAGACGCGCACTAACCCTGAACAGATGCTCCTAAACTAATCCTAGGTGTTGTACGAATGAACCAAATTTAAAAAAAAAAAACAACCCACCATACCTAATCCTGTCAGTGAAACTAACAATAGTTATTGTTATTAGTTTTTAAGACTTTGACTATACATCTTCTGAATACGCGTACAAAATAGTAACAGAGTAAAAGAGTACGACAGAGTCTTCCATCATTTAATGAAATTTAAACCCTAGTGTACAAGCTAAAGAATTAAGAAATTGTAGACGAGCACGACTATGTTCATGACATTGTCTACTAACAGGTCAGACACATTCAAAAATCGATTAGGGCACTGGTCGAGTGCCATATAGTTCTGCTGTTTCCGTATTTTGAAACCAACATTCAGTTCACTTCAATATTAACATATAGAAGAAGACTTACAAAGCCAGTATTAACTAATTCTATTTACATATTGTCGGGCAGCCTTCGTTTCACTCTTACTGTTAGGTGTCGGGCTTATAGTGCTTCCGTTTGAATTTTACATTTTTGTTCTTTTATCGTGAAAAAAACGCACTTTTCATGTAGTTGCAGGTACATTGTTTTCCATCCCCGAAAGATCATTTAAGTTTTTTTATAACAAACGAAACTGCCAAAACCATCCAATTAAAATGCCCCTTGTAATAGCGCATTCAATACGTGTAATGTTTCTTCTTCAAATGGACTCTTTGGTGAAGCTTTCCAATTATTCGCCAACTTGCATATGAAACGACACTCACGTCATCAGTAAAAGCTGACATTTCCATCCAACCACCACACAATTAACATAGCTTAACCGCCTAGATTCAAATCAATCTCAAGATCCACTTTCGACTATATTTGCGTAGACTACACATTCAAAGTGTTCTTCGTTTAGCACAACAGCAATTCCTACCACTTCATCTCGTGCCGCTTTTAGCTAGACTCAGCGCTTTCAATCAACGCTTGCAACAAGTTCATCGTCCTTTCCCATATTGGGAACAAGGCTTTCAACACCATCATCCTCGAATGTTGCCGTCGTCGCTTTTTACTACTGCAGGCATGATAAACACAGCAGAGGGTGAGAGAAAAAAATGCTCAAACACTTTACAAATGACTTCATTTGCATGGTCAAACAGTGATATGTCGTTGCATCAGTCCCATCCTGGTCCCTTGAGTGAAGTACGTCACATCGTCTGCCGTCGTTGTCGCGTTCATCATCCGATAAAATTGTATTTCCCGGAACAAGAGGCATGTGCGTCTCAGTGAACATATTTGTGCAAACATTATACGACTCTGGCACCCATAAACGGCACCCATCCGAGCCACGAACAGGCTTCTGACAATGACCGTTTAGCATCCGTGCTTTATCGACAACGAGTACAACGGTGTTTGACCCGTTCATATTTGTGTTTGGATCATTTTCATCAATCTCTCTCGCACTCTCCATTCATCCAAAGCGTCATTCACATATTATTTTTTAGATTTTTAGAGTACAAATTGAAGTTCAAAATGTATTACAGACCTTAAAAAACACAAAATAAATTGATTTACTTTTTCAAGAGGTTGCTGTTAAAAAAACCAAATAGCTCTCAAGGCAAGCCCACTAAAATAGAAACACCGTTGGTTGCATCTTTTCAAAAAAGCATCTTTTTGTTGCATTCTTTACCATGCCTTAGAGATACTGTCTAAATAATTTTCCCCGCCAGACAGTATCATTGCTTCAAGGACTTTTACTTAGAGCGCCATATCTTGTGCACATCTTTATTCAAAAAACTGTAATGAGTGATCCCTCTATAGCATCATATTCCCCGACAACTTCACTTTCTCAAGAGGCGCGCCAGACTTGCAAACCATTTATGTGCATCGGGCATAAATAAAGCGCCATTCTAATCGTGTAGCAGCTTATGAAGCTGGATGATAGGCCTTCTTTCGAACCTTAAACATCCTCAGAAGACACGGAATATGCGTCACTAGGAGAACCGTTCCAAAAAAAAAAGCAATTCCAACAGGAAGCAATGGCTAAAGCATCGTAATTAAAAATTCAACTTGCCTTTGATGTAGCGCTCTCGAGCTGCGCCAGACGGCTAGTGCTCTACTAGAGTTGTTGTTACTACGTAGTAAAGGTAATTCCATTTTTTGTATGGATTCATGACGATTTTTATACAACGAAACAACCAGTGCTCAATACAGTTCAACTAGCAGTACGAGTTTTAATTCAACTTGTAATCAAACTTTGAAAACTATGATTTATGGAATCAATACAAATTGCTCTTATGATAAAATAATATTTCAACTATTTATTTAATTTTTTTTAAGTACACAAACGTGCATTATGTATTTTTATTTAACTTTTTCATGATAGACAAAATAAATGTTGCTTATACCATATGGGAAGGTGTTTCTATACGCAGAATATGATATTAATGATTTTTTGGAATATGTTGGAATGTTTTATCCTAACATTTTAGCATCATTTCTTTACAGATTCTCTTATTACTTGGTGTAAATACATGTTGTGGAGTTCATTGCTGCAATATAGTTTAATTTAAACCTTATGCAGTATTACTAACTTGCAGAACTGCTGCATGAAAGCAGTAAAAATTGGTCTCTTCAGCCAACTGCAATTCATCCACACGTTTGCTAGTTTGTACCATTTCACTAGGAATGTCTCGTTGAACATCTGGTGCATAAGCATGATTATTTATGGTCTGTGAAGCACAGTCACAATTTTTACTTTCTTCTTCTTCTTTGGCTCAACAACCGATGTCGGTCAAGGCCTGCCTGTACCCACTTGTGGGCTTGGCTTTCAGTGACTGATTGATTCCCCCCCATAGCAGGATAGTCAGTCCTACGTATGGCGGCGCGGTCTATTTGGGGATTGAACCCATGACGGGCATGTTGTTAAGTCGTACGAGTTGACGACTGTACTACGAGACCGGCTCAACAATTTTAACATTCACACAATAAATCTACATAGCTTTCAACCGTTTTTTTAACAAGAGCTGTCGTGTTAGGCACACGCTACACACAAAAAGGCTCCTCAAGCGTACGCACGTTAGTCTCGGAAGTGTGTGCGGTGGCGTGTTCAAGTGGTCGGTTTATGATCATACTCGATCCGGTACTCTCACTTCAGTCACACACTCGAACTGACTGCAGTTATCGAAGCAGCAACTGCCAAGACCGACACGATTTCAAGTGTGGATAAATGAAATGAATGAATAAGCTCTTAGGTTCCACTCAACACAAAACTTCGCTCCAATCTTTTACATCTTAGCACGAGAACGGAAGCAGTTTTAATGCAACTACATGTGTACGTCAATTAATAGAAAAAATAAATGTTCAAATGCACTTTTTTCGCAGCTCAAATTTTACTTACACAACCTTACCGTTTTGCAAGCATATGAAACGTCTTTCGATACGGGGTAGGTCATTGGAAATGCCAATTGCACACTGCCGCTTATTGCATTGTACACCCTTTTTGACTCGCTCCTCATGCACAGCAGTTGTAGCAACAATCCCAGCTGCATGTGTGGGAGTCAACTCTTTCAGCCCAGTAATCCTGTCCAGCTGGTACCAGTCCATACCACTGTTTTAACAGTGTAAACATAACTCCCTAAGTCAGCTGTGACAAATGAAGTTCAACTCGAATCAGGCTAATTGAGGTTTAGAGATTAATTTATACTTATTCATTTCGTTTTCTTTTCTTTCTTGTTTTTTTGAATGCCCAATGTAATGTAATGTGCTCAATTCAATATCTTCAGACTGCCTCTACCATTGAATGCGCAAAACATTAAGTCCCGCCGTTAGGTTACCAAATTTATCGCTCTTTCAAACGAAAAGCGTAATAGCAACAGCGAAGAAAGATCAACTTCCAACGCGAATGATACTTGAGAAATGAAAAATAAAACGCTACACTACGACAGAATGGGAAGCGGAAAAGAATGTTGACGGCCGGTAATAGCGTCACGATTCAGGCAGCGGTTGCATTTTCAGACTACAAATTCACCCCAGCATACATACAGTTCATTAAGCGCAGACACAGTTGCAGGTGCAGCTGAATCGATAACTAAGTGGCAGTCGACCAGTTTCCAGATCGCCGAGAAAGATCACACATTACAGTTGGTGTGCTTGGAATGTAAGATCACGCAACAGCTTTAAATGCGTTGATAGTTTATTTATGTGCTAATGGGGACGTTAAGGAAGCGTTAAATTTTGCTGCGATAATGAATAAATTGTCGCTGAAATTGGATCAGCTATCGTTCGTCGTCAGTACATATTTAAATAAAAACATTCCAGCGCCATTTACTTCTACGTACGAAAGTAGGTTAACGACAAGAAGCAGAAGGTAACGGCTGAGAACATCTGTCTCCGAACCATGCATTTCAATTCCATGTTGGAAAAGCTTTGTGATACAGTGACATGAATAAATCAATAACCGATACCGATTTAAGTTCCATGTAACGGCTGTTAATCCTTGTATTCATGCAATGTCACAACTTTTGGACATGCACCATGTCTAACTTTTTGATCGTTTGATCGATCATTCAGACTATCGCAACGATACAATCTCGGACCCTCGGCTTACAAACATCCAGTACATGGGCTTTGTACCGCCATGAAAGGTTGCTTAATTTATTTTAATTAGAATCAGTGCTCCTACCTCCAACTTCAGTTTAACACATGCCACACCAAATTATGTTCACTCTCAACCAGTCCACCAATGAACAGTTCTTTTTTATTCGTCTGTCGATTTTTGGGCCCGGTGCCTTTTGTCATGGAGACACAAGACGACAGTTCAGGATCTGTGCAGCAAACAGAGACGCCTGGTTAGAAATGCTGTTCTGGAAATGCACAAAATATGTACATTTCTGATGAATTGAATGTTCATGCTGCGTGGTGGACTCGCAGTTGGATTGCAGTCCGTGTTGTGGCCGATTTTGCACATACGGGTACGCCCGTTATACGGTGTGTTTGTGTGTGTGTGTGTGTGTGTGTGTGTGTGTGTGTGTGTGTGTGTGTGTGTGTGTGTGTGTGTGTGTGTGTGTGTGTGTGTGTGTGTGTGTGTGTGTGTGAGCACATCTTCTCGGTTTCTTGGAACAAACGCAACCAGTATGATATTGTCCATGGCCGGAGTATGCTATTTCTTTGCGTCCAGAACGCTCCCCGCAGCCGACTGGAGTCTACCCGGCCCCTTAAGAGCTTTGCCATGTTTGGTCGCTTTAGTAGGGTTACCAATAGCAATCGATTGGTGTGCCATATTTGGGGTCACAGGAATTTTACATGAAATACGTAACGAGAAACGCATTGTACTCTTGAAATAGGGTCAGTAAAGACTCTTTCGGATGATAGTATAATGTTTTGCTGTGAAGTGGTTTCTTGTCGTCCTCGGACAACGTACATTTTCCCTCCGAATGTAGCATTTTAATCTGAATGCAAATGGACATGATGAAAACAACGCGATTACTTTAACATAAAAACTATTATGTATATCACATTTAACACAAACGAAAAACAAAGTACCTTGACGTATTGTTTATAACATTCTAGCAGCAAGTAATAGCATTCTAAATAACGTATATTCATTGTAATTGTTTCAAACCAGCAAGACTTTAATTTACAAAATGTACATTTTACCGGTGTAACACTATGTAACAAAAGGCATCAAACGCTCAACGCATTATATTGCTATGAGCAAAGCTATTATTCACTCAATCAAGCAAAGAATTACAACATACAAACATGCAGAATTAATGGTAAATGTGTACAAAACTTGCTAATATTTATGACACCTTACCAAAAATATGTGCAAAGTACAATAAGTTATGCGAACGCTTATCCCACAATAAGAACGCTTATCCCTACTACATTTACGTAGAATTATTTTTTTTTTTGTTACAATTACTCGTCTCCAAAAACTTACAAATAAGAAACAAAGAAACAAATAAGCCTTAAACAGTAAAAAAAGCTAATTTCGATTAGTATTTAGGCAAATCAAACAATCCATTGGGTGTCAGAAACTAACCCCTTTGCAAATCGCAATTCCTCCTCAAACTCAATCTTATCTTATCGCGTCTAAAAGATAAGCTGTATGTGTTTACAACA
Source organism: Anopheles arabiensis (assembly GCF_016920715.1). NCBI lineage: Eukaryota > Metazoa > Arthropoda > Insecta > Diptera > Culicidae > Anopheles > Anopheles arabiensis. The sequence continues at coordinate 65,040,185 of NC_053517.1, read as the reverse complement.
AAACAGTCATTCTTGCCAGTCTTGTGTAGAAACGGCTCACACTAGTTGCTCAACCGTAACAGTAAAGACCTGTGCGAAAGTTTGTTGCACAACCCGCACACACGAGTTCTCTCAATCGCTGTGATTTTAGTAACATTACCCGTGTGCTCGAGCTTTTTTTTTTAATGGCATCTTCTCCTCAGTGTACGATTTCGTTCGATGACAATTACCATGGCGTGTTCTTTGCCGGACAGACAATCACTGGTACAGTTGACATTGATCTACCCAAGACAAAGAAAGTGAAAGGTACATTTTTAACTGCCGATGGAAAGACGATATTATGTGATGTGTGATAAGGTGTGTAACTAAAACAATTTTGTTTACTTAATCGTTCCACCAGGAGTTTTACTTAGAGTTACCGGTCTGGCATGTGTCCTGTGGACGGAAACCTATGGGACGGGTATAACTGTTGCATTCCAGGGAAGAGAAGATTTCCTCAAGCATACGATAGATTTTGTACGCTCTGAAACAGGTATGGTAAATTCCTTTTTTTTATTTTCTTAATAATGCTTAATAAGTTTAACGATTACTATCCAGTACGACTACTATCCACTTCACATGTATAGATGATCCCATTGAAATGGCACCAGGACGTCAGATTTATAAATTTACTTTCCAACTGCCAACCACACTGCCAACGTCTTTCGAAGGCGATTACGGTTACATACGTTACACAGCTCGGGTTGTCTTTGAGCGTCCGTGGAAATTCGATCTTACTTACAAAATCGCGTTTACCGTGGTAAATCAGCTCAACCTCAACACCGTCACGCCACCGTTAAATGTGGCCGTAGTTCAAGAACACATAAAACACTTCTACTGCGGACCTTGTCGCTCAGAACCACTAAGCATCAACGTGATGCTTCCGATGACGGGATACGTACCCGGACAGTTCATTCTCGTTACGGTCGACATATCCAATCGAAGCAATAAATGCATTGCAGAGGTGAAGCTCAAACTTCGCCGACAAGTACGATACAGCAGTCAAACGCCGTACAAGCAGGTGCGCACTGTTTACAATACCTTGGCCAAGTTTCAGTGCAGTGGTGTCGATGCGAAAGGATCAGCAGGATACGAAAGACGATTTCTAGTGCCACCAGAGCCTCCGACTCGTAGCGATACAATCATTCGTCTCGAGTACTTTGTTGAAGTGACCGCAAAGGTTCCAGGAATGGCCTACAGTCCCGAAGTACAGATACCAATTACAATCGGAACGGTGCCGCTCGTCAACCTTAACCAAACACAGCACAGAGCATCCATCGTTGAGGCACATATGACGACTGCCTCTTCCTTAACGCAAAAGATCTTTCACAGCAGTGTGCCGTCGCTAATGAGTAAGTTGGTTGGCAATTCATTTGGTGTTCGATGCATGTTTCTCCCCCTAATCGATTATTCTTCATTGTACAATGTTTTGCACAGTTCCACACACATTCGAAAAATCAGCAGGTCGTAGCGAGGTAAACATTCAAGACGATGATGAGTCACCATCGTTAGGAACCGTGCCCTTTTCACCTCGCTACCCTATGTACCATTTTGATACAAATAATCAGCCTGCAGTGCACAGTGCAAAGCTGCCAACAATTCACGCCCAACCTGCAAAAAACTACGGCGGTGATAAAATTCCTTCACACGAACAGCCCACCCGAAACAGATAACAGGTCAAGTGGATTAACATTGATAGTGTAGGGCTCTGCAGGATGCCGTTTGGGTAATCTGTGCAAGTTATTTTTTTATTAACTTTATATAAATCCCACTACTAACAAACGGTGCTATCTTCAGTGTGATGTACGTTAAGAGACACTTGTTCAATTCTCCAGCTACTGTTCATTTGACAACACGTGTTAGATAAGAAATAAAAAGGGTAATAAAAGGGTATAGGTTTGATTCAAAGATTCAAGCATTGGTGTTTCACTGCTACAATTATGTGGTTCTAGCGATTCGAATTGCATGGCTCTAGTATTTCTTACCAGAAAAAAAAGACAGTGACTGTGACACATGGTGTAAACAAGCGTGTTCCTCGAAATACTTGATTTTTTTCAAAAGAACTGCTTTTGTATTATAACATTTTGTTCAAATTATTCCCTCAATCAAATTTAAACTTTTAACAGACATGTATAATCTCGAAGAATTAAACATATTCGATCATGAAGCTTTACACAAAGTCCACTAATTATATGGTCTTACCAGTGGTCAGTGTTCCTGAAAATATTCGATATTTATGCTTTAGCAAATGGTGAAGCGTATTATTTTGAGAAAATGGTCCTAAAGTTAGTAAAAATAAAGAATCTAAAGATTTAGTACAAAACTACTTCAAAACGATACAAAATATTTAGTTTTTATAAACTACAGTAGAGTGCCATAGTGCTTCGTTTACGTCGACCAAAGCTCGTATGCATCGGAATGCAAAGAAAGAAAAAAAACACAAACAGGACAGCCCACGACAGAACAGAAATTACCAACTTCATTTACCTTCCCAGTGTCCGTTCAGTAGTTATGTTTTTGCTGTTGTACCACCTCACCACAAATTACACCTCGAGCAACTGTCTGTGCCCGCCGATCGGAGAAACGGTTCGAGCAATGCAATGCGGCAGAAGATGGCAGAACGATGTACGGGAAGAGGAAAATTATTCAGCCAGGGTGGTCTCGACCCCTACTGCCCCAACGATCATGGTTCCCATAAAAGGACGCAGGGAAGAACGGCAAGTCTTGGGCAGCTTGCGCAGTCCAGCGTACGGCTGCTCGAAAGCAGGTTGACCACTTTCAAAGGAAGCTTGAGCAAGGAGTATTGGGTGATTCGATCGACGATGGGAGAACTATTAATGTTATCTCACTCTCGTTTCATTTCGTCCTCATATCCCACATTTTGCTCTTCTTACTTTTAAGCGATCGTTCGCCAAAATATTTGAAGGCTTGTGAGTTTCAATCACTCCTTTACAAAATACTTTCCTAGGAGCCCCTTCAATTAAATAGATCAAATAACTAAAAACTATCCCGCAGTTTTAGATAAGTATGCATAATGAAAAAAGCGTTCGTAAAAATGCTTTGGTGCGTAATCTATAATAAAAATAGCACTTAGCATGTAATCGTACTTTAAAGCAAAATGAATAGTAAATGCCACTCCTTCTTCTCTTCAACATGTTTCCAAATTCTTATTTCTTCATTCATTTCATTTCACTTCTATTCTCTTTAGTTGATGGAATTTGTACGTACAATCATTCAGTAATGCATTAAAAGGAATGCTCTCTATTGAGTGTAATTTGAAGCTTTACCCACTAAAGTTGTAACAGTTGTTACAGTATATGGCTCGAGGTTTTTAAAAATCAAGAGCCACCTCGAGTGGACCGTTTACGGAAACTAACAGCCTACTCGCACATTCTAGTAGCTTTCAAACAATGATAAAAGAATATTTCTGCATGCAGAGACATGTTGCAACAAGGTGCTCACAATGCATCACGACGGATACTTGTAAATATTTTTTCCTGCGTTTTGCAATTTGCTCCCCTTATTTCCAACAAGATGCATGAATGGATTTTTCTTCTGTATGTATGTATCTGTACCAAACCCTTCCTAACACACCGCCACACCTTAACACATCGAAAGTGAAAAGCAAACTTGGAAAATCTCATCCCACCTGAAACCGCATTGGTTCTCCGCCGCATCAAAAAGCCGGTAAATGTGTTGCAGCAACGTTGCTGAAACACATAAATTTTAATTACTTTCTTCCTCTTCCTGCTCGCATAAAAGAGCCCTAGCATACTCCAGGACGCCATCTTTGGACTGTGACGAAACGTAGATAATAGCGAAGTCGTTTTTCTTTTCCACTAACAGCAATATTCCAAAACACAATCTTACCAATGAAAGGATATACACGGCCGTATGTTACCATTCGTCCGTGAGTAGAGTCCTTTTCAAAAGTGGCTTTTACCGACTGCCAGGGGCATAAAATTGCACGAACAGAGCATGTTTTTTCCCTCCCCTTGCAGCTCATCTAATGTGACAGCACATCGTATGGCAGGCTAAAAAGCATAGTCTTTCAACGGTAAAAAATAAGAACAAAACTCGATCACATTTACAACAGTCCATGGAAAAACGCTACGTATGCACAGTAGAGTTAATGAAGAATTTGACATGATTCAGATTTGAAACATAAAACTTTTGGTTTAATTTATGTTTCCTACGGATTTATTTAAACTAGCATATACAACATCAATAACTCGCTGCTGAAGACTCTCGTTATCGTGTTATAAACTAACTAACGCACAAGGTTTCACACACAAGATAATGGTTTTGATCATTCTGCCACACGAATCGCTAAACGCTCATACCGTAAGCCGGATAGGGGTGTGTAAAGTTCATTAAAACCAACCGCGTACGTACATAATTGGAAATCTGCTTCAAACATATCGGCTCATTTACCTCTTGCCATGGGAAATGCACTCATCTCCACAACTCCTGGTACCATAAACGTACGCGGAGAACTTCTCCACAAACTCCTACGCATTTTGCGCCACCCGACCATCAAAAGTCTTTAATTGGGCGATCTGCCATCAGCCGATAGCTGTTGTTTTCTCGAGCCAATTTGCAGATAATCGACAACGACGACGACGGCGACGAACCCACCATCAGTAACTGGCTGAGCACCATATCCTGCAGTTTTCGAGCAGCATGCTCGTACGCGTTTTGGGTTCAGCTCGATGTGATCACGCTCGCCTACCCGTCCCATCAACCGGTCGCCCGAGAAAACGACGATTAACGATCGTTTTATAGACGGAACGCGAACCAACCGCGTTTGGGAGAAATAAAATATTTCCTCTCAAGATCGCTTTCGGATCGACTAATTGGATGCAGTCGTTTAACGATTTGGTGCTTATTGCCTTTGCATTCCTTTGCCATCTTTAACATATTTCAAATAGATGCTCTCATCTGTAATGTGCTTCGTTACAGACAAACTTTCTTCAAATATTTGCGGAACCACGTAATATATCTTTTCATTCACTATCATCAGTTTGGCATTGCAGTAAGTCCCATATCTTCCGGACTATGTAAACAAATCCCTTGTTCGACATCAACAGATTGCAATGGACCAAACCATTTCAATTAACATTGTTGTATAATTTAAACACCTATATTTTTATGTCTTCCTGGCATTTACAGCCTCACCTGCGAACGAGAATATCTTCAACTGTCAAACTTTAACGGCTGTTTATTTGGTTGTTGTTGTTGTTTGCCACGTTTCCAACCTCTCCGGCCTGATGGGCGTTCGCACTTTTTATGGTTCTCAAGCATGCTGCTGTAAAACCGTTTTTCGCCCGCCAGGCACGCTTTTAGTGTCTCCTGTTGGTGTATGTATATTATACCTCCTGACGTCTGCCCTGAAAGTTGTATCTTACTTGTTAATTTTCTTACTTTCCCACCACAGGCTCATTGCATTGGCCGTATAAAGCTGCGAACAAAACATGTAAAAAGTCCATAACGAGACAGTACGAGTATATTAAAATTGCATATACTTCTGGTTGCTTCGGCTGCAATTCGATACTTCTCGCTCGATGGTGTTTGCCGTGGGCATGGGTTATCGTTTGCAATTGGCTTCATGCGCACCAGGCTGAGGCTGGTTCGTCGCTGGTGCAAAGTTTTGCATGTTTTGCCATGGCTACACTTTGCCCAAAATGGAACCGAAACAACATTGCATTTTTATTATTTACCAGCCGGAACCGAAATGATCGAACTAATGATTGAATTTTTTGCACCGTTATGCCGCTCTTTTTTTGGCTTCTTTCCGGGGCTTCAGTTAGTTGGAAATGCCACTTTATAAATTTAACATCCGTCTGCATGGTTGAACATACACACACACACCACGCACACGGAGAACCCTCCTTGCAATCAGCGGACGTAAAACACACAACACATGACGCAATTAAAGGTAGGTTTATGGTTCTTTTAACAATGCGGCAATTGGGTAGGGTTATAAAATCATGAGCAGTGCTCTGGAAAATTAAGTTGTTCAGTGTTTTGCTAAAATATATAGTATGTTTACTTAAAATCACTTAAGCTTACTTTTATTTCAAACAAGTTTTTTATATGCTTACCTTTACAACAAATCAATCACAACGAAGAGCTTTCGTGAAGAGCAACTGACTCCGGGATACACCGGAAATGCTTCAATCTCCTCTTAACCGGCCTCTGTCCGGTAGAAAAGTCTAACCACTTTAGATGTTTCTGTTACAAAGTACCACAGCGATGCAATATTCATTCAATAACACTTTAAACAACTTTGCCCTCAAACCATTCCAACCTTTGTTGTAAACATTTATACCTGTGAGCAACACTTTAACATACAGCTTAATGCACCGAATTCTCCATTTCGTTGATAACATAAAAACACTCACACACACACACATCAAAAGACCACTCACTCCAACTCTCCCTTGATTTGGCCGCAACCAATCATTCCTCTCGCGCTGGCGCCGGGTAGCACGACGATGATTATTATTTTCCTCCTAATAACTTCATTTGCTTGCTATTCCTCCTTTGCTGTTCCGTGCGTTCGTTTGATCATTCCTTTTGGGCTGAAATTTCAGCAACAAAAAAAAACGGCCGAGGATCAACTAACGTATCGCGGCATCAGTCGTTTTGGTCGCTTTTAACCACACACTTACTCCACACTTTTGGCACTTGTCGCGTCCGCCGGTTGATGCTTATATCGTTCCGTTTGTTGCTTCCCGTTTTTTTTTTTCTTTTTGTTCTTCAGTTGCTTTTTGTGTACACAGTAACACCAACGAACGACCGTTGCACTTAATCACGATGCGCTATCGAGAGCTAGACTAGCTTCCTCTTTGGGGACACACTTAAGCCCACGACGAACTAAAGTGACCATCGTCGGAGCTGGCCATCATGCCTACCCGGGCAGTGTGTTGAGCGTTAGCGCGATCAGCTGCCGATCCAGTGGTCGCTAACGCATCGCCAAACATCACGACGTAGATGCTGCAGAAGAAGCACCACCAGAACACGCTGAAAGCCACGATGCAGAACCCGAGCAGTGCCAACCGTTGCACGTACGCGCACATCCGATTGCACATATTAACTGACGCTGCACCGGGCACAACTGCACTGTTCGACCTGCGGCTGCCGAAGCCCTTCTGATGCCGAAAACCGGGTCCAAACGGCCGCTTTCCGACGCACTCGACGCGTTCGCCGATCCGGTCTTTTGCGAACCGGGCGAGCCTCGCGCAGCTCTCTGCGCTTGGACAGGGGGGTTGGAGGGGCATTTGTTTTACTACTACTACCACGTCTACCTTTGCCGCCACGCTCGCGTCATCATCAACACCGCCGGCAGTATGCTCACCACCATCATGACCCACCAGGTTGATTGAATGCTTGGTCCCGCTCGCGCTTGCCCTCTCTTTTGTACACTCATGCGTGTTTATTCGCAAAAAAATTATGTCCCGAAGCCTACCTTGCACTATGGGCCGAGTGGTTAACTCAAATTTTACGAATGTAAATAACGGTCCAATTTACCGGATGTAAGTATCATTCGATCCTCATTCACACACCAGTTGGTGTTTAGGTTGGTGCAACCGTTTGATAAAATAATAGCCTTCTTGGATGTTCGAAAGCTTCTATTTGGCCATCTATAGCTGCCGATCCTACTGTACGCGTTACACGACCGACCCAAGACCGGATTGTTCTCAACCAGCTTCCTCCCCCATCATCCTCCAACGTGCGCGTTGTTTCGCCGGCGGTTGAGGACCTTCGTTATTCACCTCCATTTTTGCCCAACCATCGTTCTCTCTGCTTTACATTCGCATACTGTTTTTTTTTCTTCTGCTCAACCCTTTACAAAAAACCCTCTCTCATTAGAATGAACCTCTTATTGTTTGTATCTCTATCTTTCATACGTTCTACCACACTTTCCGCACTGCTGTGGAAAGGAGAAGGAAGGTGGGCAAAAAATAAGCAGCATGTGCTCGAAGGGAAATGGATTCATGATGCAAAAGAAACCTTTCCGCGTCAAACAAAATACAAAAAAGGTGTGTGCCAAACTGAATGTATCCGCCGAAATATAAATACCAAGTTTCGGTATAAGTGCCAAGTTTGGAACCTGTCGCTTTAGAAACATGAGAGCGGTTACAAACAACCGCCACACCGTAAACATTGCCGTTCAATTCGCCGTTGCTCGATAGCCGTAGGCTTTGGGCCGCCAAAGCACTATCATACAACAACTCACGAGAATTTGAAAACTTTCAATCGGAACGCGTACGGCTTCAAATTGTACCGGTTTTACCGGAGGCGTATTTTTTCTGATTCTAGTTTCACGCACACAAACGCACACAATGTCCCATCGATTCACATTCTTGTTTCTGGTTCTTCCTTCTTTTCAGCATGCGATCTAAGCATTTTACAACTTAGCTTTCTAGGTTAAGCTTGAAGCAAACGATGAACGATTGCATTAATCAGATAGTAAACAAATTAATCAGAAACGATTGTATCTATAATGATTGTTGTTCAAATGATCCGTTTTTTTAATGATAGTTTGAAATTCTCCTTGAATTTTATTTTCTAAAATTTTTCTTTGCGTTGCTTACGTTTGCCAAACCGCACTAATGATCATACTAATGTGCTCCATACGATAAGCAAATAATATCGTCAATTAGAATCCACATGAGCTCGCGCGCTTCTCACTCCTTCGATACTCCAATATTAATCATCCCATGAACTAGGGAACCCCCACTGTGCCTACTCACGTTGAGTTTGATGACTACATTTTCCATCTGACTACCTTAAATTCCCAGCCAGCCCAATTGCATCCATCTGCCTCTTCTTCTTCTTCCTCTATTCGACGTGGGGTAGGATCCAGCCCTGTTAGCAAAAACAAAACGACACCGGAAAACGTGCCCAAGTGCTTCTTCGATGCATCCTGACATCCGACATCCTTGCCCGGGCCGGTTTCACGCTCGTCCCGAATTTTATTCCAGACATCAAAACCCCGCTTCAAGCAGCTATTGTCACGCCTCATCACTGAGTGTATGAGTGTTAGTCCCCTGCGCCCCTACGGTTAATGTTAATGTGCAAAACAAAAAAAAAAACCGCATGGGAGTTTTGCATGCATGGAACCCTTTCAGCAACTGGCTTGGTGTGGATTTCATTGCACTTATACGAAGTGGCAAGCTTATTTGTCTACGGACGCGTCACCACGATCCTTCTCGGTCACACAAAAAAGTGGAGCACAACGGCTTGGTGTACGGATGACAGACAGGGGTTGCTGTGGAGCGAAATCGAACTCGAACAACATACCTATTGGCCCATCGGGGATGTTGGAGCATATTTCTTAGCAACCAAAGCATGGCGAAGCAGCAACCCTAAGTTCACTTAATAATCAACCGTGCGAATAAGAAAAGGCTGATAGAATCACAAAGGTCTTACTACAGTTTTGTGGAAAATGTGTTGATTGTAAGCAATTTGTCTCAAAGTAAAAAAAAAGTCACGCACAAAATGAAGCTAAACTGCTATAGATAACTTTCTTGCTGTGTATTTAACAATATATTACTCTTATAATCAAGTTTCTCTATTCCATTCTCACAGTAATGGCGGATGATGGTAAGGTGTTATGCTGATGCACTGTAGTTTTTCGTGTGGTTTGGTTGATATTCGACCCCTGATGCAGACGGCGAAACCTTGGCCATATGTACTCAAGACACTTGTACGTGTCAAAGTGTTGTGAGAAAAGTACTTGCAAAAAAAAGAAATCTCCCAAACAATACGCCGAGCTGCAAAATTACCGTAGAGGAGTGAAAACATGTCGCCAGCATGTTTTCTCCTGTTTTTTGCCAACCATTCGCCAAAAGCGTATAAACACCACAAACGAAAACGAGGTAAAACTGGCGGGATTTTGAAGAGCAAAAACTGTTTTGCTCAACCTGTTTCGCTAGCACACATCCGTCTGTGCAGGGAATGCAATTGTGCTTAGAGGCTGAGAATGTGTTTTTTTTTTTTTTGCACAAATCCTTTCCCTTTTGTCTTACAAATGCATCGATGCAAAGGACGCACAGCGATAACCCACACTGGTGCCCTTCGATGTCGTTTGCAGTTAATAATAGCTCAACTGTGCAAAACCACACAAACATACATCCTGTATCCTAGCGGCGCACTGTTTTCCTCCCGAATGCTTTCCCGTGCAAGGCATTATTGAGGTCAGATGCATTTGTTTTAGCGAGCGATTGATAGATTATAGTAAAAAAAGTGAATATGTGCATATAAAACAAGAACCCATTCCTCGTAGCACCTCGTTTGACAATCGAGGATTTCAACCAGACCTCGATAATGCGTACAAATTGCACAATAAGCATTGAAAAAATATACGATTTTACCATATCATCTCGCTTACAATCGCTTTTCATTATAATCTGATCGTTTGTTGTTTGCATAATAGTGACTCGACGAGAACATAGTGCCAATTAAATCTATCAACTGTAGTAATCTTGTTTTTTTAAATTATTTATTACAGATTTACTGTAAATTACTGTGCTTAGTCCACACGCATTCATTGCCACATAAAAATTTGCCAAACAGTCAAAAATGTTATTAAAAAATGCGGTTAAAACAAAAATGCTTAAGTTTTCTCATTTAATAATAATGAGAGAACTCATTCACTTATAACAATATTCTACCTGATATCATTCGATAACATAAAACCTAAGAAAACGCTCGTTAATGGACAGAACCAGAGCACTAGAACGAAACTCATTTTCTGAAGAAACATTAAAATGAGCAGACCATGCCAAGATGATGCCAACGATGGCATCGCGTGACGAGAGGATTATTCGCATTTTTAGCATAATGAAAGCGAACAGCATACAGCTAATTAATAGAAAACTTCAACCAGCACGCTTCGCAGCCGTTGCAAGGAAATGTGAAATACACTTGCACCGACAGTCCTAGATGGTACAGCATACTATCTCTTTTGAGTACGATAGGACTTTTTTGTTTTTGTAGTAAAATCTTTTTCTGAAATTATGTCTTGTATGGAGTGATGTACACAACTTTGTAAACCAATCCATTTGACTGTTACAGTTTGTTTAATTAATTAACTTTTTTAGCTAAATTTTCAAGATTCAACTAAACACTTTTAACACTCATTCAGAGCATAACATTCTGAAGGTTGGTGTCAGTGCTCCATCAGATGTACTATTTCAGATCGATTTAGCTGACAGAATCATATATTTTGTTTATTTCAGATTGTCACACACGATTTTGTCTGTCAATCCGTTTATATCCGATCCGTCAATGTAAGTTTTTTTTTTGAACAACCCTAAAATGTATTGTTTTATTAGTATCAAATTACAAAACAACATATCAACATTCAAAAATTCGAAATAGAATTTGACAGCACATAAAGTGATACGCATCGTACGATAAAAATCGCATCCGATTGAGCATACCAACCTAAGAATTATTCTTCTTCTTCTTCTTCTTTGACTCAACAACCGTTGTCGACCAAGGCCTGCCTGTACCACTTGTATAGCTACTGTAAGATTTTAAAACGGCCTATATTTATAGGCCTAACAAATTATGCTCTTTAACAATTATGCTGCAAACATTCAAACGTAACATAACAAGAAAGTAAAAAAAAAAACATTATAAGAACTTCATCAAACTTTTTACTTCACAGCCAATGTGGTGTAGATCAAGATTACTTTTCCGTAAGAGAAAACACAGCAAATTATCATTCAAATTTCACCGTAGGTTACGGGATACCGTGTGACTTTAGAAAAGTTTCGATAAGATAGCACTTCCATCGCGTTCCATGAGTGAGATCCTTGAAATATTTTTTCGAAAAATGAGACGCATCTTAATCGTTCCCAGGTACAACTTGAAGGAAACGGAATGAACTTGTCGGAAACAATCAGCTTGATCTGTGCACAGTTCACCATTATGACTTCCTATCGAGATTTCTTGTTAAACTTGATTTTATGTATCCGTTTAAGTTCATTTCGCGATTTTACGTATCGGTTTCAGTACATTTGGTATAATTCGAAGACAATGCGTGTTATTTTTTTTATTTTAGATTTGGCGAATCAGAACACAATGTAGTCAATTGGACTGTCAATTATTATTGAGCGATTGAGATGATTTTGCCGCATATGAACTTCTGTAATTCCACCTGTAATTCTACTAACGGTAATTTATAAAAATTGCTTTGAGATGGGACCAACTATTTGTGAGAAATAAAGAGTAACATTGCAAGTCTCCATTTGCATTCAACTCGTCCTTCATTAGTTATAAATTTATTTTTCAAGTCATCACAGCTGAACAATATTATTTCACTACTTTATAACAACAAAAAAGTGAGTTGAGTTTAGGACCTACATGAAGATATCTTTTTGTATTTGAAGAATTTATTTCAAAAGAGTTTTTTAGAAAATAAAGTTTCCATGATAATAACTCTATTTTCTTGAAGATATTAAAGATATTTCATAAAAATTCGAGATGAAAATGTGTTCTAGATACTTGCCCAATTCAAGAAGATTAACAGGCACAATAGCATGGAATTAACCGTGTGTGTAGTTAACACACACATAAATGTAATAAACAACAATTAACAGCTAACAACAACATATATGATCCATCAAATGTTAAACTGAAGTAATTTCGTTGCACATATTAATTATTATCAACAGTTTTTATCATTATTATTATTATTATTATTATTATTATTATTATTATTATTATTATTATTATTTTTATTTTAATATTAGTATTATTCTTATTATTGTAATAAACAAAAAATATTACTAATTTATTAGTAGTATTTTATTTATTATATTTATTATAATTATTTTTATTTTTTATTATAATTAGAAACAGGTTGATTCTTTTTTCTGTTTTATTTTAGTAATTCGCTTTACGTTATATTTTTAAATAAAATACTTTACGACATTTATAAATAAAATACTACCTACGAAATTACTATCCCAGACTATTGTTTTTGTTTTATATCGTATCTCTTTATAATTTTTTAAGATATTTTCTTCAATCGAGTCGTACCTGAGTGTTTGTAACCATTCTTATTTCCAGACTATTTCCACACTGTGTTTGATTCGCCGAATCTCCTTTACCCTGCATTTTTATTCATTCTCTTTTCTCGTATGCTCTCATGCAACCAGTTGCGCTGAGATCTTGCCTCTATTTAACCACGCTTCGTGAAGCTTCCCTTGATTCGTATAAATTAAGATATTTAAACTGGATTCGTCAGTTCAGCGCAAGCCTTAAAACAATCCAGGATTGCCATTGTAAACGAAGTGAAATGTGTGCAGCCTTTTTGTAAAATTATCCAAAGAAGCAGACAATCAACAGAACGAGCGCATATTTTTCAGTGCTGAAATGAAATCCCGAGCAAAGGAAATGAACGTCCGGCGAACAAAACGGCACGTCAATAAAAACAGACCATCCCACGAAGCAACATTATCTAATCATCGCATGGAACTGCTTGTGAAATGCAGCTTACAAACGAAACTTAACAGTTGTTCACTCGTTTCGTCACTTTTCGGATGAGAATGTTTACACTACCCGTTAGGGTATGATTTTATCCTTTATTTTCAGTTGCTTTGAGCTTTCGATTCACCTTCGAGATAATCAACTCCAAACGCGTTATTTTATCCATTCTTCAGTTTATGTGATTTTAATCACCCAGCTATGCGACGTCTAAGCGACGTTGCATTCTTCGTAGTTTTGAAAGTTTATTTTAAAAAATCTCCTTTCATACACGTCAGACTTCATTTTACTATAATGCTGTTTAATAGTATGATTCATGTTGTTTAAGTAGAGCACCGTTTATGCGGGTACCTTTTATCCGGCTACCCGTTTATTCGAGATGTTGAGATATGACAGATCAATACAAAAGTGACATTGCGTTCTGAAGAGGATATTTGAAAATCGATTATCAGAACACATAGTCATAACAAAAAACTATAATTCATGGCTAATTTCATATATTCTCTTTGGAAAATATGAAGCTAATAAAAACTGAGTAAATTTCAAAAAATAAGATTAATTTGAAAAAATCAGGAATTCGTAATTCAATATATCCTTTGACTCATTATCCGTGTTATTCGCATATCAGGGCAAAGTGAAGTCCCGATGCGCCCGGAAAAACGGCGCTCCACTGTATTATTTCTTTAACTATTTCACATTTTAACTGTAACATTCCTCTTTTTAGGATTCTTTCTTTTATCATAACGGCTTTGTTATAAATTGTAGATTTTATCTTTCATCCATTTTCTTTTCGATACACTGGGATCAGCAATGTGGATTTTTCTGTAATATTTAAATTGTGTGATTTTTGTTGGACTATACTATACCTTTACTATAAGAGATATCGCTGTCCATATGCTATCAATACGAAAGAGAAACCTTCAAACCAGTCGGCAACTGTTTGCTACCACCTACTGGCCAAATACCACAGTCAGATGATATTTTAGCAGTAAAAGACAGAATAATTAAATATTCACATCTCAAATAGTCACTCAGAGTTACAGAGGCGAATGTGAAATCATGTAACAAAAAAGGTCAATGTGATAAAATATCCATACAATCTGAATCATTTGAAAGAGGTCACAGCAACGATTTAAGACTACAGTATGTGTCAGTCAATTGTGTACAATTGAAAATTGTGTTAATGTTTCTTCATAACATTGATCAACGAACTATTTTTTTTTTTCAAACAAATCCAATGGAAAAAGCTTCAAATTCAATTGAATAAATGTCCATTATGTTTTTAATAATTTCAATAGCCGTTTGTTAAGTGTCGACAACTGAATGGCTGTTTAAAATACATCCTTTTTTTAATAAAAACAATGTCATCTTATCTTACCGAAATGTATCTTATCTTATCTTATCTCATCTTATATTTTTTAATTAAAAGAACGTAGGGTAAAACGCTGATAAGGTTTTATGACGAAATAAGACCGGACAACATGCAATAAATTATGTGAAATTATGCCAATAGCGTGAATTTTCAAATTTCAGACTTCCGGAATCGTCTTACACATACTATATCCATTTACCGAATAAGGCTAAGTAAGTGAATTACTGAAGTGAGTAAGTGAGTTAGTGAATACTGAATAAGTTAAAAACAATCTTACTTACAGCTCGAA
Source organism: Anopheles arabiensis (assembly GCF_016920715.1). NCBI lineage: Eukaryota > Metazoa > Arthropoda > Insecta > Diptera > Culicidae > Anopheles > Anopheles arabiensis. Next base: position 65,025,000 of record NC_053517.1, on the reverse strand, counting down.
AAAATATTAGCAATCATAAAAATCGTTAATATCACAATTTTAATATAAATGATATGTAATTATTATACGTATAAATTAAATATGTGTGAAATGACAAATTTTTCATTGAAAATTCCTTTCTTTTCCTTAATTTTTAACAAGAGTCGGAGTCACTGTTGTCTTCTTGGACCTACTGATCATACGGGTAGATTCGAACTAGTTGCACCTGCGCTTCAGACATTATTCAAATTTCGACCTAATGCATCCACTGCACCTACGGGCGAATTCAACTACAACGACCTCGCACACTGCTCAGAATCGCAATAGTTCAAGTAAATAGCAATTAAAGCAATCTGTTCTAGGACCTAAATTAAAGAAGCAATTAATAATGTTAAAATAGGATTTTATGGATTGCATATTACCCTTTCGTTGTTGAGCTTGATAGAAACTCAGTTATAGTTTTTCAAATTAATACGATTTGTTTTAGCTTGAAAATATTCAATCATACACTTTTTGATTGAGTTATTTTATTCACATAATTTATTCGCCAAAAGCTGTTCGCTTGAATCACACTGTTAATATCAAAAAATTGACATAAAGTGGCAGCTTATTTCATTTCTAGCCTTACTAATTAATTGAATGATAAAAATCAAAATGCACTATATCTCATGCAATATTGGTTTTATGTCCATAATCATGTTATAACAACGTTGTTCAGCAGTGGATGCTCGAAAGGCATGCGCAATCACAATGGTACGTCAATTGGACATCCCAAGTTCCAAGCTATTTCCGTTTAAATTCGTGAGTGGCACGGTAGGTGCATTTACAAAGAAAATCGGATAAAAAATTATTTGGTCATTTTTTGTTTGTATCGAAAATTTGTTTGACATTTTTTATTTAAAAAAAGTGCAATAGTACACTAACTTCACTACAGCCATACACACATACATCTGAACGATGTATGTAATTGAATAATTTTAAAAACGTACAATCACTCATGTACAGTCTGTTCCCGAGTTACGCTGTTTGTGCGTTCCCGAGGAATCCGCGTAACTCGAATATCCGCGTATGTCGAATTTTGCAGTTTTCGACCAAAATACAATTGGTTACTCGGAATTTGTATTCAATTTAGTACTTTTATACACTTCATTTAACATTCATTTCTATAACCACCTACCAGGGTATGTTTTGCTTATTCTTTTTATGATAGTTTTTTATTGGATTATCGAATCGAACCAAAAAAAAATAAAATTCCTAAAGAAGCGTGTTTTGCAAAAGTGGTAAAAAATTCAGAATTTTTCAGTGTTTTTAAATTTGCTTTAAAAAATAAAATCAACTTTTACCCCTTACTTCTATAACCACCTACACGGGTAGGTAATACATACAATAAAAGATTTTGGTTTCGATTAGTCACTAATTTTGTTATGATATGTATAGCAATGCATGTAGTTATATTTATAGAATCTATTCCAAAAGTTTTCTAGCTCCTAATATTCTTCTAAAGTCACATAGATTGAAATGATTGCCCCGACAGTCGGGAAGACATGGCGGTGTATAAGTGTCAGTTGAACTAATTGCTATGCATTCAATTTATGTAACTAAGAGCCATACTTCATAAATTTATAAAATAAAAAGAAGTATTGTTATTATTGCTGCATAAAATAAGTTAAATAAGACATTTTTTAACCAATAAAAATACAAATTCCCTTATAAAATGTATTACCTACCCGGGTAGGTAGTCATAAAGATGAGGATGTATTTTTGGTCATAGAAACGAAGGTTAATCGTTTTATTTAATGCAATTCGTGCACAATAGTCTGATATTTTTCGCTTGCAAATGAATTAAATTTGTTAGTAAAACTGCAATTTATACTGCATTGGACAATTCTTGAAGCAAATTGTACTGAATTGACATTTGATCTGTTAAATTTAGAAAACCGCGTATCACCGAAACCGCGTTAGTCGAGAACCGCGTAACTCGAGAACAGACTATACTGGGAGTAGTTTCCAGCTACATCATGCATCATAGATTAAACAAGTTAAAGTGTTGAAATATGCAAAATCATTTTTTCTGTTTATGTTTATACCAACATAATTGGTGGCTGTTGAATATGTTATATTCATTTTTAATGGACTTCTCATAATGTTCTATTGGCAGTAGGGCTTAGTTTAGGTTATAAAATTGAATAAAATTGAATCCCATAACTACATTCATCTCTTATGTTATATTGCACAGGGTTTCCAAACACTCCAGTCCGAGGAATTTAACGTCGTTTTTCTGAGTCATGCTGAGTTATCTTTAATATTTTAACATTTTGATTTTGATGAACATTTTCCTTTCGTTTTTATAATAAAATACTTACTCAATACATTAAATTACTGCAGCTATCTAATTAAGAAGCTTAGATTTTGTCGCAAAAAAGAAAAAGTCTTAAATTTTGTTTAAGCCAGATTTTACATTTATACGTTACGGGCCTCGTTATAGGCTCTCAAGAGCCGCATTAGTTTGGAGACTTATTTTTACTATTATTTTTTTAAATTATTACATATCTCTGTAACACATATTCTATATGCGCTTTATTTATTCTAAAGTAATATTAATCGCCCTGCGTAGCATTGTAACACAAACACTCGTGCAAAATAGTACGTGCAAAACGTCTCGTGCTCCAAGCTCTTGCGTAGCAATGGCATTGAAAGCAACAGGTAGGATGCAGCAAATGCAGTCACATGCAAAAAAAAAGTGCAACCGACAACGCTACCCTTGGTACCCACCACGTTCCGTTGGTGATCTTTGGCAGATGTTCAAATGTAGCTGAGAATGTATTCATTCACAACTGCTACCTTTAAGCACTCTCTCTCACTCTCTTTCCATCTCTTGTTCTGGTGCGTAAATTTCACAAGCGTTGTAGAACTTTGCACGAGTGTTGCATCGTTCCAGGAACTCGTTGCATCATTCATTCACTGTGTTATGGGCGCTCACTTTCGGTATTGTGCAAAGAAAGAAGTTTATGATATGATCATTTGCTATGAGTCATAAAACTAGGAGCGCAATTCCTGCGCATTATAAGTGTTGAAGTATAAGATTTACATTTATCGAAATAAAGTCACTAGTTAAAAATTATGTCATTGAAAAAACATATAAATTAATAAATAATATGTACCATAAATTTTATTAAATACAAACATTTTCGAGGAGCATTAAATTAGATTACTACTCTACGCGCATTTTTTTTTAATACAATTTGGAATCAAATCAAACTCAATTCAATATCAATATGAAAAATTACTAGATTTATTTAATTATAGATACATATACAAAAAGGCAGGGAGCGAGGGGACCTAAACTATGGTTCTATCTTATTTCTAATTTTCTAAAACAAAACACGTGGCAGTCACCACAAAAAGCACATCAAAAACAAACTCTTCAAACACCCGGCCACAACCATCCCGCCACAAACAGCTGACGCGTACCATTACGCACCGCTTGCATCAGCCTGGCCCATCATCGTCCAATAAACACATATACTCACAATTCGTGCGCTCGCGCCGGGTGCGGCGCGTATGTGCGGTGTGCGTGAAAAGGAAGCATACCGTTCCATCCATCGTACGCTTGTCCGCGCTCTGCGCTCATTTCTGCACATACGGTACCTTTCTTTGAGCGATGAGACTGGTTGGGAGGGGAACAGAGAATCCCACCGATACCAAAGGTCACCTTCAAAAGCGCGCCCTGAGCCGACGCACTCTCGGTTTCGGATATCGACGGAACGCGTCGAGGTCAGTACAAATATTCCATCGTCGGCCGCGTCAGGGTGCACACACGAATAGTGACTCCGTCATCGGTGCTACATTCCGGTAGTTTCCATCAGTTAGCAATTAAAACTCCTACGGTGAATTACACCTACGTTTAAAGTGAGTTGATTTAAACCAGTGCAATATTTATCATTTGTGCCGTTTGTTCCGTTAATGTGTTAATTGTGTCCACCATCAGTTCCCCTTTCTACAACACAGTTCTACAGTTCGTCAAAATGTCTGAAGTGAAAGCTAAGCTGCTTACCCAGATTGCCGAACCGATGACCTCGTCTGGCAACAAGGTCACCGTTGTCGGTATTGGCCAAGTCGGCATGGCCTGTGCATTCAGTATTCTAACCCAGGTATTTGCAAGCTTATAATATCGCAGTGAAAGTATTTACTAAAATGAATCCGTTTTACAATACTTCGCCCACGCCAGAATGTGTCCAGTGAGGTTGCTCTCATTGATGTCAACGCAGACAAACTGCAGGGTGAAATGATGGATCTGCAGCATGGCTCTGCCTTCATGAAGAACGCTCACGTCAGTGCAGGCACCGGTAAGTTTTTTTTTGATAACACTTTTCTCCTCTTTCCCCGTCCTGTACGGTCCGAGCTGGGATGGGACACGTTGCGATGGGACCGATCATTCCAGACTGCTGTCCGCGCCGTGCTGTCCAGCTGAATGACATTTCAAGAACACTTTTACTATCATTCGGGTATTCACATCGTGGCCACTTGAAAACAAAAAAAACAGACACACAGACACAACCAGCATTAGATAAATTGAGCGAGAGAGAATTGGACAAACCCCTTGCTGGCCTATTTTTTTGTACTCGCGTTTTTCATCGCTCTTCCGTCACAATAAACACAAGGGCATAGACGTTAAATGAAAGCGAGAGTTTTGGAAGCAGTACAGTGCTGGTAGCAGTTCCGGATAAATCACGAGATCTGTTACGTACAATAAACAGTTTTATTTCAAACTCGTTCTGTATCAATTCAAAGGAATAGAAGGTTGGAATAAAACATCCAAAAATAAAAGATGCTTGCTCAACAACGTCTTTGCCGTTTGAGCGAAACACACCACAGCGCATGCCCTGTGGTTCGATACAAAACTACACTGGCTTCAGCTTGACCTCCCAATGAACTTCGCACAACCACCGACGGTATCATTCCTTCGTTTTATTATTCTGCGATATGTAGGGTATGTCAAAGAACACGTTCTCTGACACCAAAGTGAGACAGCACGGGAAGCGAAGGGGTGCACTTATTACAGTTTTGCTATCCAAGTGAAGACACTAGGTGCATTGGCCTCCAGACGCTATCACTACTGTGCTTTCTTTACTACACCTTTACGTGTAGACCGACTAGAACGGTGGGGTTGTAATTTAATCAAGAATCTATCACTTTTCATAACCCAATGTAACAAATGGTGCACTTTTCTGATTAAGTTTTGTTCATTACACTTTTAAACTGTTTCAGTAATGTCGGCTTATTTGCAAATCAATCCAAATCGCTAAAATTCATCACAATCACTTTGCCAAGCTTGCTTTTACGCGGTTTGTACATCCGTATTTCATTGATAAACTTCTTCCATGTGTGTACTATAGGTTCATCACTCGTAAATTCAATGTTTCCAGATAACGCTCACTCAAAACTCAAAGTCAGCCTCGCTATGCGATTAGAACAAAATTGCACCAACAAAAAAAAGATTACCAACCCCTCAGCCCTTTACTTGTTATCAAGTTTCAGTGACCTGCCTTCACAGTTAAAGTGTGCTTATCTGTGTGTCATTTGCTTCATTATTGCCTCATTACCAGAAATTGCATCTCTTCGCCGTCGGCTTTATATTCCGATCGATTGTGTCTATCGGGGTAAAAACAAAACACTTTGCAAACACCCTTTTCATCAACTGTTAAACAGCTTTTGCTTTATCACACTCACGCATTAAAGTAACACAGAGTAATATGTGCTGGGCCGGACAACAACTGTATTGTTAAACATTGTGCGGAGTTAAATTGATGCTAAACATCAACATTTTGGTCCTATCCGAGTTTTTATTCAAAACAAAAGGGGTTTCTAACGCGCCAAAAGTTCACGGTGAGATAAAGATGAAGTGAGCTAAGAATTATGCTCACGCTATGAACATCTGCTCACTATGGCATGCTTTCAACTCCCACACCTAGATGGCGCTGTAAAGCCGGTTTGAATTCTAGCGATCGTTAAATTCAGCACAAAAGTCAACCATATCAAACATTTTGCTTATTGTACACTGTTTCTCGTTATCTCGTTGCAGATTTTTCTGTCTCTGCTGGCTCTCGTTTGATCGTCATTACGGCCGGCGTGCGTCAGAAGGAGGGCGAAAGCCGACTAGACCTTGTCCAGCGTAATACCGACATCCTGAAGGGTATTATCCCCAAGCTGGTCGCCCAAAGCCCGGACTGCATTCTGTTGGTCGTCTCCAACCCGGTCGATATCCTTACCTACGTTGCATGGAAATTGAGTGGACTGCCCAAGAACCGTGTCATTGGTTCCGGCACCAACCTTGACTCGTCCCGCTTCCGCTTCCTGATGTCGCAAAAGCTGGGCGTCGCTCCCACCTCGTGCCACGGTTGGATCATCGGCGAGCACGGTGACAGCAGCGTGCCAGTGTGGTCCGGTGTGAACGTGGCCGGTGTTCGTTTGGCCGAAATTAACCCAAGCATCGGTACCGATGCCGATACAGAAAAGTGGGGTGATCTGCATCATCATGTTGTTAACAGCGCGTACGAAGTCATTCGTCTGAAGGGCTATACATCCTGGGCTATTGGGCTTAGCGTAGCTTCCCTAGCGTCTGCTATTTTGCGGAACACTTACAACGTCCATGCCGTTTCGACGCTGGTTAAGGTAGGTCTCGCAGCAAGTACTTTGTGTTTATGCATCACGAAACGTTGTTAATGTTCCTTTTTTTTGTATACACACAGGGTGAGCACGGAATTGATGACGAAGTCTATCTATCGCTGCCATGCGTGCTGGGCCGTAACGGCGTTAGCCACGTGGTGAAGCAAATTCTTACGCCAGAAGAAACGAAGAAGCTGCAGGCATCCGCCACCCTGATGGCGCAAGTTCAGTCTGGAATCAAATTCTAAGCACTTCGATTGCCATAGCTAAGGCTAAAAATGTTATTTATTGTCAAAACCAAAACGTACGTTAAGCTAGCTACAAACAAGCACTGAAGCATCTGATCCCTTCTCTGTCCAGTGTCGGATCATTAAGCCCCCGCACCACGCGTTAGGAAATAATTCAATTGCACGATCCATAAATGTCCTTTTGCCTCCCAAGAACAAATGATATACAACAAATAAAATGATAGAAATATTGCAGAGTGCATTTCATTTCACTCAGAAAAACAGCACATCCTCCAGGGATTAACTGACCGGGTATTGTACTGTTCTTGTAGGTATTACAAACAACTAATCTAGAATGCAAAAAGTGACCGTAAATGGGATCGATTTGAACCTAAATGTGTAGAATAAATTTAGGCAACCATTAGAAAATTGTGTAAACTAACAATGCAAACAAACTGCATTTGAAAACAAAAACCAGCAAAAAACACACCACCCTACCTCGACTAGTGTTTAGGAGTCTCACAACAATATGGTAATTCGGTTATACACATTGATTGGAAGCGAGCGAATTGGCCGTCATTCGAACCCTTCTCACTCTACTCTGCACTTTGATGCAACCCGAGATTACGAAATTGTTGAGCTCATACGCAAAAAAATTGAAAATCAAACCCTTTTAAACTAGAAATTTTAATCTACTACTAGCATCAAATTTTCAGATACAACGTACGATGAGAAATTCTGCAAAATAAATTATTGTGAAGAAAACCCAGCATCAAAATTCAAGAACCCTGATATTGAAAAGAAAATGAAAAATTTTAGATATGAATAAAATAACCATTTAATAAATTGCCCCTCTCTTCAATAACTGAAACAAAATGTGTCTTTCATAAATTCGATTATTTTTATAAGTCTTAGCATTTATTAAATGATTTTTTTTTGTTTATTTATAATGATGATCGTGACATTGTGAAATATTATGTCGTTCTTGAACAATACTGTAACTTGACTAAAAAAGAGAATGTTCTTTTTTAACTAGCTGAATCAAACACTTTTATAACACATTTTTCAAATCAACCGAAAGAAACGAAATTTCCTGTGTAGATTCTTATCTTAGTATTAACCAGCGGACAATTGGGATAGGAATTAAATCATCCCGGAATCATAGACGCTGGCGTATAAATAGAGTATACAATATTTCTTATTGCTGAATATTACTTTTATTTGTCGTCCAGATCCCAAATATTGCTGAAAGATTTTTTTTACTTCATACTTTATTAAAAAACATTATTTGTATTATCGAACACAAATCATCGATGTAAGTCTAATCCGACAATACACATTCTTACCGAACGGATACTTTTTTCAACGTCGTGTAGACTCGGCTTAAACCTCACCTTCATACGATCAATTTCTGTTATACTCGTCAACCTTATCTATCAATAGCCACTTCTATTGATAAATAGAAGCAATTAATGCGAAAACGTTAAGGCCGAAAATACATGGACCGGAATTTCGGAACCGTGTAATTCCGCCTGCTGAAAAATCTATGGATATGACAGTCCGGAAAAGTTGCCGTTGACAGTTTGTACATGGATTTGATTCTCTCTCTCTCACTCTCTCTCTCTCTCTCTCTAGCTCTCTCTCTCTCTCTCTCTCTAGCTCTCTCTCTCTCTCTCTAGCTCTTTCTCTCTCTGTCTCTCTCTCTTGCTATCTCTCTATTGCTCTCTTTCTCTCTCTCTCTCTTTCGCTCTCTCTCAGCCAGAGGTTAGTAACCAGCCAGAGGTCCTCTCGCGGTGGGCTCAGTACTTTGATGAATTACTCAACGACCAGTTTAACGAACAGCCAGAAGCGCCACTAGCAGATAGTGTCATGCTACTGCCACCTAGTATAGAAGAAACACGAAAGGGTATCGTCTGAAAGGGTCGTCTGAAAAAAAACTAGGCACCCGAGACCGATGGAATTGCAGCTGAACTGGTCAAGAATGGAGGTGCACGACTAGAAAACGAGATTCATCAAATTGTTACTGAGGTGTGGGATAGCGAATCGTTGCCTTTTGATTGGAATCTCGGCATCATCTACTCCAAATACAAGAAGGGAGACAGGTTGGGCTGCAACAACTACAGGGGTATTATGGTGTTGAATATCGCCTATAAAATATTCTCCCTGATCCTTCAGGATCGTCTTGTCCCGCACGTCGAAGAGATAGTCAGAAACTATCAAAGAGGATTCCGAAACGGAAAATCAACCACTGATCAGATCTTCACCATGCGGCAGATCTTGGAGAAGATGGCTGAATAGAGACACGACACATACCATCTCTTCATTGACTTCAAAACCACATATGATAGCATAGCCGGGGTTCGCCCGGTACTCGAATACGCCTGTGTTGTCTGGAAGCCCTCAACCCAAAGACTTTCTGAGAGAATGGAATCGATACAGCGTCGCTTATCCCGATACGCAACACGCTTGTTACCTTAGCCGCCTGGCAGTCAGTTGCCACCTTATGAAACGCGACTTCAGCTTCTCGGACTGTAACCGCTCCACATCAGACGCCATACCGCGCAACAATTGTTTATGGCTGGTTTACTGCAAAGTAACATCGACTGTCTATCCCTGCTCCAACAGTTAAACTTTTACGCGCCTGCTGGTCAGCTTTGTTCTCGTCCGTTCCTTGCTCTGAACCGTAGTCGAACTGGATATGGATCTAGAGACCCCATCAACTCCATAATTAAGGTGTTTAACGAAGTTCGTCATTTGTTTGATTTTGGAACCTCAGTGCAATCGTTTAAAAACTGCCTTAGAAACGAATTATTAAGTTGATCTTTCTACTTATTTCTAACTAATATTAGACTTAAGAACATTCACACGGATCCATTTTTATCCATTGAACGAGAAATAAACAATTAAACAATTAAACAAAACTGTAAGACGATATGAGTTCTTTTGGAATCCCAGCCAAACTGATAAAGCTAGTAAGAATAACTATGACCAACGTCACTTGCCAGGTGGAGGTGGATGGAAAACTCTCAGGACCTTTTGCTACCACGAAGGGTCTGCGCCAGGGGGACGGGCTTGCCTGTCTCCTATTCAACCTGGCGCTAGAGAGGGCCATCCGAGACTCACGGGTGGAGACTACGAGAACCATCTTCTATAAGTTAACCCAGATCCTGGCATACGCTGATGATATAGACATCATTGGTCTGCGGCTATCCTATGTAGCAGAAGCCTACCAAGGGTACGAGCAGGCGGCAGAGAACCTCGGATTGCAGATAAACGTGGCAAAGACCAAACTGATGGTGGCAACATCAGCGGACCTACCAATAAATAATCAGAATATACGTAGGCGTGACGTGCAGATAGTGAACGCACTTTTGAAGTCGACCCAGAATTCACCTATCTTGGGTCAAAGGTCAGCAGTGACAATAGCATGGAAGCTGAGTTGCGCGCAAGGATGTTGGCTGCCAACCGGTCATTCTGCAACCTGAAAAATCAGTTCACCTCAAAAAACCTGTCGCGACGGACGAAGCTGGGACTATATAGTACCTATATAGTACCGGTACTCACATACGCCTCTGAGACATGGACACTGTCTAAATCTAACGAAACCCTCTTAGCCGCGTTCGAGAGGAAGATGCTCAGAAGGATACTTGGCTCCGTATGTGTGGAAGGACAATGGAGGAGCCAATGATCATACAGGATGACAGTTGGGTACATGCATTTAAGCGTGAAAATATTTAATCATGTTGATTGTGGCTACTTTACGCTTCACGGCGTGACATTGACTCGGTGTGTTTGAGCGCATGATAAGTTAAATATGCCGTTTTTCAGCCAAAATATAGTAGATAAATAGAAATGTTTTATTAAACTTAGTACTTAATTACTTATTCAATACAATTCGGGTAGAAAAATCAGTTAATTCTGTTTTTTTAACGATCTCAAAATTTAAAAGAAGCCATTTAGACCAGGCCAGGAATTTATTTTGCATTGAACATATGTACTTTTAAAATTTGCATAACTCCTGTATCGCTTAACTCGGGACAAGACTATATAGATAGATATATTTGATCAAATAAATTATTGTATGATTATGTCTCAACTAAATATTTTTAATTGTTTGGAGTAATTGAAACAGAACATTTTTCTCCTTAACCCTCAGCACAAACTTTAGTAAGTTTTAAGTTTTATTTTAGTAAAAAAAATTAACTCAAGCAAGTTTACTATAGATTTTCTTCGCTTTTAAATTTGTCTTAAGATTGCTACAGTACTAATTTCATTTAGTTTTACCTACGATATCAGTTTCCCCTGTGCAGAGGCGAATGAAGCCAGTGGGCTTAAAGTCTCCATTTAAAATAAAATCAGAAACAAAGAGATAACACTAGATTTCCAATTTCACAATGCACAGATTTGCTTCACGTTCACCAATATAACGAAATCATTATTTTTATTTAAAACTTTGACAATCGATGATCGTTTGCCCATAGTGCGTGGAAAAATCACCAACACAAGCAAACATGCCCGCGATCGGCCAGCTAGCACACAAAGAGATGAACGCCGACCGTGTCAGTCGAAAATTAGTTGCGCGAGCGAAGGCTGCAACACCTGCGTACAAGCTGTTCGTGCGTTCGAGTCTATGCGGTTGCTTGCTCACCAGACACATTACGCGACGGCGTCACCGCCTGCTGCCATTGTCAGCACTGTGATAGGTTGGTTAAACGTTTATTAATTACAATAAACCGATCGCACTGATCGTGTTTGTGCCATGCCTGATCTGTGTAATCGATGATATTCAACGCATCGAACGCCTTGCGCGTGTGCCCAAAATGTGTGCGTGTTTGTGTTGTGAAATTATCCTGTTAAACTAGTTCAAGCTTTTCCTGCTCGGTCGAGTTTACTGTGTCGATATTGTACCCCCTTTCCCCTCCAACACCTCGCACGCACCAGAACCGCGTACGTTCAGCGGGTGACAGTTTTATCCAAAGTTCTCCACCGCCCCAAATATCGTTGTAGACGTGTGCAATCTCGCTGTCGTGCTTCGTTTCAGTGAAATCTTTCGCGACCGGGTACAATTTCCAATCGTTGTAGGGCGCAGCCCCAAACGGTGGTAGTGGTGCAGTTTAACCGCCACCTCTTTGGTTCTATGGCAAGTGCCATTTCCGGCTGGCTCCGGGTCCGCTGCAGTGACTGCGATGTTAAAAGAAAAACAACACGAGCAGGTTGAGCGCGTGACGGTATTCCGGTCATTTAAACTGTCCCTTTACGCGTGCATCTGTATACAGTGTGCTGTGTCTCAGTTTGCGTGTGCATTTGTACGTTAGTATTAGTGTGTATGTGTGTTAACGTTCCATCTATGTAGAGTGTTCTGGTTCGTGATAAGTAGTTTATCGAGCAATGCGATCGAAAGATTCAAGAGATCGGGCACAACTTCGCGAAATGTCGGTACACGATCGCCGCAGGAGACAGTGCTAATTTGGAATCAATTTTAAAGCAGTGACACGGCTAGCATATCTACCTCGTATACTGCTACATGAAGTGATGTAGCCCATCATTTGACCTCGTAGCAGTGGATTGTGCAATGAAAACTAGCCAATGGCATAATAACAGTAGGATTGTTTCACAATTGAACAACCGCGCACCGGTCGAACACAATGTAGGACACGATCCGTCCCAATCGCCTCAGTGTAGCCAATGAAACAACAAAGTAACACGTTTTATAACTATATTGTTCGAGTGTACAAAAGTATGTGTACCCAAATATGTTCCGTTCATACCTTTTTACAACTAATAATAAACAAAAGATCGATCGACCTTTGTTCGATTTGAAATTCGCTTATCCTTCCGTCACAATATTTGTGTGGGCCCATTGATTAGCTTGCCATTAACTTTCTTTAGCACTTTCACCAAGTACGATCAACCCGAAAATTCGATTCAGCCACACCGCCGTACTAATGGGCACACACCGTACACCAAATGCAACGCGGACAATGTTTTCACAATCGGATCGGATTTGCAAATGGGCACGTGCATGCCACTTCCCCCTCCCCCCCCCTTCCCCCTTCCCTGTCGGTCGGTTTCCAACCCTTTGCATGTGTGGGTGCGAGTTTGCTTCGCATGCAATGTTTATGCGATGCATACGAGCAACTTGCAATTGTCATTCCATGCCCGTGGCCTGAACAAAAATGCCATAAACTTTCAGTTGCCACTGTTGATCGTAACGCTTGACCCCCGACCGCTGGACCACATTTTTCACCACCTACTTTGGCGAAGATGTTACGGATGTTTGAATTTGCATACAACTTAATGAATTCACCATCTTGGGTATTATCAGTATGCGATTCATAAATTAGTCGCAAAAAAACGCATAACCTGTTTTTGCGAAAACCAAATCCATCCTGAACGGCAAACAAGTTTCATCAAAAAATGAAAAAAACAACAACAACAATCGGTTGCGAAATTCCAAAGACTTGTTAGGATGGGTATTAGGACACAGCACGCTTGCTTCCTCGATGATCGGAGATCCGTTGTCAAACTACATTCAATTCCGACAACAGAAGGCCAAGCCTCATGCCAGCTTTAAGTTACTATCACAAAAAAGTGAAACCCAACGGGCAGACGCATGAGGATTTTGCTAAGGTCTCCGCCGTGCTCCCCTTCTTGTGGATCCGACTTGGTTGGTTCGTCGTCATCATTAAAACAAACAAACAAACAAACAAACAAACGACCCTGGAGAACGCATACTACGATACACTTTCAGACACACACACACAACCACATACGCAATCTGCACCCCGCGAACATTGCAATTTTGGTGTAATCAAGACGGCGGTGGCGGCCGCGTGAGCACGAAATCGAAAGCAAATCAACGCTGCAAGAAGCGCTCGCAACGATGAAAGAGCGCAATGCTACCTCAAGCGGGAAGCCCTCCACTTGGGGGGAAGCCCAACATCATCATCACCATCATCATCCATCTGGCAATGGTGATGTTGGCGAATCGTTCATTTTTACCACGAGCACAGCCTACTAATCTCCTCTTCCCACACCCCTGTCCATCGTACTTACATAAGAAGTGCGACTTTTTCCGTTCGACTCACCGCAACTACAACACCTCCCCAGGCTTTTAGTAATGAAGAACCAGGCGTTTGTTTATTGAAAATCGTAACACGACTGATCCGGTGTACCACCTTGGCAGTCATGAAATTAGGTGGTCAGTGTTTTTGGACGTATGTCTAATAACGGGTCTGCGCGGTTGATGTGATGTCTAAAGGAGATTCGTTCAGCAAAGTAGCGTGCGCAAACCGGCTAGCCCAAAATTAGCGATCGTTCGATCAAGAAGGAAGCTACTGGAACCGGAACTCCTTTCACCTGATCCATGATTTCTGTTGGCTCGTAGACACCACAGTTTGGAAAGTGTTTTGACAAAAAAAAACAACAACAGACAAGCATGTAAATAAACTTTTTTCGGCATCTTTACGCAAAACGTGTGTTATACAGCCGATCTTTAGGCGAATACTGATCTAGACGACCCACGGTTATGATTCTTTTAACATTGATTCCTAATTTATTCCTAGCCGTTATGATGCTGTATTACAATCGTCCTATGCAAATATTATGGTAATATTTTGACGCCTGCCATATGCGTTCTATTAAAAGGCGTAGAGGCAAACAGGATTGATTGGTGGCCGTTCACCCTAAAGAACGTGAGTCTGGAACGTTCATGGTTTGTTTTTTCGCTTCCACTTTTAGGGGCAAAATTCAGCTTGTTTGCGTATTGACGTAATGGATTGCCTATAAATCTTTACATTAGCACGAGGGAAAAAAACAACTTTTGATACTTCCAACAAAGGTCAACACCGTTGCGATCCGTCATGTGAAGCCCCGTTTCCCGACAAAAGTTACCCAGAAGTGTATGTATGTAATAAAAATCACTACGGCTGAGCCACACAACAGCGCTCAATCAAGCGTTGCCTAATGAAGAACGAATGGATTGACTGGCCGTGTGTTACGTTCCGTGAGGTTGGAATTTTCAAATCACTTCACATATTCCTTCGGGCGATTTGTTGCTATTACTCCTCCCAACTTTTGCTCTAACACACACTCTAACGCAGCCGCTTGAAATCTCGCGTAGAAGATACAAATGCGCATACGACCTGCCACGCTGTTCGGCGCATTGTGCGTGTTGGAAACCCGGTCCGAAGTAGAATGAGCGAACCTCTGGGGAGGGCTTTTTTCTTTCCCATCTGCGACCTCGGAAGGCCATTCTCGGCACAGCGTGACCTCGTGCGTCGAGATGATGCTGCCGTGCATGCGATGTTAGTGAACTGTTTCAAGGTGGCGGTGCGCAGCGCCGTGGAATGCGCTCCACTCTAAATTGGTTGCCACATTCGGAAGGTTGCCAACCGGTTCGGGAAGGGGTAATTTTCGAAACCAAATATACACCTGACTAGGCGCTTCATTTGGTCGTTGTTGCTAGCATTGGTTGTATGTTGCTGTTGTTGACACGAGTCTGGCAACAGGCAGCGTTCACAACACGTTGGCTTGAACTTGATACTTAATCAGCTCGCATAAATCCCCACTTAGCGCCAGTTAGTGGCAGGGTCAGGGAACACAAAACCATACGACCGAAACCAGCACTACGCGTATAGTAGCAAAATATATGAAAATATATGCTTAATGTGGGCATCTTATTTAACATTTTAATTTTACACTCCAAAAGATGCTTTGTTTAAATAAACAACATGCAAATGTTTCAGGCAACACAAGCCTCCCACTTCTTAGACATAAAGGAACATGTCATATAAGAGCGCATGAGCACCAGTTGAAAGTAGGTAAAAGTACACACCAATGTGCGAAGCCAAACAATGTGATTCTTTCTTATATCACTTGAACCCATCCATCATGATGATTTAGATTGCCTGTGGCGCCTTTACTCAGCACGCACGAGGAGTGGTTAGTGCCATTGCAGAGCAGTGGTACGAAACCGCAAACAACTCCATGGTCGCCGACTGTCTGAACAGCTTGCCGTTTGGGTTATATCAATAGTAACGTCAAATAGTAGTTCCATTATTCATACGCAAGATGGTTTTGCACCACTAACCGAACTACGAGTGAAACGAAAATAACACTAAATGCAGGTCACGATCGTGTACGATCGAGTTCGAAAATATCTTCCATTGCAAAATGCTGTTACCAACACCGACGACGCGGTGTAAGGTGTTAAGTGACGCGCTTCATTTGGTGATCTTCCAAGGTGAATGGTTATGATTCATCCAACGATTCCCAAATCTCCCCAAATAATGCTGAAAAACTTTATCTTTGAGAAAAACCATTTCAAACTATCTACCAATTCTCATCGAACCGTCTAGAATGATCTTACTTATCGGTAAACACACACTCCCGCTACTCATGTTCTACCATCATGTACCACCACAATGCTTCTTGTCACCGATTATCCGAGGGTATTTTCGAGAAAGTTTTCGATACCATAAAACTAACCGGCATAACCGGCTCTGCTCTGTGCGATACAGAAAAATAATGGAAATTAAGCGTCATAGGTTCAGTGACATACACGATGCACTACCAGCATCCAACGTACTCTGTCTGCAGGTCTGCAACGCTTGGATGAATGTACGCGATATACAAATAGTTTGTTTTATTGCGCAAATGTTTTTTTTGTTGTTAAAGCGTTACGCAGTAATGTGGGCTCTTCCGGTTTCTGTGCGATCGTTCAACGCATATGCGATGACGTTCGCTGACTGATGTGTGCTGTTAGCTAGTAGCTTCAATGTCTTGCTCCAATGACGCTGAATGGAACATTCGATGGTGTATCGAACTTTGTCAATCGACAAACCTGAGAACGAATCTCCCTTCACTGTTTGGTACCCCATGGAACAATCTATTTATGTGATTGGTAAACACTGTAAACACTTTTAAAACGGATATATATGCATTTAAAATCGTTTGCAATGGAATAGAAAGTATTTGTCTATTTAACTTTGAAGTATTTAACATTATTCCATGGAAAATAACGTCATAATTTAATGCGTGGAAAATGTTTCGCGAAACATAACCACAAACATTGTTTTTGATTAACTTAATGCTTATAGCCATAAAGCAATTTCCAGGAGCATGGAATCTTATACTTATTTATGTAATAACCTGAAACGCAACATTATCTACCATCTTCTATTATAACTTCCTGAGATACGCTCCTTCCTGTTATGAAACTGTTCGTTCGAGAGATACTACTGATAATCTTGTATAGGGAGATTGATGATTTCTTATACAGTAACCGCTAGCTGAGAGGATAAATTTCTCTTCGTAAGATTCCGGATATTTCATGTTTTGACATTTATGTGGCTTTTAACTGAGAATCACTCTAGATAGCGAACTTCCAATTAAAAAACACTCCAGTAAAACACATCGAGTTATCGATCACCTACTGTATACGCTTATTACTACAGAATGTCTCTTGCAAGAACTTGTTACAGAGTACGTATGCTGATCTTCACAGGCAATGCGATTTGTTGGTGAGGTCATCAGTTGCATTGAACTATTGAACTATATAAGTTATTTTTTATTGAAAATAGAGTGAAATAATGTGAAAATTATCTTCTAATGTTACATGTAAGGTAATTCAAAGCTCATTTTGTTCAAACTCATAGGTTAAAAATGCTAACGAATGAACTATCATTATCAACACTAACTCCGTTGCGATTGTTCTACATCTGCTCAGGGTGAAGACGAGAAGCGGCCGGTTACATTGTGCCCAGATGTTCTGAGACCGAGACCTCATTCACACACAGACCTGACCCAAACTCCCCTCCCAAGAACGCTTTCAATTCATCAGCATCAGCAAAAGGGGGGAACAAAAAAAAGCAACACAACCAGCCCCCGGATGTGGGGTTTTGTTTTTTCGCGTGCCAACTTTTAAACCAAGACCACACATACCAATTGTTTGCACGCAACACACCAACCAGCGGCCGTTGTTTGCATCTACCAATACCGCTGCTGGCCAACCGAACGGAATGGATCTACCTGCTGATTAATTCCATCATTGATCGTGCTCTGCCTAGATCCTATCCTCGTGTCAGCGATGAGCTCGTTTGACGTTTGAAAACGTACCCAACTAGCGGCGATACAATGGCCCATTTTAATTCTCGTTCCACCATTCAGTACCAGCCCAATACCAATGCATTGTATGATTGATTGCACCCATACATTGGTAGGGCCTTTCCCCCCATTCCCTGCTTCACTCCTCAACTGCTAAACGTGAGATTAGATTTTTTTACTTCTTTCCCAACAATCAATGACGATCGAAACTTCGTAACGATCGAGTCTGTTGTTTTGCTTCCCTTTCGAAATGATTTGACATTCACCCGTACCTCAGTAGGACAGGTGGTTCTGGGCATCAACATCAGCAGGGAACGTAACACAGCACACACACACTCGCGACTACGCAAACCCAACAGACGGACGAATGGGATTATTTGTTTGTTAATTAACCGGTTATTGGTCGGCCATTTCCATTCGACTGATATCGTTCGGAAAGGGGTTTTTACACAGGTGGCGGTGCTGGTGGTGTGTGAAATTCTGCACCCCCTAGACACCAAATCAACAAAACCCAAGACTCAATCGATTCTGTGACGCCGAGAACCTGTTCTGGTGTGGTTGGAACGTGGCACACGATTCGTTTTCGGGAAGCTTAGAGAAACTTTGTCCGAGCATCCCGAACCATCTATTCTACACAGTTGCTAGAACGTACCGGGACGGTTTGGAATATTTGGTAAGATTTTTATCACAGCTAATTACTCAGACAGCGTCTGTCTGAGAGGCGTCCGATCGTGTAACCACCATCACACACTGTCGGTGCTGCTGCTGGCGTTAAGACGTAAACGAGGGAAAGGAAACGGGGGAGGGGGTTGTATAATTGCGACACGGGTTATTAATGACCCAATGCTATGAAGCTATAGCTATAAAGCTTGTTAAGTGATATTGCAATAGTGCTTTGTTTCTCGCCTAATCTCGACAAATCACCTACAATACACCAGTCGTGAAATGACCGGTGACTAAAAGTGTGCAAACAGCAGCACCCAAAGGAAGTGCTGTAATGCATTCCGCGCATTCAATTAGTGGCATTCGAATGGATTGTATTAAATCGTGGATGGATTAACGCACATTGTGAATGTGAAGAACAACGTAAAACAATTTCAATGAGAGTAAGGATTTGATACATACCCCCATATGATACACCTTCTTACGTTCTTAACTTGAAATTCGATGTCTGGATTGAAGGGGACACTGTAAAAGAATGAATAAAATGTCACACAATTATGTTTTTGATCTTCGACCGTCTTTATAGCAACCAGCAATCCTCTAAATGACAGGGCTGCTTGCTGAAATGAAATGTGAAGATTGATAATTAATTACAAGTATTTTTACCACACGGTCTCTACTCTCTTCTCATTTCATTAACTCACCTAAGTAGATCTTACCAAGAGATTTTTCCATTTCTTAATTGCAAACGCACATTAACATAATTTGGGGTTTGATTATCACGAACGATTTAAAGTGTGATATCGTGGTCCAACACTGATCTGTAGCATTGCCTTCTCGAGCTAATTCAAGCAACGACCGCTCCAATTCCACTACACTCGAGAAAAGCTTTCCGTATATAACACCTTTTCTTATACGAGTTACAAAATTCTTCAAGTGTTGCTCTTTTTATTACCAAGCCTGCTGCTGACTACGCTCATGTATCACCACTCACCGCTACTGCCCACGCCACGTAGACAAATCAATAGAACCCCTCAGACAATCTGTCGCCCTGTCCGTTAACCACACCCCTAACAGGATATACAAAAGTCCAACGGTCAGGCACAGACGAATTGTCACGAAAACGAAATCTACTCCAACAGCTTCCCACACTTATTAACTCTACACGAAGCGCCGGTGGTGCTTACCGATTAAGGAAGTGGCTGATCTCGATGACGTTCCTTCCTCTGTCTAGTGATACTTTGGGGTTTGCTTGTTCCGTCACATCGCTGTGTCATACTGCAGCTTCATACTTGTCGGCATATTAAAAAAAATGGGAGGATGGGGGGTAATGGACGCAAAAATCTCACAATCTTATTAAATGCCTTTTTGTGTATTTTCTTTTCTCCCCCTATGCCCATGTACGGTGTACGGCTTCGTATAGTTAACCTTTCTTAACACCCATACGTTGCGTTGCGTACACAAAAACCGAAACCTCCAATGCAAAAATTATACAACATCCAGCCGGATGAGGGAGAGAAATAAGTGTACACAGCAAAATCAACTCATTGCTCAAAGTGCCAAAGTGTACAGTGCACAAGGAAAACGATCGCAGAAAGTGAAACAAAGTCCCAAATTACGCTCTACCCAACCGTCGGCCGTGCGAGAAAAGAGTAAAAAAACGAAAGTTTATTTCTTCCCTCTTCAGCCACAGATTCAGATTGGCTGGTACCGTTTAGAGGCAAATATTCGGTGTTGGCGCAGTGATCATTTGGTGCAAGTGTTCAGTAAAATCTATTCCGATTGTTTTGTCGCCGGGACGACATGCGCATCGCAACGCGTGCCGTTTTAAGCATGATCGCATCGCAACACACCGGTGCGTAATCCTTGGATCGTGACGTGCATGTGACAAGTAACATGTGCCCACCATCTTCTTCTTAAGCTCAAAATTCGAAAGGTGCGTGAACAGTGTAAAATACACACGATATTACATACCCCTGCGCAGTGTGTTTGTGAATGTGCCATCGAAGCTGATCGTGATCGTGTCGCATCATCGTCGCTAGTCATACACGGAGTCCCCACAGTCACGAGTCCTTCCGAATGAAATAATAACTAAACTCTAAGCTGCTCCTGCCCGAGTACAGTGGACGCGTGCCGTAAGCAAACATGACTGTTTCGTATTCAGCGGAGGTACCGAACGGTAGCAACTTTGGCGTATTTTGGCGAATTCTATGGAAGTAAGTATTGCAGTAGTTAGATGTAACATGCTGATTGGTGATCAGTTCCCCTATCCCGCACCCGTTGAGTCCGGTTGCTCACGTATTAGGGTAAAGATTCCATGACAGTCAGCAGTAAATAACAGGACGATATTTAAATATTAATTAAACGGTTACGCACAGAAATACGGACTGGCATGCACGGATTAACATCTGGCGAATAACGAAAATCTTAGCGCATGGTACGTGCCTAAGTGAGTGTTCGTAAAAGTCATCCTGTTTGATAGTTTTGACCATGATCGCCATATACAAACTGTGCTTGAACAAGGAATATTTATGTACATTTTATGATGTACGATAATGTTGGTATGCTTAATCTTGAAAAGCAACAATTTCAATGCTTTCATTTGTTAAATTGCTGAACAGTCAGCCCATACTCTCACTCTTACGTTTTTCAACAAATGTGTTCAAATCTACAATCTCTCACAATGTATGTCCCTGACATTCGCGGTACAATCGAAGTCAAAAGGTTGGCTAAGATCGACACTGATGGCTGTGTGCTCAATAATATAATAAATAACAAGGTTATTTAGTGAGTTTTCATTGGCCTTTGTTTGCTTCTGCAATATTATAAAATGAATTCAAAATTAGAAAAGATTCGAATTAAACTCATTGTTCCAAAAAAAATCTTTGTAATCTTCTTCACACAACGGTCCTACGTATTCTCTCTATGTATATTTATTCAATTCGATCGTTTCTCATACAAGTTTTATTTATGCATTTACATCTTGCCACATGCATCTTCAACCAAATGTCAAACACAATTGCACCGGTAAACGGTTTTGAGTCATGCAAATCATCCCACTGTACAGGCAAAGATCACAACCTTATTGGCGCAATGGTACTTTATCCGATACTAACGCCTCAAGCACGCTCACGTTTTATTAATTTCCTTTTTTTAATGCAAACTTCCCCTTGTATCACACTTCGTTTTGATAATGTACTGCCCCTGTCAAGGTTAGAGGGGCGGAATAATCAAAGTGCAACACATGATTTATTGCTCGGGTGGGGTGTTTATGTGGTTCGAAATCGATTAATGGATCGATTAGCTGATAATGCCCCAATGCCCTAATGTTTCGTTGCGTTGAATGCTATTCAGTGCTGCTACTTGATTCAACAATGTGTTGACCATCGTTCATGGTTTGCCGGAAGTATTCCGGAACAGCCGACCCGGTTCTCGAGCGCTCGAACCAGTTAAGACGGGACCTGTTTCCTTTAACTCTACCATCGCTATCCTTGAGGCTATTGACGAACTCTCCAAAGCTTTTGGCGCTTGACTGACAGGCTGACCAACCTGCCCATCACCGGTAGCCAGTCTTCAAGGTCATACCCAAGAGCGTTCAAACATAAATGCATATATGAGATGTGCACAGCAAGCGACGAACCCGCGCTGCAACTAGCTACCCGCCGGTAACACACACACACACGAACTTCCTTGGCAGCTTTTGTCGCCCATGAAAGATCAGGTGATAATTACGTACGTTCACATGCGGTGTCGTCGACGGTATCAACAACCGGTTGTGCACTGAACAACTGAACGACCGCTTCAGTGTAGTCTTCACTAGAGCCAATCGGGGAATCTTGCAGATGGGGTTGGTTCAAGTATGCACGACAATTGTTGTTTACAATATTTAAATTGACTTTTTACGTTTCCTTTGTGTTCGTAAAAAAACGATAAAAATGAATTTTAGTTTATTCAAGATTGTTTGTTGATTTTTTTTATTAAATACTGACACTCATTGCACACATTCAACAATTCCATCCAAAGGGATTAAACATCCAATCGAGTCGTTCTCATGGCACAGTCGTCATGCCAAGTCGTCAAGTGGACGAGCTAATAATAATATGGACAGAGAACCCTTCCATACAGGTTGGCTGTAACCATCTTGCTTATATAGGTACACCATCAGTCACAAATATCCGAAAGCTCTCATGTTAGGCTAATAACCTAAGAACGACTACGGTTGTACGGTGAAAGATAAGAAATGAATAAACCCAAAATATGCAATTAACAAACATTTCATCAAAAATGGTTGTAAAAAGTAAATATCACTTCGTGCAGCGATAGCACGTCGCCATTCCTGATTAGGTCTTTTCTCTTGAAGCCAACAGGTAAAGGGACATAAGCTTCTACCTATAACCCTGAGAGAGAAAAAAACCCTAAACAATCTACCTAGGAGCCGAACCGGCTGGTTTTCGAATTACACTGACTTAAATTGTCTTGAAAAGGCACGGATCGGAAAATGCTTTATATGCAGGCAATTAATTGTCTCCTTCAAACGTCCTCGAAGCTTTGCGGTGTGCATTGCTCTTTGATCGCACACAAAACTTCCGCACAAAAGCACAACAAAAAACACGCGTCCCCAATAGTAACCCCGATGTTGCTGTGTCGTTACTGGGGCAACTGCCAAGAGCGCTTCATTCAAGTTTATTGGAAAAGAGGAAAGCTAACCCCAGCTGTTTACAAAATCGACGTATCGATAGATTAGTTTCTTGGCTGATTAATAACAGGATATAGGTACACTCATTTCATAGTTTTGTAAGTCAAATAATATTATACCAGTAGATGGTAAACGGTTCAGTTGACTAGCACCTTCTTACTGCTTATTGCTGTGTTTTATTTTTTCCATGCCATATTGTTACCATAAACAAGGGAAAATCAATGTTGGATATAATTTTAACATTGTATACATTACTTGCGGTATATAACAGCAACAGTATAAGATTTGGGGTTTACAATCCTTCCACGAACACTTCTGGATGACTATTTCCTCGTACCAAAGGAAGCAGTAACACGGTGTTGATTATTTTTAATTGCTGATTCGTGCTAATTTAGCTGTATGCACATTCCATCGTCCATTGGGGTTTTTTTTCTGTGGACGAATGTGTGTGTGAGGTTTTCTTTGCCATTGGGACTGATCCACTTCTATTGCCGTGCACGTAGCAACTGTTATTTTGGTCGGGCAAACGTTCTAAGGTAATTTCAAGCGACGAGTTCTACATTCATTGGTTTAGGTGAACGTCATCACTAAACAATGCGCCCCACTATTCGTAGCTAATAGTATCTTAAGTAGGAATAGAATGGCCGGCAGTGAAGTGTATCTTCTGGGTAAATCTTTTTTGGGATATTCCAAGCCGTGAATCGAGCTTAGCGCTTAGCTTAGTAGTTTAGGTTGTATTAGGGTTTGGGTTTGTTCAGTAATCGTTTCAAATCTAGAAAGAATTCGTTAAATCGATTTATTAAAACAACCTTTTTCATAAATTTTCAGATGGCGTGGCAGTGTTTATAAAGCCGTTTGGCGGGAACTGTTAGCATATCTGCTAGTCTATTACACACTTAATTTCACATATCGTTACGGTCTCAGCGAAGATGGTAAAAGGTAAGATGATCGATTTGCTTCTTTTTGTTTTTGTTGTTGTTCGAATTCTTCAAACACTTTCTTCTTGGTTGCTGCTACAGGGTGTTCGAACGAATCCGAACCTACTTTGGCCAACAGCGGGAAACGGTGCCACTTTCGTTCGTGCTCGGATTCTACGTCAGCTTGGTTGTGAAGCGTTGGTGGGAACAGTATCGGATGCTGCCATGGCCGGACACACTCGCTCTGTTCGTGAGTGCCGCCATCCAAGGAAATGTAAGTAAATCGCATTAACTGGCCCAATTTCAAATAGGCTTTACTAACCCGCTCTTTCTCCTGCAGGATGAAACGGGACGGCTGATGAGACGAAACATTATGCGCTACATGGTCCTATCGTACGTGATAACGCTGCAGAAGATTTCGCTCCGCGTTAAGCGTCGGTTCCCCGGCTGGCAGCATCTGGTCGATGCTGGTTTGATGCTCGAAAGTGAGCGCAAAATTTTCGAGATTATGGACTCCAAAAGCCCCATGTCGAAGTACTGGATGCCGCTGGTATGGGCTACAAACATCATCAATCGTGCGCGCAAGGATCAGCTGATCCCGTCCGATCATATCGTGCAGACGCTCTTGATGGAGCTCTCCGACATTCGGCGTAGGTTGGGTGGTTTGATCGGTTACGACACGGTGTGCGTACCGCTGGTTTACACCCAGGTCGTGACACTTGTGCTGTACTCGTACTTTACCGCTGCCATCATGGGTAGCCAGATGATCCCAACCTACGATGCGGCGAGCGGCACATACCAAGAGCTGGATGTGTTCTTTCCACTCTTCACGGTGCTACAGTTTGTGTTCTACGTGGGATGGTTGAAGGTAGCTGAGGTGCTGATCAATCCATTTGGCGAGGATGACGATGACATCGAATTGAATTGGCTCATCGATCGACACATTAAGGCATCGTACATGATTGTAGACGAGATGCACGACGAACATCCGGAGTTGCTGAAGGATCAGTACTGGGAGGAGGTCGTACCGAAAGACCTACCGTACACTGTTGCATCTGAGCATTATCGGCGCGAGGAGCCGAAAGGATCGGCTGAACACTATAAGGTGAAGGAGGCGGATGCGGTCTACGCAAACATCGGTGCCGTCGGTGGGAAGCGCATGATGAACGACGAGATGTACGCTGACTATGTAAGAAAAATGCGTACCGCGCACGTCTGGTGCAATTTTTAACATG
Source organism: Anopheles arabiensis (assembly GCF_016920715.1). Lineage (NCBI taxonomy): Eukaryota > Metazoa > Arthropoda > Insecta > Diptera > Culicidae > Anopheles > Anopheles arabiensis. The sequence continues at coordinate 64,999,511 of NC_053517.1, read as the reverse complement.
ATTCTCCTGATTTGTTTTCATGCTGCAGGAAAGCGTAGACACTCCAATGGCTGAACGACGGAAGGGATGGCTTGGAAAGGTCAGTCGCATGGGATCGGGACGAAGTTCGTCAACTGCTTACTCGTCCGGTGGTCTTTTTGCGCGCAATCGACACAATTCTGTCTACTCCAGCCCAGAAGCAGGCCTCGGTCAACCCATTGTCACAGGGGCTCCTGCCCCTAAGGTCAGCTTGTATGATCGGTTCGTGAACCGGAAGTCTGGTCGACACGCGAGACAAATTATTAAGCAGAGTAAGCTTTCTAAATTCCTCTTGTTTTGGTACTTTATCTATTGGAGCACATTAACATTATGGCTATTTCCATTACCAGATTCGAAGCTTAGTCTCAACGGATCAGTCATATCGAACGTACCGCAAAAAGCGCGCCCACGAATACCGACACCAGACGTGACGAAGGAAAGCCGTGTCGCACCACTCGGTACAGTAACGACAAGTACCGCCAACATTGCATCCGGTGTTGCACTGATGGCGACTCAGGTAAATGATGCAAATGACAAAAACCCGCTTAACCCGATCCTAATACACACATGATTGACTGCTAACTTTCCTTTAAGCTTGCAAACAATCCCTCTATCTATCCGGCATCCACGGCCACGCTCAACAACAACGAAGTTCCAGTGGTCGGGACGCTTTTATTAGCACCGATCAAAGAGCTAGATTCCAGCTCGACGACTAACACTTTACACTCAGGCCAATCCGCAACGGCTTCCCTGGCCAAATCAATCCTTCCATCAACACTCAAGAGTTCCGGTAGGTATCATTCGGCATTTGTTGGCTGTAACTCTTTTCCTTCGTTTGAAATATCACTAATAGCCTACCAACCCTTACTCTAGAGCAAACGTTTTCACGTTCTCGTCCCTACTTTGCAGTGTCCCCGTTTGGGAAGGATGGCACCAACCTTGAGCTCACACTCACCAACTCATCCTCGTTGGGTGGGTCACCCAATCCACTCGGAGGCAACACCGTCATTGTCCTTCCGGCAACAACTACTGCAGTGGCTGTTTCCGCCAACGGTACTACAGTGACCGGTACTATTCCGATCACGGCCGGACCGGGAAGGTCGCACGACACAACTGACGCTAGTACTGGCATCAGAAGCACTTCCCTAGCATCGGGTGTGCTAGTGCCGAAAACGGACGCCCTGTTGCCCATTTCGCTTACCTCCATTCCGCTCTCGTTTACGGTGACGCCCGTTACAAACACCAGCAGTAATAGCACCACCAGCACTACCACCACCACTGGCGGCACGATCATTACCGAGCTACCGTGTGACAACGGTGAGATCAGTACGAGCGTCACGATGAGTAACGAAAAAAACCGCCAACCACCTTCCAGCACTGCGGACAGTTCTTCCTCAGCCGCATCGACACTAAGCAAACGGAAGCCAAAGCATGGCGAGGTTTACGTTTAGAAGACTAGCAAACACACACTGGATTTATTGTACTATAGACAAACGTAGCAAAATTTAACACAGAATGAAAGTTCAGCAAAGAAGCAAAACGTGAAGAGATGTGCCAATTACAAATTTTCCTATTTCTTTATCACTATTATCACATTCGACCCGTGAATCCGTGCTGGAGGGCGACTTACAAAGCCACTGAGCGCTGTGTATTTGTTCTAGAAATCGCTGATACAAAGTATTGTTTGTTTTATAAGAAAGTAAGTTTACATACACGTAAAAGTAAAATAAGTGTATATTTTTACAGTAGCAAAGACAACAATCAGCAGCTAGTTTTGTTCTTTCTTGGATCATCATTCAAAGACGCGTGTAAACTAAGCTCGCCAGAAATTAAGATGCACGATTGTTCGTCAATTGTCTTAATACAATTCCGTCCATCGTTTGCCTTGCGATATATGCATTTGAAATGTATTTTAACTAATTGATATACGTGTTACCACGATAAAGAAGGTAGACCGAGCAAACTTGTTTTATATTCGGATCGGATTGAATCTGGCTGATAATGGCCATATTTTACCAGCCCTATCGAAACTTTCCTCCCATTGTGCATCATAGGAAAGTTATATAAAAAAGGTAGTGTTTAGCATTTTAAAAACGAGTTTTGTACCAACTGAGAACCGTAAATGGCAATCTAGCATCTAGGTATAAACAATTTTTAAATAAACGTGATCATGATATTTTAATAGGTGTCCTTTACTTTAGCAGACCATTTACTTTACAGTAAATATCCGGAATTTCCAGAACAGACTTTATTGAGGTGTCTGAATTTGGAGGCATTTCTAAAGAGCCAAGTAATAGCCATCCGAACTTCGTGCAATATGCAGTGCTGCAAATGTCACTGTCAATGTTATAAAAAATTCTGACCGAAACAAAATCTATGTTAGCGTTACGTACTCAATATTGATAATCAGAGGTGATACACAAAAAGATTGGTGTGACCAGTGCTGCAAAATGTCACTGTCAATGTCATAAAAAAATCTGACTGAAACAAAATCCATGTCAGCGCCACTTACTAAATCTTGATAATCAGAGGTGGTACAGAGTGTGATCAATGCATGCTTCGTGACATTTTTGCGACCAACGCTTGGTCATTCACAATGTCATGACTTTTTTTTACTTTGATCAGTTCACAGTTCGTTGAAACAAAATATTGTCCGCGTTACGATCTCTACTGTGATGATCAGACGTGAAACTCAAACAGTTGTAGCGACCATCACCTGCTTGGTCGACAGAAAATGACAGACAGAAAATGTCGTGACCAAGTGAGTGATCAAGAGTTGGGTGCTAAACAAAATGTAACCAAGCATGTGATTGATCCACCAACTGTTTGAGTCTTACCTCTGATCATCTCAGTTGTGTACGTGTGCTGATTTGAGCTTCGGTTTCAGTCATGAGTGTTGGTGACCGAAACAGTCACAGGCAAGCACTGCCACAGCCAGAAAAATCATGATTATGCTTGCGCCGGCATTAAGCTCTACTTATCAGACAGAGTATGGCGTTGGACACAAGCATTCCCATGTCGTGTTCGGCATGTCATGACGCACGTTCATTGAGTATCAGCAATGAGCATCAAGCAAACTCGGATATGTTCATTGTTTTCGTTGGTGCACATCTCGTGATGCTCAGTACATTTTGCAGCACTGGCCATATGAATAAATAAAGATGCTATACGAACCGAAAACGGGTTTGACATGTCAACCCGTTTAGTATATTGAATATCTGTGAAATATGTTTTTGTTCACCAGTCTTACGTAAAGAAGAACGATCCAGATGGGAATCGATTCCTATCCCGTTTTATGGCTCGCGCTAATATTTAGCGAGCGTGTCGTTATAAATCTTAAAATATTCGAAACCACTGGTGTTGAAAAATATAAAACGAATAAAAGATACAAAAAAATCACATAAATAACTCATATGAATTGGGCATTTGCAATGTTATACTTACAGTTTTCAAACGAAACAATCGTCATTCTTTCACACTTCATTAAATGAGTCGTGTAGTTGATTTACGGAGGATTCCCCTTCTATCGATTTCATGTTCAGTTCTATTTTCAGTAAGCTATATCAATCCTCCTTCAAATTAAAAACAAAAATAGTTTATATACTGCGATACTGGAACGTAGCGAACTCTGTTGCAGGTGGTAGGAGATGGTGTTTTTGTTGTTTCTTTTTATCTAATTCAATATCATCAGCATGCTGTAACTCTGATCTCGCTTGAAATGTCTAACAACATTGCCACGACCCTTCACTATGGATTCCTTTGCACACCTATGTGGAAAAATAATTTACCATAAGTAGTTGAACTACCACGCACGCACGTCACTTGTTTGCTGAATGTTTGCTGACTGATTATTCTGAGTAAGGCAACATAGCATACTTTTACCCTCCAGCACACATATGTTTCAAACAAATGGGATAAAAAAAAACACAAAATAAATCAACCTAACCTGCAAGTTTCGTGCATTTTGCCACTTGTGTTACGAACAAATATTTCATCAAATGTACGTTCATTTTCTCCAATATTTCTACAAAACTGAAGTGCGCTTTGTCCTGTTTTGCAACAACACTTATGAAGTTGCTTGTCTTATGGTACGGTTTTGAAGGTTTAGTACACAGTCCGAATACATCACTGTTTTCTCGTTTATATTCAGTACGCGTGTTTCTCACAAATCGAATCGCTTGCTTTTGAATTCAACAGGGGATATACTTGTTTTATCCTCTGTCTCATTTGATGATACCATTCTTAAACATTCCATTGCTATTCGATAAGTCATATGCGTCCGTTATTTCATTGTTCAAATGCTGCCTTGCATCCTGGCAATTTCTGTTCTAATACCAGGTCAGCTCATAAAAGCTCCGTTCTTTGCAAAATTTTCGTTTGAACTAAACCTCCTTTCATGCGATTAAACCCGATCTGCATATTACACACACACACGCACACATATTTCTTCCAATAGCATTCGATAGTACAACGTGACAGCTAGTATATTAAAGGTAGAACCATAAACTAAAGCAAGGATTACTGAAGGTTATCAAAGGATTAGTTTATAACATCCAACGCATGCGTTATTCCAATCTCTAGCAATTAGAAGAGTGATCAGCAAAACAGTACCATTGCTACTGATCAATACGAATCCAACACTGCTTAGCCAATGCGGGATTGACAAAACCGATCGACCGATGTGCGTGTGTCCATGGGCACGGATGTGAGGAGGGATGGATTTGCTTAATCAATCTTTACATTGGAATATATCTTTCGCACAAAGAGATTTGTACCGAAGTACCCCACTGTCCCGCAGATAATACCCAGCGCTCCAGAGAATAATGCCATGTAGCCGAAATAGAACGCTGTCTGGAATAGTCCATACATTCTGCAAACAAAAGAACATTATTATTATTATTATTCGTTGCAGACCAATGCACATGTTTGGTGAACTTACTTCGTTTTGAAGAAGAAATAGTAGAAAGAATACATGTACACATATATTGACGTGGATGCTGCCGACATGAAGCTGGTCCACTGCCATCGATAGTCTTCGGCATTTAATAGGAAGTATGTGCAGACGATCGTCACGCAAACGGTGACAATGATCAGAATCAAAAACACCAGAAGCATGAAACCGTACACATAATAGATTTTATACGCCCAAAATGATGTGAAGATAAAGTACCTATAAACACGAAATTTAAGTTTAAATACATAGTATAATTTATGCTGTCAAAATGTTCAGATGTAACAAAAGCATTGTAAGTTATACTATCACATGGACAAAGTTCATACTTACATTTCGATAAATATCGACCCGAACGGTAACACTCCTCCGAGCAGAATAATCACAGCTGGCTCCATAAACCATTTCTTTTCGGGTATAGGCCGCGGAACAGCATTAACGCGACACGGGTAATCTGGTTGGCCGTCCAAATTGCGTCCAACAATCGTTCCAATCAGCGTCAATGGTAAGATTACGAATATACAGATACATGTTACAGCAACCTAGAATCAAGATCACGTTAGTCAAATTTAGTTGAATGAATTTGCATTTAATAGCAAATTGAATTTCTACGTTACCATTGTTCCAAAAGGAATTGCTCGCGAGGCATGATAGTAGATTGCGATAAAGTTGATAAAGAAAGCAGTTCCACACACAAGCGCTGGGACGATGAATGCGGACATAAGCATCTGTTTTATCCATTGCTTTCCTCCCATTCGGGCGTACAGCGACCCTCCAAAGTAACCGTTGATTGGGGAAGTTGCCGCATATACAAAAATCGTCGTCGAAAGCATAGAACCACGCCTATTCGTACAAGAACCAAAAGCATTCATATAAAACCAAGTAAATATAACTGTTTCATAGTTGCTCGCGACGACTGTTACTTACTCAGTGTAAAGTTCTCCCAATATTGCAAACGTTATGACACACAACACTACCGATGTCAGTTGATAGCCAGCACCAATTAAGGCAGAAAATAGCATCACGTTCGATGCTGGACGGAATACGTCGCCGTGTATCTGCTTCCATCCGTACTCGTCACCGAGATCGCGCTCCTGTTGTTTATTATTTCGTAAAATCATGCAATTCCCATCCATTAACACACAAATAATGTATAAATAAATTGCTCACACCTACCATATCATCTGCTTCCTCGTCCTTGCTGTAACGCGCGTAATCTTTCCTCAGCGTGCGCATCAAAATCATCGACACCAGCCCGACAAGGAATATTACCATCATAAAACTATTGAATATGCTGAACCAATGGATGCGATGCTGGAAGAAATTCGGGTCCAGATACTTATCGAATCGGTCCTCAAACTTGACCGAGCTTGGTTTCCAGTTCACTTCATACGTAAACTTAATCTTCGCTCCCACTCTGAGCAATTCCTTACGCTCCGGGGTAAGCGTAACGTCCACAATCTGTTTGCCATTGTAGCTGATGTCGAACTTTTTGTGGGTATAGATGTAGTACTTCTTGTCCTCCTCCTTGCCGACCACTCCCCATATTGGCAGATCGTCGATGTACATTTGATACCAGTACTGATTCTTTACAGCATATATGAATGCTTTGTGCTTTTCCTCCGTCAAATCTACCATACAAATCTCCGTTGGGCTGATGTCATCTGTAAATAAAGGGTGAAGTTTTATTATATTTCAAATGTCTTTTGTTTGATTGAGAATACCATAAATATTATAATTATATAGTCATTTAATTCGCAAAACAATGAACACATTATATAAATATATACATACACTAGCTTTTGGGTTTACGGTTAGGTTAGTGTAAATTGAATATAGAACACTTTATAGAACAGTATAATGTTTTGCAACATCATGTTATGCAAATCTGCCACTGATTCTACTTGCCTCGCAATTAGAGCCCCTATTTGCAAGGCAATTTCCGTCACGAAATTGCCATTTTACTGTAATTATTACATTTTTCTTGCTGTTTAATTATTAGACAGCACTCGAAACGGGTTCATCTCTATCGGTAGTCAAACGTCTACAAAAGCAACATGTTGGCTAAGAAAGTAATAAATATACAGACAGTCACTGGTGGTATACACCCGTAGCGTTTCCGTAAAACTTGAAAAGGAAAACATGAATTATTATCGTAATATCGTTTTCACTGTTTATCTTATTCTAGCATTTGTGCAACAGATAAAAGCTCAAGAAGGTAGATAACAAAACAAAAAATCCCCGATGATCTCTAGGTGAAGCAAATGACTCTTCACTTGCGCATTATATCTCTTCAGCAACTGCACCCGGAAATCATACCACCACAATACAGTGCCATGTTTGCTGGAGCCTCGAAAGTGCAGCCCAATGTCAACACAGTTCCAAATCCGAACCTTGCAACCCTCACCAACTAGAGGCTACGGGGAAAAAAATGCGTTTAATTCACCCCCATACACTGGAACAAGGCTCAACGAACGAACGCCTGCAGTTGGAGCAGTATCGCTGCTTTACATTGTCAGCATCTGCGGGAAAAGGTGAAGCAAAGAAAGTGTTCTACGCCAAAGGATGCACAATGGCTGCGAATGATCCCTGCAGCAATTGGGCGAAGGAGAAGAGTGCTTCCTGTTCAGTCTGCAAGGGGAACAACTGCAACGCTCCGATGCCGGTAGATATTAGTCACGTGGCGATCAAAGCGAGCAAGAAAAATTGCACAGCTTCAAATAACAGCACTGCTGCAGAGATTAGTCGTTTTTACTGGATCATTGGCATGGCTATAGTTAGCAGTCGGTACAGTTCCATTTTTAATTAGTGATCGCATCTAATAGAGGTTGCAGAACGTTCAAATGTTTAAAACTAAACTAACTTAGCTAAACAATTATAGTAATTTTCGCAATATTGCGTTTCAATTAACGAGAATAGCTTTTGAAACATCAGCTTTGATAAATAATTGGCTAATACTATAATTAAACTTAAGGGTGTGTATAATGACAACCAAAAGAACGACCTTATCCTCAATCATTTAGCTTGCAGAATAAAACACCGATGTGCAATGGTCGAAACATGTATCTTCACCTTATCAAGCACTTGAAATTGTTGCAGACTACACGTGTGCTAACAAACTCCGTATGTACAATGTAGGCTCTACAGGTGCGCTTTCATGTTCATCATCGATTAACTTTAAAACGTTGCTTCATTTCAACACATTTTAGCACACTGCAAAATCCAGCAATCAGCTGTACTTGCCAAAGTATCCAAACACCACGCCGACCACCGATCAAGTGCTTACATTTGTATGTCGGACGTTCCCTCCCCGGCCGATTTGTTCTGAATAATAAACAAACAAATATAATCAGTGCATGAACCCATGAAAGAAATATACCGAGTTTTAGCGGGATGGTTCTACACTCTCGACACACACTACTATTGCAGCAAATGTGTGCTAGGTACTGTTTATGAGTCACGAGGCAAATTTAACTAACAGTCTCCGAGAGCGAAGAAGAACAGATTCAAACACAGTGCCATGTGGGCAGTGTAGTGGGAAGTGTGGTGCATAAGCGCGAATGATAAGCGTTCACGTTTGCCTAGACGGCAAAGATATAAATACTGCTACTGCAGCAGACCGACGGTTGCAGTTGCATTTACAAAGTAGCATCGTTCAGTGCGTTTTGCTCGAGTGATATTTGAATTGAAAAGCATTTGTAGGGAATGTTTTTACTTTCAAAGATATTGAAAATGCTGTGCTCAAGATCATCTACATTGTACGCAGTGTTTGCGTTTATTTTCGTATCGGTGTTGCATGACGGTACGTGTGATTAAAATTGTGCATTCTTTCAAAGCGTTTTACTTACTTTACTGTTTACGTTTTTTGACACCTAGCCATGGCATTGCAATGTCGCAACTGTCTAAGCTCAAAAAGCTTCGCAGAGTGTGAAAAGATGGGAGAAGTAGTCGTATGTAATTCCACGATTGTTAATCAAAACCACCAAGCCTTCCTGCCAGATAATCCGACTTTGCCACAAGGCAATTGGACTGAATTTAAATGCTACCAATTGCAAGTCGCTCGGTTGCACCAAAACAACACTGACAGCGGATTGCGCGGATACGCTCGGGGATGTACTTTTCTGCACGTAAACTTTTGCAACGGTTGGACCAGCACCCTAAACCTTACCAGCTGCTCAACGTGCACGTCGGACAACTGTGAGCAACACCTTCCTACGGTAGCACCCGAGCTCACAACAACAACTACTACGAAAAAACCATCTTCTAGTGGAGCAAATGTATTAACGTGGCGAAACCTCTCCAGTTTAGGCTGTCTGAGCGCCGCGGTTCTTCTTCTAGCAGCACGATAACTTTAATAAACATATAAATAGCAAACAAGGGTAAACTAGTAACCATCATCTATCTTAGAGGGATTGCATTACAGCAATTATCCGCAGTACGCGATACTCGATATACACGAATTTGCAGTACGCGATTCCTCTAAATTTGACAGCACGATGTGTGTTTTGAAAATATTTTAATAATTTGAAATATTGTATGTTCTTTTTGAATATCAATCATCTTCAAAACCCGTGTTGCATCGACTTTGTGAAGATGCCTGTTTTACAATAAAAATATTTAATTCAAAACTCTGTTTCGATATTGTTCGACCCTTGAACCAGTAGTATAAACTATTTTTCGATAGGAATCCCCGAAAGGAATACGCGAAAACTCGAGATCAGTGCTGCAAAATGTCCTGAGCATCACGAGATGTTCGCCAACAAAAACAATGAACATATCCGAGGTAGCTTGATGCTCATTGTTGATACTCAATGAACGCGCGTCATGACATGCCGAACACGACATTAGAATGCTTGTGTCCAACTCCATACTCTGTCTGATAAGTAGAGCTTAATGCCGGCGCAAGCATAATCATGATTTTTTCTGTTTCAGTCACCAACACTCATGACTGAAACCGAAGCTCAAATCAGCTCACGTACACAACTGAGATGATCAGATGTGAGACTCAAACAGTTGGTGGATCAATCACATGCTTGGTGACATTTTGTTTAGCACATTTTGTTTAGTTTCTTGGAATATACATGGCGGCTGTTCCCAATCAACAAAATGAGCATGCCCCGCATTTCCCGCTATGTCTGCTTTGATGGTCTGTCAAGTCAAACCGTGCAAGAAACCATACTCATTTTGTTTCTTGGAACCACTCGCACGCACCGCATATCTCCCATGACTATCGCGATGATCACCGGCTGAAAATGTCGCGACCAAGTGACTGACCAAGAGTTGGTTGCGTACAATGTCACCAAGCAGATGATGGTCGCAACAACTGTTTGAGTTTCACATCTTATCATCACAGTAGAGTTCGTCACGGTGTTATGGTTTTGTTTCAGTCGGAATTTATCATGACTATTTCAGTGACTTTTTGCAGAACTGATCACAGTAAAAAAAAGTCATGACATTGTGAATGACCTAGCGTTGATCGCAAAAATGTCATGAAGCATTCATTGATCACACCAATCGTTATGAGTATCACCTCTGATTATCACAATTAAGTAAGTGACGCTGATATGGATTTTGTTTCTGTCAGATTTTTTATGACATTGGCATTTTGCAGCACTGCTCGAGATACGCGATTGTGCTCGGTCCCGTACGATAGTGTATATCGGTTAATGACTGTATAACAGTTTATGAAGGTAAGAGTCGATCAATCCCCAACGTTCGCAGACGCAGAGTCAGTTTTAAACGCATTCTACTTTATACTAACGACCGTATAACGGATAGTTTAATGCTTACAACTATTAATGGGGGCCTTCACGATTCTAGTTAGTTTTTTGTATGGAGTTTGACAGTTGGAGGCTGAAATCATATAAACACTCCATACAAAACCACACAAAAAACTAGCCTGCAATTTTCAGTCTAGATTATTCTAGCCACAAAGCTAGAATTAGATTCGAGTACCTGCTCGAAAACACGGTGTTGTTTACATTTACCCCAAGGTGCATTAAAGAGATCTGGTGATGGAATTCAGAATCAAAATGCATGTAGTCCAGGTGGTCTCATAGCATGTTTTATAACCAAATTTGAATATCACTTTTTGACAGGATGGGTGAAAACTTTTGTTCAAACAAGCTTTCTGAAGGTATGACGAATACACAAAACACTCTTAAAATCTTCATTCAGGAGCAGAAGCGATAAAAATCAGTCTTCTAAATTCATACACCTTGGGATAAGCCCACCTGTATATTACACCCACTTAGATAGCTGCTCGAAAACTGATATACAATGTAAAAAAGCTGACAGGTTGAAATTTCAGCCTACGAGCTTAAAACGGAAAGGCCCCCAATATCTGCATCTTTACAAATACATTAGCAGATCGTTTTGATCGAATGAATGAAACCTATGGCCAACATGTAATGACCAAAATGATCAATCAATTAATGGCATTCCTTTGTACATCTTGGATTGAATATACTACACCGGATATAATAATTCAATTTTCATTATCAATGAGGTCCACCGACCTAGTCAGTCTACATAAAAATAATTAATAATGTATCCGTACCCTCATTCTGGCCATATGTGATATTTGTTCCACAAATTGCATTATGTGAGCAATTATATTTTATTCTTAAAACATGATTCGAATGTAAACGTTGTTATTCACCGCATGCAACATGTTGTTCTACATCGATCTGACATTTCATTTCCATCACAATAATTTTTAATTTCTACAGCATGATTTTCAACACGACTCAAGCTGGATTGAGCTTGAGCTTGTCAAATTTAGAAAATAGCGTATAGCGATATCGCGTACGTATATCGATATAGCGTATATCGGGGAATACCTGTATAGATAATATTACATAATATCGAATGTTTAGATTCCATATTGAACCATAAGTAAAAAATGAAAACTTCTATAAAACATGTACTCTCTATTCGTATGGATATTTTAGGGGTAAACATTGGCAAACCAGATATCGCCGAGTGATGGGCGTTTTGGAGCGCACCAACGGCTTCGGAACCGGCGCCGCACCTACGGCACTGCTTCAACGGCTCCGGAGCCGGCAGCGAATCAACGGCATCGGACCAACGGGTCCGGACCAACGGCTTCGGACTAACGGTTGTTCAAAACTAATTTTTTTTTTTTTTGTGAATTATTTAAAACAAGACTTACTCGGCTATTTACGGATTTTTTCGATTTAACCTCATTGAAAAGGTTTTTGTTTTTGGCCTGCTGTGTTAAAATCAGCCGAAACTCCTGCAAACAGTTACGATTTTGTTCATAATTTGTGAAACATGGAATACATATTAAGCCACATGTTGTGCGGCATATTCTTCTAGAAAATATCTGTAAAACCACCCGTCTCCGGAGGGTGTGAAGCCGACTCCGGAGCCTCCGGTGGGTGCGGAGCTGGCTTCGGAGCCGTTCGTGGTGAGCCGACTTCAAAATTGTCCAGAGCCGGTCGGAGTCGACTACGGCCTCGGAGCCGTTTTGTCCATCACTACTGTATACACAGTGGCTTAGTAGTGAAGTGATATGATTTATAACATATCCTGTTATTTACTCATGCCGTCCTTTTTGAGAAAATTGTGTTTGACAGTAATTTAAAAACAAAATCCATTCCAATCAAAGTATTTAGCAGCATTAAATGAAATAATTTTGATAACAAATCGCACGCACACCTTATTGGAACACCAGAAACACACATATGGGGAGTACGGTCCATACAAGAGTTGAGCACATGAAGGACATATTGCTAGATCGTACGACCTGACATGGGTACCACGGAAACCAGGCCGACCGTCGACCAAAACTAAGAAACACGTAAGAAACAAGTACCTGTTATAGGAGAATTCGTTAATAAGCAGTTTTTTTCTTAATGTTTCGAAACATTGTACTGATATAGCATATAAATTGTAAAACGCGAAATACCCTGTTGACTTTATGTTAGAATGCAATTAAATAATTAATTTTATGGTCAAAACCATCAACTTGAATCAAAGTTCACATACATTCGGTATGTATTGGTTCAAAATATTATGGTGTTTTAAGCTTTTACGAAAATGTGATAGGTAAAGTAGAGCAATTATTCCACTTGAAAATCTTTATCGAGGCCCAGACAGATTGTGTATTGAATGGTATCTAAGTTTTTAGTTTAACTTGCCAAATGATTGAAACGTTTAACGTTTAATCTGTTAAAACGTGAGCCACTAAAACTATGGCGGTACATCAAAATAATTAAATAAACTCGATTTTGATGTACCTGAATGAAGAACCGAGTGACAACATCTCACAGGTTCTAACAGTATGGGACGCCTGGAAATACTGATTTTTATTTTTCGTGTTGCCAGCGATAGCTTATAAAAAGCTGTTGCAACAGTACAGTACATGACACTAAATTATACTACAAAAAATATAGTTTTGTAGAAGATAATTCCAGAATGTAAATGGTAGTTGATCCAGAAGGTAAATGGTAATTGATTGAGATAATGATTAAAAACAAAACCCCAAAAATAACCAAACCGCGATTCTACTCGTCTATCCTATTGAATGCGCATTTGTAAGCTGCAAGGGCATTCCACATGGGATAAAAACCGGGACGCGTTTAGCCGAATGAATAAATATTACATGTAGCGGTATGTGGACCAATGAGAATGTGCACCTACCTTTGAAATCGATGTCATAGCCACTGAATTCCAACTCAACTCCCTGGAGAGCCTCACTCATAGTTTCGTGGTAATGATTGATCGATTGTTTGGCACCGACACAGAATGGTAGCGAAAAGTACGCGTACGTCTCCTGCCGATTATGGTACGGTCCGACGGTGTTCATCCATAGTACAACCTCCTCATGGTCTTCATACTAAAATAAAAGACACAAGCGATCGGTGTTAAATGATAAGCTTTCCGTGGCAAAACCACAGCGAAGCGGATCGAAGGGACAAAATAATCATGATAATTAGTCCCATCCTTACCATATGATTGTGCTCATCTGCTCCGACATTGGTGACAATCAGCGAGACGGTAACCGCCACGACGCACCACCACCACCACCTCCCCAACGTTGAATAGGACGACCTCATCTTGGCACTGTTCGTGCGATCTATTTTACTACCGAACGGCTCACACCACATCCAACTATCTGACCAGATTGTGATCTACCGCATAAGCTAGCTATTGCCGAATGTGCCGGAACATCCACGACGGAAAGTTTTGTTTTGGTAGCATCAGTAGGCCTAGCGCAACGGGGAATGCAGCTCACTGACACATCGCATCCGTCCGATTCGGCGATGGGAGCGATTTGGATTCCGGCAACACTAATCTAATTGATAGTCACAAATACCGCTAGCTCCTTAACTGTACTTTTTTCCGTTTCCCGAAAAAAGGGACACACGTACAGGGGTGTGAAAAATGGTATTATTTACTTTTCTTGCTGAATATACCCCTCGGAAGTTCGCTAGCACCCGTCGCAAAACATCGGGGCGAAAAACACGTACACAGAAACCGATTTGCGAGCAGATGCGTAGACGAATCGTACCGATTTGACATTTCCATTTATTTTGACAGCTATTTCTCGGCCAAGGTAAATAGAGCTAAGATGCAGTATATGGCGCCGTGCACACAAGCTAGTGAAATGCAAAAGACTCAATTAACCTTCGTTTCTATGACCAAAAATACACCCTTATCTTTATGACCACCTATCGCTACTGCGGGCGTGCGTGCGGAAAAATCAAAATTGTTTGATTCTGACACATGCGGTATCAAACTGTCACCCGCTGCGGGTGTCAAATTCCATACACTTTCAGAAAATGCACGCACGCCCGCATCAGCGATTTAAAATTAAGCCTCCCATCTATGTAGACACCCGAACTCTGACAGCCCAAGCGCCACAGATTAAGCTTAAACGACTGAAAAAACAAATATCCATAGAAAAAAATGAAAGCTCCATAGCTTCACTGGTTTGCTCAATAGATGGCATATTATAACTCACCATTATATTGCTGTCCTTTTCTTGCAATGTGTTTCGACAAGCTTCATCTTATCATGACCTATATAGCCTTCTAACTTTCTGAGCAAAAATCTATATGAATGGTCGTGTGGTCAGATTCATGGGTATCAACAATTTTTTTCAATTATTGACTCTTATTGAAATCTCACTTGTTTCTTGTTTCAATGCGCAACCATATAACAGTATGGTAGGAAGGAGAAAGCTCTCAAAGCGAGGAAAGCTCCACTGGTTGGGCCACCAACTCGCCACCAGCTTTTTGGCTATTTTTAGACTGCATCAGTCGTCCACCGTCTGTTAAACGAAGTCTTTCTATATACCGTTTAGGTAGAGAGCTTGAGTCGTTTAGCGCCCGTTTATTGGTCCTTTAGTGGATTTGTTTCACTTTGGAGGTCTCTCTTCACCTGAACCAGCCATCGAGTTCGACAGCGATCCCTAGTTCGGCATAAGGCGCAGTGGAGCACGAACACCTTTTAACTGTTTAATTTTTTTTATAAAAAAAAACATGAAATTAATAGTTTGGCGTTTCCATAACACTGTTGTACACAAGAGTTATATGTGTATACAATTTGCTTGATTGAACAATTTGCCCATCCACGACAATTAAATCAGGCGTTCAACAAAAATGCTGCTTGGGTTGAGATAAACAGGCGTTACGCGTAACGCTAACGTAACGTAAAGGGCTGAGCGACTGTGCAGCTGTCAACGGGACAACGAAAAAAGGCAAACAAATCGGGCTCGTATTCTAAACAGTGCGGTCGGCACGGTTGTGCATGGTTTAGAAGCAGAATTCGGAACTCCACCCGGTTCGGCGGCACCATGTCTCGGCTAATAAACTGGCAAACACGCTGCGGACGCTCGAAAGCTACCTTTACGGTGGCATTGGATTTCCGCCAGGTATGCGCATCACCCCGTTTCACACGCCCGTCCTTTAAGTAACCCCAACCGCCGGGTTGTTTTCTTCCCGTTTGCAGGCGCCCTAGCACTAGCGCACGTTCATGACGGCTCACCACAGCCAGCCGCACCACGGGCAGCACCGTTCTCGCTGCGCGACCTGCTCGGCGATGGCATGCTGTGAGCGGTGCCGAAGCATCGCCGCACGGTCGAGAAGCGCCTCAAGCGCAAGTACGGTCCGTCCGAGTACAAGCTGAAAATACTGACGCCAAAGGTACACCTGCGGACGTGCACGACCTGCGGCAGCGACCAGGAAGTGGGCGTCCTGTACCGTAAGTGGAACCATTCTTCATTTCCATTTAATTCCATTTGCAAGCTAACCGGCCCTCCTCTAACGTTTCCTTCACACAGCGTTTCCATCTCGAGCAGATACTCGTCAATGATTTCGTGCCGCTGGCTTAGCTTTTGCTGCATCTGTTCGAGGCTCGCGTCCAGTGCGGAACGCTGGTCGAACAGCGTGCGGGATTCGATCCCTGCCGGCAAACGCTGCTACTGCTCGCCCAGCAGGCGCTGCAAATCCAGCGCCTCCTGCCTCAGCTCGGCTATTTTGGCCACGAAGCGCTCGCGGCGCTGGCTGCTCTCCTGGTACACCTCCTCGAAAAACGTCGTCATGCGGTCCGGCAGCTGCTTGGCATAGGCCAAACACAGGTTGGTGTCGAACATTTCGTCCCACCGATCGCCGATGTTTAGCTTTGCCTTGTTTCTTAAGCGCGGGTTTCAACACCCATATCATTACAAAATTAACGACTAGCCGAAACCAAAATCTTTTATTGTATGAATTACCTACCCGGGTAGGTGGTTATAGAAGTAAGGGGTAAAAGTTTATTTTATTTAATAAAGCGCATTTAAAAAAATTGAAAAATTCTGAATTTTTTACCACTTATTTAAAACATGTTTCTCTAGGCATTCTAATTTTTTTGGATCGATTCAATAATCCAATAAAAAGTTATCATAAAAAGAATAAGCAAAACAGCAAACCCGGGTAGGTGGTTATAGAAATGAAGGTTAAAAGAACGCTCATTTGTGTGTGGAATTCATATGGAGCGATATACAAAAAAAACTATTTTTTCTGCTATTTCTTGCTAAAATAGTGCATCTATTTATTCACAAATTTATGTTGCTACATCTCAACAATGTTCCTGTTTCTTTAAATTTTACTGCGACATCAACATCAGGATCAAAACTGTTAGCAAATGAGCTAGGTCGCTGCAAGTAAACATATAAATTATATTTCTTCTTCTTTTTTACCTTGTTCGCTACAATAATGGACGGAGCATAAGAACAAAGCGAAACATATTCACGACGAATTACATTCTTTGGTACTTCGAGTCAATTTTATTATACAAAATCAGAAATTGGATGGTTTACAAAAACAAACATAACATTTCACAAGTGCGTCACAATATTAAATTTTAATTTCGAGACAAACTCAATAAAATATGGAACAATACCGCACAAAACACGAACATACCACATCTATTCACTTTCGAGAACTGAGCGAAGAGCTGGAAAACGTATTCATCAGTGTAACCCAAAATAGTATGTAAGCGCGCAAAGTTGCAAATAAAGTTAATGGCGTGCGAGAGCTGAATGCTTCGAAGACCTCTACAACGATCCTTTTCCGTCAAAACGCTCAATCTGCTGATCGGTCTCTATTACTAAGGATGTAAATCGAATCGTGAAAGCACTGTACTGAGTGTCATATTTCACACCTCACACATGAAGCTATGCTTTTTGTTCGTCGTGTTTGTTTTTTTTTCCATTTACCCGCAGGACTGCAATTGTATCACATTATGATCGACAATAGAACGTTTCAAGAGGGAAGAATGGGGCACGCAGACATACTGGCAGTGTCCTCCCGAAATATCATAAAATCTGCTCCGTGTTGTGTGTGTGTGTGTTTTTTTTCTGCTGCCGCCATCATCATCGCTTACTCAGTTTCCTGCGCATCCTGCTCAATAGAAAACATGCGCGGCCATCCGATGCTAAAATACTGCAGGGTGTTTTACTACAGTAGCACAAAATCGCTAATGTTTTTCTTCGGCTGGCACAGTGCCTCTGGCATCAGGTCAACCAGCTTGTTAAACAACAAACATCGGCGTATCTTCATCTCGAACTGTTGATCGATAGCTCGATTGCGCGCCATTCCACCGCTCGAACGGGATGTCGAGGGTGTGGGTGCATTGGCTTCTATCGCAGCCCGCCCACCGTCGCCATCCTTTGCGGCATTCGGCTTTTGGGGAACGGTTGAGTTCGCTGCCGAACTATTTCCCTCTAGCTTCTCAGGCGGCTGTTGTGTTGCAGCACCTTGCTGCGGTTGATTTTGCGAGCAATCGCTACTGCTCATCGAGCTAATGCTGGATGTGTCGGCTTCTTCGACACTTTTCGGTGATTCAACGCGCATCACTTTGGCCAAGTTTTCCTCCTCCTTGTGACCGTCATCATCGGCCCGTTGTTGTTTATGCTTGTTACCGCCAACGGGAGCACTTGCGGAAGCGGTTGAAGCGAGCGGACAGGTCAGCAGGCTCGTCGGTTCGGTTTCGCCGTCCACCGTATCGGACTTGAACAGCAACGAGGCCAGCTTGTGAAATTCTTTCAACTGAACGGGATCACTGTGATCGATGATGTCGTACAGCTTCGTTTGCAGGTACAGTATTGCCGACAGGGGATCGTTTTTAGTGATCTCTTCGTACTCTTGCTTCCTTAGCAGGTATTTACAGTAGCGCAGTATGTTGCCCCGGTTCGGTTTCTCGAGCCGCAGCACCCAAAAATCGTCCAACCGAACGTTCGAGTTCGTTCCAGGATTGCCACCGAACAGGAAATGCACTTGGTTGGTGGTGTCGTACACGATCTGGTGCGCATACCGCGGGCATGGCTCATGGCAGGTGTTTTGACTCTTCTGGTAACAATTTTCCCCATTCGAATGCTCACTCTTATACACGCAGCACCATTCTTTCTTCGACAGCGAGAACAACCAGAAGGAATTGATGTTCAAATCACGCCGCTCCTTCTCCTTGCTTAGACTCTACAAGTGGAAAGGATGCACACAAGAGAAACTCTCCGATAAGCTTATCATATTCACCAACAGATATTAGATGGCATTTAAATTTACCGTTAAAACGTATATCTCGTCCTTTTCACAATCAATCGTTGCTCGTTGCGTGAATCCCGATTGCGGAACATTTTTCGTGTCGGTATTATTGTTCTCCGGGGTCATGTTCGAGAGCTCGTTCGTGTTCACGTCGTAGATCAGAAAGTCCGTCATGTAGTCCTTGCCTCGCTGACCACCAAAGATGTACAGCTTACGATGTTTCTATTAAAAAGATGCAAAGAAAAACACTTCAATATGGTTTATCGTTATTTATCCTCTACCTCTTTCGATAGATTTTGATCAGCGGCCAAACATATTTTTAGAGACCGGTCCATTACGATATTCTACCGATATGCTTGAATTATTTGGCACAGAAACCAGGGATAGGTTTCCCGTTGTTTCCGATCTAAAATATGCTAAATCTGTGTTTATTTTTCTTTTCAAAAACAACAACTCTAGGACACGTTTACCAGTTTAAGCCCAAAACCTGCTCTTATACTTACATGATGGAACAGCATTGAATGAGTTACTCTAGACCGAATGCTCTGGACGTAGGGGCTGGACGCGGTCGGGTGTTCACAGTCGACGAGTATGTGCGCCCAGGTGTTGGTACTAATGTGGTAAGAAAACAGCCCCGAATACCGATACTGACCAGTCGTTTCCTCCTCGTTTCTAAACGACAAAGAAACTCTGTAACTTGTACGTAAATGTACATGCAACGGAAATGATGCAAGCAAAAACGAAAATAAAATAAAACACAATTTAACTACGATGGATACAAACAATAAGTTCCGCGATAGCAAATAGCGCCATGCGATATGAAGAAGTAGCGTGCTTGTTGCGTGCAAATGGTATGTAAACTACATTTAAATAAAGCAATCAAATAGAGCAGTCAATACAAACATACTTCGGCTCGAGGATGCGGCCCCCAAATACGTAGATCGTCTGCTTGTCCACATCGATGCACATCTGATGATCGAACACAAGCTGCGGGCCGCCGACCTGGCTGGTGTCGTTACAGATCAGGAACCACGTTTTGGTGATGGTGTTGTACAGGTAGAAATCGCTGTTAATGTTCTCTTCCGTACGTGATGCACTGTCAAGGTAGCGGCCGAGCATGAAAATTTGCGAATTCCGTGTATCGTACACCATCTTGTGGCACGCTCGGGGCGTCGGTCCGTCCAATAGCTCGGAGCGCTCGTGGATCAACGTCCACCGGTTAGTCTTCACATCGTACGACCAGAGATCGCTCAGATCCTCGTTCCCATCCCATCCACCGTAAAGATATATTGTGCTAGTCATTGGATCGATGATCAACTGATGGCCACCGCGACGCCCTGGCCGGGGTTCGTTCTCCGGCGTCAGCTGCAAACTCCACTGGGGCTTGTACTCTTGTCTCTCGAGGTAGTTATCCATTAGGCCGTCTGGGGGTGGTGGAGGGCCGGAAAAGGAAAGTAGGGAAAAAACGAGAAAAGATAATTATCTGATAAGAGTGCGATTGCTTCCGGGACAACCTACAACTTCGACCCAGAACGACTTACTTTCAATAAAACCAACCAGCATCTCTTCAGTCTTCTTAAAATCCCCTCTATTTACAAGCGTTTCGTGCAGCTCCGTCATCTTTTCGTCCTCCAGCTTAACGCCCGTCTCCTCTTGCAGTGCGCTGAACGAGTTTACATATCCCTGCTGCCGACAGTGCTTCAAAAAGAGTCGAACGATCTCCACCTCTCGCAGCATGTTGTACTTTCGCAAGTTTGACAAAATGAACATAGAATCCTCGATGCCCAGCAGCTCGACGTACCAGATGCAAAAGTTGAAGCTTGGACCCCATGACAGTAGCGGAACGATCTGAATGAACTTGATCGGCAACAGCTCGCCGGAATTTGTGCGATGCTTTAAGTTGAACGTTTCCGGCACTGAATCGTTTCTTAAACCGCTGAGATAGGACGAATAATGTAAAGGGGACCGAAAATTGCAAAGGGATGAGTACATTTCTTAAATCATTTCCCCCACTGCTGATCTTTGTTTTACCCTTCGAATAGCAACACCATTCGCTCCTCTTCCAGTCCACCAAGGATTTTGAATTTGCGCAGATTGCAGACATGCGTTTTCTCGTACTTTCCAAACTTAATCTTCGTCACGATCGCGGGCCGTTCCAGCTTCAAGACCAAATATTGGGGCGGTGTGTTGGTGTTCGATGACCAGCGTGACGTTTGGTTCGATGGGTTGTCCTCTCGAATGTTTCTACAATAGTAAATTTGGGATAGAAATGTTTAACAACACATACTTTTACGATAGCCGTTTGTTTGTTCAATGCCCAGCTTCTACCCACATGAAGTTGTACGAGTTCTTTCAGGACTAGTATTGAAGAGGTTCTAGATACCACCTTGCTCTCTAAATCACCGAAAGTGAAACAATTGTTTATCATCAAACTACCCAAAATATTCAACTCCGGCGATGACGCAGGTTTTGCTAGCGTACGACGCCCGGCACGAGGGACCCCGATTGATAAATAAATAAATATGCATAACAATGAGCAAACCATTACGAAATTGGCCAAACGGGCGGTCAACGGCGATGGCAACGACAGCTTCTATTCGCGCTATTTTTACACCCTTCGTCAATGAACCTGTTCGTTTCAATGCAAATGCACTGCGGTTCACCTTCAAGCTGCCCCTCCTCTCCCGCTGCACCTGGCGCATAACACTTTTCAAGCACAACAAACTCATACCCTCACCAATACACCCAAGCGCTCCCAGCACTTAATCGCCATCAAAAAATGATGCGCCATCGCCCGAAAGCACAGGCAATCCAAGCATGCGATTATTTTGCGCGTAGCGTAAAGAACTGCACCATGCCAACAAGTACCAAAATTTGCGATAACCCAAGAATGATTGTTTTCTTCTACTTCTTCCACCTTGCGATGCTGTCGCGTAGGCCCCGTCTGCTTTTGCAGCAGGGAGAGCTACCGGCGCCATTCCCTGCCATGTGGTAGTAGCGTTCTTGATCAAGCATACACGAGCGATTGTACTATCTTTAAATTACTGCTACCGTACTTACTCCGGCAAATACGACGACGAATAGCTCGAGTATTTGTAAATATCGTAGTCTAGCTTTTTTATGTCCGAAATTGTTCCAGCCATTTCTCTGCTCTGCTGACACTGCTGACTCAATGGATGGTGGTTTTAAGGGTGCGTTCCCGTGTCAATTACTTTCAATCGCGGTTTGTTTCACTTTGTACACTTAATCTGTTTAGTAAGAATTGTATTGTTGCAAGCGAGACCAATCTTGGCGGCACGCAATTGTCGAAAAGATGGAAATTTTGCCAAACGAAACTACACCTTGCGCTACGTGATTACCTCCTCCGAACACAGTACACCAACACAACTCCAACAGTTGCTGTACCGCACACGGTTGACAGATGGTGTGGCAGTTTTGCATTGATATTGGTGACACCACTGTCGGCATCGACTGTCAGTTGCGTTTCTTCCGCACCGGGGGTCCAATGTTTTGATGCCAGTGGATCGGTGTCTTATTTTTGCAAATATCACACTCACGCTCCGTCGTTAACTTTCTACCGCATTTCTGTCTCACGTTTTTGTGAAACACACCACTGTTTGCGATGAACAAAGTCGTCAACGTATTCCTTGGCCAAATACCTTGCTATACAGTGGTAAGTACGATTGAGATGTACGCGATGGACACTGGTGGTAAAGTTTGCACCTCTCACCTTTCAGAGGACTTCTCAGCTATGTGTGGGCCGTTTCTACGGCACTGCCGGCAATGACCCCAAGATTCCAAAAAATGTGATCGAGCATCTGAACACAGCCCAAGAGCAGCAAACGAATGGAGTTGTATACGACAAGAAACCGTTCCGGATGGAGCTGGAAGAGGGTAACGGAACTGGTCCATAAGTGACGTCTATTACCTAACCTCGTCTCGTTGCAAGGGAAATTTTTAATTTTTTGTTACTTTTTCTTATCATATAAAAGGAAAGCGTTATTCCTGGTGCCTATGTGGGCGCTCCAAAGGTCAACCGCTATGCGATGGAACGCATAAGCTAGTGCAATATAAAATCACGCAGCGGTACGTTGTTCACTTTGCAGCGGGATGGTGTGATGGGGATGATACCATGTGCTCGTATAATACTCATCGCTACTTTACACTATTTCAGCCCCATTCGGTTTCAGGTGGAAAAATCCGGCACATATTGGCTGTGCAATTGCAAGCAGACGAAAAATCGACCATTCTGTGATGGAACGCACAAATGTGAAGAGGTTCAGAAAACCGCTGGAAAATAGTTTCAGCATATCAAGCTAGAACCAACGAACAACAGTTCTTGTTACTCTACATTATTGCTGGCATTCTGTATCGTAGTTTGGCAAACAGAATAAAACATAGCTGTGTACAATACAACAAAATAATCTCGATATCATCCTGCGAAAATTTATTTTTCGTCATTATGTGCTGATTTGTCATCATTTTTTTTACCGACCAACACACAAACTAAACACCATCTTCATCCTTACTTGTTTGTTTGTAGCATTTTTCTATTTTCAAATAAAACAAAAAAAGAGAAAAAACAATTTTCTTTTGAGAGCATATTATCAAATGTTACATTACTTGAGGCAAACAATTTCGCGATATTTCAAAACCAAACGGGTTTAGAGAGTTGTAGAGGAAAAGGAAGGAAAAAAGAATGAAAACACATTACACGACTGAGTAACAAAAAGCAAACTCGTTTCTAACGGCCTTATTATGTGAAATGCGGCGCACATTACATAAAAGTGTTCATTGTAATACATTTTTACAGGTGTTTAAATGCGTTCTTCTTCTGTTATGTGCTTTCGACCATGATGATTGATCACGTCCATGTTAACATGTCACATGAGAACACACTTGCAATTCGAACCTTAAACCTTTGCGTACAAAGTAATAAATTATTATTTTCGCATATTACTCGGCACTCGGATCTAGACAAAAATAATCGTTATGTTGCGTTTCGCAGCTCGCCCGTCGTAACACCTGACACTGCACAGTACACAAAACGAAAGTAGTACAACATGCAGTAGTAGTACAACTTTGCCGTGCTTATAAGATGCGCATCCCAGCGACCTGACCTGCTGGTTGATTGTTTGCCTTACGTTTCGTTGCGTTTCTTTGTTAGCAATTGTAACAAGAACTTTTGAGCTATTATACCTATCAAATAGTAATCATGTTCTATTATCATTCGCCACTCCTTTCTTCATTTACCGTTTACAAGGTTTCCAAACAAGCGTCTGGTAAGGATCGTTCATTCATTATACTCTTAAGATTTGTTCAATCAAATTAGTTTGCAAAAGTTGATACATGGGGAAAAATTATTTAGATTCATGTTTTTTTCACATCAATACACCAGCATGAATCAAGTTTTGCCACAGAAAAGTCATACATAGAAAAAAGCACCTATACCACACTATAGTAAATAGTAAAACCGCAAGGATTATTTGCAGAGTCAATTAAGCGACCAACAACTTGATTGAATTACTTCTGAGAAAGAAGCTACATCAGGCTGTTGTGCTTTTGCATAAATATATTCGAATCAGTTTCCTTTTTGGTGCAATTTTCACCATCCTTCATAATGCTGTTACCACTACCTTCCCTGGATACTGCCTGATGCATTAGTGAATTGCAATATCTTTGTATAAATTTACCAGGCTACAATACGAAAAGAGTACGGGATCAAACCGCACCATGGTGCGGACAAATTAAATGAATTACGGTTATTTTCCAATGGTTCCGAAAAGAAATAAATGTTATATATTTTCACGTTTCCATGAAATAAATTGTACATAGGAGCTTCATTCATGTCAAATTGAGTTAGTCAAATAGAAACGCGACATAAAAAAATACCTTCTCGAATAGTGCCAACGCGGGTAAAGGATTTAAAGATACAGTACAAAATACAGGCATAAACCGGCGCAATCCGGCCAAACAAAAGATTGACGAGAGAAAAGCATCATGTACGAAACGCAGTTAGACTTTTTTACGCAGTTCAATCCGTTAATTATTCGATCTCTCAAATCATACTTACGCTCTTAGCGCGATATTTAAATATTTGTTGCCTCCAGCAACCGACTCATTATTTGCAAAGCAGGGTAAGTGGATAGATTTAATAATTTACCATCATTACGTTCTTTTTTCTTTTCTTTTTTTTTCTTCATGAAGCTTGTAGAAATCCTGTGGTTTTAACGCAAACCCTCACTTATGTAGCGTATTTCTTTGCCATCCTTGGAATACCTTTGGGATGCACAGTACGGCATACACTGCACTGTTCTTCTATTGGGTTACTTTCATTTTTTCCTTCTTATTTTTGTTTATGCTCTGATTTCATCTCTACATTTCGTTTCATTAGTATGGTTACTTGGAGCAGATGATGTACACATCCAAATCGATCATCTTTATCTCGCCCAGCAGGAGCAGTACGATTCGATCAGCATCAGCAACACTTTACGACGCACCTTAATATTCCTCTTCTTCTGGCGGTATTTCATCTGGTGGCGCGAAACCGTCCTGTAATTAATAAAATCAAAATTCATGACCCTCTGCAATACACTCCCCGCAAATGGTACTGTTCCTGTTCATTCGAAAACATACCTCAGTGGCATAAAGAATCTCTAGAATCTTTTGAACGAAAGGACTCTGGCTTTGTTCATCATCTTGGCAGCTAAAAGAAGAACAACAAAAACATGAAAATTAATCGGTAATGATGGCAAATAGCACAATGTTTAAATTATCAACTGTAGTGGAAACTTACAGAATTTCAATATCCCTCAGTTTACTGAAATAGAAATCACGTTCTTTTTCCAGTCCTTCGAAGTTTAATCGCATATCACTGATTTGTGAGTTCAGTTCCTCGATCTGCTGATTCGTCACGCTATTCTGGGAGGACGATTTGCTCGTATTTACGTTAACGCCACCTCCAATACGGCTAGGCGGACTCTGCACCATCTGTCGGGTGGGTGCAACTTTGGACACTGGATAACGTTAGATATGTTTGCGTGTATTTGCAGAGGTGGGATAATGGTTAGCATGATGTGGGTGGGCCAGATTTACGTTTGTAGGATAGTGGTGTGTCAAAGGTGCGTTTTTTTTGGTACACATGCAGGATATAACGTTAATTTGAAACCACATTATTAGGGATACATACGCAACCACGGAATGGGAACGTTACGCATTGGGTTCAGAAAGGACAACACAGGATGTTTGTTACGTGTCATGTGCCAATGCGTCGTTAGTGCATTGGATCAGGAAAATGATAAGATATAAGATAAGAAGCAGAAATAAAATAGAAAGAGAAGAAAAAATACGGTCAATAATTGCGCTACAATACAAAAAAAAAAAAGTTTAAAGGTTTTTTTCATTTCCCACAAAACTACTCTACTCCAATATGCAATGTGAAACAACAAACTAACTAAAACGTTTTCGTAGTGTAACGAAAAATCCAGATCATTGCTGTTTTTGATTCAGTTGTTTCAGCTAGCATTTTTACATGCTCTGCTAGAGAATATGTTACCACGGAATAATGAGAGAGAGGGGTAATTAATTTTACTTGTAGGACTATTGTAATAAAGCTTAGAGGATTGAAATGTGTAGTACAGTTATGGTATATAGCAGGGGCCTCCAAACTTTTCAGCTCGCGGGCCGCATTGCTTCAAAAATCACTATGTTGAGGGCCATTTGATGTTACCTATAATTGATGAGTGAACGTTAAATCTCATTTTTATAACAAAATACTAACGATACTTGAACAGATTCGTGTTACTAAAGCTTGATTTTTGTCTAAGAAATATAAAAAAAATACAATTTCTTTTGAAAAAGTCAAAATAACCTAATATTTATTCTAAATCTGGCAAAGTCATCGGGGCCGTATTTTAAGCTCTTGAGGGCCGCATGCGGCCCGCGGGCCGTAGTTTGGAGACCCCTGGTATATAGCATAGAATTAACCAAAGATACAAAGCTATTCACACATATTGCTTCGCTATTAGTTATCAATTAGCACTTTATACATGTCACTCCAAATCAGTTTATTTTTCACCTAACTATGCTATGATACGAATCCACTTCTCCAATGTTTGTACAAAGCAATGTAATGAATTCATAATTACATTGTGTATGCTACAGAGTAAAGGCAAGCAACAAACATATTTTCATTTTTCATTAGTAAAAAATAGAGTTTGAAAAAGAAAACCAGGAAATCAGATAAATTAAAAAGACTGACAATTTGCAGAAAATGACTGCATATATGCGACTATGCTGGTTCATAATTGTTAGTGTTCCTTTGTTACGTTAACTATCATCGACGAAAGAGTGGAAATGCCAAAAAACACAATTAACTATTAAATAGATGTATCATATCTATGGAAAACCCACCCGTGGTTATGTTCAAAAAAATCCACTACGGTCATAAAATTGTATATACAAAAGTTCTATTTAAGATTGTGAATACTGGATATCCCCTAGAGACGCTATTAAAGCGGACCGCAAAAAGTCTAAGTTAGCATCTTATTTTCGTGTAAGTTTGCTTCATGTTGGTAGTTTTAATCACTGATATATTATTTGATATGATTCTGAATGAACCTAACAACATTACTTAGTTTTATGCACGATTTTTTAAATATTCAACATAACGGGTGCCTTTGCATTTGACAATTAGACAATTGTACAATCAATGAAATTTGCTCTAAATTGTGATATTTTCTAATCCGCGTGTCTCCAAATATGCGTTTCTTGGGGACTACCTGTAGTTTAATTACTGTACAAAAACACATATATAAATGAAGATTCTGTTAAACAAAAAATATAACAACGAGACGATTAATGAAACAACAGAAAGCCATTTTTTCTACATTCTGATGATACATCTACAGCAGTCAATCCGGTGATATAATATTGCGTTTCCCGTTGCTCAAATTCAGTACACCTGAATGAGGACCCCATGGTCATATAGAACACGTATCGCCAAAGACGCAACAGATTGTCAGCTGATATCACCATAGGTCTAATAGTAACAATTATCGTAAAGTTTTCTACATACGTTTAATTTTTAACATATGTTAATGTGCTTCTTAATGCCAGGAATATTATGAATTAGATAAAAATAAAATATTGTCAAGTTTGCTGCACATAAGGCGATAGCAGTAATGGTAGTTCGTTCAGTTGCATTACTCTACTTCATCATTGACCAAAAAAATCCATTAAGATTGCATTGAATTATTGAAAAGCAAAAAATCAGATAAGCCCAACGAGGCATGTTAGGACATTGAAGGACGATGCTCATCATACAACAAGAATAGCCATCGTAGTTTGGATTAATGTAATAGTGATAGAACGTGAGTTCAAGTGAAGAAGTTGTTAAAGACGAGTGAAGTTTGCATTAGCGTCAACAGATACAGATATTTATATTAGTATTTGTATCCTAAGGTCCAAATGAAAAATGGGAGTAAATTATTGGAATTGGGGGCGATGCTAGGACATTATTCTTTTAATCATATGCATTAATGGATATAAGTAATGGAAAGGCAACATACTCGGTTTGATTCTATCACGTGGTGCGGTGGTGCCGATTGCCATTTTACGGGGTGGAGCTACGGCTGATACACCGTTACCTTTCGGTGCACCCGCACCCGAACCCATTCCCATCGGTAGGTTATCGCGCGCTAATAAAGCATCATACTCTCTACCATCATAGTTTGCGTCGAAGAACTTTTTGAACCATTGTAAAAATTCAAAGTTATCTTGGAAGCGACCCTTAATTAGTTTATCGATTGGAATTATCTAAAAATGAAGAAAGAAAAGAAATTAAATTAAGTAGGGTGAGAAATTATCATAAATTATTAACCTGTCACCATGACAAAAACGAGTTGTAAATTGAAGCGAAAATATAAGCAGAAGCGAAAATTCGAGAGGAACTTATAACCCATTAATCTTTATCCCATCTTTACACTTTGCGTTGACAATCCCCAGCATAGCATGTACAGACAGGCGCCCACAGCAATACTGACATTTTTTTTTAATGTCAGATTATGTACCAACGTCTTACACATTTCGAAAAATCGTACTTAGTAAACAGATTTATAAACCACTCATAATAATGTAATTTAAATCTTTGCCTTTGTAACATGTTTGCAATGTACACTTAGTAAAAGCGTTTTACAACTAATTCTCATTTTCTCTTTCTCTCTCATTTATGGTGTGTCGATGAATCAATTCCGAAACGTAAACGAATACAATTTGTCTAGAGTATTTTGGATTTACACACATTGTATGTATATACATGTATATGTCGTTATAAAAAATGTATATTCGTTCAATTTTAGGCATGATTTAAAAAATAGGTGCAGTGCAATCACTAGTTGTTTGCACTGTTGAGTCCTGCTTCTTCACAGATACAAACAGACAGTAAGGAATGCAACTAAGTCAGAAACACAACAAAATAACCGACCAGAACTAATGATCGAAAACGAATGAACAACATTTGGAGCAGAGAAGTTTTAATTTATGGGAAAAGAAGGAACAAGAAAGGAGCAACTGGTAGTCAAAAGACTATTGTGTTTGGGACAATTTTTGTTCACTGAGAGGATTTTCATGAACCAAAAACATGGTTTTGCTCGTATTCTATCTACTGTACCGATCGACCCGCGGGTGGCGGAAGCTGCTGGTCGGCTGTGAATTCGGGTTGTCGGTAGTTCACCTACACCCAACTCGTTCTGTATCGCTCCCTGGCCGAGCATAATGCCACTGCGGGCTTCCAGCGCATCGTATTCTCGGCCGTCGTAGTTTGCGTCGAAGAATTTTTTAAACCACTGTAAAAACTCGAAATTATCCTGAAAACGACCCTTGATCAGCTTGTCCACCGGGATGACCTAGTTTGCAACAAAGGAAGGGAAATGTGGAAAGGATGGAAAAGATGAGAGAAAGATAGAGATGCCTAAAGATTCGTTCTGTCACATAATTGTTGTTCGATTGTCTTCGATATTCGCTTCGCGATTTTAAAAATTTGCCCCCCAGAACAATCGTTTCCCAAGTTTTCACAAAACTTAATAATGATTTCAATGTCCGCTTCTGTTCTGCATTTTTTGCGTGCTATTACACATCAGCGTGTATAACGTAGTCGACGGCAAGTCGATCAAGGCGAAATTCGAACTTCTCGCGCATGGTATGCTAAAACCCACACTCATAACTATAACTCATTCCTAATATTGGCAGTACGATGTGCTGAGCTGTGAAACAATCGGCTAACAAACTAGAAACCGCTAAAACCAAAGTTTTATCCGCATAATTACGGAATTTAGAAGTATATATGGATCACAATGCTTCCTCCGATCATACCTTATCGACGTTCATCTTCTTGAAAGCAGCCTGCAGGATTTTGAAGTTCTGGATGTACTCGTGCTCGAGGTTAGTGCGAAACTTTACACGCTTCATTGGTACGGAACCCGGGAATAGCATGTCCATGTATTGGCAATACGCAGCTCCGGTGCATAGTTCCTCGATCTTGGTGAATTGCGATCGCAGACAATCGTTTACCCACGAAAGCATATCATGCCTCGAGAGATTGTCTGTCGTCACGTTCGTCGAATAAACGTTAACGGCCATGTTTAACACCGACTATTTTGTACGATTCTGAAATTAAAAAATGGAATAAATTGGGTCTTATGAAACACTCTTTTGTGTGAACAAATAGTTACGTAACTAAAATATTATTCTATTTGAATCTTATAATAATGAACAGTCTGGAATTAAGTTTTCCTATCTTTAGATTGTTGCTTCATTGGAAAAATCTAATACTGATCGAACCAGTGGTATCGTTTTTGTGTTTTTTTTTTTGTTGTTGTGCCATTAAATAAGATCACCGTTCCGCATATCTTTGTGCGCAACATGGCATGGCACAGACGCGCACTGTTACACGTGGGCCGTAAGGTAGTACGAAAGTAATCATCTATAGCGAGCAATGAACCCAAAACAGTTGCATGTCTCGCATGAATTGCACAGCGCAAAACGTTTGATAGAACATTCTACTTTTGCTCTTGACATTTTTAGTGCAATGCAAAGCTAAAACTAAAGGAATGCGTCTCATGCTCGTGGCGTCCATCCAACCGTATCGAATCTCGAATTTAGAACGTATTTCACCAATCAACGTAAAGTCTCGTTGCAACCAAATTATTTAGCTTCATTTAGCATTGCGTTTTTACCAACCATTCAAAACACTTTTTACTTTAATGTATAATTAATGAAAGTGGTACTTAAATCATAGTTTAATAATACAAGCATGATTTTCTTAAAAAAAATAAAATCATAATATGCAAATATAGTAATTTTCAGTTTGCCTTATCCAACTGAGAAGTGTAAAATATTTTACACGTATTATGCAAATATTAGTATACAACAGATTGGTTAATATAAAACATAGTTTTGTTGTGAGCAGCAACAGGTCAAAGCGGATGTGGGCCTTCCATAAGCGCAAATTCAATCAATCGGCCGTCACAAAAAAACGATATTCATTCAAATGAACACATCCACCTTCGCGTTTATCTCTAAAGGAGCATGGGGCGTTTTTTAACAAGACAGTAATCCGGTTTTCTTTAGAGAAGCGATAGTCTTCGAGAAAGGAAAAAAAAAGATGCTTAACACCCGTCCGCGTGACGCGTAGTGCAGGTGGAGTGTGAATCCGAATAAAATATTTGGGATAAATATTCACGACTGCGGAGGTTGACTGCCGCCACAGACAGCCAACCAACCAAGACAGCATCGTTTGGGTTCCAAACTTTACTTTTCAAATCTCTCTTCTTCGAGCATTTTTCTTTTGTTGTGTGGTCAATTGTCATCGATACGTAAATACTTTGCTTTCTCTTACATGTTTAGAACATTGCAAATTTATTACCGTTTTTTCGCTTTTTGCTATACTATCAAATTTCTAAAATTTATCTTCTATTTGGCGTAACGTGCAATGCGGAAATACCGGCCTGTATCATTAGAGGCTTAATCAGTGTCACACACAGCCGAATAGTCAGTCAATCCTTGCTACGGAGGAACGGTCCTTTCTATACTTGAACTCATGGACGGGCATGTTATTGAGTCGTACAAATTGACGACTTTACCACGGGACCGCCGTCCTTTTCTAAAAGGTACATTCACTATAAAACAAAACAGTAATGTACATATGACAACGATTTTAAGCACACAATTGATGATTAACATTTTATTAACGAGGCAGGCAATAGACCGAACCAAAAAGAGCAAATTATTTTCCACCTAAATTTACCATCCATTTGAACAGGGTATGGGAAATGCAATCAAACAAATGTCCCATGACATAGATGCGCTCATATCAGGACGGAAATGGCAAACACTCCTACGTCTGCTTTAGAATGTAGGTAGACCGCTCCCCTTTTGAATCGTTTGTTAACTACACGCGTTGGCCTTGGTACAAAGACTAAAAATTTATAGCACGTGTGTTTGCAAACGGTCCTTGCTAAAAACAATTAAATAGAATCAACAAATTTTACTTATATACAAAGCTATACAAATAAGCTGTTATTCTTTATATAAATGTATGCAACGGTAAGGCAGGGCTGTACGTTGCAACACATATGTATACCTCCTCCACTTTCATCCCTTGCTCGAATCTATGGAGCGTGATGGTGCATTAAGCCAAGCCCAACAGGAAACCAATCTGTGTCGGCTACAATATTGAGTCATATGATTTTGAATGGTTGATGCATCCGCCCAATACGCTACCTACACAATCGCTGCCATATGTGTAGTCTATGTCACTTTTTAACTCCCAATAAAACATACGCATTTCTTGCTAGAAACAGCGTTAAACATGTATCAATTATATATTTTTGCCGCACATTACCGCACACTTAAAAAAATAGCCGCAAGATGTTAATTGTACGATGAAATTATTAAGCCCATATAGTGTGTAATTATGCAATTATAAGCAGTTGAAGATGGTTGCCACCATCGCAAGTGAGAGCAAACGAAACAATCGCTTACAGAGTAAAGAATGCTTTGACGCCTCTTTAATTTACAACGCCTGTCTGATGATGCACCATAATCACCTGCACTGTTTTGCTCTACTGTTTTGGTTGACCCGCTCTACATTAACATGAATTAACTTCTAAGCACACATCACAAACAATCACACTTGCATTAATCTAAGCTTCACTCAGATTATGGAAACAGAACAACAGAAAAGAGCATATATAATAGATATAGAAATTAAAAACTCAGCAAAAAATTAAAATATAAGCTAAAACTTACTCCATTTAGTTTAATACAAATGAATAAAATACAAAGTGGTAAAGATCAAAATGAACGGTTAACCAATAAAAAAAAATTGGATTAAATTTTCAATTAAAAGGCATTCATTAAAAACAAAAACTTTCATTCCAATAATATATATACTCTGACTGGCGCGAAAGTGATTGATTTCACTTTTATAACACAGTACGTAGGATGCTTTTTACTCTGACAAAGATAATTAAAACTCAACGGGTGCTGTTTGCTTCGCTTTGCTTTGCTTTACTTGCTAAATTTTATGCGATTTCTACTCGTGTGGCTTATTTATGCGTTCGTTTTTTGAAATTAAACTTTCCATTTGCGCAACACTTTTACAATACCACACGGTATCAACATCCTTATCATTTTGTTCGTTAAATTTCATGATTCATCTGATAAAGGGCAAATTCCTCAAATGCATTCCGACAACATCAACGTAACTCGAACATTAGCACCATAAAGCCTAATAAAATTGTGTTGTTCGGGAAGTTTAGTTTAATTAAAAAAAATATTATTAGATTTAACCATTATTCAGCCTTTGCTGACAAATGTGATTGTAGTAGGGAACTGCACAATACCTATGGCAAGATAGAGAAAAAAAACATTGAAGAAACGCAAAATCCACTAAAATGCATGGTTACCAGCCCCAAGACATTACGCGAAGAAGACTGTCGGTCGGTCGCGAATGCGTCCCCTCCCAACCTTCCACCAACATCGATTTTCAAAATAGCGGCACATTCGCATACCGTTCTTTTGCCCATACTGCTCTGCATCACACTAACGGTGGCAGGGTAGGTATACCCATATTGTCTATCATCCGCACCGAAACCAAATGCGGCAACTAGCATGAGAGCCGGTATACCACCGTACGTGGGGATAGGTGGATAACAAAAAACCCGGCCAGAGAGATATTTGGATGTAACGAAGTGTTTGGGCTTCTAGTTTTTCTGATCTAAAATTAAACCGAATCATTACTGCTCACCACAAAATCTCTCACCAATGCTTTCCCATTACCCGATCTGGAGAAGCAGATATCCCGTTCTATTTGGATAATTAAGGCACACATGTGAGGTGGTACCCATACCAATCGCCTCGAAGCGCACTTGAAGCTATAATGATGCAAGTGAGTGAGTGAGTTTGAGACAGAAAGAGAGACAGAGACAGAGAGAAAATGTTTTCAACGTACAGCATAATATTAATTAGTTGCTATACTTTCAAGTAAATGTATAACCGAATACAACATAAAAGTACACGTTACGACGGAATATGGCGCACATTGATTTTGTACTGGGAATTGGCAAACATGGTAAAGGTAAAGGCTCTAAGTGTGCCCTACCCAAACTTTTTCTCTTCGTATCCGGCGACTATCCCTGATATGGGTGTCAATTCCGGTCAATGTTTCCGTTACTTTGAGTGGAATTTAAATGAGTTGCTATCAACAATTGAAAAAAAGTGGAACGAATTATAATATAATACAAAACAATAGCATTGCGATGTGTTTCATATCGTCATGATGAAACACAAGTAGATAATTTAACAAATATTTTATGAAATAAGGTGATGGTAAACAAGGTATGCATTTAGTATTTAGATCCTTTTAATAAAATAATGGTGTAAGTTAAAAAAACAACTACAATTTAATCTGTTGAAAGAATCCATAGCAATTCTGGGCTTGAATTTGATCACCATTTGATTTCTGATTCAGTCTGCTGTACTAGTCTATACTATCTTACATTCTCATTCTACTGAAATCGGCCGCCTATCCTTCAATTCAAATTGCCTTTCTTTCCCTTCAGTCTGCAAACCCAATCGCGAATGTTTTCGATACGCTTTTTTACAACATTCCTCCATCAGTTTCAATTTCAGCATGTCCATTCTAATACAGATAGAACAGCATGTACATGTGTAGATTTCTTCTGCTCTTTTTTACCGTTCAAATGTACCGAAATTTGATTTATTTTCAATTAAAATTGATTCGTAACCTTGGAACATTTTTTTTTTTCGAAAACAAGAATGTCCATCAAAATTTTTGATTGCGTTTTTTATTTTACTGGAATAGGCGTAATTTAAAAAGTTCGAAATGGCTATTGTTAGTCTGTGAGGAAGGTAACACATAATATGAAACTATTGAAATAGTACATAAATTATTATTTTTTTAATGTTTGAAGCGTCGTAGCACTGCATAATCATAAAAATAATATATAAATATATGAACGGAGTCTAGTTTAAAAAAATAAAATTTAGAATGTTTTTTAATGCATCTTGAAGAGCAAAGAACAAAACCGTTGAAAAAAATACAACAACAAAGAATACAAAAAAAGAAACAATATAAAATGTTATGTACAATGCATACAACAAAATATATAGCATATTATAAATGATTCAATTTATAATTTCAGCTTTAAACAATCTAAAACAAAGCACAAGTTGCTTCCAACGTTCAAATAATATGCAGAAACCAACATTATACACCAGAGCATACGATTGTCTCGTGGAAGCATACATGGTTAGGAAAAATACATAAATATACGAGGACTGGCTGCGGTCTACACAAACACATCTTAGCGCACGCAACATGCTTCTACAGCAGCACCACCACATCCACACATGGATGCGGAACATGCATCAACGCTTGCTATGGTTGTGTGTTGCCATCTTACGCCCCAAACCCGACAAAATGCCGATGATGAATCATACGTAGCAGAAGGCTCATGCAATCAATCCCGGGCGGGGAAAGCGCACCAAACTCAATCTCATCGGCATTCGGTAGAAACTTTTTACAATTATTATTCCTTTGCCATTTCGATGACAGAGTTAGCTGTGTCATTTCGATAAAACGAACCATCTAGAAATGCAAGAAGAAGCTTCCATATTCACGTCTACGTATGTAAACCACATGTTTCTCGATTACCGATTTGCACTACACGAAAAATTTCGAATGCCGTCTACACTGCTGAAATTTTAGCTAATCTGTCTGAAAACATCACACACAGAAAATATTGTAACCTGCTTTGAATCGATAGAAAGTAGATATCGCATTGAAACTTTCACCTGGTGTTTTTTTGTCTATCTCTACTAACACTATCGTCTTTACGGGGACAACGGGGAAAAAGGTGCAGTTCCGGAACCAGAGAATGTCTTACGTACGCAAATAGCAGTGAATATTCCGTCACCACAATTATAGCAAGACAGGGAGTGCGTTATTCTTTCTCTTTGCGCTGATTTTTTCAATCGACAATTTTTTTCAATTCTGTTCTATACACGCAACACACGAAAGGCGAAATGTTCTTTGAAACACTACCAAGAAAGAACAAACCCTACCCGCAGCCGGATGTACAAAAACGCTCGATAGGGAACCAAGGAACGATAGTGTTCGTTCGTAGAAAACTGCAACCCGTTCTCGTCTATACCACACTTTTCACAACTCAACTTTAAGATTCCTCTTTTCCGGCGCAGAAGGTACCTTTTTGCTGTTCTCGTCTCTGCCGTGCTTTCTTTTGATTCCCTTTTCACACCAATTACTCACAAACACACACAACGTACACACGATCCGCTCTTTTCATATACGCGTGGCGTTTACTCACACGCACCTACGAGCGCCCTGACAATGGCCAAAACTGAAGCTGGAAAGATGCACAAAAAACGGACGGCGTACAGCTTTTACTTCAACTAACACGCGCACACACACACACACACACGCGCGCACACATATACACGACCATATATCGCGGATATGGAGCGACCTACAGCTAGTAACATTTGATTTTTTATGCAAATTAGCAAAATGCGATATTTCCTTCATCTCAAAGATACAAAAGTATGTACGGGCGTAAGCTTCGGAATGTGTTGAGGAAAGCGCTATATTCAACTAAAGCTTAGCAGAACCGCATGTCTACATGCCAAATGTACAAGTAACTTCATACATTCCGCCGTAGTCTGTGTATTAAGGAATAATATAGAAGTAAAAAATCAAACAAACCCAACAAAGTATTTTCCACCGGCAACTTGAAACGCAGTTCAATATTCCTTCACTCGGCTAACTAGCTCGATTACTGTGCAAAAACGACCGGATTCCACGGCAAGGCTTGCTGAGCGACTGTAACCCGTACGAAACAAGAAACAATTGGTTTTTGAAAACCGTCTTCGTCACTTTCTGTCACACGCAGCGCATTTGACAGTTCGCTGTTGTTGAGGGTGCTTTTACACTAGCAGAACCGAAACATCAACTTTGGCCCGAAGTAAGGCCGCTGCCAGACGCACCGAAAAAAGCACCGTTATGAAAAATATTGACAACCGGAAAATAACGCTTGGCCCGTGGCAGGTTGCACGCAAGTCTTAAAACTGCAGGCAAAATGAGGAAAAAAAAATCGTCAGGATGGGAGCACGGATTACATAAACACATTTTATAATGTTAAATCATTAAAATTTTAAACCTGTTTCATTTTATCGTTCTCTATATCCCGATCGGGGCGTGATTTTCAGCACTTTTGCATGCAATTTTAATACTTGCGTCCAGCCTGAGTATTAAGATTCCTTTTGCCGAAATCTCCATCCATCATCGTTACCATAATCAGAGCTAAGGACCCATCTGTAGTCTATCTAGGCACCTTGGCGTGCTGAAGAAAACACCTTAAAGGATAATTTTGACAACCGAGAAATAACGCTCGTTATTGTAAACGAAAATCAACCGATTTCTGTTTCCCTCAATTTTGATGAGAATAATTGGAAAACTTAGGTGATATTTGTATTAAACTGTTAGTTTGCAGTGCAGAATCAAACTAACAGCAATTTAGTGGAAAGAAAAAAGAACCGTTACAATGCGTTATATTTCAGCTGTCTTTTTTCTTCGATCCGGTGAATTTTCGGTGTGTCGACAGCGCCCATAGCGACAATCGCATTCGTAACTCAAGCGCCATAAATGCTCTCAACGACTCCTAAATAAGGTTAAAATTACTTATCATTCAAACAGAAGAGGAAAATTTCGCTCTCTCTCGACAAAAAGTAGCTCAATTTTTTGAAACAGAGCTACTTGTCTCGCGCGATGTTTCCGCTTCATCTGAAACAGTCGAACGGGCTAAGTTACTGCCAAATTCAAAAAAATAAATTTGAACTCTTTTCAATATAATTTTACACGTTATCACACAAAACAGAAGTAGGTTGACTTGGTGAACTGAGCTACTTTCATATATGTGGAATAAATTTTAATGTGGAATAAATTTTAAGTAATCGAAAGCTCATAATTCATCGAAAACGTAGAAACGCCGGCATCATTGAAATTGAAGCTAGTATAAGAGCATTATTGATTGAAATACATTCCACAGTAGCAACCGTTCACGAAAGTCAGACAAATATTTCTTTTCATAATTTTCAATTCAGATCTAAACTGGCGTTACAAGAAAAACAATTACTTTTGTTTGGTTAATAGAATTGCAATGACATCCTTCAAAAATAGGATTTTGATTCACTTTACCAGACACAAAACTGTACCTTGAAAATGAGCTGCTTTTCAGCGGATTCAAAATACACAGCAGATCACATTTTCTAAGAGCTTTGGACGGCACGAATTAAACATCCCATTTCTTAAGCAATCGACACCAGTTTTGATGAAACATAATCGCTGCTGACCACTTCACGATAATTGTCATCATTAAACACAGCAGGAAACAGGAACACCAGAGGAAAATTTCCTTTACGAACGCACTGCTTGGTGGTTTACATTGGTTTTTCCTATATTCTGGTTAGTTTGCACCCACACACACACAGTATTACAGGAGAAGACCAATCCAGTGCAGTAATCTTAAACGATACAGCCCAAGACACATTCGCATGGTCTTAGTTGCGTCGATTGCTGTATCCTGGAGCGGTCGGGTTGGTCAACTGGACAACGATGTTGTTGAAGTCAAGATGCTTCAACATCTCCTTCGTCTCTGGATCCACCTCAATGATATCCTGCTCCAGTGCTGAAACATCCGGCACATAGTTATCGCGACGCTCACGCTCTTCTTCCTGGAGCTTGATGGAAATACCACGCACTTGCGAGTGACGCAGGCGCTTCATCAGATGGGTTACAAAACTGAAACAAAAGCACAACGGTATGGTCCAATCAGTAACACAATCCTTGCACGGATCTACCAGCACATGCCGAACAGCTGCCCTCCCCTCCGGCTCCGCTGCCATTACTCACCCAGCGATCTTGTTACGCAGTGGTTTCGTCGGAATGATGGCCACTTCTTCGACAATACGCTTGTTAGTGTCGAAATCCATGGTCAATCGAGTGTAGTACTTCTCGATGATGACCTTCGAGGCCTTCTTGATCGTCTTGGTACGTACACGACCCTGCAACACAATACAGTAAACATTACATATTTAGGTTTCGATTTTTGAACTCGCAGTGCATTAGTCGAGTGTAGCTGCTACGCCGAAACCCATTCACAATCATTCAAGCTAGTTCACCGGGACATAAGCCGGGCAACATAACCTTTCACATTATTTCTGGCCGTGCATGGCTGTGCGGTTTATGAAGGAACACCCATTCCGGTTCAGCTGTCAAACATGGTAATCGGTGACGGTGGTATGGGTAGCGTTGCTTCGCGTTCGACGAAATCGTATCTTGGTCTTTTGCGGATATTTAGCGCTAAATCCATTGTTTTACTTCGCACTGCACTAGTATCGATGATTGTGATTGTTTTCCGGCGCACTAAAAGCAAACTCGAAGCTTTTATTACACATATTTCCGCATATTTACCATTCTGTGCTAAGATTCACGGCTGTCTTTCGCTACGAAAACGTGTGGAAAAGGCCCGTGTGACGTCACGTCCTTCCGATGCTAACTTTGACAACCATCAAAACCTCGTGTTGCCAACATTGAAGCATGAAATCCCATTAAGGTGCCCAGTGAGCTGGTCGTTCGTGGAGATGTACTTCAAAATATACACAGCCACCTTCCCAAACTCGTACGAAGCGGTAACGGTCGAAGAGTGGATTCCTCGGATGTTTTAAAACCATTTTATCTCGTTATACGCATCGTGGAGTCGTAAACTCATGAAATAAATTTAAGTAACCGCCTCTTCATACGTTGAGCGATGGGTTTTGTCCTCCTATTTTCCTATTTTGTTTCAACGTTTGCACACACCCGCCTACAGCCGTTTAAGAAAATTATTTGTATTCAGTAGATATTGTTGCAACAAATAATTTACAATTCAATGTAATGATTTTAACATTTTCTACTCATTAAAAGCATGCGCATATTCATTTACTATTTATTATTGAACAGATATCGCATCTTTACCATTCCCAGAGCAGCATTTCCCCACCTATGGCGAAGAATGGTCCGCCGTTGTCAATAGCAACCCACAATAAATAGAATTTTCATTCTCCAAAGTTGAAAGATTTTTGATCGCAGTTAGTTTTGTTTCATACCAAAAGACGTAATAACCCAAAATACCCTCTCTGTAACTTCAAAATTTTGTATTCGAAAAGTTGAAAAAAGTGATTAAAACGTTTCAAAAAAGGAAAAGTACGATAAAGCCTGCCAGCATGTCGGAATCCAACGCACCAGAGTCAACCGAATCAATTTCCATGCATGATTTTCTGGAGTTTCTGAATGTAACGTGCCAAGTAAACGACTCGTTCAACAGTAGCAAGAAAAATCCTCCCACCTTCGACTACAACCAACTGGCACGTAATGAGCTGGTCAACAGTATACAGCAAAACTCCCGTACGACCGGCGGAGGAAAACCGATCGAACATTCATCAACAATTTCCCCCGCCAAATCCATCACTGGAACGACAGGTGGCAAAAAGGACACCAAGCTGGATGATACCTCCTCCTCGCTGAGCACACGATCGCCTGCGGAAAAGAAA
This sequence comes from Anopheles arabiensis, assembly GCF_016920715.1. NCBI lineage: Eukaryota > Metazoa > Arthropoda > Insecta > Diptera > Culicidae > Anopheles > Anopheles arabiensis. Next base: position 64,958,303 of record NC_053517.1, on the reverse strand, counting down.
TTACCGTCTAAAAAACGCACCATTTCACAAAAATCTCAAAAAAGTAAGCCCGAAACGGTGGAGGTACCGAAAAATCGTGTGGAAACTATTTTGAACGAAAAATTAGACGAAGTCCTTAACGAAGGCATACTAGATTCGGTATTGCCCTTCATTTGTCCGTCGAATGGATCCGGATATCATCATAAGAATGGGACAGGACAGAAATTAAATGGCAACAACCCTCTGGGAGTGCAATCGATGAATGCGTCCGCTTCGATCGGGGTTGGTTGTTCCAGTGGTGGGAAATCGGCTGCAAGTGGTGCCTCCTCGCCTGACACGCAAAGTGGCAGTAGCAGTAAAAAGTCTACGCTTTCCGCTGTGGGAGATGTTTCACAAAACTTTCTCATCGGTAGCAGCTCCACCAAAACAGGCGTACGGAGAAAATCATCGATCGCACAGATAGCAATTCCAGACAGCCGTGCAGAGTAAGTATGCGTGATGTATTTCAACGGCCATTTCATATAAAACTCTTTAAAACTATCCTTTCAAGACCGGAAGTCGTTATTCACGTTTGTGACGAGGTGAAAGGATCGTCCAGGGATTTTTCCTGTCCACAGAAATTGCTCATTACCAAGATGGGCTACTTTGCGGACGTGACTGCCGGTCAGCGACTTGAGGATATGGACATTTCGGTGCATTGCGATCTGCAAATTTTCGAATGGCTCATGAAGTGGGTTAAAAAAAGAATCGATGGCCACGGATGAATGGCCAGCTTTAGATCCTACCAACGTAATTCCAATACTGGTATCGGCTAGCTTCCTGCAGATGGAACCGTTGCTGCTCGATTGCCTTTCGTTCTGTCACGCTCGACTTAACGAAGTCGTGAAGGCTTCCGCAAATCTGGCCTGCCTGAACGACAGTATCATCACGCGGCTAGCGGCCATGTTTACTAATCTCGAGTTGGAGGTAGTAAAGGATAAGAAAGATCGCATTGCACCGCGTCTCTGGACCAAACTGATCCAAAGTCTGTGCGACATTGAACCACAGGCGCTGCGTGGTCACTACGCAACGCTGGTCGGCATGTTCCGGTGTTTAAAGTGCGGTAAGTTTCTTACGCAAACGGTCAGCACATACATTCACTGTCTGCCGCAGAACTTTCGATTGAATCGTTGGGGCCAGCTGATCAGTGCACATGTGAAGGATCCCTCTTGGAACATTACCAACTATGTGTCCAGCTTGCATAAAGAGTTGCGCTCCTGGCGGAAGGTTTATTGGCGTCTCTGGGGACATTGCCATTTCCTGTACTGCTCGATATGTGACACCCACTTCCCGGTGAGCCAGATGATGTGGTGCCAGTATCATCCCGAGCAACCGCAATTCCTTGGCCCAGCGGCAGAGGGCCGTGTGGCGGGCCCTGCTGGACGTTATCCATGTTGTGGAAAGCAAGCCTACCGGTACGAAGCATTGCCAGGACCTTCGGTAAGTGAAATGAGTGTGAAAAATAAACTAAACAAATAAATATGATACTCTAAAAGTAGAGTTTAACGCTTCCTCTGTCAATTTAACGTACCAACTAGGGTTGCCAGTTTCGTGAACATACCGTACAGGTGGACACCGACCGTGATCGCGCAGTTTTGCAGCTTGCCCTGCACGCCTCCGAAGGTGGCTGCCTTTACGAACAGCCACCCTTTAAGCCGCCAAACACGTCCGCCGATCCCTGGTGGAGCGGAATTGGCATACTTCCGCATCGCTCCCGCCAAGGACTACTGCCCACGTTCCACGTGGACGGCGATGCAATGGTCAATCACCATCACCACCATCGCTCCAATCGCCAGATGTCCCAGTCGGTAATGGATACGGAAAGTGAATCGGACTCGGATGAGTACGACAAATCCGGCACTAATCAGAGCCGCAGCACTAGCAGCAGCTCCGACGGTGAGGAATCGGAATACAGCAGTCCTCCATCGTTTCAACATCAGCAGCAGCAGCAACAGCAAGCACACCAACACCCACAGCAGCCAAAGGATGCCAAGCGAAAGTTGAAACTATCGTACGGCAGGCACTGGGCGGGAGACATGTCCGCGCGCAGCAATCAGGACAACCAGCGAGAGTTTGAGGAACGCGCCATGAAACAGATCATTTCGATGGTTGGCAAGCGGACAGGCGGTGAGCAAAATTCACAATACCAGACTTACCAGCAAGGTGGAACGTACATTAAGCTCGAAACCGATTGGCGAGAGTCGATAAAGCAAAAAAACCTTGCTAGTCTTAAGGTAAAATCGAACGGAACGAAATGATTGCTATTAATAGATTTACGTGATAAATCCTTAGAAAAATCGTACTAACTTAACTCAGGCACGGTAGAAAAGATGTACATTTGAAACGATCTTTTTTGTTTTACTTTATTTGCAGCCGTAATAATTGCTCTTTGCCAAGTATTTTCTTTACGAACGCAATGGAATGAGCGAATAACTCAGTTGCTGCTAACTTGTTTTCAAAAGAGTCGAGCTTTGTGTGTTGTTGGATTGGTTTATTTCTTTTTCTACCAAACGTGTGCACTAGGTTTCTGTACAACCCCAGGAAGGATTACGGCAATGAAAAAGTGTTTTTAGCTTTATCGATTTTCATTCACAGTTCTCTTTACTGTGCTCCTTTCCATACGTTTCCTCATACTAACAACCACTAATAGTTATCTTTGCACCAACGCAATATAATTTAAGCTGTCTTTTCACGTTGTAAGCCATGTATTGCTCATTTGCTTGGTTTCGATCCATTCTTTTATGATAGTATAGTATACATACATTATGGAAAAACAATCCTCGGTTGCGAAATGACGGTGGTTCTGTATTTGTGTATTCCAGCAGAAAACAAAAACTTACCGAAGGTTATTGATTGATGATATCACAAAAAATTTAACATTTGTATCCGTTGCTAACGTTTCCAACGGTACTTTGGATCATTAAGAGAACGGTTTAATTTAAAACTTCACGAAAACGCACTTTTCTGTATTTAAAAAGGAATACCCTGGCTACGAGAAAAAAAAAACACGTCATTTGCAAAGGAAAACACAAATAAAAACATCGAGTATGGGGGCGGGAGGCGGTCGAACATTACCCACAAAGAGACTAACTGAATAGCTGTTCAGACGCACGTTCCAGATGCCAGTTGTGGCGTGAAAGGGCGGCTCGGGCATCGTACGCCGGGATACCCATATCACGCAATCGTTGAACCTTCTGATCAAAATCGGCATTTGCAAACGGACCACCTGCATACACGTTGGTCCAATGCTTTGCCGTCAGGATGAACATTTCGTGGTTGTCTTTGTACTGCGTAGCAACGACCGCATCCTGTGGATCGTCCGGCTCAGCAGCTGCCAACAGTGCTTGCAATGATAGCAATACCGTCCGCAGGGTCATCGCAGCAGCCCAATTGTCTTTTAGTATGTCGAGACAAATCGCACCAGTTACAGACGAGATGTTAGGATGCCATATTTTTGTCACAAATTTCACCTAGAAAATTAAGCACGTTTTTACTCTCTGTTTGTCTCCTACTCTCTCTCACTCTCTACGCGTTTATTATCATCGCTGATGCCGGTGTTCTTGTTACCTTGGGAGGATTGAAAGGGTACGTTTCTGGGACCTTTATTTCTAACACAAACTTTCCTCCTTCGTATGGCGTGTCGGGTGGTCCAGCAATCTCGCCCCTCAGTTCCGTAAAGTTGTCATTTACCATTTCCAACTTAATAGAGCATTGTGTGATCTGTGGAAACAAAACAGAGAAAGATTGGAAGGTATTTGGACATTAGCAGCTTTTTTTTTTTGAGGAAACGTGCTTGCACCGCGGACCCTATCGAATGTGTTGTTTATGATAACACACATGGACAGTATGGGTAATCACTATGGGTAAGTATGGGGCAAACTAAACAAATTAATTCAATTTTCAATTTTAATCAGTTAACGGAAGGTATGGGAGATAACGGGAAAATATCAAATCGATCTTTTGCATTAGAAGCGATGACGGTAACCCTTTCGTCATACTTAAGCCATACGTAAAAATAGCGAATAAACGTGTGTTGTTGGCAATAAGTAATTTTATAAAATTGAGGTTTCGGTAACTTGACTAAAAGACATTTTAAAATTTTAAGTATTATACGCTCATTTTGTATGGCAAATAGTAAAACTATCGGTAACGCCGGTCGTTTGTTGTTTGTTCTCTCAGTATCAGCAATAATCAGATGCAGAGGAATGGGTTGTGATTCAATATGATTTCAAAAATAAGTCACTAAGTTCAAGGTAAAGCAGATATGGGCACTGATTGAACGACAAGCCGGTGTTGGTGTTGCTGCGCGATTGTACCAATCATTCTATACACCGACGACAGTTGAAAGTTCTATCACGTACAGCAAGTTCTATCGTAAATATTCCAACTAAGTAACGTTTAAAGTGAACTTTTATCGTAGTGGCGTGATTGTGAAAACGCAACATTCTTTACCAAACCGTGCACAATGGGCAGAAAGGGCAGCAAACAGACAAAACTGCCTCCGGACAGTCAAGAAGGTAAAACAACTCAGAAAAGTGTGTGTATTGTCTGCATAGAGATTCAGCGCTTTCATTGTTGCTGGTGCTATCCAATCCGTAGTTTGTTTACGTACAACACAGTGTGTTATGCAATTATCAGCGAACAGATGTTTTTTTTTCGCGACGAATTCATATCACACACCCACAAACACTGGAAGAACAATTGTGTATTTTTGCAATTACCTCTTCACTTTTAAGAACCTCCTTAAACTCTCTTTTGATGCGGGATACTGCCATATTCGCCATAGTTACACAGTACGGTGTTCCTCTGCTAGATGATGGTTATGCAGTAAATCTCGGAAGCTATGTGGCCGTATTTTTTGTATTTTGCTGGCGAGTAGCGAGGGTAGATGATAACGCTAGAAAAAACAGGAAAATCGGAGGTTTAAGTTTATTTTTGGTTAATATGTTACTCTTGTAACCGAAGGGAACAATTCTGGGCTAAACACAATTGCTGATAAATATACCAAGCACCATCATACCCACGTCTGATGGGTCTGATTTGTGTTTTGATTGTTAGAAAAAAGTATTTGTTGTTCAGTTATCTACTAATTTCATATGACATAGGAGCAAATTGAGAGTAAATAATGTTATCCGCAACTCCATTAATTGTGGCTGCTCCAACATGTTTGCAATATCATTCTTGCCATATCGTGACGTCAGTTGACTAGTCGGTACATTATTTATAATTATCTCTGTGACGGTTTCACTGGCAGGATCGTTTCTATACGTACCTGGCGGCAAGTATGACTCTGGGTAGTTGCTGATGTTGATAGTGCAGTTTACTTTCGTCTCAATGTATTACCAACAGAAGATGTGAAATTGATCCAACAACATTATCATCCGGGATGCGGGCTGCTGGTTTCTTTTTGGGTGCTTTATTCTCTTGCTTGTGTGCGTGTGGCAATGTTTGTGTGTGTGTGTTGTGGGACAAGAGAAATGACAGGATTTGAACGGTGTGAATCATGACGTTTCGAAATGCCTGCACGCTGAAAGTCGCATGGAGGACTTTATATAAAGGAAAACTTTATTGTTATAAAAAATACAAAATAGAAAGGGAAATAGTGTATCTCACAGAAAATTCATCAATAAGTTTTCTTACTTATTTTCTTACATTATGCACAAAAAAGTACGATAAATTGCTTTAATTGTATAACGCGTTTCTCATTGCTTAACATATTTTGTGTATTTGGATAAACAAATATTGTACAAAAATATGTCTTCGTAGTGTTGCTAGTCCAGTATCATGCTCGTGAATTTAAAAAAACTAATCTGTTGCATGAAGTGTCATTAAACGATGTTCAATCGATAGCCATCGTGCACTGTGGGTTTTGTTGGGAATTCGAATGACGGATATTCTTTTCACTTGATTGGTATTTAATTCCACAACGTGATGCCAGTCCGATCATCTCACCCGATTCGCGCCAGAACGCTCATCCGCAGCAACTTGGAGAAGGCATCTGTTATCAGCAATACCAGCAACAGCAGCAGCGGCGGCACCTCGGCCTGCGGCAGCAATCTCGTGCATAGTTTGTCATCGGCGACACCCAGCACCGGTGGCAGTAGCATTAGCGACAGCGGCAGCGATAGCAAGCACCCGACCGACAGCATTTCTACTCCAAGTGTCGATCCTCACCAATTGCTACAGTCGAGGATGCCTAACATCAAAGTGTTTTCTGGTTCGTCCCATCCGGATCTTGCGTCCCGCATCGTCGACCGGCTGGGTATCGATCTCGGCAAGGTGGTGACGAAAAAGTTCAGCAACTTGGAGACTTGGTAAGTGTACGTGCGCGCGTATGTGTGTCTCTGTGTGTGTGTATATGAATGAAACGGTGTACGAAACTCCCTAACCCAGTACGGGAGTGTATATGTGCAGGTGCAAATAAAAAAAAGCGGAATATGTAGCAGCTTATTTCTGAACAGGCGATAGAAGTGGATGGCATGGAGATTAGATGATCTCGCAAATAAGGCAGAAAGATGTTACATTAAAATGGCAGCAAAGGATAAAAGTTCTGCACCCTCTTAACATGATCTCTGATAGCAGCATCCCGTCGCATATTGTATATAGAGATGTGCAGCGCTAGAATTGGGCTAATGGCAAACAAGGCATCAAAAGGAATTAGTTAAAAATAAATTGATGCTATCCCGCCGTCCGTCCGATTCGCGTCCGCTGCCCACTGGCGGCAGGCTGTTTTTGTAACCTTGACGAGCAATGAGTGCACCCAGTACACAGTGAGTTGTAGCAGGCTATGAGGAATATTTTTCTATTTAAATTACAACATCTTTGAAACAATTCCCGCATGGTTTACGCCAAAGTTATGGATTTCTTCTTTTATTATTATTATTATTATTATACAATCATTGCTCGCTTCGCTTGGTAATGTTGGTGTGAGAATGTGTTGAAAAATTCGTTGCGGAACCGGTTTCCCAAACCTTTACATCGGATAGAATTTAATCAATTACCAGTTGCTTTCTTTCTTTTTATGAATGAAAAAAACATCATCGTGTTGTGCAAATCTGGTACCAAGTGCCCGTGATGTAATGTCGGTGATGTATATTACTTCTGCTGATATTGGGGGTTCCATTTGCTCGCCGTAAGAAAAGAAAGGTGAACCACCACGTGTAGCCACTTTACCAGCGCGACGGAGGAACCGGCTTAATGCTCTACGCATACACAACACTCACACACCTTCATAAACAAACGAGAAATGCGTGTTCCGAAAAAGGGATGGAATTGGTTTCTTTGCTCTTTTTGCTTTGCATTTTCTTCGACATGTTTAACGTGTCCACAAGGTCATGCAAAAGGCGTCCCTCAAGGTGTTTGATGATGGGGATTGATTGAGCTCAATTTATGTGAACTCCACCGTTTGTTTTGCGGCTTCTCAACGAACGACGGCTTTCGTTCGCTAGATGATGGTTGTCATGCCTTTACCATGATTCCCCTTTCGGGCAGTCATGCAATCGATCAAGCAGCTTGCTTTTTTTCTTCTTGGCAACGGGGTGAACATGGTTTAGAGAGAGAGAGGGAGAGAGAGAGAGAAAAAGAAACGTTGTATACTCTGAAAGGACCTTTGTCCTGTTTACAGTATTTTGAGTTAAATGTGTTTCACAGCTTTTCCGTGGCAGTAAACAGCTGATCGTTATCAATGTTGATTGGTGCGTGTTTTTTTGCGTAACTTGGGCATGAAATACATTTAACGCATTTTTCAGCTACAGCTCGCACTCAAACAGTGTGGAAACGGGACATTCTATGTTTTCGCTTGTTAATTGTGTTAATTTAGATAATTACAAGCATTCCCCTTCAGGGAACAAGGAATAAAAGAGTATGATCCGATCATCGAGATATCTGCCAAACCACCTCCATTATTAGGCCAGCAGAAGCTTATCTCCAGTTCACGCACACATTGAACAGAAATGTTTGTGTCATTCTAACGCATCGCGTCTTTACTTACTACTACATCTACGCTGCCAAAGCGTAAGCAAGCACGTTGTTTGGTTTGCCGGCAAGTGTAGGTAGGCTTTGCAATCTGCTTTGATGGTAGTAGAAGGAACCCATGCGTTTTGCGTAGAGAAATAGTATAGGAGCCGACGCGTATGCAAGGGGAGAGGTGGTATACGCCGTCCATTAGGAAGCACGTGTTGGCAACAGAGTCTGCAACATTGTATGAGGTGGATCGTTTTTTTACCCTGTAATCGCAATGATCTACTTTGACGGTCGTTAATAATATTATAATGTTAAAATGATGATACACACGATTGGTAGACATACGTTTAAATATGGTTTCACATACGGCCTGGAATTGTATGCGGATGAAGAGAGAAAAGGGATGGTGGGAGGGAGGGTAGATGGAGTGGAAAAGGTGACATTTTTTTTGGGTAAGAAACGCTTCATCGTAAAGTAGCAGCTAGATGTATGATGCTTTGTAATGATAAACATAAGTTATTGAAAATATAATTACTAATATTGTATAATCTTTTTAGTGTGGAAATTGGTGAATCAGTTCGCGGCGAAGATGTGTACATCGTGCAGTCAGGTTCCGGTGAAATCAATGATAACTTGATGGAGCTGCTGATTATGATCAACGCGTGCAAGATTGCATCGGCTTCTCGTGTGACTGCAGTCATACCATGCTTCCCTTACGCACGGCAGGATAAGAAAGATAAGGTACGTTGTTTTAGACTCGAGGTGATGGCAATGCGGCGCAAACACCCCATTCTGTTTTAATGCTTTGCGTTCCTGTGCGCATAGCCAACGCTGCACCTTTGTTACGATACAATGTTCTCGCTCTTGGTGAATGAAAGAGTGGTTAGTTGTGCTTAAGTCTCTATGCGAGAACCGGTTGAATGGGCAGGATGTGTAAAGTGATTTTGGTTTTTGTAAACAATAGCTTGCGAATGATCACATGTGATTTGAATTTTGTTGCTTGCCCCAACGATCGTACACAGTAAAATGTAAGATTAGTCTAAGAACATGTACAAACCCCAACCCCCCCTCCCAAAGCTTTAGGTTTCGGATGATAATGTGGAAATATCGGTTGCTTTTAGTAACAGTTGACAGTGCTTGTAATGTTAACATCATCGGCCACAAACGATGCTGCGATAACAAACGATGCTGCGATTCAATGTCCTGGTGGAGGGTTGGTTTTCACATGAAATTGTTTCTAGGCATCTTCCAAACAGTAAAAGGAAAGCACTGATGATGATGATGTTGATGCCGATCGATCATGTTCCACTTCTACGATGGTGGTGGGAAAGAGGCAACCGCGTCGGGAACGCGCTTCCGTTTCGAAGAGCGATAGTGAATAATATTATTCAAAATAGCTGAAGGATAGAGCAGGCTGCGGGATCGATCGCCAGAGCAGCTGATCTGTTTTCCCAGTTTCTTTCGAAAGGTTATCAGTGGTGGTGGCAGAAAAGACGAAACGGTTTAAAATGATTTCGTCAATCAATTCGCTTTCTAACGAGTTGCTGTGTCAGATGCTGTGAACGATGACGAAAGCACTGTAAGATGGAGTACATCGTGATTATTATAAATGCGTCAAGAATGTAGTACATGTTGCGAGGGGTAGCACGAGTCTGGCGAATGTTTACAAACACCCTCTTATCGGCAGAAAGTCAATCATTCGTCGTCGACGATCAGCCCAGCTCTGGGGGAATGTGCTTTCTAGGGCAAGCCCTCTATTCTAGGGACTTGTTTTCATAACAAATACGTATACATATATACATATATATGCATATATACATGATCATGTGCAAATGGCAACGATACAATACTTTCTGTGGAGCAGACGGAATTATTGACCAGTTTTAATATAAAGTACGCGTTATACAATGAGTAACAACAACAAAAACCTGTTTAAACTAATATATTTTTCTTTCCTTTTTTGATACATATATGTATGCATAATTGATGTATTGGTTTGGTCCACGTTATGGCCTTGTCCTCAACCTACCCACTACACATCACATCACACAGACAGGCGACGATAAGCTGGCAGAGCTCATGAAAACCAATGAGTGGAAGTTCCGGGTAGGGCCAAAGAACGGTTTTTTCTTGGCTGTTTTTTTATACTTCATCGTATTAAGAATATGTATTTTTGTCATTTGTTTGAGTCCTAGCATATTGTGTGTTGATGGTACATCTCATTCCATACACAGAGATAGGGACATCGTTTTGAAATGCGCAAAAAACCTCTAACTATTTTGTGCCTATGGTCTGTGGAGTATTGTGGTTGAACCTGTTTAATCATTCGATTCGTGTATGTTTTACACTTGGAATCAAACGTTAAAATAAGACTAATTTTATGGTAAAGAAAAAGAGGCGTTATTTACTTACAAATATGTTATTTTTTCTTTGCGTGCAAATCTCGGGTGCAATTTATATTAATCAGTTAGCCTAGGATGTTACCACGTTTCAACTATTGTTCTGTCCACTAATAACACTCTGCCACACTTGGTACGAAGAATCATTTTCATCGCTGCATTTTCTTTCTCTTGCGTTTTGTTATTGCAAATCGTGACGCGATGATAAGCACATCAGAATGTTAATGCAACACAAATTATTTCCACATTGGCAATCAAGAAATTGGCGTATTTAATTAATTGAGAAAATGTAAAACAAACCAAAACACATTAGTGAAGCGTTTTGTATAATTTAAGAATTATTTATGTTTATCATTTACGATTTTTTTTGAACAATAATTGACATTTTTGCTGTTCTGTACTATTCATTGTATGTCTTTCATCGTCTTTCGTGTTTTGTGTTTTGTAAATCGGGTTTTTTTTGTAAATGTAAAAACAATCAATCGCCAAAAGCAGTGGAATAATACGGTAGACGCGGGTAGTTAATGATTGATTTATGTTTGTTTTGTATGTATTGTGGAGTTATTTTACGAAGCGCCATAAGGGAGAGACACTAAGCTGTTGATTTGTTCATCTTTTCTTTACATCTCTCGGGTTTACAGGTGCTCTTCGTGGTTTTCTATCAATATGCGTCATTTTGTTTTTGCACAAAACATGCTGCTCACGTTTAATTCCCTTTTTTCATAAATACAAAGCATTGCCTAAAAAAAGGCTTTAAAAGCTCCTACTCATTTGCGTTAAATAGCCTGATGATTGTTAAAAGACAACGTGTAGGAAAGAAACAGATGTGTGCAGTTTCGAAAGGATCGATGTAATATCCTGTACAACCGGTAGCTTCACTGTAATCATGCCTGAAACATTATCTTACGTTTTCTCTTTCTCTTTTTTTCCTCATGTTTCCGTTCTGTATCATTGTGTTTAACCATTTCTCACCCATCTTAGGATTACATACCAGAGGCCTATCTAGTGAGTAGTGAAAAAAAATCATGGAAGTTCAGGTAGCAAAAGAATATGCGAGTGTCCCTTCCTTTTAGGCAGATGCTTTATTAAAATTGTGTAGAAAAATTCACGGCATAAAGCGGATCGAATCTCTGTTGTTATTGCAAACATTCTAAAGCCAATGTGTGTGTTTCGTATGTCTAGAAATGGCCTTGTACATATAGCGGGT